>NW_028259154.1:2500000-3125000 GCF_977971745.1 Zootermopsis nevadensis
ATATGGCGTCTCTTTTTGTGGACGGCTTATCTCGTTTACAGCGCCACGCACCAGATGCCTCTGCAGTGGAAACACTCGGCTGTTTGCATCAGCCATCGCTGGGAATGAACTGAGGTCGATGTTCCACGCTAGTTTCAATCATCATTAATACCAAGTAATTAATCATTATACTTCGATGGTCGTCTTCTGGATTGCAGCGCTGTGTAGTCTCATAAAAGTTCACTAACGTTTCGGAGGTTTCTGCTATCTCCATCATCAGGGCGATTATTCATCACACCCTTGCCTTCTCATCATTCATAAATTCATAAGAACCTTACTATCCCACTCGATACTGTGCAGTCTAACTCTGCAACTGAATCGGATTCGATAAATCGATTACTAAAATTTCAAAACCCCTTTCAGTCTGGTTTGAACTTTGAGTCGAATTGTCTCAAAATCTGTAACAGAACTCTTAACCCGCAAATACTTGCATCTGTATTAAACACGTTCCCATTTGACGTCCTCTACGACCTGGGAACCGGACGTTAAATCGGGCGTCTGTGCATCCAAGTTTCGTTTTGGGTTACAGCAGCTTGTCGTAACGCGGACAGAGATAAGGCGCGAATGGAACACGCCCTTAAGGTCTGCATAACAGCGCGCCGTTGGCTACCACAGAGCCCTCTGGGAGCCGTACCTCAGCGCTGATACGGATGTGTACGACCACACGTTCAACCAAAAAGTATTCAGATATTCCCAGCTGAAAAGTAGTGAACCGGGCAGATTACGTAGAAAATAACAAAGGCTTACGATACAGCGTAATTATTTCCTAAAACTTGTTACAAAATTGCCTCTAATATTTTAGTTAATTAACTCCTAGGAGCAGAATTCTTTTTGAGTAGATAATAGTTGATCAATAAACCTTGAAATCCTCAGCCAACTATGCAACACAAAGGTCTATTACCGTGTTCATAATAGCGCATTTCTGTACCTTATTCTGAGCCGGTTTAATCCATTCCACATTATCTACAATTCACGAAGACTCACTTTACATTGCCTCATTAATCTTCAGTCAATGACATGTTTTTTCAAAGCATTCCCCTTCCTTCACGCCTCTAGACCAAAATTTTATGTACATTTCATCTTTCTTTTACGCGTTATAAATTCCTCATGCGACTGGCCTTTCTTTATCCGTCTTTGTGTCTCAAAAATTAGTTACGCTGACAGAATGTGTTTACTTCTGTAGTGGACAGCCAGTGCTTGCTGATCTACGAGTACTTCTGAGCCAGTTTCCACCATTTCAACCCCGTGGACGAGTCCAGCTGTACATTTGGTATTTTTTGCTTTACTGATCGTCCTCTGTTATTGATTCTCTAACTACATCATCGTTTGCCCTCCACGGGCTCATCTCATGCCAGTTCCGACTTCAAAATCGTCTCTCGCGTGGGCTTTCTATGTCTTTGTTCTGTGCTGGTTTGTCCTGTAAAGCTGCTTATAAAAATACGCTCCTGTTGAAGCTGTTTAAATATTTCCTGTGGAGTCGTTCATCCTACAATTAATCTAATACGTATTTGGGTATCGATTGTGGTATTTTGGGCTGTAAAGTATCGGAGAAGCGTACCGCCTACAAATTCAGGGTAGAATCGAGGCGGTAATTTCTTCGAAAAAATTCGTAATCACCTACAATGCGGTGAATTTTTGAAACGCCTTCTAACTGCGTGTTGCTTGGTGTAAGAAGTTCAAATTCTACCTTACCTACGTGATTCAAAAATGGAATTCCCCACTAAAATGCCATCCCCGCTGGGCGCTAACCTCCAACGTCTGCGGCAAACGAATGTACAGTTACGCGTTGTAATCAAGTCCGATACAGCGCCACGCTGCACTGGTTAACTTAAGTTACTTAATAAGCGTATCTGGTAGGGCTCACGATGAAAGGGAGAAGGGAAAGGCTGCACGTAAGCCTCGTAGGCCGAGGAAAACTTGATTTTTGTTCGCACTACCAAACGCGACACTGCATTCAACACCCGCAGACGAAAACTGAAGGCTTTATGTAATACTTTCTTTGGAAATTTCTGAAGTCGAGAAATGTCCCGCTCCCTTACTAAAGGGCCACCCCTGGATAACTCACGAAATGGTTATCAGAAAAATTGATCTCAGAGGACCAATAAACCGGCTGGACAATATGCTCCATTCAGACAACAAAATAACAAGCAGGCGAACAAAGGTGCATATGAGAATAGAATGGGACGAGGGCCCAGGTTACATTCTCTGTGCTACGACAGTCTCTCAAGAACCACTTGCATGCAAAATGGCAGTCTGTGTCACAACGCAGACCAAAACAAAATGTCCGAAGTACGAGAGAAGTCAAACGGGGTCAGAGTACAGACCGACGCTCTCCTTTCTAAGCGCATAACATGAATAAAACAATGTGACTTACCACCCTGGATGCCTGCGGAAAACCAAGGGACGCTCGCCTGCAGCCAAAGTTTCCCCGGGCAGAAACATTGTTGCACAAACGACTTGCTCACACCAACCACTGCACATCCAAGGCTGAGACATGACTTAGGCTCGCCGAACGGAAGACTCGAGACTCGTTGATTGCGATGATTGGCGAGGTGAGGTGGGGAGAGGAGGAGGAGGGGTAACTGCCCTAGGGGAAGGTGTTGCCAACCCACTGTTGTGCCGCACGCGTATTTAATATAGTAACTAAACCAAGTAAGACAAAGTTAGCTGTTTCGGGGAGCCCATTAGTTCTGCAACTTGCTAGGCATTTGGGGTTGCAGCTTCTTTAGGTCTTTGTTCAAACAGAGCTTGTGAAACCTCAAAGTGGCGTTAATTACGAGTATCGCATAATGTTAGAAGCCTCTCTTTGAACGGCGGAGTCAGCGTACAATTGTCCGCCAGTGATGGTTCACACCGTGACATCCATCCTCCCTCTGGGGCTTGGACAGGGGGGCTTCATACCCGGCCGTCCTCTTCATTTCCGAGATGACGGTGCCGGTGCAGGCGATGGATTTACCGACTCCGGGTCCGGGGCTGATGTGCCTTTCGCCTGTGCGAGAAGAGGCATTACAAACCTGGAAACAGGACAACTGACAGCCCTTAACTGTAACCACACCTCAGCCTCTCCAAATTTATTCTGAGAATCAGATAAGGGACGGTGGAAATCTGACGTTCGATCCGTGTCAGTGGCAGTTAGACGTAAGCCTTCGAGTGTCAGTAACCTATCGCCTTTTCTCCACAAATAAATTAATTTTACCTGTAACCTTTGTAATATACACGTAGGTCGTGATTCCTGTGATGGTGAGGACGAACCTCTCAGCTCAGGTGTATCCGTTCGCAATCGGAAACCTCAATTTTCGTGTCGAAATATCGACCATTGGTCACTAGAATTATAATCCATGGCGCGTAATTCTTCCGAATGACGCAAACTGACTCTCACCGCGGATGACGTGACAGGTAAAGCCTTTGATATGATCGCCGCATAGCACAAGGAGCCTACACTCACAATTTCGCTTTATCCATCTGTATTTGAGATTACGAGCGTCCACAAGCAGAGAACCAGCATCGCCATTAGTCAGAACGGTGGGAAATGAAGTCTGTGCTTCATTAAATGAAGCATCACTTACGTAATGATATTTTAGTTTGATAGTAACAACTGTGAGCTTTGTGGGTTGCAATTTATACATCACGACTGTTTTAAACACTCGTAATGCTGTTAATTCTTTGTGGAGTTGCGATGGTTTGACGCTCTGATTTGCAACACGAACGCTCCAGGTTGCTCAAAGGGCTGTTACTTCAACATTACTGCCATAATCTCCTCCAGCCCGACCCACGCAGTAATCACAGTTTTAATTCCTCGTGTTACGTACGAACAGAATGAACACCGGAAGATCCCTTTGTCAGATTAACATAGAGACGGAATTCCAACAAGTTCGAAAGGCTAAGATGAACTGTCCAAAAAATTAGCATCTTCAAAAAGTTGATAAAGGAGTATTATATTCTTAAAACTGTATCAACAAAGTTAACCCCAGCTGCAGTGTAATTTCAGAAATATAACTGATACTGGGCCAGAATTAACATTAGTATTATCGAAAGATAAAGAAGGAGATTGAAGTCAGTGGCGTACTGTATCAACAGGACCGACAAAGAATTTGCTTCGGCTGATTATATAAGAATATATGGGGGTGTGTGTCCTATTTTAGTGTTCCTTTATATTCGTAACTGCCCTCAAGTGGCGTCACTTCCAAATGTCAAAGGTCAAATTACGTCGAAGGCAAAATAATTCTTACGTTACGGTCGTATTTCCTAGTTTGTTAAACTGGTCCGTGTTTCTGCGCTAGTCAGTTTAGTTAGTTAGTTAGTTAGTTAGTTAGTTAGAGCGTGTCTTAATTACGCACGAATTCCACGTTACCAGTGACTGTGACGCCCCAAGAAAGCAATTTTAAGTAGGGTCTTCACTGCGCAGAGCCTCTGTTTTGAACTCACACGCTGTAACCCATTAGCTCAAGTGTTTTATTAATGCAGCGAGTTCATGCGTCCTTTAAAATTTAAACTTCATTTCGACCACATCCTGACCTCTGTTTCCTATCTGTGAGTGAGCACTACCCCATTAAATCGCGTGGAAGTTGTCTCTCACCCCCTCCCCCTAACCCTCCACCCTCACACGCACACGTGGTTAGGTACGAACCAGGTCGCGTGGGATGTCCGACGTCGTCGCTTGAAATTCCATCTGAAACGTGCAGTGCTATCGTAGCCGAGCTGAATGTTTTGTCTCTGAATTGTTTCTCAACTCTTCAGACCACTTTGTATCAGATGTTTTTTTTAATTTGGACATTCTCCTCTCGGTCCTTCTTCGAACACGACTCAATCTCCTTCTGCTTCTGTCTTCAGGTTCGAGAGAGCCAATTCGAAGGGCCCGTTTGAAGGGATAAGACGTACAACGGAACCTCGATATAGCGCGGATTTTTTTTTTTTTTGGGGGGGGGGGGCAGAATCAGTAACCGTGTTATATATGAAATATGTATTCGTACTGACGGACATATATCGAGGTCCAACTGTTCTTATAAGTTTCAGTCTGTCCATGTTGCTAACATTAACAGCAATTCTTAGTGCATAAATCATTGGATGAGACACGAGTAGCAGATTAAGAAATTCCTCATCCTTTATGTAACTAAACGTTCATTACTATTTTAATTAAAATGATATTTTCATCATCAAGACTTCCTCGAAAAACCAAGTCAAGAATATTGCCGCTGCTGACAGGCGAAGGAACACGTGGAGGCATCCCCTACGCTCACAGTAACTGATAATCATTCCTGACAGTCAAATACACGAACTTTTAATTCACCCGCGAATGTAACCCGAAAACTGTGCAGACTTGGTGTTCATGCTAATGCAAACTACAAGCGAAACAAGCCCAAACTGCTTTCACATATTTCTCAGTGTCGGAGCCTGTAACCAGGGGTGAGGGGTGGAATTTAGAGGCCAAATGTGACTTTAATAATAGTAATAAATTCGTTAAATAATTTACTTGACATCAGCCAAGCGAGGCCAACTGCAGTCGTACACGATTAAAACAAAAATATTGAAATCAGCTCTACAAGTAAGAATAATATTAACAAAAGGGAGCAGAATTAATTTCTTCGGTGTCGTGGCAGGGACACGCACATTCCGCCTCGTCACGTTTCGGCGAGGATCCTATGCAAAGTGGACTGAGAGTTGGAAACAGCCGAACGCTGCTAGAGAGAGACGCACAGGGCTTAGTGGAACGTACTGTCGTGTCAGACGGAAATACGAGTAAGCATTTGCACAGCTAAGACGGCCCTACGAGTTATTCTTTGCGGCTGATTCGTTGTTAGAAACATCAACGGCTGGAGCTTCAAGCGAAATCAGTTGAAAAGTCACGGAGCAAACTCTTTTAAGAAGTCATCCAAGCCCACGTGAATAAAACCAACTTAGGGATACTTTGGGGAAAACTGAAAGAGTTGGTACGACTGACGGCCAACAGTTCAGACGCGTGTAGAACCAAAGTTGCAAAAGAAAATATCCTACACGGCAGTTTTATATGGGAAAAATCAAAATAAATAAATAAATAAATCTCTTTAGCTGACAGTAAATATTTTCGAACAGTGAAACTGATCAGAATCTCCTTTACAGCCTCTCCGATGATTCATTTCGCTCAGGAATTGAACAGATGGCGGGCTCTTGTTAACACGGCAATGGACATTCGTGTTAAATAATAAGGGAGGAATTTCTTGACAAGCTGAGAGAGTAGCAGCGTCTCAAGAATTTAGTTGGGTAGTTAACTTTTTAATTGCGTTTTGTTCAGATGCGCGGACGCCGGAGAGGCGTGGGAGGATATTAAATTTAAAATGGCCGCGTTTCTGAGAGGAACAGAGGATTTGTGTGACAAAGAGAGAGAGAAGGGGGGCGGGGGAGGGAATTGGCGTGGCGGCTCTACGAACTTTTTGTGTGTTTAAAATGTTTTATAAAAACGCAGGTTGGGTAACAGACGGCAACACGTTGTATTTTAAGCTGCTTAAAATGTTAATGAATGTTATAACACTTGCAGTGGACACGACCTCTTCTTACTGAGCCGCTCTACTGCGTTCGTCAACCGAATAACTTACTCACCAACAGCAATGTAACGAACGTGGACTGTTTTGTTGAGACGGCAATAAAATGTCGGGTTATATGAAATGCGAGGTTTTTGAGAGACTGTTAGTTTTTCAAGATGAATTCTGCTCCGTGGAGTTAGTTAGAGATCTAGTCAGCTTGTAAAAGAATGGATTCTGCATCACGTGACAAACGATTTCCTTATTCTTGCGACAAAACACTGTCTGCTGCCTTTATCTTTGCACACACTGTACAGAACGGACGAGAGACTTGCGGCCGGCCAGCTCCGGCCCCTGTCTAAGCAGTGCTACCAAATGTCGAAAAAAGTTTCGAAAATATGGCGAGAAATTTCTCCAGAAAAGCTGCAGATCCGCGTGGCTTAGCCTAACTCTGCTAAACTGAACGCAGATTAATTAATTCTCAATCAAGACATAAAATAGCCGACTAATGACACAGCCAAGTTTCTCTGTTGACTTGAAGCATCTGTTAGCTGTTTCAAGGTCAAGACGCCGTAATGCCTCTACAGACCGTGCGATGACGCATCTGCTTGTGCCAAATTCTTCGTTCTTTCCAGAAGTCTCTTTGCTCCTTTCGGACCGCTGCACAGAGTGAGTCACTTTGCTGTACGTAGAAACGTCGTTTCGCGACGCCGACACCAGGCTGCGCCGCTGACAGCCCGCGGGCCGCAGACTGCAGACACGTGAACTACTGACATTCGCTGATTTGGACAAGAAGTTCCGAAGGCTCCTCGCAAAGTTCTTAAGAACCAGGAACTTTACTCCGTTCTGAGCCAGAAAATCGCAGTTTCTTCGAGATGCATTTTAGACCTGCAGCTCAGTTCTGTAACTAGGCTACAGGCTGGACAAACCTGGGTTCGATTCTCGGCTGCAAATGTCTTTTTCTTTGCCGCACCATCCAGATCATCGCTAGGACCCACCAACCCCCCTCTCCAGTGGGTATCGCTTTTTTTCGTCAAGTCGTCTGGGGAGAGAAATTCAACACTCACTTCCGTCTAGTTCCGAGGCTAAGAATGCATGGAGTTGTCTCTCCAATCTCCCACACATCTGAGTGTTTTGAGTTTTGTGCTCTTAATGTTTAATATTCATATCCCGTCTACTCCTAGGTCTTCTAATGGTCTCTCCCTTAACATTTTGGGCACAATCCAGAGCGATTGTCACATTACGACTCTTTCTAAAATACCTCCCCCCGCGCTTTTGAAAAAGGAATCCACATCATATTTCTGCTCGAATTTAATTGTTCACATATGAATTAAAATCATAAACTGCATTAATTAAATACCCGAAGCTTGCTGGTGACGAGGGGGAAATGAGAAATTCCTTCAGTGAGACATTTTTTGTTAATGTCATTTCGTTCGAAATGTTCGCCTGAAAACTGCTTTATTCGCTCAGAATAACAGGCGTTTCAGTAGCGTAGCTTGCCAAATAGCTCGTAAAATTATTTGTTTCCTGTGTCTTTTGTTCTAGTAAATTTGGCGAGTGTCACAGTTACAACTTTGAGTAACAAGAAGTATCTTAAAATATAATTACAAATTTTACATTAATCTTCAGTTTCTATTTGCCACACCACCTTTAATTGGTTTTCGAGAATGTGTGTGTATTGTTTGTGTCTAACCTACGCACCAATTCCTATCTGCTTTGTGAAATATTTTCTAGTTCAGCGTGTTAATAAATTTGTATTCTTACCAACGCCAACTACAAGAACCTCATGTCGGATATTTAATTTCATGTACGCAGAATTTCACGGAGGATTTTGCATCATAATGATCTATATCCCCGTCTCAGCTTAGGAACGAATGAAGAACAATTTCATAGTAATGTTGTCACGAGTACAATAAATTTGACGTAACTTTAAACATCATTTGGTTATTAATATTGTGGACGTTTCGGAATTTTCTTGGAGAGGCTGAGGAAAACCACAAAAAGACAGTCAGGATACCTCGTCTCCGGGCCGATATTTAAATCCGAGATCACCAATGCACGAAGCAGGAGTGCTAACCACTTCAGGAAGCTAAGTTATGTAATCTCATGCCATCGAGAATAATTTCACAACTTGAAAGACGTCTACATTTGTGTCATCATTAACAGATCATCTGAAACAAGAACGTGTCGGAATATTAGTTATCATATGGGTCGGATGCCTCCAAATTCCTAGTCAGCAAAGTCGACCTCTCGGTCTGCTAGTAGCGGATTTAGGTAGAACTTGAAACTCCCACTTCATAAAGATCGACATTCTTTTTCGTGTTCATGGACACCGCAGTTTCTGGATTTTCGACGATATGCAAGATACGTAATTAGGTTGACTGTCTGCAAAATAATGTTTATTAAGAATCCACCACATGTTTCGACCTTACCTGGTCATCTTCAGGCGATTCTCTTTAAATGTCACAGTCACAGTCCATTGCATTGTAAAGTCAACAACAGAAAACGTGTTTATAAATTAGCAGTCTCATCTATTAGTTTCGAAAGCTTCTTGAAGAGATCCACCTGAAGATAACAAGTTAAGGTCGAAGCGTGTGGTAAGATTCTTATTAAACATTGAAACTATAGTTAATTATTATTTTTGAGGCTTTCAACCTTTCGTTCAAACAGACAAACTCTGGTAGTTGATGCAGTCAAATTCCCACTGGAAGAAGCGAATCTCTATAATTGAAAATGTGTTTCGCTTACGAACGGAGTTTAAACGCAAATAAGCCTGTAAACCCGCGCTTTAAACACATTTTGCTTTTAATATCGTAATGTACGAACGCCTCTGCGTCGCGTGTATTATTACTCGAGTGTCATACAATTTCTACGAGCCCAGTCAACACAATTAGTAGAGAAAATGTCTACGGGTGGACGATCAGGTGTCGATTTCCGGCAGACAAGAAACTTCTCTGTCCAAAACTCATCATTCTGCCCAATACTTAATAGGACTAAGACAGACGGAACTTCACGCTGCCACCTCGTCTTCGTGTAGTAAGGAAGTGTTCATAACATTAGGCACATTAGAGACTGACACGCGTTTGTAGAACACGTCGCGAGCAGGAGTGTTCTGGGACCAGTAGATACAGTCTCTGGCCACAGGGAGTGAATCAGTGAAGTTGTGGTGAAGGAGCCCAATATGTACGAAGCGCCACGTTTCGCGTACAAACATATTTCGGTAGAGAGCACAGAGTTTCAAATTTTATCGTAATTTTACATACGTCACTGTTCTTCGTGTCAATTTGTTCCTACACAGACATATTCTTGAATCAGATTATATCAATTTATTCCGGTGTCGTTAACTCATCTGCAAGGTTTAAAAATACCAAGTCCTCTCATATTTCTGTAAGATGGGGTAGGTTTGATCCCAGGTAGACGCAGGGACCTTCCGCTAGGCTGAGTCAGGCTCTGAGCGCACGGATAAAGCGGCCGGGGAGCGAGGCTAACCACTTACCTCCGTTTAGTGTCGAGGTTAAGTCATAGTGCCATTATGGCAAAGTGCTTTATCACAGGAATAAGTTTCACTTTGGCTCAGAGTCGAAATTCGTTAAGTGAATGTATGAAAGGTAAAGTTTTAATGCCAGCTGCTTGCTTGGCAACATCGATCGTCAGTGCGCTGGTCCACAACGCCACTGAAGCAAGCGAACTAGAGCCGATCGCGTCAGTAGTGGGAGAACGCCTGACGAGCGAGCCTCTTGGTTCCACGTGCGAGATCCGCACTTCACTTGTTCGTGTCTTGGGAGAGACCGGCAGAGTGCGTTGTCGTATGCGGCTAGCAGTGTTTTGTTCAATGTGGCGTCTGTGAATAGGTGTTGCATTATTAGTGCTAATGTGACTTTTTAATTGAGTGATTAGAAGTTAACCCGCACGCAAATTGCCTCAGTATTTCTCAACAATGTGAATAAAACTTTTACTTGATGAATGTAGTAGCACTGCAGTGATGTGTATCAAAGTCCAAGGTGAATTTTTAAACTTCAGGAGCAGTGCAGCGCGGGAGTTACTTCAGTAGCCGCCGAGATTTATGGTGAGTGAATTGATCAACAGTAGTTTATTCTCACTCTTGTTCAACCAGTCGTATTTCAGGCTTGTGAACCTTTAAGCTTATATGTCGTCCACGCCCTTTCTGAACTATAAAATTACTTCTTCAGTCAGATTTCGACTTGTCGTTGTTTGTAACCTTCTAATGGCATTGTTGTTCCTTTCTAAGTGAATAATTATAACTGATCAAATGTTTATAGCGTACATCGGCATTAGTAGGTTACTGATTGTAGTCTTCATGAATGCGTTAAGTTTCTTAATGTTTTAAAGTGAAGAAGAAACACCTGTTGTGGGATGTTTGGCAGTATAGAAATGCGCCACGTCAGGAGCACAAAGGGAATGGATTCTGCATAAATGCTGGAGATGAAATGTGAAGTGTGAAATTAGCCCGAAATATAAAAGTATTAATATGACGTTATCAAAGAAGACAATTATTAACAAATAAATTCTAATCGGCATGAGCCAATTTGACGTAACTAATAACTTCACTGGAAACCACGACTGCAACTTGTTCTAAAAATGGTTATCACGATTTCAGTTAAGCGGGGGGGGGGGGGGGGGGGAATGATTCCACTTTAACCACCGAGAGGGACCCGCTGCGTTGCTGTTCTTTACTCATAAATCCGTACATGAAACTACATCTGGTCCCCAGAATTGACCATTGTCCATGAAATCTCTCTTCTTGGTCACGTGATGCGTCTCGGTGCAGATTTAGCTTAGGGCAGTCTGCAATTGAACTTCCTTCTTGAACCCCTGAAAGGCGAACCGCACCCAACGGGCCCATTTAGCAGTGTGTCCGAAGCCAGTGACACCCGTAACCAGGAAATAAACCCACTTCAATCCTTCAAATGTAACTGAAAAATTCTTGAACATTTTCCCTCTTATTGACCGAGAAATTACTTCGCGTTGTGGTTGATGCTATAGCACGGGAATCAAAGTTGTGCGCCACAATCTTTAACCTTTAGCGTGCTACGTACGATATATATCGTTTAGGAACACGCGCCCCACTTGCTAAGAATTGGACACTATCGGTGGACTGAAATCTCTGCAAAAGTTACTTGATGTTCTCTCAATTGCAGTGTGATTTAAAGGTGGAACTTTTCTCTGTTTCCATGGTAACGTAATGGCTCCCCGAATTCTCGACAATGCTGTCCGGGGATGTGTCTTTCCCTGTCTTGAGACTAGCTTTTGTGTGACGAGGAACTTCGTGATTTATCATAGGCTTTCAGCCCGCGTCGTACGTTCAGGACGTGGCAGTGTTGCTAGGAACGAGGGCGCGCGGAGTGCGTGGAGCATCGGATGAAGGAGCTTCAAATTCCCGGATCCACCACAGAGAAGGACGGAGAAAAACCTCGAGATTAATATTGGTGAAGCAGGAGGTGGACGGATATGCATTGGCGGCATCTGGTATCAGCGGACGGACTCTGCTACTGCAGCGAGTTATATCGTGAATAGCATGGAAGGCATTACGGCTGATCAATATACAACCAGGGGGCAATGTCCTATAAAGAACTCTGAATGTTTGCGACACAACACACGAATGTTGCAGGAGAAACGAACCACCAGCCTCTGCGATGTTGCCTTAAATGGCTTGTGTTCAAGAGGTTCTCGGTCGCGCTAGGCGAATGCTGTGATAGTACCTTCAAACATCGCACGACCGCCATCTTCCCAGTAATATTCGAGTTCAAGATATCGGTGCGTAATGAATGGACCCTGTTATTTTACTCGATGATTCATCGCTTTTCAGCTGTTAGATAAAAGTGTGAAGCGATCGGCTTATTTCTCAACCTTTGTCGTAGGTCCTCGTCTGTTGCATGTCGGGTACTAACGAACAGAAACGCTTAACAGAAGCGTTGGACTGTTTCTGAGATGTTTAACGACGTTGCTTCGAAACCAGACGTTGTCTTGGCGGGGAAACTCGTGTGAGGCTGTGGTAATCCGGCCAAGATTCGAACAGATTCATGAACCAAGTAGCTGTTTCTGGGATGCTTGTGGTGTTGGCTAATTGAAATAAACGTCCAGAACACCGCAGATGCTGACAGGATGGACACGTGCGTGACCTGGACACGGGAAGTTAATGCAAACAGCTCGCTTGTTAAACGCGGACCCAGATAACTTTTTTGAATGATTCCATTTCAGATGTTAGGCCTTATTTTTAATGGTGTTACGTCTCTGTATAAGGGGCGGGGGGGGGGGTCGTTAGTAGAGTATGATGACATTTGTGTTGTCTATTAAAGATCTTATGACCTAAAGCCGTACAAAATAAGGAGCGAGTCAAATGACAGAGTTTGTGTGCACAAAGGAAAACCGCCTGATATTTTACAGAACTCTGCCAGCGAGCGAAGTAAACTGGGGCAGAAGTGCACATTAGCCGCTCACATGCGCCTGGAAGCCAGATGACCCCATCAATATTAAACGAGTTTCGATCCGCGAATGTTTTTTTCTATTTCCTCTCGTTCTTCTGTTTAAGAGCTTGTTTTTTTAAAAACATATAAAACAATCAAAAATAGCATTTGCTATTATGCGACAAATGCGCGGTTTTCCTCCGTGTATGGGGAAAGAGTGACGCCACAGCGGAAAAAATGCGTGCGAATTGTTTGTTTCGATGATTCTCTTTTATGTAGATTTTTCGCTGCGAGTTGCTCCATTGTCCGTCTCCTGTTCTCCGTTGCTTTTATTTTAGATTCAGTCTCTGAAAGCAGAACTTTTAAATATTCGTTTCTCATTGTCCCTCTCCTTTGGCCTGTCTGTCTGTCTTAAGCAACGTGGGATCGTATTCTGTGAATCTTGCAGATTTCGCTGTCTCCGTTCTGTTGCACGAAATCTTGTCCCAGGTCCCGCTTTAACCTTTCTCTTTGCGTGCTAACAGCTGCCGGGTTATACACATTTCACAATTCATAGCGCTGTTACGTTTTTAACCACTTATTACTAAGTAACTCCCTTGTATCAGAGCACTTTTAAGTCATTTTAAACGCTTAAAATGATGTCTTATCTCCTTTGAGGATATTTCCGTTCTTGTATTTCTTTAAAAATGCTGGTGAACACTTGAATTGTCACTCGAATCAGTTGTATAATTTATGCACAAAACACACTCTCGCCCCTTGCCTCTTCGCCACAGAGGCTCTCGTCCACGGTTACCGCGCGTTCCGTGACGTACGTGAACCATATGAAAGTGCAAGGACGGCGCAAAACCCACGGACGTCCGCACATCAGCAGAGCGAAGCTGTAAGCGTATTAATAAGACGCCACGAAAAGAGATCACACATTAGTCACATACGCCGATGAACAATCGTCTGTGTCAGAAGACTGCGAATTCTATTTAATTAATTTGGTTCCACGACATAAACGCTCTCTCCAATGCAGTCCTAAGCAGATTCAGACTATAATTTGTAATAGAATTAATAAATCAATACAAGTTCTTTACTGGAGCGTTTGCCAACAGCAAAAGTGTATGACAGGCAAACATTGTTGAAGATCGACAATACTAATGAAGATTAATGAGACGAAACAAATTAAAACAGAATTAAACTAAGATATATGGAAAATGGAAAAGCTTTTTTGTTTTTAACATCGGAGGTACACGCCCATCTCGGAATGACACTTTATTATTATTATTATTATTAGTGTTCTGTGTGACGACAGGTCCATATGAACAGGATCCTTCCATCCTTTTCTCGGACTGGGACCTGTTCATATACGTTCTTGGCAGATGATCCAGAAGTGGTTTGCCATTGCCTTCTTCTGTGTGTGAATGGAGTAATTGTTGGGATGCCACGGAGGAAAACTCCGTGTTGCCTAGACCACGGCCTTGCCCAACACAAGTTATAAATTCGGGCACCGCCGGGAATCGAACCCGAGACCCCAGGATTACAAGGCCAGCGTTCTAACCGCTGGACCACCGTGGCTTCCATTTTATTTTACCCTAAAATAAATAAGAAATCAAAGATCGGTGTGATCGTCTGTTCTGCGTTATCAACAGCTTGAAGACAAAACGTCATTACGTGAAACATGAAATTGGCCGATAATGACACGAATTATGAAATCAACCCTGAATAATTTATTAAACTCGGTCAGTGTAAGATTGTTCCGTACAGCCAAGGCACACTTCAGCTTTTATCTGATTAAGGCATTGTATAAAATACCAAGACTGCAGTGAAGGTTAAAAGCTCTGATGTCCTTAGTGACTGAGAATTTGCATAATCAATAATAAAAATAATGTAATTAAGAAGAAAGCGGGGATCATCTTGAAATACAGCGAATGTGAAAAGTGGAAGCAAAAGTGTTCCCAATAATTACAGGAGCAACTGGAACTGTCTCCAGGTCACTCAGAAAATATTTGGCCAACATCCAGGGCGAAGACGACGTCAGGGAAGTTCAGAAAACTGCTATTTTAGGATCTTCATACATCATTCGAAAGACGCTGTCGTAAAATATGTAGTCATCCCTCACAATAAAATTATACACGTATTAAGAACAAAATGTATTTCGGAAATAGCCACTGCGCTGTGTACCTCAGGGCCAAGGTTTGTATCGGGTACATGGAAGTAAATGCCCTATAAAGTGGCGAGTGGATGGAAGAATAATAATAATAAATTGGAACGACAGTAATAAAAAAAAAGAAAATTTAATTCAATGTGTAATAAAGAACAGATTAAATTCACGGAATGATGTTGTTAGTCGCTTCCCATCCGGTTCGTATTAAAACGTAGATATTAAAGGATGGAAATTGGAATGAAGACGCAACCAGAAATGCACTGGGTGGGACTGAACCCAGGACTTGCAGGCGGCGAAACGTCTGGTGATTTAGAGTGCGCTCAGGACACTCCGAAGCCACTCATGGTCTTAGGTCGCTGCGTCGAATGCGCCATTAGCTTCGTTCGTCATCGCCTCTTACCGACTTCATCTGAATAATCCGTCCCAGTCGAGGCGTTCGGCGCTGGCGAGACCCCACGCCGGCAGAGTACATTTGGGCTTAAGCCACACCCACGGGAATCACCTGGAAGACAAATGTGAAAGGAAAGGGAACACGCTTGTTCCCAGTCACATGGCATTTACTCTCAACTGCTTTGTTTAAAGCAGGTTAATGCTTTGACATCTTTTCTGCATTTCGAGTGCGCAAATGAAAAGATGTAATATTATTTTAATTTTATTATGAAATTTCATAAAAAATGTGAAGTTAACTTGAAGATTTCTGTCTTCTGGGTTGTTGCGCCTTGTAGTATGGTCGATGTTAACCAAAGTTTCAGAGGTCATACTGCCTCCATCTTCAGGGCGATGAGTATGAAGATTTCTGTCTTCTGGGTTGTTGCGCCTTGTAGTCTGGTCGATGTTAACCAAAGTTTCAGAGGTCATACTGCCTCCATCATCAGGGCGATGAGTATGAAGATTTCTGTCTTCTGGGTTGTTGCGCCTTGTAGTATGGTCGATGTTAACCAAAGTTTCAGAGGTCATACTGCCTCCATCATCAGGGCGATGAGTATGAAGATTTCTGTCTTCTGGGTTGTTGCGCCTTGTAGTCTGGTCGATGTGAACCAACGTTTCGGAGGTCATACTGCCTCCATCATCAGAGTGTGAAGATTTCTGTCTTCTGGGTTGTTGCGCTGTGTAGTCTGGTCGATGTTAACCAACGTTTCAGAGGTCATACTGCCTCCGTCATCAGGGCGATGATTAAGCGCAACAACCCAGAAGACAGCAATCTTCATACTCACCGCTGTGAAAACCTAAAATCTTACATGAAGTTAACTTAATTCTCCCAGAACTACACAGTTCTCATAAATTTTACGCTATTCCACTGTCACGTGTAAGCGTTTCCTCATTCCAAGACGTACGATGTTGGTGGAAACTGAAATCCTCCAGATGTTGTCCCAGATAGCAACTCAGTTCGGTCTACAGACCTGTGACTCATACAGAAGGACCCTGTACCTCTAACAGACGAGTGTTAATGCAGTTATGTCGTTCAGAGTTCATATATCGACGTTATAAAAATCGAATGCTGGGAATAAAAAAGAGAATACATCACTTTTGCCCTTTAAAGTCCATGTGCCGTAACACATTTTAAATTGATGGCTTTGATATGATCCTCGGTGTAAACGGGGATTATTTACTTAAACAGCGTTAACCACTTGATCATTTACGTGGACAGGCGTTTTTTCCCTATTTGTGTTTGCTGCAGGGGATTTATTATTACGTGTTAGGTGAGCAGCGACTTGTAACGGGAAAACAAATTTTCAAATTAAACATTCTTAAATTAATTTTGGGAAGGAAAGAGGAGAGACGATCGAACTGTGTATGAAACGAAACATACCCGCTTGAAAAATGGAAGAATTGAGCGTCACTGTTCTGACATTATCCTCGGAATTTCTTCAAAGTGATTCATGTCAGCACTGCGGCGCTGTTGCAATGAAGGGGGGGGGGGGGCACAGAACCACAAAATAATGTTTTCGTAGAGCCGAGGAACGCTGAATGCATGCCTAAGACCCGGTGGGAGAATTCACGGCAATTAAGAAAATTTACGGTTTATTTAGTAAATCTGTATTCAGTAATCAGTTGTACGTGTTTTGTTAATTTCAAAGTAACAGATTCAAGGATAATGGGGCGGGACCCAGTAGATGGCTTACTTTGTACGTAATTGTAATCATTTGCTGTACGGTCCTGCATTCGGACAACTAAATATTCAGCCTATTATAAATACGAAGGATTTGATATAGGCTTTGAAGGTATAAATTATTTATCAATTAAATGATTTTATAATTATGTAATTATTAAATATGAAATGTTAATTTGTCAGGAAACTTATTGCTAGTATTTATGGACGCTTTCATTATCTTAAACTGCATTGGAAAGATTTTGTCGTGGTACTATCCCGGCATTTTCCTGAGGGAACTGAGGAAAACAACGAAAATCGTGTCTTAGGGCCGATATTTAAACCCAGGACCACCGGAATATGACTTAGACTAGCGAAATCGTTATCGTTAAGCATTTTACTAATATAGGAAGCTGAATCAAATGAAATTGCGGAATTGCCCCAAAAAGGCATAATTAAATTCCGATTTAATTTCTAGTCGTAATTATTTTTAAGGTTAGCCAAAACACGGTTGCGAATGAGAAACGTAATTGACCTAATTACGTTTCAACGGAGGCTCCGAAATGCGAGGAACGATTGAACTACTTACTAAAGCAAAATTAACTTCATTCCCACTAGTCGTACAGACCTCACAATAATTTTTGTGGCACTCCATTACGTCCGAACATTATAGAACTTACAAAAAAATATCTTGAACCGAGCTGAAATTGTAGGATCCGCCAATATTACACAAAAAATCGCAGATTGCAAACCTTGGGTTAGCAACAGCTGTCAGCTACGCGTGGGAACGAATTCGTTGTCGCCTGGGGCAGGTTCCGGTCCAACGACTTTAGTCTCAGCTGGCTGATACATTCAGCATCGTTGTTGCGATATATCAACTGCGTCCGTGTCTCACCGAAGCCTTTGAACCCAGACTGTAGCGACTGTTCTGCCAGGAATTCTCGACGCAGGTCGCCGTCTCCCGCGTCCGCCACTGCTCAGAAAAGGCGCGTCTCTAAGCGACGTTCAGTAAGTGTGTTTACGCTAAACTAAGTTAAGGTGAATAACAGCGGAAACTTCGTTTCGACGCCACGCGTCGTCGCACAGTCTTCTCGCATTACCCTTCAATTTTGTTCGACGTGAGTAATGTCACCCATACCTGACCGTCACTTCTCACGTCATTAAACAATTTTTATCAGAGTGAGTCACCACGTCATTCGAAACGGTGGCCACCAATTCAAACAGCGCCTTCAGACGCTGTTAAACAAGGAGGTTACTCTGGATTTGTATTCTGGAGGGGCTGGTCTCCCGTTTAAGCACGCCTAAAACTGAGTTGACTGCAGATGTTCGTGATAATTATCGCTGTCTTTAAGCAAATGCTGGACCAGTAACCTGAAGTTTGTCTGGATCGATTTCTTCCAAATCATTGCCTGATTTTTGTTTCGTAAATTTCTTTCCACTTTATTCGACTTTATATGGAACTAAATTTAACAGACGAAACAATTTTATTAAATATTTGGGAATCGATTACAAATCGTTCATGATAAATGTAAAGCAGCTTAAGTTTTAATTTCGGATTCAGATATATTTTCCTTCGAAATGCGTGCTTGGAGAAAATATATATTCCTTCTGTCGACATTTTTTGAAAATGAGGTTTTTAATTTATTATTGTCTAACTTTAATGACAGTTATTGGTCGACTGAATCATCCTGTTGACACAAATTTCAATTTGTGCGTTGTTAAAAGAAGTCATAAATCCGTGATATTGGGAGCGGCCAACATCAAAGCCTGTACGGGCAACGTATTGAACATCTGCTGTCCCCTGTTACGCAAACAGCGCATTTCTGCGTCTGTTTTCATGGCTACTGATGATTGAACGCCAGTCGGACACACCTCACATATGTCCGGTTTATAGTTTCCAAGCATTTAAACTTACCTTTACATCGAGGTCTTATTCGTAATTCCACCAAACTTCGAAAAGTGATGTGTCGCGTCTTGCCAAATTTCCTACTAGCCAATTTCCATATTTACTCTGAAAGCAACCTCTGACCTATACCGGGCGTTGGCTTTACTCCCGAGTACACGCTATCGGCTGGTTTGATCATTAATCTCAAAAGAAATGAAAATAATTTATCAGCAGTGTTTTAGAGAAGCTGCAAGCCGATTGGATTTGCTTCAAGACTGGGGAAGGCAGCGAAGTTCAGGTGCCACCATTTCTCCTACACTGACGCCGTACGAATAAACCAAGATTTTCTTTTCTCTGCCCTTGACATTTTAGGCCTTCTCGTGTTGTGAAGATTCCAGAGAAAATAATCTGCGAAACGACTGTTTTTAAGAAACCCAGGGAAATTTGTTGTTTCTATCAGAGTAGACCCCGTTGGTGAGCCCCTAACAGTGAGGATAACCACTTTAGAGTCGCAAAGTTTCGGACAAAGTTCGTGGAAATAATACTTAAAAATTCAGTTCCTACCTTAGGTTCAATACGACGTCTGTCCCATACCAAAAATACGACCCACTGGTCGATGTTGTTTGGGAATATATTATGATAGTCGCACGAAACCCCGTAGATGTTGATTTAGCAAAACAGGTGGCGTACAATGGACCTGGTGTTAAACGTAGAAACTTACGATTATGGCGTAATCTTCTGAAGTGCCATAATTTGAGATGTGCTTGCAAAATTTTAAGTCGTACCGGCTGTTCTGACGCTCTCATAAGAGAAAACCATCAAGATTTTTTACATCAGAAAATAAGAGAGACAGAAAATGTTCTCTGGTGGTGCTTACGAAATCAAGCTAATTTGCATAAATGAGACGAAGGGCGAGGTGTGTGCGCCATTAGCATATCACAGAGTTCATTTTGACATTTCCTCACAGTGCGCAGTCAATATAAATTTTCATTTGGGGCAAAGCCGTCCCTGACCTTATAATAAGCTCAGTGAGCAGTCAGCTATGCGCAAGACACTTTACTTAAGCCAGCAACTCAGATTAAGAATGCATGAAGACTTACCTCAACCAACCCTACTCATGGAGATGGCGATGGAAGTTTATCAACGTTTCAGACCTCCCTGCTGCCTCCATCATCAGGGCGATATGAAATTTAGAGCATCTGAAATTTTGGTAAAATTCTACGAGACTACATGGTGTTAAAGCCCAGAAGGCAGCCATCTTCAGACTCACCGCCAAGATAACCACAATTCATACAAACCCACACATCTTCTCTGACATATCCACCTCATTACTGAGGTTAAACTCTGTGTTGTGTTTAATTAAAACTGGGCTTCAGCCAGTGTTATCATCACAGGAGATCTGACTGTGAAGAATGTGGCTCGCCATATCTGGCCTCTGCCTCGAGCCCTCTTATGGAAAATGGTGGTCAGAAAAAAGTACTCACGGGCACTGCTAATGCACGCGTCTTCAAGTTCGGGTAGCATCGGGCAGTCCATGTTTTCGAAATTCAACACTGCTGTCAATTTTGTACGAGTCATTTTGATGACTTTATTTCTTTTAGCATAATTCACATAGATGGTGCGAAACCCCTTTTCCGACATCCGTCCGTCTCTGATGAGCCAATTTCTGACAATAAATTCGATCTTCTTCGAAACATTCTCCAATAAAACGCATGATGCTGTTTTGTTGTCAGCTGGCAAATCGTACGTTCTAAGTTGTGTCAAATGAACCTGCTTTCTACATTTTAAATTCTTCTTAATTTCTTTCTCGATGTTCCTCTCCGCCGTGAGAATCTTACTTCCTTCAGCTTTCCTTTACGACTTTGGAGCCTGGTTTATTTATTGCATCTTTTACGGGCAAAATCTTTCTGAATATCTTTCCAACATGGCCGCCACTATTTTCCACTGCCTGCGAATTGCCATGTTCAAGAATCTTGTTCCTCCTGTTGTCTCTGCTCTCCTCGCGTCATCAACGGAACCGGAATCAAGGCCACAAAAAAATAAAATCTTGGTTTATTGGAAAGATTCCAGTGCAGGAGAATTGGTGGCACCTGAATTTCGCGGCCTCTCCCTGTTTTCGAAATCCAGTCTTGAAGAAAATCCAATCGACCTGCAGTTTTAGCCGCCAGCAGAGACACCGCCAAGTTTTCGACAGTCCAGGAACCCCTGTCGCTTTGCTTCCCCTTGAATGTCGGCATCCTGCGATAAACACGTAAAAGTTATGTAATTACCATACGCCCCGCGGAAAATGTCCGGAGCCAACTTGGTAAGAGAGCGGTCTGACAATCTGTGACTGTGATTGTATTTTAACAGCATCTTGTTTATAAAGCGATGAAAGTAGGAAACATTCGTGGAGCCGATGAAATTAGCGGATGCTGTGCTCTGAGGAAGCAACTATTGGATAGGAATGACTGAGGACAAGGACGAATGTAGCATCTAGGCTCAGGGCGGTATCGACCTACGCTGCCTGTGATCTGACAAGGAGAACAGTGGTCCTAAATGCCACGACGTACCTGCTACCTTTATAAATAAAATACGATTGTCCGATAATGCTCCAGGGCTGTCCCGTTTTCAACTTAGTGGCGAACATTCTAATCATTTACGTCGCACAAATGTGTAGGTAGAGGGAAAGCTACGTAGTTGGGGCAGACGTGCATGGAGGTTTTGCTGAACAAGTGGCTATTTTTTTTTTAAAAATTCTACGTTTTCTGTCAATATTTGTTTTTAAAAAGTGCTCCACGTCACCGAAGCTGCCAGTGTTGTACCTGAGCAAACAGACCGCGAATGAATGAGACGAACGTGGAGCGGCGTAAGACGGCTCAGCGTTGCTTATTCGACGACATTTGGAATAGAACGTGGCTGTTACGTGCTATCGCGAGAACCTGTCATTCATTTGGACTTAAATTTATTTTAAAATGATGTACCAGGATTTTTCTGCCTGTTTTGGATCACAACTTGCCTACATGTTGATCGGAACTTGGTGTCCTTTTGATGTATTGTTTTTTAATACAATCAGCGTAGAATTTTCCAAAGAATTTGAAAATTACACTGTAAAATGCCAAGTATAATATAATCAGCATACGAAATCTGATCTTGTTCCTTTAAAGCGTTGTAAAATGTATGCATCTCGTCTAAAATTCTAATTATGGAGATAGGGTTGAAGGCGATACCGAGATTTTGTGACTACGGTAATGAACATTCTGTTCTCATATAATAGGTGAGTTGTTGGTCAGCATTTTAGGCGTGAGTCTTTTCCTTTTGAGGCATTATTCAGTACTCGGAAGTGGTTTAAGAAACGGTTATTACTTGCTTTTAGTCGTAGGGCGCTTTGTCGTTATGAGAAGACTTTCTTTTGGCGCTATCTGAATTAAGTCCGTTGCATACAGCTGTTAATTCAAAACTAAGCCCTTAAGGTAGTCTGTCACCAAGGTTCTGCAGTAACCACTGTCATTAACGTCTGAAACAGAAGAAATAAGTGTTTTTTTTCGAAATATTAAAATAGTAGAGCTGTTTGAAAGTTGCTCGTTATCGCAGTAACAACCAAATAGGCCACACGTCAACTTGTTCCTCGCTTGTTCTGAAACGGACTGATATTTCATAATGATTCTCTTCTTTACGGATTCATAAGCTGGTCAAAGTGAAAATTACTCGTGCAGAAGGACCACAAAATGTAAGCAGTAAGCCGCTTTAATGCAGGTACGGAGTAGTTTGCTTTGTCAGTGGTTTCAGATCAATCCCTTTAAATTAATCTATATTTGTTAGATCAGACTGCTCTGAAATGTGTTCGGATACAGGAATCTCTTACATATGGAGACAGGTTCTAACTGCTTGGTATTGTGACGTAGATCCCTTGTCACAAGAGCACGTTAAGGATGAAGGGAAGGTTTCCACATGTGGAGGGTGGCTGTAATTATTTGAATAGTTGCAGACAGCTTGCAAGCGGTGATATTGAAATATGGGGTCCTTTACTATAAGATGTTTAGTGAATTAGAATTTGTATCAACAACTAACGCAATTCTGGCCGAGGTAACTCGTGAGGATCGAAGGTGGGCGGAACTGCCTCTGGAGTACAGAATGGGCATGTGCAAAGCGACGAATGGACCCTAATTTAAAGCCTGAAACGCTACTTAACGTGATGGAAAGTGTTTACAGTTTAAGTGCAAGCCACATTGAGGTAAATGGGTTCTCAAAACTAGGACGAACTAGACCGGGTTCGTAATTTAGTCACCACAAAGACGGCCAGCACAAAACGTCACCAACGCGAGGACAAATGGATTGTGACGCGGAAAGACGCGTGTGTTTGCAGCTCACAAGAATTTCGTTTCGGTGACAATGATGACAAAAGATTTTGTGTTCCACGTCAACCAAATGAATTCTTAGCTTCCGTTGTCCTCCTTGAGGTCATCTGCCCGTTAACAGAGGCTTAACTGTCTTTTGACGAATCTAAGATCAGAACAGTCATTTATTTTATTTTAATTGTAGAAATCATTCAAAGCTGCAGCAGGTAAGAGGTGTCGACCGCTCGTGATGGAATTAACACTGGTCTTTCGTTACGCGTGAAGTATTTTCGTTGCAACAATAACACGTGAAGCCACGCCCCCCAGCTCTTTGTTGCGCTGAACGACAATCGCATTTCCGGTGCGTGCTTGCAGCACGTTCTTTCAAACAATCAGCCGTAATTTTGTTTGGAAACTTTTCCAATTTTAGTCAAACAACTGTAGGTGTTAATAATGTTGTTGTTAATTTGCGATTCATAAATTGTAAAATATATCTAGATCATTCCAAGCCTCAGAATCTCTTAACTGTCGCTTTTAGTCGTAACGAAAGTTTCAGTTTTCTTTAACGGGTTTTTAAATTACTCGAAATGCATTGTGGGAAAATTCTCTTCATCCGCCGCACCTAGAGCGACGCTTGGAGGCCAACAGTGGGTAGGTGGAGGTCTACTTCCGATGTTCAAGGGCGTGGAGTTCACCTCCTCTCGTTCGCACAACGTACGGCATGGTGCTTAGAAGCTTTTCTCCTCGCCCCCTCACATGCATCGAGATGTTATTAAATAATGCATATGTTACAATAAGACTAAAACCTGCCGAAACATATGTACCTTACCCTACGGCCAATATATCCATCTTATGTATAAAAACCAATGTTTCCTTGCATTAAGCTGTCCGTGTGCCGTGGGTGACAGCCCGAAAATTATTTGTACTTATGTTTCCAAGAGTCTAATTAAGGCTGGCACCAGGGGTATATAAACTCCAACGTCAAAAGGTCGGCCCAATTAATGGACAATGTTTTGTGTGGCTGTTACACTTTTGCACCCAGATGTGGAGTCATTATAAGCTTCCTTAAATTTTTGTCCGCTTTCGACGAAATAAAGCAATTACCAATGAGATTTCCTTTGTACCAGTTCCATCGCCATTAAGGCCCTGCCTCGCGTCCTCTCGACCATGTAGCCGAAAGCTAAGCCTTTCCAGTGGTCTCTGGTTGTTTTTTTATTTATTTTCAGGGAACATGGATTTTCCCCCAGAGAAATGCTTTGGTCCAGTTAGGCTTGGTTACTCTGCCCCTAACATTTGGATGCCGGAGGGTGCAACTGCGCATGCCCGTTACAGATAAAATACGCAATGTAACACGGAAATAAATTAGGCTCTCCCTCGCGTTTAGACTACCGGGCACACACACACACACAGTCCCCCCCCCCTTGATCCAGGCAACCCTCGAACAAAGGCACTAACGCCAGTTACTTTCAGACTTGCAGTAAACTTACTGGCACCAGTGCACGATGTTCAACTTCTTACAAGTGAAACATTAGGAGATTGGGCGGGGAGGGTGAACCGGAGGGTGAGTTGAAAAAGTTGCTGAAAAGTTCAGGAGACGGTCGACAAGAAGGTATTGAATACTATGAATAACTTTGCGATTAGTCCCAAGGTACCAGTATACCGTGCGAGTTTGTGGAACTCTGGTGTGTGCGGAATCCAGACAGCAAACCGCTGTGGATCAGGAGTTCAGTCGCTTCTCTCTCCCCCCCCCCCCCCTCCCCCGTGATACGAGCAGTTTCCTGTACCCTGGCGTTATTTCTGAACTAGACTAACACGATTCTAGTTTTGGAGGAAAACAGAAGTTTTGTTGATACAAGAAGCGAATTGATGTGTTACGTTGTCACACGAGGTCAGTCGACTCCGGCCTAGTTCTTGGAATCTAGTTCGGATACTTTTTATTTTTATTTGTAGTGTTCTGTCTGACGACAGGTTCATATGAACAGGATCCTTCCATCCTTTCCTCAGACTGGGACCTGTTCATATACGTTCTTGGCAGAGATGATCCAGAAGTGGTTTGCCATTGCCTTCTTCTGTGTGTGAATGGAGTAATTGTTGGGATGCCACGGAGGAAAACTTATAGCACCCTAAATTTTGAGTGCGTCCCTCATTTTAGTCTGTTTTTGTCCGCAGTTTTTATTAATTTTTGCAGTCAATTGCCCTCTGACATAATTATCTTTTAGGTAATATCTCATAGAGCGAGAGCGGTAGAAGCACGTAAGTACCACGTTCTTTCTTTCCTGGACTTACGAATGACTGCCTTAGTTTTACGTGAAGGAGGGAAATCCTTAAATCAGAATTTCCCGTTTGTGACTTCTGAAATCCTCCGTCTAGGAGTCTTAAGGCCTTTAGGAATTTTCGGACTTTTCGTTTAAAAGGAAAATCAGTCGGTGTCGATTCTTGTCTGTGCAAGGAGAGAGGTTGTACGATACATGACAACGCTGTGTTAATTGCAGATGCTATGAATTTTTGATGTCATAGGATGGAGAAAGGAGAATGAAGTGGTGGAGCCTTATCACGAGGTACTATCCCAGTAAAAAAATGAAGGGGCTGAGGAAAACCACGAACAGTTCCGGTCGGGACCGGCAGTGCGGCTTATGAGATTGCCCCAGCGAAAATCGGCGGAACTGGAATCAGACGTAGCGCGGCCGTAGTACACGAGGCCCGAGCTTATAAAGCAGTTGGGTAGTTTGTTATTGAGTTACAGTAAACGTGAATAGAAATTAAGCGACGGATATGCTGGGGCCCTCTAAGTCAATTACGAAATGGGACCGCGGCTCCTGCTTCTGCAAACGTCTGCAGCTTTCTACGCGACGCACGAAGAAATTGTGTTTCAGGAAACAAAATGGAGTGTCGTAAACAGAAGAGGAATGACATTTAAGTGAAAATTCTGCTTCCCGGCCTTTAATTATCAATGATCTATGCAATAGGCTAGGTCTGTCTCACTTGTCGATTTTTTTGTTGAATTTGTGGCGTATTTATCGACCGTGTAGTGCGGAATTATGTGATGCAATGGAAGAAATAGGGAAGGAAGCGTTACCGGCCTAATTAAAAATACTATCCCAGCATTGGCCTGGAGGGAATGAGGAAAGCCACGAAAAGCCACTCGAGGTAGGCGGACGGAGATTTGATGTCGGATCTCTCGAGTAGGAGGTATGACTGCAAACCATTCGGTCAAGACTTTCAGCTGTTTAATCTTATAGTTCTTTTAAATTAACTGTGTTACTTTAAAGTGTTGTCGTTCGGATTTTGACGCTGTCCTGTCCTGTAAGCATTTCGATGCCGTGAGAATCTCAGCTCGCAATCAACTAAGTAGCTATTTGACTGCACACTGGGCGCACAGTGGACAGTTCTCCTTCTTGCAGCCTCAGACTTTCATTTAAGACTTAACTATGTCGAACAAATCTCGGTTAGTACGCCTAATCTAATTACAAGCTTTTCGGTGTTTCCTTGGCTGATTTAGACCATTGCATTTTTATAGGACAAACAGCTGTCATTGCCCACCGCTGTTCTGTTGTTTGTAAAGCGAAGTCACGACACTGGTCATCGGGAGAACCCAGTCCTGCAAATCTCGTAATAAACAATCATTTTGATTCTGAAGGGTTGTGACGACGGTGTAATGAAATTATTGATGTTTGGGAATTTTCTTCATCGTCTGATATTATAAAACACACGACGTTTCGAGTATTGGATCTGTCCTCGACTTCAGATTTAGTGGGGAGGCGCGCCTGCTCTGTGGGGCCCTTTATAAGTTAGCTCACGCGGAATTAGAACACGGAGGACAAACGTAGGGCTCTTTTCCGCTGTGAGAACATCGTATCTTATACAGCGCGTGATTTTATCGTGTGATGCACGTGTTAGCTTTCAAGTAGATGGTTAGAAATTGTATTTGAATTCTTCATTTCGAGTTGTGATGACAGCGGACAACGCAGTGTGAAGGTGCCACCAGTTGATTCAAGTTAGTCACGTGTAATTTAAGATATGAGCCGGATACTACATGCCTGTCAGTTGTCCTCAGAGTTTAAATGAGCACCACGCCATGCGGGCGTATGGGGTGTGTAGGAATCGCTCCATGCATTCTTAACGTAGGTACTAGGTCGGTGAGAGTGGTCGCTTAACTTCAGATGAAGGAACCCCCGAAGTGTACTTAAAAGATGCTGGGTGGGCCTCGGAGCCGACCTGAAATTCGAGACAAAGAAAAAATTCTAATTTACCTGAACTAGAACCCCGTTGTTTCAGGCCGTATGATAATTAATATGTTTTTCATATACGCG
The DNA here is from genome assembly GCF_977971745.1 of Zootermopsis nevadensis. Taxonomy (NCBI): domain Eukaryota; kingdom Metazoa; phylum Arthropoda; class Insecta; order Blattodea; family Termopsidae; genus Zootermopsis; species Zootermopsis nevadensis. The sequence continues at coordinate 2,527,708 of NW_028259154.1, forward strand.
CGTGTAGGCCTCTGTCGTTTAGGCGAGTGATAAAATACGGCAGTGAGATGTTAGAATCAGACAAGAGAGAAAGGTTAAAAGGGCGGAAATTACAAATTTAAAGCCCGAACCGGGGGTTAGAAAAGCAAAGAAGAATTTGGCGCATCGTAGCGACGACACCAGCCAGGATATTGATTCTGGAAACATTCCCGCCTATGAATAAATTTGCAGAATTACATACATTTTAATTACTCCCTTTTTTTTTTTTTTGTAAATTAAAACTAATTACGCGAGTCGAAATACGAGTTATCTTTGCTTTTCCTTCGGCACGCTTTCACAATCGGGCACGAAGGGACATTGGCACAGAACAGATGACACATCTCGAAATATCGATAAAGCTTTCGGTTTGAAGGAGAGAGAGAGAGAGAGAGGGAGGGATTGAGCACGCGTTTCAGATATGACAGAGTTGACGAGAACCAGCTATGACAATTTTTAGACAGCTCTCTAACACAATAGACTTCGTAAATGCCGTCAAAATGCCCTGCAGGAACACAAATACCTTTCAATAACTGACCAAGATAGAAGTACATATAAATTCAGGTCTTCCAGAGGGACATATCCTGGTCCCTCTTCGTAATTGACTTGCACGTTCCAGGAGAATGGGGAAACGGAACGTTGGTATCCATAATGGAATTAAAATGGTTGGCGACTGCTCCATAATCAACATCTTCTTTGCAGGTGACCGAATACTTACTTCTTCTGTGGCGAGGCACGAGATGCCCCTCGAATACGTAAAGTGTGTGTTTATTTTTTTTTAAAGGTGGCGTTTTAAATAGTCTATTAACTTTAAAATGTGGCATCTTCGAACACAGTATTTCGGCACGAAGTGTTTATATTGAGAATACTAGTAATCCCCTTTTATAGAAAACGCTGGGGGTGGGGGTGGGGGTGAGATGGACGGTAGGTCAGTGAGTGAGTGAGTGAGTGAGTGTTTGAGCGTCTAAGCCAGCCTCTGCTAGCGCACGGCGAGTTGTCATCATTAGCACGGAGACCCCGCCATCCATTTGTGGCTGCCGTTCGTCCTGAGGCTAAACGTTTTCTGCTTCGTGTTGTAGACGAGGAACACGTCGACATCGATTTGTGTTGCAGCTTCTAGTGTTAATTGCGTTTCCGAGCGTCTGTCCCTCTGCATTAGGTGTGTCTATCGTTAGGTTAGGTTGCAAGCCGCAGATGAACACGTGTCTGTGATGAGATCAGGCAGCCTGACGTCCGATGGTTTTACCTTTGGGCGATGATTGATGTACGTCGCGGTCAGGGCGCGTTCAACCCCACGTGACTAGCAATGCCTGACGTTCCTTTTATGCGGGCGGTGCCGGGAGACACGTGATGAGGTTTGTAGTTATTCGCAGTTTTAATAAGCTACTTAATTCATGCTGGACAACAGACCGAAACATTTGATAACGCACGCTTTGGACAGATCAGAATTTTAGTCGGATGAACTCAGTGACGTAGGTATATATGGAAGGATAATACTAAAATGAATCCTAAAGTAGTAAGGTGAGGGTGTTGTCTGGATAGGGACAGACTTCGGGCTCTTGTGAGTACGGTAATGAACATTCTGGTTCCTTAATAGACGGAGAATTTCTTTACTGGTCGAACGCCTGTTAACATCAACAGGATAAAATCCGCTCACTGAAGATAACAGTGTGAGTGTGATATATAAACATTGAAAATTATATTAAAAACTACAGTGATTGATAAGGAAGTATTGTTTGTTTTTAGATGCAGCTTAGGACCTTAAATTGGTTTCGTCTGTGTATGACCCGTCTTCTTTACGTGTTCAGAAGCGTTTTAACCTAAAGATACGCCAGAGCGAACGCCATGACAACGTTTGCTGATTTCGGCTGCTGTCATGACGTTCCGTTTCATAGAAACGTGATTACTCGTTATGCATATACTCACTAACCCTGCTACTTCAGAGACAGAAACCTGCAGAATCCTCGTTGTCATGGAGCCGCTTGAGTTTCATCTGCGTTGGAAATTTGGCTAAATCCATTCTGCCGCACTGTGGGTCAGTTTTCTTTCGCCTTGGGTGTGGTAATCCGAGCAGTCACGAACAGTGAGATGTTATTTGTCGCTTCGTTAACACAATCACAGGGAGAACTTTCCTGGTCACACGGAGGAAGTGGCAGTCATTCTCAAAGAGTAGAAAAGCTTATTTTTCTCCATAAAATAGATATCATGACAATCGACGATTAATATTTTCCTGATAGTGGTAACTGAGTTTGCTCCCTGCCAGCACCCCCCCCCCCCCAGTGCCGCGCAGACCAAAGGAACACGATAAATAGCCGGGACAGTGGGATATACTGTACATACACGCTCCAACACAGTCATTTGTCTGTCATGAGTTGAATCCCCTGCTGTCAGAAATTTGATGGAATGTTTTCATTTATCACGCGACTGGATGATCCGGCAGTCCGGAATGGATTTCCGGAAAGTGACGTGGTTTACAGACTTCGGCTTATCGTATTTCGACTACACGAAACTCCGCGGAACTTCGAACGGACACACGTGCTGCTGCTTATGCTGTGGCATATAAGGATCCACATTTTTCAGCAGATTGAATCCTTTGTGAGGCTAACAGAGATTTTCGGTAATCGTCGGTGAATCGGTGCAAACTGCAAGGCCAAGTACAAATTCCTCCTGCCTCCCCTGATGCCTTACGTCCTAGGTGTCAGGTGTTCGCCAGTTTAGCGCGTAAGGCTTAAATCACGAAGCTAACAAAGGCAGCTATTTAAAGACGACTGTCTTCCGGGTTGTAGCCCTGATGATGGACCTTCGAAAAGCTGGTAAACGCCTACAACCCAGAATACGCATAAAGCTTCTTCATTTTGCTGTAATGCGTGGTGTTTAAGACACGCGTTTGCGTCGGTGAAGCTTCGTTGTTCTGACGGCCCACCTCCTCCTGCGAATTTCATTCTGCGTGAATCTGCATCTTTCGCCAGTTTGTTACGTTTGCGTCATGCCGCTTGATATTGGTTGGGACAGATTTTGGCAAGGACTATCAAATTTAGGTTAAATTATTTTAATATAACTGGGGCTAAATATGATAGAGTTTTCCCAAAAACGGAATTTGATTACATTATTCCATCATGCCAGTGAAATCGCAACATGACACGTCATTTGCGACAATGGCGGCCCTTTATGTTTTCGGCTGGTCCAGCCTGAACGGGAGGTGGGCCATAGTGAAATATTTGCTACTACAGACGGATCATACAATTATCTCAACGTAACCGAAACAAAACCTAATATTACAATCTGGGTTCGCTTTTCAAATTCCAATTCGCGTCATATCAAGTAAATGCACATCCGTGATTCTTAGACGGGACGTCGGTTTGTTTTGTTTTAATACGTGGAAAGCATGTAATTTCTCTGGCGTTACACTGAGTGATGTGCCATACTCTGACCTGTACAGACATGCCGCAGGCCATGACACGGCCATATTTTTATATAACACCTGATTCCAGAAGAGTTAAAAATTATTTTCCTGTTTAGAAAGTTCTGTACTGATTTTGGGAAGTGTCAATTTTTTTTGACAGGTTTAAAATAACCTCACGTCTACAATTGTCAAGGAGTTGAATGTTGGAACAGATTAGTAGTTATTTGAATGTCAATTCTATGAATAACCTGAGACCTGTATTGGACTGAGTGATAAAATGTTTAAGTATTCATAAGGAAAGATAATCTGTGAAAATTATTTGATAGCTGTACAAAGGTTGTCCAAATGTTTCGAAAATCAAAATTTGATTTGTCGAGCTCACAGCGACATACACCAACAAGTGAGTAACACGTTAACTTGTCCACAGTGCATAGGAGCGCTCATCGGATTCTTTCCTGAAGACATTCTGTCGTGACCTGCGCCCTCTGTGTTTGTCTTCACAGAGTAAAACGCAGTACTTTACATTGTGCCTTGTATAGTACTTTGGAGAGGCCACGTGGAGAGGTGCTGTGGACCGAATCCTGCCCGCGGACCGCAGGTTGAATATCCCCGCTTTAGACTGAAGCACTTTGCTGGATTACGATGCGTTTGTTTCTGTAAATGCGTCGTTAACCTGATTTTCTCTCAAACAGTTTGCGGGGGAGCTCACGAGTGAATCTGGATGTCTTCTGTCGCATTACAGAGCAGTTTCAATGCGGGATGAACGCGGGCTTTTGTTTCTGCAAGCAGAAACCAGACGCGTGACAAATAGTAGGCCTGTATTCATACTATTAGGATATTGATATCCGGAAGAAACACGGTCGGGTGGGCATACAGAAAGGAGCAGGCAAATGCTTAAAAGATTTTGATCGGAAAATCTGAAGGTGGGAAACGGCTTTTAAAACCTAGTCACAGGTGGGAGGATAATATTAAAATGAATCTCAAGGGTGCAGCGTGGGAGGTTGTGAGCACGATAATGAAAGTTCTGGCTGCAAAACCTGCGGAAGACTTGTTTACTATCTGAGTGAGTGTTTTCTCTTTAAAAAGGACACAACCTCCATGGGGGTTTATGCGGAACCAGTCCGGTTATATAATTATCACATCCGATAAGGAATTATTTCTAATGTGGTCCTTGCCTCTCCTCTTTTGTGGCTTGATTGTGGTCGCACTGAAGAAAACCACTGCCATCCTCAACCACGGTGACAAGGAACCAATTAAGAAGAATCCCTTTTACTGTTCACGTGCTGGAAGGCGGCGAGGCAGATTTAGCCCCCGCTGCCTCATCTCTGACTACGGGAGAGGGGAGAAATGGAATTTGCAGTAAAGCTGATGATCCACATCGTGGGCTTGTATGTATTTCCTGGCTGTTTGTCTTGTACTTCAAAAAGACCGCCCGTGTATCAGCTAACTCTTCCCTGCCGTAGGTTCGTTTCAAGTAAACTATTTTAACGAGGGCTGTACAATCAAATAATTCAGGGAGTTGTATCTTATAAGCAAACGACGGATTAACTGGGGAAACATGTTTAAACGCTCCTATCGCTTGCTACAATACGCTGTATGCGAGTGTAAAACACGTGACGTGGCTAATCCGACATAATTGGGGTGCGTTGTGGTGTTTCAGCCTACCCCATGCAATTCGTGTTTAATAATTACCCTTCCTACCCCCTACCCCCCACAAAGAGCTATGAAATATGGCAGATGTGTTATCAAATCGTGTATTATTGTTTACACACCAAATATGGTTTTCAAACCGAACGTAATATTTCTGCTCGTGTTAATAACTGCGGTTAAGTTGAAACACGTTAAATACGCGCATCTGTGCGCTGTGGGGCTTCGTACCAGATGGGAACCAATTCAAGCGCTTAACGTGGACTCTACAGTAGCCGGGACGAAACTGTGCGTTTCGAGTACGTCACTAGTTCGCGGGTAAAAGAAAACAAATTCATTTACTGTTCAAACCAAGACATCGAATGGGAATATCCGAGCAATGGCCGGCTGTACTTCTCGCCTTTCGTCAGTCCGTTCTGGCACGAATCCTGCTGAAGTGGCCGCTGTTTCTACACCTTCATATGTCTGACTGAACACCACATCTCTGCACATGATACAGCGTCGCAAAATTAGTAAATCCCTCCAGTTTTTACGCGATTCATGTACACGTGTTGATTTCTGTTTGCGTGCGCTAATTAATCCTTACATTTCAGAAGCAAGAAGCTTTGAATTGCAAAGTGGACACTGTAAAAGAAAGTTTCCAGTTTTTGCCACAGGATTTCGAGGCGCGAACTGTCAGTGATAACAGCAATAAATTATCAAATCAGCAACTTTTACCTGCTCTTTTAGGCGTGTATTCATCTAGCCAAACGAGTTCCGGCCCTCCCGGACCATTATTAGAGGTGACACATTCACAATTTTGAGGTTTTGTTGACTGAGAGGTTCAAACATCACCTCTTTGTGTATCTGAACCAGACTTTGTGAATGTTGACTATTTGATGAGGCGAATTGTTGATTTGGTAATTTTTATTACGCGCTACTGTACGTTGGTAATGGGTTTTATGTCTGTGTGCCTTCCTTCTGTTATAATTGGAAAGCACGTGAGAATTTCTGTTTTTTATGTTCAAAAATCATTTGCATCAGCAGACACGTGTTATTCACAAGAAGTGCTCAAGGCAATGAACAGGACGTGTCGGTTCGCGTGTTTTATCTCCAATTTGGCTCAAGAAACAGGGATTAAATTCTTGGCTTGGGTTTACACAAATCGCAATCCGGTGGATTCGATTTTATGCTCATCAGTTGAATAGGGTCTCTAAATCTTTTTGGGTGTGGGAGGTGTTTATTAAAACTTCTTTGTCAAGACTTGGCAACAAAAGTACAAGACATTATTTTAACAGCACTTTTGAAAGTGCTTCCCAATTTCTAGTTCACAAAATAGTGCTTTAAAAGGAGACGTCTTACTAGAGGTTTATCGGAATGAAAGTGATAGGCAAATTGAGCTCTTCTCGAATTTCATTTTAATCCTCGCACACAAATTCTGTAGAGTTCTATTTACAAAAACAAAATATCTTCGATAATTTCAAAATAACAAATCTTAAAAAAAAATGTTTCGTTTTGAAATACCCTTTGGCATTATATATCTCTTAAACATGTTTCACTGCGGATCTATCTTAAAATAAGACGTATTTGAAGTTATTAAGCAAATGTGTCGGTACAATTGACCTTAAAAGATTGTCACTCAAAGAGGCGTGGGTATATTTTGAAGTCTGTCATGCGCATTGTAGGGCCAAAGTAACTGCCCCAGGGTGAGTTGGGGGCGGACAGACAGGCGCCATATTTATTTTACACCTGTTACCAGAACTTATGTTCCCTGCACCCTCAACATTTGAAACTTAGTGGTAACTTCTGCGCACTCAGGCTTGTGGTTCGCAAGGGCTCTGAAGCTGCCATTGGTATCCCCCCCTCCCGGGCCCCTTTAACTTTATTTATTAGACCATTTAACAGTGACATTTAGATTGCACAGAGAGTCTCATTGCATGTATTTCACAACATACCGGTTAAGACATGAAGTTAAACTGTGGCCATTGGCCATCTGGTGACGTCCAAATAAGGCCACATTACCTGAATTTAGTGCTGAAGATCGCTACCTGTACCTCGCCTCTCCTGCTCTTCGTCTGTTGTAATGTAAGTGGTTCTTTGATGTTATTATGGAGGGATTTCAAAGTGTTTGTAATTCCGATGACGGAATGCACGTTAAATAAGGCTTTTGAGAGCGCGTTTCGCAGGATGTGACAGACGACGCTTAGCTTTTAGCGTAGAAACAGTTTCTTCGTCAGTTCATCCGGCCTACGGGCACTGCCAGAATATTGCAGAGGCCTCTCGAAACATGATGCGTTTAATCGAGTCATAATTTCCGACTACGTGGAGCAAGATTTTTTTTTTTTCATTTTAATAACGCTGAAGCGACAGATCGGCGCTGTCTGTGTCCGTTGCATCGCGCCGGTCGCTGTGCTCTATTGATGGTTGCCGAAATGTATCCAAATCCAGAACCGAAAGGTAAAAATTTGAAATATTAAGATCGGTCTCAGTAAATATGGTGTGAGGATGTCGGCTAGATTCATCTGACTCAAAACAGGAGCCGGTGGCTGGCTCTTGTGAACACAGTAATAAATAAACGTTCGTAGTTCCTGGCTAGCTGAGCGACCATTCGGATTTCGAGAAGGACTCAGCCCCACGGAGTTTGTTTCGTCCGCAGCAACGCTTGAGATTTCGTGCAGGTAAAGCTGATGAAAGCACGGATTCAAGATGTTTCGAAATAGCCTGATCTCGAAAATATTTGGATCTAAGACGGGAAGGAACTAGTAAGCAACAAAACAAATGAAAGTGTGGAATTCAGAGCTTGGTAATTTGGCTCTGGAACCTAACCTTATTAACACTGAGTTATTAAACCAAAAAGAATAAGATGGGAGCCCTTCTTCATAAACTGGTAGTCTTTCATCTGGTTAATAACTTTCCCGCTTTGTACAAAATTCAGAATTTAAATATATTGTTTAAAAGGGGTCGTTTCTTGAGATAAACGTCTGTATCAAAACACGCCCTGTTCTTCAAGATCCTTTTTTTAATATCCTTCCATCATGGCTTAGATCTCCCAAGTTATGTCTTACTTTTAGGTTTTCAACTCATATTTTACACGCATTTCTTATGTATCCCATGCCAGAAGTGTACTACGCCAACCTTGCACTCGCTCTGTTTCAGTATAAGTATTAGGTAAAAGGTATAGATTGGGAAACATTCTTCCGTCTTCCTCTTACTTCGGTCCAGAAATTGTCGTCAGCAATCTCCTCTCATACGCCGTCAAACAGAGTTTCTGTTCAAGGCGAGCGAGTCAGTTTCATACCCACACAAAACACCAGTTAATAGTGCTTTATATTTTAATGTGGAGGGGAAACCATGAAAGGTGTTCAGGGACGCCATCAGCCAGCGAGCAGTGTGCAGACTTCAATGCGTATTGACAAGAGCAGAAGAAAATGGATAAAATAGCGCCTTGTCACTCGTAAGATAAGGAGGGCTTCGTTCTCTTTGAATTCAGAAATCTTTACCGGAAGATTCGGATCACAAAGGGAAGGACCAAACCGCTCTTAGCTGAACATTCAAAATGATTTTTCTTGTTGTCGCGACTGAATGAACCCTCTCACCAAACCTCGTGCTCTTCTCGATTCGTGCGCTGTTTCCCAATATCTTGTCTGATGGGTTCTCGCTGGAACTTCATGCAGAGCAGTGGAAGACATCGAAGATAAAGGAGGAACTTGAGCATTGACTCCAGTTTCCTTCCGAAGTAGTGGATATATCAATAGGATCTGAAAGATTTCCTTCCAGTAATCGAATCACATCACTTCACCAAATAACGGGCGTTCATGGGTCGCGCTGATTGAACGTGGCCTGCTTTATCTTGATGCCAGTCTGCTTTTAAATTTTCTTGGTCGCTTTGCGCTCCATCAGATCTCAATTGTCCTTTGTTCTTGATGCAAAATGTAGTCCCTCGGCAGAAGACAGAAATGAGGTAATTCTGACATTCAGCTCAAACGTTTACTCTAAATCGATCTACTGTCTGAGCTGCCTTCTGTAAATAGGCCATTGTGTTTTATCTGCAACCAACGCAAGAATAACAGCAGATGATTAAAATGTTACAGGCTTACATCTTCATTTGTAATCCCGTAACCAGAAGATTCGACATCCCTTATCCCAAATTAAGTCACTCAACACGATTGTGAGTCGATTTCAGCCACCTTCTAAATTAAACTGAGCCCTGGATCAAAATAAATACAGACAAGGCAAAACTTAAATAATCTGAATAGATTCTGAGAGAAATAAGTTCTATGAATAAATCACGACGCCAAAATTTTTCAGATGCTTAATACACAGAACAATTATTAAAGCTTAATTATAAATTTCCAATGTATAATTTTCACTAGTACAAATACTAGCTATTTTAAATTTTCCAAATATAACCTCAAAGACTCCCACTGAGACCGATTTTATAAATTTAATATAAGATAACATTAAGTATGTGATTTTATGTAGATACGTCTATGTTCTCCCTTCACAGTCGTATTTTAGCTGCGGATATCCGAGTCATAGACTGCGTTAGAAGGACGGAAGAAAATTTAGTTACTCAAAGTATTATTATTAGTCTTGCCTTCAATCAAGTCAGAAATATTTATATACGAAATGAGACACAGATTTGCATATATGACTAACTAACTAACTAACTAGATGGCTTACCGAACCCGAAGGTTCATCACCGAATTAACCAAAGCCCTCCACCGGACCCTGTCCTGGGCCAACAAAATCCAGTTTCCTTCAACTCCTATCTCCCATAGATCCCGCCTGAGATTATCCTCCCATCTACGTCTAGGTCTCCCCAGCGGTCTCTTCCCTTCAGGTTTCCCAACCAGTACCCGGTGCACACCTCTTGTCCCCTCCATGCGCGCTACATGTCCCGCCCATCTCACTCTTCTCGACTTAATCACCCTCAAAATACCGGGGGAGGAGTACAGATTTTTAAGCTCGTCATTGTGCAGTTTTCTCCACGCCCCATCGTCTTCCCTCTTAGGCCCAAATATCCTCCTCAACACCCGATTCTCAAACACCTGCATATATGACTGTATTTAAAAATATATTTCAAATTCTATATTTTATTTTAAGATCCTTTCATTCAAAACATCAGACGTATCAGAACTTGGTGTAATAGAAGAGTGTGAGCAAGCTAATAGACTATACTCACGTATGGTTGAATTTCTGATTGAATGAAAAGGGCAGTCCGCCCCAGCGCAGCAATTTCACACGCGACTGTGTGCAAACTCTCTGTAGAAGTGGAGTCCCGATGTTGTAAATTATGTAACTGAATTTAATTAAAATATATGTAACATATGGGTGGACTATGCACTGCCCGGAGTAGAGAATTTGCGCTATTTAGATGTGAGGTCGCGCCAAAATGCAGTATTATTAAATAACCCCAATAATAGTTCAATAATGCTAAGGGTTTTTTTTTTGTAGAATTTTGGTTTTTACGGCGGTGAATCCGAAAATTTCTGTCTTCGACAAGGTTCTTTCAGACTGAACCCAGAAGTATTTTGACAATGAAAGAAGGTAATTTATTACCAGGGGAGACAGAAGGGTTCCATTTAGGAAATAAAGGTTGGAAGAATCAACTGTTGATATCAAAATCAAAATTGGAAGACTGTAATAAGAAAAGAAATTATCTAAACATTGCATGGATTGAATATCAAAAGACACTTTGTAGTGTTCCTCATAGCTGGATAGCAAAGTCAATAGAATTGACAGGAGTGAACAGTAAAATTGTTAAATTCTGCAAGTTGTTTATGCAGAAATTCAGAAAAAATACAGTCGAAAGCAAACGAGGAATTGATGCAATCAGGGCCCATAAAGATAAATAGAGCAATATTTCAGGGCGACTGTCTGTCGCATGGCGCTTATTCGCTTAATTCATGAATTAATGTGGTCCAAATGTGAATGCCGATTTCGTGGAACCGGAAGGAACACGAGCCATTTGCTCCTCATGGATGATCTGAAGCTGCGAGGGAAAAGTTTGGGAGGAATTAAGAAATGAAATTAGAATTGCAAAACCATTTAGCGATGATATAAATGTGCCAAAATTTCTGTAAGAATTGGTACAGTGTACAGAAAACAGGACACAGGAAGGTCCTCGGAGTCTCCTTCCTCCTCCGTAGGTACTTTATTTCTCCGATCCTCTGTTCTAATTGTTCTGGGGTATTTAAAAAAAATTCCTGCCAGTAAGCAGCATTTCACTACAAACAAAGATCGATTGCCAGAGATTACTTACGATTTCTACTGTTAAATTTTACGTAAGTGCTGTATTTACCGTTAACAACGCTTCATGTCCAGTTCGTAGTTATGAAGTTTCAGCTTATTTTTCAAAATGTCTTCCATGATAAATCGTTTCTCCCCCTTCGCTTTAGGGCAATACAGAAAATCGCGAGTAAAGTTTTGTGTGTGTGTGGGGGGGGGGGGGGGGGGGGGGCTTTACGAAAATAGGACCTCTAAATTCTGTGCATTAGTATGCAAGAAGTATCAAGAATGATGCGGGAGAATGAGTTGGAAGAAGGTGACTAGGAAGACAATAGGAGGACAGAAAAATTGTGTTTGTACATCCTGTTCGGTCTGTTTGAAGTTAACGCAGAAAGATTTCCATGACATCGTAAAACCTGTTAAATAAATAAAAAGTAAATTGCTCTTAGTTAGTAATAAAAATGTCTGTATTGGGGGATTTCAGTATCTTGGCGAGCACGTTTAATGATGTCTAAATAGCCTGTTTCCTAAGATACGAGTAATTACATTTTATAATTACTGATTTTAATCTTTATAGCCTTGCCATTGCTACTGAAGCAGTGTGGCAAATATAGGCATCATAACTTCATGAAGTGGTTTTCCTGTGAACAGCTTCAAGAAACTCATGAGCCTGAAGTACGCTTGAAATATTGAAACATGTATCAGAGCTTGAGGACAGCACGGAAACCGCCCGTCTTTAACGTAGGACGTTTGAAATTTAAATTGTAACTTTGTGCTCGGGGCCTTACATTTAATGGGAGTATAAACATTTAGGTCGAATCCTTTGGTCCTTAAAGCCCTTGAAGGCGGCGAAGTGCATTGTTTCTGGCCCTGCGTTTGTATTGACAGTGAACGTGAGTTACTTACTGAAAGCCGAGCTTCAACTGGCTCCAGATGTAGCTGCTAATTTCCTGTTTGGACAAAGAAGACAGTAGCGAGATACCACATCGAAACGCGGAAACATTTAATGGTTATGCTGAATCCCACAGTTGACACAAAAGCCTTCTCACACAGCAGCCCGCTATTCTGCTGTCTAATGGTTTAACTTCCCTAATTTAATATAAGAGTCTCGAAGTGACGGCCCTTTACCTCTAAACATGCCTCACGTAGTGAGAATATATTTCTATACGCGCTTAAAAGTTGCTATGGGGAAATACGAAATTTCGTGTTTGATATTTGCTTGAAGTTGTTCGAAAGGGAGCGAATTCTGCATTACACTTATTTTTTCAGCGTGTCAATACTCACGTTAAGTTCTGGGTCGAAGAGTCTTTTGAATTTGGATTTCTGAAACCACCTAGAATATCGTAATCTCACTTGGCAATCTGGAGGCAAAAGCCTGTGTATGTAACTGTGGTTTTGTAAGGTTGGCCCCTATGAAAATTGTACCAATGTGAGTTGTGCGTTCTGCTGCCCTGATCCCGTAGAACGTAATTTTGTTATATCGTCCCTGTACACGGCAATTCTCTCCACGAAGAACACCGTACAAATACGTTGTACATCAAACATTTCTGTTCAAGACCTCTCTTCATTTTTGAACACAACATTTGAGAGAAATGCGAACTGCGTCTATACGAATTTCAGGAACGACTAACCTAACCTAAATAAGAGTGAGATTGACGGGACACGTAGCACGCGTAAGAGACGTGAGTTATGCATGCAGAAACCTTTGAGGAAATCCGGTCATAGTTAGGAGGATAATGTTGAATGCATCTTAAAGGAATGTGATACGAGGGTGTGCAATATGTTTATGTGACACGGGATAAGGACTGCTGTTGAGCAAGGCAATGAACCTGGTCCCATAAACTGCGAGGAAGTATTTGGAGAGCCGTGAGAATATCAGTTTTTCAAGATGTGCTTCGTTCCATTCAGTTAGGCATGTCTGGAACTCGGGGGGGGGGGGGGGGGGGAAGGAGACATTTCCTTTGAAGTAATCCTGTTTTACGTCAGACAATCTAATTTTCAGATGATAAAAGGACGTGGTCGGGCTTATATCAGACTTCATTTGTTACACCTGTTAACCAAGTTCTTGGTTGTTTCAGCCTCAAGCAGGAGATTACTTAAAATAAATTTCATTTGTTTTGATAAGTTTTCGTTTCCAGCACGAGATCAAAATAAACATAAGTGCAGAGATGTGGAAAAAATCTGGAGTAATAAGTTTTCCTCGAAGAAGTCAAAGTGACAAGCGTGTGGTGTTCCCGAGGGCACTGAACTGGCCTGAGCGTGGACAATCAATAGACATTTGCCACGTCCCTCTGGGTCAGACACCGTACTACGGTAGTTCCATCTTGTATCTGTCATTTCCTATGTTTATTTTATTTCATTTTATTCTGGCCAGAGGTCAAATTGGCGCCAATCATTTCAGAAGTTCTACCCCAGTAACCACTAGCAGAGAGCAGTTTGAAATCAATAACCCGGTAGTGCCCTCCTCGTCATGAATTCTTCTTGCAAGTGTTTCGTCCCTAAGGTACAGATGCTTCTTTGTTTCTGAGTGAACTCATTTAATTGTAATTAACTAACTAATCACATTTGCAGAATCTTTCTTGTGATGCTACAATCAATTGCATATAATAAAGAAGTTTATCGCCTTCATTGCCGTTCTCGTAAGACCCCAACACTAGCTGAGGTCGACTTTGAAACTGGTACACAGGCTCTGAGTACAGAACAGTGGAATCAGTTGCAAGATTTGTCGATTGGCGTATTCTGTACCTACTACAGAAATACAATCCGTTATCTGAGAATTTCGCGGCTTAATAAGATAAAGTGATGAAATTGCGTGCTTACAGAACGTGTTACATCTGCTATTCGAAGCACATTAATGCAATTCGGAGATCATGAAGGGGGACGTTCCAGTTGAGAGACCGTGACTTAGATTGGAAGGAATAGGCGAAAATGTTGAAATGGATCCTGGAGAAATGTCGTACGATGGTGAGGAGCGGATTCACGTAGCTCATAATAAGGTTTAATGACGGGCTTTTGCCAACAAGATTGTGGCTTTCGTTCCATAAAACTGGGGGTTCTATTTATCAAGGAAGTTTGAAGCACGGAGGCTACTCAACTCAACGTAAATCAGATGCTTCTGGGTTAATTCCGACTTTCACTGACACTCGTCCACTTTCGTTCTTGTGCTTGGTTGACGAAATTTCATCTTGTGTTTCTTTCGGATTTGTGGTTTGCAGTAACTTCTCGGTTGCGGTGTCGTGCGTGGCTGCAGCTCTTCCTGGGGGTCACGAGAACGTGAGCAGCGTGGCAGCTCCCTTTATTACCGGCCGGTCTGAGACAGGTGCAGGGAATTTCGCGCTGGCAAGGCAAGGCAGCAAGGTCTCGAGATTAATGGGAACTTCGGGGTGGGGGTGAGGATGAGATTATATGCGTGCCCTGCTCGTCGTTCTGGACATCTCAGTTACCTCTGCCTTCCTTGCTGAAGCCCCACCCCTTCGTCTGAACGTTTGCTCAGGCGCGGAGAAGTAATCAGGTTACCAGTGCCTATCGTTGTTTGCTTTTCTAAACGGCTTATAACAGCGAACACAACGCGGAAAACCAGACAGAATTAGTCGTGATGGCTAAGCAAAGAACTGTGGTTACCCTTTGTACATCACGATATCTGTTGTTATCCTCTTCGTAATTTCAATATTTTCGCGGTAACCACAGTCGATTATTCATCGTCTGAAGCGACGTGAAGCATTTCATTCACGACATTTCGCCGAGAGTCACGACCGAATGGTTAATACTCCCGCTGTGAGCTGCACTAACTGAGGATTTACGTACTTCGCCCTCGGGGAAATGACCTCCGGTACCCATTGTGCAGGAGGCTTAGAGGTCCCTACAGCCAGTCTGGACGCAGGGCTAGAAGAAAAATCCTCTGTCCCGTCAGGGATCGAACCGCGGTCGGCCAGTCCGTAGCTGGTCACTATACTGACTGAGGTGCCCGACGACGACGACTATTCAGGCCTACGTGTAAATGGGAAGATAATATTAAAATGGGGTGAGGGATGTATCTTGGTTTAATGTAGGGAACGGCGCCAGATTCATGTCGACACTGTAATGAACTTTCCGTTCCATGAGAGGCTGAGAAGGATTTCTTCGCTAGCTGGGCGACTGTCGGTTTCTCTTCACGAAGATCTTTGCTCCATGTATTTAGTTTAATTAGGCAGTCACTTGCTTCTTTACCATTTGCTGTCTACTCTCGTTTATGACGAATCTTCGTTCTTTTGCGTTCGTGCTCTTAACTCAAACTCATTAAACTTCAGGATCACCGCAGATGTTCAATGCTGAATCAAGATTTTTCATCTCTCCGGCGTAGTGGAAGTTCGGACTGATTAGTACTGGAAAGGGACTCTGTGTCCTCCTCAGGCACGTTCTGCCGTTCAGTCCCTGGTCCGGAATTTCAGATTTCGTACGCGACGGCCAACTTGACAAATAGGAAGCAGTCGATTGAAGACGTCACACGTAAACCGTGAATTCAAGTGTTTGTCATTGCCTTTACACAAAACGCAAGTGTTCTTTCCTTGTGTCCTTAATGTAACATTACATGTTTCGGGGTATCTCCCCTTCAGTTCACACGTTGTTGGAATTGTTGGACAGATATGAATCAGGCGTGTTTTTTATGAATAAGGATTTACTTAATATTTTTGTGTAAAATGTTTCCTTAATGGTCGTTGTTCGATTGTGTGAAGTTTTCGTGTTTACTTAATCTTGTAATATAAATTTAATGAGATTTATATTATTTTGCTCGATTGAAGGTATTAATTGAGTAGAACCCTAGCCCCCCCCCCGCCTAAAAAAGGAAACACGTAATTGGTCAGCGGGGAGGAGCGGATATTGCGGGGTTTTTTTTGGGGGGGGGCTTGGGGCTTTGGGGAATATTTTAAATTGTAAGTTGTATAGTAAAAGGACGATTCCATAATTGAAGAATTTCATACATTTTGCTCTTCGCTAATTATTATTAGGATAATCGAACCAAGAAGGAGAAGATGGGCGAGGCTGACAGTGCTTATAAAATTTTGGTTGGAGAACTTGGAAGAAAGAGATAACCCTGAAGACCTGGGCGTAGAAGGGATAATAATTTGAAGATGTGTTTGAGGAAATAGGGTTTGTGGTTCTGGGTTAAATTTATGTGGTTGAAAATAGGGACCGGTGGCGCTCTTTTGTGAACACGGTAATGAAACTGCGGGTTTCATAAAATAAGGGAAATGTTTGGTTAGCTGCTTCTTAAGAACGTCTCTGCCGCATGGAATTAGTGTAGAAGAGCGACACCTGAGTGGAGGCTTCCACGTTTAATCGTGTTCTGTTTCTCCAGCAGAAAATATTTCTTGGAAAAATTAACGAATTCAGATTTTACGGAATTTAGTTTTCTGACCACTGTACAATTGCGTATTGGCCAGTCATTCAGAAGGTCATCGGTTCATTCCCCACCTTCGATTGCAATCTTATGCCGTTCGACTGGAATATGCCCCATTTATAAATAATTATTTTACCAATAAACTATACCGCAAATATCTGCAATACTATACTTCGTATAAGACTTAATATTGATGGAATTGAACATGTAACACCGTCATTAAACAAGTTAGGAATGTTGCCTTCGCACAGCGTAACAGTTCTGGAGCGTTCGAGAGGATTCGACCTTTGACTTTTAGTTATGATAACGATAGTAACCATGGTAATGAAGGCAGCTCGTGTTTAGCCCATTCAGTCATATGTGCCCTCAAGCAAAGCATGTGAAGTGCTGATTATTGTTGTCCGATTTTAGCCAGAATCGATACGTGTCGACGACCTATTTTTTATTAAAACTCAAATTTCGTGAATATTCACAATGAAGGATTAACATCTACTGTTTTCATTTAATTGTGCAGTTATTAGTTATTTGCATAATTTTCTCTCGTGTGAGTCGCATGAAGTCAACAGCAGCTTCCGATGAAAACTTAAGACTTCTCTTTGTCAGAGCTGAGTTAATCAATTAAATTTTGTTAAACATGACGTCCGAAGAATGGTCTTCCTTTTATCGAGTGTCAGATGAATTAAAACGACTTTTGTACCGTCTAAGTTCTTATTTTGATAATGGAAACGTCACGTCTTGTCAAATTCCACGTGTTGCTTCGCCTTCGAGAAGAGAGTTTTAAGGCGCTGTGGTTGAAATCCACATCTAGTGCAGGAGTATTACAGCTTGTAAAGTTCGTTCATTCTCGAAAGCGCAGACGTCCATAACACTTTGATAAGGCTACGTACGAAAAAATTGTAAAAGCGGCGAAGAGATGTCTGACAAGGAACGTTGAGAAACTCCACCAAAATTTACTGCAGTTTCGTGAGCGTTCGCTCTGAGTCGCGATAGAATAGCGAAGCGTGGGCTCTTTCGTCAACCCATTTCTTCCCTTCCTCCCAGTCTAATGGCATTAATACTTCGGGCAACACAGGACAGTGGTTAGGAATTTTGGTTTTCCCCTTCGACTCTCCTTCGAAAACTGATTAATCCATAAATAAAATATATAATTTAATTCAGGTCTATACACAAACTTTATTTACAGATGTTAAAATTTAAAATTTAAAATTTGCGCTATTCATCGTTACTACGATGTTACAATACTGCGCCTTCATTTACTACATGTTTCGATGCGAAGCATCATCTTCAGGTTTTTTCTTTAAAACTACTTTATATTACAATGCAAGTCTTTCAATTTATTCATCCGTTTTGTACATTATTATAGTATGTGTTCTGTTGATCTTCTTATTTTATGTATCTTATGTTTGTTTTCCATTATTCTGTGAATAAAATTAATAAACATATGAGTTATTTATTTATATGTAAATAAGTTTGGAATATTGTTCTATATTTGTAAAAGTAAGAACACAATAACATACCATGAATCGTGATGTACGGTGTATCTACGTCTGAGCAGGTTGACTGTCTGAAGATGATGCTTCGCATCGAAACATGTAGTAAATGAAGGCGCAGTATTGTAACATCGTTGTAACGATGAATAGCGCAAATTTTAAATTTTAAATTTTAACATCTGTAAATAAAGTTTGTGTATAGACCTGAATTAAATTATATATTTTGTTTATAAAACACAAACATGACGCATTTAAACCTTAATCCATAAATGTTTCTTGAGACAATGCCGAATAAACGTATGTAGCACCTGTGACGAGGTTAAGAATACATGGAACCATACCTCCAACCCCCCCCCCTCCTCCACGTCTTTGCGGCCTTTTATTAATTACTTCTTTTGTTGTCCACTTACCCGTGTCCGAGCCCCTAATCCTCCTCGTGTCGAAGGCCCGCCGTACAGTTACGACGACCGTAGCTCAGCCGGTTCTGCTGAGTCCTGTAATTTAGTTTATACCTCGTTCCGCGCTTCCGGGCTTAACAGTGAGCTAAATCGATGGATACTGCATTATGATTCTCTCTGGTTCTAATTCGTATCGATGGACGGGGCTTGTCATTGGCCATTTGTGGGCGATGACTTACCGCTCCTCATATGTTACCAATTTCCTCTCTTTGTTGGAGGAGTGGATTACGGTGGGCTCTTAATATACCAGGATAGCCGTTTTACGAGGTCTTTTTCTATCTCTGAAACCAGGAAGTCCTTTTTACGGCGCTGTGGCTTTGTAGTTTGGAAGGAAGAAAATACCACGAATTATTCTGGGCCTGTTCATCCGCTTACCGTCGTGCAAACATAATTAACACACTCAAAAGTGCCCATTCTTCGTCCTAAATCAAGCGTACTTAATTAAGAAATTATAACTTAATTCTAATGAACGTGTGCATATTGTACCGATTATTCTTAAATAAACTTCTAAACGATGTTAAATGGCAGGAAGACTTAGAAGATGAAACTTAGCGAACGGCAAGAAACAAACAATAAACCATCTTCCTAAAGCCTGTCGTTAAATTCAGATTGTGAAGGATGTGACATTTCGCGTAATATTTATTACTCACCACATCGTTATATGATCGAGTAGATCGCTTTATGCATTACACCAATATGTTTCCTTTGTGTAGCTAACAGCCTGCAAACAAAGTAAATCATTCCACACACATGGACCACTAGGCAGTTTTCATCTGATGAGGGAATTCCCTGTGAGAAGACTCAAAATTGCTTAGAAATTAAAGTATGAGTATGGATTCGTCAGAGATGTTTTGTATGTCTTCGGCGCAATTATAGAGCAGGCCAAATATTGTTCCATCGTAAATTAATTATTAGCATGTTTGAGTTCACTTTCAGCCGCTTAAGTAAAACCAGTCACACCACGGATTATTTTAAATGACGAATACAAATAGGATAAATACGTAGATAAGGGGTTTTGTGGCCTATTATAAGAATCTTTTATGGATCTTACCTGGCGAAACTTGAGAAAAACAGTCGAAGGCTCCAGTCCCTCAGCCGGTACGTAAACCCGGAAAATTCAATACGAAGATTTGGTACAACTGAGCTAGTCACTGGATCATCGCATTTGTGACGAACCCGTCTCGTAGGTTTCATAAAAAAACTTCAGGAAATTGAACGGTTCATTTCAGTTCTCCAAGATTCTGGCGATGACATTCTAGACCTGCTATTGGCGTTTTTGGGATTTGTTCTTTCCCCGTGTTCTAGGATTCGGATTGGAACCTCATTCGAAGATTAGGCCCTTTTCTGACCTCAGCATAACCTCCGTCTAAAACTATAAGCTTTGCGGGAGATAATGATTAACGATGACATTTTCCAAAGAAATATAAACTCCCGTAAAGATCTGAACGTCATTATGCACCGCGAAAGGACAACAAAAATCTGTGAGCTACAAAATTGTAATGAGCGGACAGCGTGAATTTTGCACATTTCTTTCAGTTCGTGGCGTTCAAAACAGCGAAAACAATTTTTGTCTAATGCCAGCTAGAGTTCTGTACCTCCTACGAGTTTCGTATGTTCCTCCGCGTACAAAGGTGTTGTTCCCGCCATTTAATACGAATGTGTTCACGGTTGAAGAGACTGAGTCACGAACCGGAAGACCGTGGAGGCCTCAGACCTCAGAGACATACATGCACTGCCCCCCAGAGGTCGGCAGACCGCAGACCGGCGGAACGAACTATTCGGTTGTTGTTTTGATAATACGGGCCTTTATTAAATTTGCGTTTCCTGTCTGTGGTATGGAGAAAGTGTTTCTGTCGCAAAATAAGGACGAATGTAGATGAAAGTCCAGATATTTATGAAATTGTGAAAATGGGTTCATTGTGGAGGGAACCTTGCAGAACGACAGGCAACATTATACATTTGCATATCTTATCGCTGAAGTTTTTTGGACAGAAAGAGAGGCTGAATGTTATTAATTGACACTTTCGCCGAATTCAGTCCGTTCTTAAATTCATTCCGGATTCAATTTTGAGTTATTACTGGATTCAGTATTTTGGCTAGTAAAATGGTTCGCACCAGCTTTCTAATGCGGATTTAACACTCGATTTGCTATTAAGCAACATTTTCATTCTCTGTGTCTCATCACATAATACTTTATGAAATTACAATAATCCTTAATACGTAAATTAATTAATTATTAACTGTAAATTCAAACAATTATTCCACCCCCCCCCCCAACAATGTCTTCTTTCTCTGATTACACAATTAACTTAATACGAGGCCAGGATTTGTTAATTCGTTTTCAAATCCTAATGGATATTTTGTTGTAATGTTACAGTTCTGTATCCATACATGATGACACAAAGTTAATTAAGTCTTTGTACTCACTGCTAATTGTCCTTATAGCCTTCAATTATTCAACAATTCACGTATAAGCATCTGCAATATAACAATGAAACTATGGAATATCGACATTGTGAACTCTGTAACAAATATCTGAACCGTTGAATGATATTGTTGCAAGTTAAAAATTAAACACGCAATTAACAAGGATCTCACGTGTCTCAATTCCTTGCTCCACAGTTAAGACTTTCAGAATTAAAAAAATCATTCTCTAATATTTGTAGAAGTTTACCGACGTTTCGGAGGTCCTTACTACCCAGAAGACAGTCGTCTACAGAAGTTATGTTGCACAATGCCCATTTCTGGCTACAAAACGTTTCAGGTGTTTGTCCTATCCCTGTCACTTCATTATAGGCCTCCCGACGGACTTCTTATCGGAGCCAGTTCGTTTTTAATATTATCATAATATTTAAGAAGACCCTCTTTTGTGTTCAACCGGTGCCACTCATATCAGAATAAGAGTTAATGGAAATGCTCCAATGTAGGCAAGCATTTAATTACTTAAAGTTGTGAGAAGTTGAAATTCCCGAAACGTCGAGCATATGAGATTATATTAGGCTGTGATCACTGGCTAATCCCAAAATTATATTCAGGCAGTCTTATAATCAACGTTATCCGTAACGTGTGACTTAATAGACTTGTAGCTGTTCAAGACAACTGCTCTCAAATTTACGTCCGATTCCTCGCGTGTAGTTGAACGTGATTTATGTCATTCTATTTTTGTTATTCAGTGTAATAACAAAGATGAACATCATTTTGACGGATTAACAGTGTAAGTTGTATTATTTCTGGGAAAAGAATCTGTTCTCGGTTAACCTTTCTCCTGAAACATACGAGGTAATTTGAGTGAAGGTTAGGTTAGAACATAAAGGTAATTTGATTACACGGCATAATTAGAAGTCAAACAGCAGAATGTCTACTTAAGCTGTCAGTCATACAAAACTTAATCTTCGTTTTCAAACCCGCTCTTCGTGAACAAACGCTTTAGACCGCCATGTTGCTGCCTGTTTCACAGAAGTTACGACGAACTACGGTTAACTGGTGGTCTGAATGAGAGTTCGACGTGTCTCTCGTCTTTGAAGAAGTAATGAGCCGTCTCTCGACTTACTGTAGCCAAATGACGTCACACTTCTTCTTATTCTGCTTCTGCTGATGTTCGTAAATTCCACGAACTCATTCAAGGATTCCTTTGATTTCATTAAGGAAGATGAACGGCTTTCATGTCGCGTTCAATCCGTCTTCGGCTAATTAACATTCTTATTTCTGTGTACATTTGGTTGGTCTTAGCGTTCGGTTCATATAAATTCATCTCATTCTATGACAGCGGCTTAAAAATGAGGCAATTTCCGTTTCATCGTCTTTATGTTGTCTGTCCAATCACACATGGAATAAAGGCGCTGTTTAAGAGTAGCCTTTTCAATTCTGCCAAATTTAATAATATTATTATAAATGAATAACTTGACCCCTTTCTCTTCAGCATTTGTGTCAAGGTCTTCAGCAAGCCATAAAATGTTAATTCTATTACAATATTCAATTTTTTCTCCTTTTTATTCGGAGTACAGGTAGGATCTTAGATTTTAGGCCGGTGAGACCTGTGATAGTTGTCTTCTGGGTTGCAGCGCCGTGTAGCCTGGTTAAAGTTTACCTACGTTTTAGAGATGAATCGCCCTGATGATGGAGGTAGGAAGTACCTCTGAAACGTTGGTAAACTTCTACCATACTACACGGCGCTGCAACCCAGAAGACAGTCATCATCGGAATGCAGAATCATGTTGTCTGTGGCCAGCTCCGTTGGCCCTTAGATGCTGTCTCAGTCATCTTGCAACGCCTTGGGAACATCTGCCGTTCTTTTCTTCTTATACCACAAAATATAAATTTTGTTGAGATGGATAATGAATGGACGCATTTATATTCTATTTTGATATGCTGTTGACGTCGGAAATGTTGGGATGAGCAAAGTGTCTTGCAAATCAAATGCGCTGGCGCCTGTTCACTGGCAGGGCAAAGGGCCGCCTTGGTTGATGAGCAGGTGACGATTTGTCGTAGTTTCCAGAATGCCTTTACGTCATATTCATTTCGAATCTGGTTGCAAGCAGACAGGAATTTTTGGTTGGCAGAACTTTGTTATCTATTTTGCATCTATCAACGAAAATTTCGATGTAAATTATTTTACTAATATTTAAATCCGAGGTAAAATATCTGCTCTACGGATTTTCTTTCTTGGAATAAGTATTTTCGTAATATGGGAATTAAAAGGATTTAATTAATAATACCTGTTTCGTGCTTTCATCTCAGTCAGGCTGCCAGTAATGATTGTAAGTTTGCAGAAACACTCTCAATAACAATAATAATTATAACAATCGCCAACGTGCTTTACGCTGATGCTGGCTTCGTTCACTGGTGCACAGAAGGCAAGAAGTAAGCTACCCAGTGTAATATAATATTGGCTAGCTTTGTGTCCAGGGGGTCTCGAAATCAGATCTCGGTCAGAAGACGCGTTGTCCTGGTTGAAATCCTTCGTAGTCTCGTTAACTCCTCCAGGCTCGTTAGCCGGGATGGTTGCTACCAGAAATCAGACCACGGTTCACATTCACTGTTCATTAATCATCCCATTATTATACGCTATACTACACAGTTTGAGCTACTGACAGCGTCGTTAAATAAACAATGAACCACATAGCGAATGGCATTTAACCTGCATCGTACAGAGACTGAAATGCAAGCTGTCAACAACTGCCCAACGACCTACCTGTTAGCAGATGGGAATATCCTTTCTATTATACAACATCGAAAAATAAATGCGGCTATTATATGACAATGTTGAAATGAGGCAATTAACATTTATGACATGTTAATGATTCAGGTCTCCATGAATTTCGTAACGAAGAGGAATGGGCGATAGTCCGCGTTTGTGCCCCTGCCAATCTGCTCCCTTGGCCTAAGTGCCTGCGCCTTGAATGACGTGCACCGCCTCCATTCTGTGAATACAGGGTTGCGCGTAGCCTATTCTGCGCCTGCAACAAAGGCAACCCGCAGGAACTGACAGAAATCGTTGTGACGCGCGGACGGAAGCTCCAAAGCTTTCACAACTTCAGCATCAAACCCAGGACACTTTATGTTCGGAGAGGAGACTGGGTGACTCAGAGCCGGTGTGGACTTCTCTGCCCCGTAATCCCGGGAACCAAACCCTGGTCGTCCAGGCCTTACTCAGTGACGGAAGTGATTGATGACTCGGTTATGAACTGAATGTGATGACGTGTCTTTGCAGTTTGTCTGTCGGTCCGGGGACCGTTTTCCGTCTTCGGTTTCTCGAGTTCTTTTTTCTTCCCCAGATGTCTCACTCACACGATCCTCCTACCTGAATCATGTCAGTCCTTTGTGTTGATTGATACTTCCAAAGATCGGGTGGTCTAAGAGTATTCGATTTACAAGACTTCCGGATTTCTCCTTTATCAAATATTTGAAGACACTGAACATTCTCCCTGTGCCCCATGCAGAGTCCGTATGTGCTCCGCTGGTCGTGTTGGCCGCTTGGTCGTAAGTGTCTGAGGGCGTGGGCCGCGCGAACACGGGAGTACCCGGTTTCAGTCCATTTCCGCCGTGTGTTCCTGTCCACCGCGCGCCTCCGTTGATCTTGTCTTGAGCGTGCTTGTACCTGACTTCGTCTGAAGCATTCAGATTTTATAAAACGTTGTAATTCCCAACAGCGCAAACGGGTAATGAGGTTTAATTAGAAAGTTTCGAAAATACATGGCCCTAAAATCTGTTTTCGAAAGATAATGCTGAAATTCTGGCAGTTTCTTTTCATTAGACTTCCATCCTTTGCAAGTACCTGTTGAAAGAGAATCCCGTGTATCAACAGAAAACAAAAGCTCACTTTAATCAGAATTAATATTTGCTTAGTGATGTGTATATAAAGCGGGAGATGAAAGGCGTTTGCGTAAGGCACAGGAAGACAAACTGTGGATGTTATTGTGTGTGAGTTTCCCTGTTAAGTTTGTCTTCTTTATGCATCACCGAGACAACAAGACGGAGCGAAAAAAGAAGGACTCAGACTCCACTTCTTGTCTCACAAAACCAGCGTGAAGGAAGTGCCACTTTACCGACTGGAGTTGAGGAACTATGTAAATTGAAATTTCATCCGAACCGAAATCCCGTTAAAGTTGCCAGACTCTGTTCGCTGTTTCCTTTTTTTATTATTATTACCTTTGCCTCTCCCCCTATTCCCTCGCTGTTATTTTTCCATTCCTTTCCCTTCGTAACAATTTTTCTCCACTGCTGTAGAGAAGCCGCTCCCAGCCCCCCTTTGCACCCCTGAAAACTCTGGACGAACCCATCTGTGCAGTCGAAATGTGTTACAACCCCGTCAGACATTTTTCTTGAAGACCAAAAATGTCGTAATCTTTTTGTACAACTTAAATTTAAAGTTTAAATGCGTCATGTTTGTGTTTTATAATTAAAATATATAATATAATTCAGGTCTATACACAAACTTTATTTACAGATGTTAAAATTTTAAAATTTAAAATTTGCGCTATTCATCGTTACTACGATGTTACAATACTGCGCCTTCATTTACTACATGTTTCGATGCGAAGCATCATCTTCAGGTTTTTCCTTTAAAACTACTTTATATTACAATGCAAGTTTTTCAATTTATTCATCCGTTTTGTAAATTATTATTAGTATGTGTTCTGTTGATCTTCTTATTTTATGTATCTTATGTTTGTTTTCCATTATTCATGAAACGGATGAATAAATTGAAAGACTTGCATTGTAATATAAAGTAGTTTTAAAGGAAAAACCTGAAGATGATGCTTCGCATCGAAACATGTAGTAAATGAAGGCGCAGTATTGTAACATCGTAGTAACGATGAATAGCGCAAATTTTAAATTTTAAAATTTTAACATCTGTAAATAAAGTTTGTGTATAGACCTGAATTATATTATATATTTTAATTTTTGTACAACGTTGAACGATTTTAAGTCTGAAGTTCTGTGAGAAATCATGACGGATTTTTTGCGCTCAATGCGGAGGATAGTTTTGGGGCTTCCTTGCGTGTTACAGAAAGTCGTCTTGCGCCCGCAGTTTTAGTCTTTCTTTTATGTCTGCGTGGTTATTAGTGGGGGCACAACACGAAGCCCGTGCCCCGCCATAATTTTGCAGAGAGTCACTAAGTGCCGGCTCAGACGATGTTTGCAAATGAAATCCGAGGCAGAGACGTTTTAATTCTTAAATCCTCCATTTATTGAATGTTGGTGAAAGTTTTGTTCAGGAACAGATCTCTCCCAACTGATGTCACATGACTGTCTACACATCACCTGATCTAGAAGTTAGGTCATGCGTCAGTGCATTATTATCATATCCCCCGAACTATTGCACCATTGCGAAGGAATTTTGATGATGATAATAATAAAATCATATGCCACTCTTGTGTTCCATAGCACACGATTTGTTTTATATTCCTCCAGTTTTATCGGTTCGGCGGCCCGCCATTTGTCATACCGGAGCGTTCGCCACTGTCACCCTGAGTCGTCGTCCTGTAGACAGGATGAGAAGTATAAAGCCACAGAAGTTCGTGGTTCAGAGAAGTCGATGCGAGACAGTGATTCCACAGAGTGATCTGTGACACTGATAATCGCTTTTTACGGAGGAGCACTTAATTGGCTCAAAGGATGTGATGGAAGCTCTTTTGAAAGAATGATTTCGATCTCGTCTAATTACTGTCTGGGGATCGTTTCAATGACGGGGAGCGTTCGTGCTTTTTCCCCCATTACAGTGATTGGCCAAAATCACGCTTATTGATGAGTTCTCTTTCGCCCCTGCAGTAGACTTGAAGCTTCAACAAATGGACCCGGTTGAGCTGAGTCGGTAAAGTGATCGTCCGTGATCTTGAAGACCGGAGTTTACTTAAACAAAGTAAGGACTGGAGGCTGCATGTGAACGTAAATAACACAAGCAACGAATGAAAAGCGTCGAACGTTCGTTGTACCATGCAGGAAATACAGAAGGCACGCGTATTTCGGGAGACGATGACGTGAAATACGTTTTACGTTGTGTGTGAAGTGAAAAGATGTGTTTCAAAGAGTACAAACGAGCGACGGCTTTGTAATGTGTTTTAAAGGTCGATTTAATGTAATGGAAACGTACGGCGATGAGCGGATAATGTAGAAGGCATTTATGTAGTGTGTCGGCAGAATACAGTCGTTAAGTGGCGCGGTGTTGGAGATCAATGTGCTCTTACAACCTGCCGGTTGCTAGTTCAGTCACCAAGCTTCTGTGTCGGGTCGGGACATGACAGTCGAAGCCTAGGACATTATTCCCTTCATTTCAGTGTCTCGTGTACTTTCCAGGAAACTAGACTTCGTATTCTTTTCTCAAAGAACTGTCTCGCCTCCTATCTAGAAACGAAAATATTAAAATAAAATTTTTATATTATCTTCATACGTAACTATAACTGGCTTATAATCAGGACGATGACGGCGGCAGTAAGTACCTCTGAAACGTCGGTCATCCTCGAGGAGACTAAATGACGATGTTCTATACCCGCAGACGTGAGAAACAGAGTTCCCACATGTAATTTACTCTTGTGCGTGAATCTACAGTGAGTCACGTCTCAGTTGAATGCTGAAGAATAATATCGTTTACCTGACAGAGACGAACAGATGCTGGAGACTTCACGAGGAGATTCATAATTTATATTCTTCACCAAAGAGCCTATAATCGGGATAATTACGAGATGACGGAGCATGTAGCACGCATGAAGGATCTGAGCTACATAACAAACAAAATCTTAAGGGAAAAAAAGCACTTGGAAGACCTAGGCGAAGATGGTAGGTTGCTGTTAAAATTGATAGCATTTGGGCTTGTTCTGCTATGTACGGATTAGTTTTATTCAGAGACGCGTTTCTAGTGTAATTGTTAACGTCGGTGTTAAATTCTAAATATGTGGAAACCTGAAGTTGTAGGGACTGAAGAAAAACATGTAAACAGACTATTCCCTCAAACTGTGTCGCCTTCTGTGGAGATATTAGGGAAGTGAGCTACGTAGGTCATAATGAATGTTTCTTAAGCTGCGTGTCAGTTGTTTGCAACGTTTATTGAAGGAAAAACAAATATCAGTACACCGGAACCACGTGTCAAACAGGAAGGTGTTTGAAGGGAATATTTCCAATGGGTATTAGTCACAGACTGCGTCACACGACACAGACATGCGTCAGCTTGTGCGCGGCGCTGCGTTTATCAGACGACGTTCAGAGTGCTCAGAGCTTAGGTGGAAAGGAAATTTCTGTACTTTCGTGTAGTGCAGGGGTAGCCAACCCGCTACCCGCGGGCTGCATGTGGCCCGCCTTGAACATTTTTCCGGCCCGCGAGATTCATCACACTTTTACAAAATATATTTATTTTATAATGGCCAAAGTAGTGAAAACCAATGTATTAAAAAAATACAAAATTTTTGAAATATATTCATCTCCCTTTCATGTTAAAATCGAGTCGGCCCCAGAATATCTCCAAATGGAACTGGTTGACTTACAGTGCAATATTGAATTAAAACACATTTTTGAAACATCAGAATCAAAAATAGATTTTTATAACACTTACGTCACAAAAGAGAAATTTTCCAATTTGAGAAATCTGGCACAAAAAGTTGTTAGCGCTTTTGGTTCAACTTACACCTGCGAATCGTTTTTTTCGAAAATGAAATTGACCAAACACAAAACACGCACAAACATAACGGACGCTAACCTGCAACACCAATTACGATGTGCAAATACCCAAATTGAGATCGATTTGCAAAAGCTAAGTGAAAGAGTGGAGAAACAAATATCGCACTAGTAAAATAAATATTTTTTAATGATTTCATTATTTTTATTTCATTCATATTTATATATTTTTTATATTTAATTTTTAGTGCTATATATTTCTTTACAATGTACGCTTAGTATCATTATTATTATATTATCTATGTTTACATGTAAGAATAATAGTAAACACAATAATAATAACTCATTATGTTTCAATTTCTCACTCCAAAAAAATGTCTATAGTGTATCTAAATCTAATATGGGGATATATAATTTTATATGTGGCCCGCGGAGTTATGATGCATTTCCAAAGTGGCCCGAAAGATCATTTGGGTTGGCCACCCCTGGTGTAGTGTATCTGGATTTTATATCATTCTTCGGTAGACCTGCTTTTGGCAGACATAAATAGAATCAAACCAAGTGCAAGTTATAGGCCAACCCTGCACCGATACTAATTTCGATAAACGCACAGAATTGCTGATGGACGTACATGTTTCACGGTGAATACTGGACGAATTTACATTTTCAATGACGAAGTATGCAAGTTGGGTGCCGCTTCACTTTAAATTGAAAGAAAATTCATGTTTTTGTTGCTTTCAAGTTAATATTGTAAAATAAATTTTAGTGACGTATTGAAACTTTGCTTGTGTTAATTCTTTGCATTAATATTCGAATTTACGTGTTTTTAGACGCTACGTACTCTGATGTTGTATGCATGGCCAATAGAATACTTTTCAGAAGAAAAAAAATATTTTTTTCTGATAAAAGACAAAGGACACGATATTTTTTAATGTAGCTAAATGAATCGTGTGTTTTGAAACGTGTTTAATATAATAAAACGCAGATAAGCTTAGCGTGGCCACATTCTTTCCAGGCACCTTCATTCGATGCAGTTCGTAGCCTGTAGGTTGAATAGTAGGCAACCAGAGGCGCGTCGTAGTCGAAAGGAGGATCAAGACGACGTGTTCCTCTCAGAGAGAAAACTCAGGGAGAATTGTGGAGTTTCTCTCATTTCGAGAATAAGGCGCAGGTATCAGCCGGCACATTTTTCTCAAACGGTTCGTCGTAAGGAAGAAAAGTGACAAGGAAACATCCCGGAAAATGTTTCGACTTTCTCTGTTGCAAAAATTATGCACGGAGCTGCTCGAAAAGTGTGGCACGTTTTAGAGTAATTTTCCAAAGAGAGATTCTCTCGTTGCGAGGATTTTATTTTAAAATAAACGAACATTTCTTATCGGCGCATCGGAGAAAAAACATACAATTTCATGTTTTCCGTTGAACTTCAACGGATACCGCTAGTTACTGCTTTAGCAGTTAGAGTGCATTGATAAATCGTATATTTAATAATTTATACACAACAACAACAACTCTTATCTGTTTCATTTCTTCTTTTAAGAAATGAAAGGATGTGATAGCAGAAACGCCGAGAATTAGCTGAGTATTTAGTGTAGTGGCAGCAGTGTGCGCTTGTATTGGACGGGGCCCAATAGTTGGCTATTGTTAACACGATAATTAAACTTTAGTTTCCATAAAAACTGTGATTTTTTAATCAGTTAATTGTTCTTTATATAATCTGCAATGAGACTTGGTGTCTTTTAAACGAAATAATTAATGCATGATAATTTTATTATGACGAAAATGAAACATGAATTTTAATTTTTTGCGGGATTAAGCAAGATCAAGCACCGTTGGTCCAGAGGGGATGCTGTCAGCTCAGAGAGCGGAAATGCGCTTTGCAGGAATTTAACTTTCCTGGATATGATAACGAATGGCATTGTGAGGTGGGATTTTGGGAAATGCTTCATAAAGGGGAAGATTAAGGCTGTCAAGAATAGCGGTTACAAGACGCACAGCGGCGGAGAGACGTAGAATTTATAAAAAGATCGCCAGATTTAAAAGCAGAGAGAAAGAAAATTAGACTGCCAGAAGGGGGAGACGGGATGAATAAGCAGAAGATGGAGGGAAACGTCAGAAGGACGTTGAGCGGGGAAGAGGGTTTCAGAAGACGCGAGGGCATTTTCCAGACGAACTTCCAAATGATCAGCTCGAAGGCGAAACGAAATACTTTGGACCGCACGGAGAAAAACAGCGATGGTGGACTTGTGGGCTGTGATGTCATGTGGAATTGTAGGTGAGAATCAACGTTTGGTACGAAAATGTTGTTCCAAATTTAGGACTGCCCCCCCCCCCTCCCCAACCCGAAAGACCACAACTGGCCAATTGACCCTCGTAAGAAATGAGAGCCTCCTCAAACATATTTTCCATGCTGTGACCTCTACGTTGTGTCTGTTATTACAGCTTGTATCTGCTTCTCGTGAACTCTGGCTCCGAATTCTTCTGACTCCCGATAAAATTACCAGACAGATCGAAGAATTGCTCACTGCCTCGTGAGCGGGAACTCCAAATATCGGCATCAGACGGCTATTTGTTCATTTGGGACTTATTTTGGTTCTCTGGAACGTCGATAAAGCGGTCTTCTACGACAAGATAAATATGGTATCATCAAGCTGAAATGGAAATAAGATTAGTTTCGATATAAGTAGCCATGAACGTCTGTGGAATTCTGTGGCATCACTAAATGATCGTTGTTTCTGAAGGCTTCTTGATTCTGGAATGTTTTTGAATTGCCAGTAATACTCGTATTATTTTTGATGTAGCCCGATCATTTCTTAGCCCACAGCGTTACAAAAAATTTTAGCCCCCCATTACAGTTGGAAATTTGTTATTATTGGTAGATGACTCTGCTGAAAGTGTATCAAAAACTTAAACCTAAATAGTTTCTGTCATGAAAGTTAAGGAAAATGGATGCGTACGTGATCATTTTAAAATCCTTCGGATAATAAAACAAAACACTCTTTTCGGAAAACAATCCACAGCTATAATAATACTTTCGTTTACAGGAGACATCACCATTTTAATTTGTGTCAGATGTTCTGTAGTTGATCACATTCCAGCCAGAGCTGCCTCAAGTCTTCTGTCAACACGGACCGCAGATATAGCACAGAATGGACAGGTCAGTGTCTGTAATTTCCTACGACAGGGAAATGTAAGCCGCCTGTGTTGGCAATAGCAGCGAAGATAATGCAAAGAAATCCACAGAAATGTAAAAAAAAAATTAGGAGATTTACCAAGCACATGTTCCGAAGAGAGATGTCCTAAATTGTTTCCTGATAAAGCCACGTGACAACGCGTCAGCTGTTTTGTTCAAGTGCGTATTTGGCTCCTGTCCTCCTCCTCATTGTCATTCCAGTGTTCCTGTGGGGATGGATAGGAATGGGAGGAAAGTAGGGTTGGGGGGACATGAGAAGGTGGGGAGTGACCGGGGGCAGGGTCAGAGCCTGCAGTTCATACTTTTTTTGCAATTTGAATCCTTGTTATTAAACGATTTCTGAAATGTTAACAGTGTGTTGCTGAACACTTGAAGCCAGCGTCTGTGGTTGATCGATTAATTCTCAGACCATTTTGATAAGTTGAAACATCTGAAGGCACCGTGCAGTAGCGAAATACTGAGCTGAGTAAGTCAATAAATATTTGTTTGTACAAGAAAGATATAGCTGTTACTAAGGAATATTTTTACGCGTGACAAAAGCTTGTCGTGATTCAGTTCAGTTCGTTAAACATTTATAAGGCCCAAATTACAAATGCTTGCAAACAAATTTCCCAAGAAAAATTTCTTCCTCACAAAGATGAAGTGAGTGAGCGTAACGAGTAGCCGCGTGATTTACAAAGTTCGCCCATTATTTTTTTGATGATGGCAGAACCCAAGAAGCCGAATCAGCGGTAGGCGAGAAGCACAAAGTTTTTCTTATTTTGTGTCATAAAACGTGCATCACACCGAAAAGTTTTCCAAATAGTTTGCCGTATCAAAACAAGAGCTGAGTATGTTGTCTTACATCCATTTCTGTACTTGGAGATTTTTAGTTCATGAGGGATTATGTGGGCCAGAAGCTGGTAGAAAATGATTTTGCTAAAACTTTTACCGAAACTGACGTCAGAGGTTTCAGAAGTGAGGAATGAGGACTGGCAGATGAAGACGTGTTCTTCCTCAGTGCAGGCGCTTTACAGAACAAGGAGAGGGCAGCTTTGTATGGAGGTCAGCAAAGAAATTGTGTGAAACTCGAGTTTCTTCAGTTAACACACTCAAACATCGTTTCTGCGAAACACAACTCCGCATTTTTTTGAAAATGAAAAAATGCTCGCACATTAATGAATGAACGTCACCGTTAACTGGTTAGCCCCGCTGTTTTAATCCCGGTCGATCAGTTCCCGCGTTTCTCCGAATCACTCCAGAATTTATGTGGATTAAAAGTTGCCTTAAAGCACGCTAATACAATTTAAGATTATTGAACACAACAGAGCAACGTAATAGCTTACAGTTGAAAAAGCATCGTTAAACAAGGAACTCAAAGTACGTATGTTTACCCTGCGCGTTCTATAAATCAGGGTTGATACAGCATCAGTTAACAGAGTGAGTAACAATTAAAGTGGGAGGATTGTGAAAGCAAGCCGTCGTGGCCTGTTTTAAGCTGCTATTCCACAATTAATGTATTGCTGTATTATTCCGTAACACGGTAAATACGATTCACTGTATTCGATTAACAGAACGTGTGGTAGGCCCACGGTATAAATTTTATTTCGTGTCCGGTACAAAATATGTGGGCCCTAGGCCTGTTAGTTATGTATCACAGATTTTTTGGTATTTCGCTGTTTCCCTTTTGTGACCGCTGAGGTATGTTTGGAATTTTGTAAACAAGTACAGAATATTGTCGCTCGCTGCCGGTTGCAGCGCTGCACACAAACGCGTTACGCATTCTGTTTGCTTACGCCAAAGGAATGTTGTGTTGATTTATCGGGAAATCAACATTAGTGATGAAATTCGATGGTATATTTAATTAAATTTTGTATGGACCTAATAGTGATTATATCTAGTGATCAGTGTGTTGTCCACATTCATTTCCATGCATGGAAAAACAATTCTGTGTGACACTTTTCATTCTGAACTGATAATGTTTGAACTTTTCATTCTGCATATATTTTTCAACAGCGACCTTCACTCTGTAAAGCAGCAGTGGTCCCAAATCAACTCCGTTGTCACTAACTCCTTGGAGAAAGGGCCTTTTTTTCCAGAAGCTTGTAGTTCCTCAGTTGGTCAAACCACTCTTTGTGGAACTTGAGAGACTCAACCACCTCTTGCCTGTGGATGCTATCCTGTGGCAGTGCAGTTTAGTCCACACCCTCAGACACTATTCTCTAACATCATTTTAATATGTCTCTTGATTCGGAGAACATCGTTCTTTGGTGCAGTTTTCGCGGTTTCATTCATAGGTACTCATCCGTGTAATTCCAGCTCAGAGACTGCGGGCGTAAAAGCTCGAATGGCTAATGGAGGAGGAGATGGTCCATATAAAATACATGATAAAAGCTGTGGGAATTTCGTCAAGAGTAAAACTCCCAGCTCGGTCTCCATTTCGCATGTAAATCATCGGTCTCAGATGAGCGAAGTGGCTAGAAATAGTTTGTTGCGACGCTGGTTCAGATTCCAATAGACGTTCTCACCACCTGGGATACAGCAGACTCTTACAACTTACTCGCGTCTAATGCAGAGGTCGAAACGTCCGGACGTTTGCCTCTGCTTTCCCGTGCGGTTTCTTCTTCATTTTTCAATTCGTTTAACAAAGTCAGTGACCAATCGTTTTGCGCTACTGCGTCACAAGGGAACTACATTTGTACAGCAATATCTTGACTCTGTGGCAAATGGCGGTGTGCTCTGTCCCGCGAACCCACAGACCCAAAACTGTTAATCGGACTACGAACCCAAAGAACACTAGTTACTACCGCCGTCAGAACCTCAGATCACACAAAGAGATAGTACTGCCATCTATCAATGGCCAACTGAACCATTTGTCATCCTCCGTGATAACGCCGTTCCGGGACCATCGACAGCTAAGACCCTGAAGCTCCCTTCATCACTTCCCACCTTTGACCATGATTATGTCACAACTCAATTGAACACAACCAAAGAACTTTTAAACAGTTCCTTCTGCTTTAAAATTAGCGAAGAACGCCCATTGGGCACCTTTTATCTGTCTGTCTGTCTGTCCGCCATGCCTTTCAGCTGAATATATGGTGGTCTGTCAGTGAACTATTTAATATCACAGCCATTCGATATGCCACTGGAACATGTGTATAATGTACAGTGCACACCTCTCATACCTTTTTTTTTATCAGTTTTGTGTTTCAGTAGGAGAATCTGGTGGATCTGTCGTAGTTTCTAAAGAGAAATCGTAGATGGGTTGGCTCCAAAAGTCTCTGGCGTTCCACAGGCTAGCCAAGAAAAAGAGAAGAATATTCATGGAGTTAGGAGAAGACTAGGTCGTTTTCAAGCTACATTGCACGAGACCCTTGAACCGGTCGGTCACTTGAAACGTCTGGAGTCGCGGTTTTTTTTTTTTTGTTTTGTTTTGTTTCCTTAAGATTCAATGCTCCGAAGTACGAAGTTTGCCTGTCAGTTGCCAAAATAAAAGAATAAAACAGTCGTTCAGCGATGGATGGATTTCAGTCGGTGGTAAAAATGGCATCCTTATTTACGAATGCTAACGAAGGCAATCTTTATAATCACGTTAGGTTTTTAATTGTTTGTTATATTTTAAAATTACTGGCTTCACGCTGTGCAGGACGTATCGATGTTTTACCTTGCTGGCGTTCTCTGTTTCGTAAATATTAGCGAAGGACAGCGAAGATTAATACTAACAGTGATACTGCATTGTGATTGTCTCTTTACCAGCGACACAGAAGACACGAAACAGGGCATTTATAAAATGCAGACTGTCCATTACAGTGAAGATCTCGGCGCCATTATTACGGATATCACCTCGGTACACAACCACACGTACGAGGATCCTCAGAGACGGTTTCTTTTTTGAGACTGGGCCCCAGGCTCAAAGCCGTGCACAGCGAACGGACGCCCTTGTGAAATATGGACGAGACGCGCCGCAAGCTGACACCGTGTTCCAAACCCACGTGTGGTGTCACAGCCATGCACTGCGATGGACCAAGAGTGGCACAAGTACAGAGAATTTTCCTTTACGATTGCCAGTCGGAAGAAGTGGCAAAACGAGTAGAACCCGAATTCCTGGATTTGCCGTTTTTGAAGTTGGCGGCGTCGTTATTGGCTTTAAGATTTCACCTTGCAATTTTACCGTAAGAAACGAATGTGTAGCTGTGAATCGAACGGGGTGGATGGTCGTCCATTGGTTCAAAATAATTCCTCGTAAGATTTTAGGTTTTCACGGCGGTGCGTCCGTAGTTGGATGTCTTCTGGGTTGTTGCGCCGTGTAGTCTGGCAGAAGTTTACCGCCGTTTCGGAGTTCCTTGCTTCGTCCAACATCAGGGCGATTAGGGACCTCTGAAAAGGCGGTGAACTACCACCAGACTACACGCCGCAAAAACATAGAAGACAGACATCTTCAAAATTCCCCTTCTTTTTGGGACCGGAAAGTTGGCTACCGTGCTCATAGACCCTGGTCTCCTACGTCACTTTCGTTCTGTGTCGGCTGCATCAGGTCTCTTCTTTATTGTACCCTGAGACCTGCTGTAGACCCTATTCATTTCCCGTTTTCCGCGTGCACCCCCTCCCCATTCCTCACCACTGGCTTCGATTTCTTCGCTGTAGTAATGTTTTGCCCGAGGATAGGGACAGAGAAGGAAAAGTCGACAGGTTTCGACCATTTAACATGGATGAAAGCCCGAGAACATTTTATTTATCACACCCACGAAGTTAGAATAGTAACTCAGTTTTAATTATCGAGTCCACTGATGTCTAAAATGAAATCAGTACGAAAATATGTCAGTAAATTTGCAGCAGATCTCGTGAGGATATAACTTCAGCCAGCTTCCGATCAAACCATGTGAAATGCAACTTAGGTTTCGAGGCGTTATTCAGAATAAGTGCGATGCCGTCGTGAAACAAGCAGCGATTAAACTGTGCAGCTGAAGGACCGACGCTCAGATGACTGAATGTTGACACGGGACAGGAGTACGGAAATTGTACCACAAATATGCCAGGTCAGCGCTTTCAGTTAGCATGAATACCAGCTGTTCGCCAATATGGCCGGTGTTAATCGAGCGAGTGGCAGCTGACGGGGGCATTTGCGTGGCAGGGCTGTCCGCCCAGAATGCGACCCCCCACCTCCATTTCGCGAGTTCCAGAGAACGCGGCTGAAGGGATTACAAGCGTTATCCTTTTACGTCTGTGTGTTATGAGATGTCTTCTGCGAAAGCTGCACTAAAGGCAAATACAAAGGACAAAATTAAACGCGTGTCATTTACAGTAAATAAGCTGAGCTGTGCGGGATTACGTTGAGGAAAGACTGCAGCAAGGCTTTGTGACTGGCTGACTGGAGGAATTTCTCTGTTTAAAGCGGGAAATTTGGTTCCTGGAACATGAACATTGCCACGCGAAGAGCTTCGTCGCTTTTAAAGGGTTCGTGGACTTCGTCCATCGTCTGGTGTTCAAGAAGAATTCCAGACGATGGACAAAGGCGAAGAATTTAGTAACCCCCAAGAGATTCCTGCTTCGTACTCTTCACCTGGTTTCGTTTAGGTAAGGACGATGTGATTAATGGGGAATCTTCCTCACACGAGAGAGACCAGAAATGCTTACAAAATTTTAATAGGGAAGTCGAAAGAAAGGTACGACTAGCGTAGATTGCATGATACGTCTAACTCTGTTGCTAGGTTAGGTTAGGAGACTGCTGATTATAGTGAAATTTCGGCTCTGTACAAGAAGGGAATGTTCAGGACAGCTGAGTAACTATCAGCTCTTCGACAAATAGGCTACCTCATTTAAGCATGATATTGTCCTGCTATATAACGCAAGGATGTTCGACTCTTTTGTAAAAACACGTGGATTAATATTTTATAGCCTGTCTTGACTACAACGTTTACTGATCTCTGTGTGTTATATAACGTTGAATGTGAGATGATTTTGAAGAATAATAAGTATTATGGAAGGAAACTGTAGTGAAGATTGGAATGTAAGATTTCAAGATCTGCGCAGAAGCCATTCAGGGCAACCAACCTCCGAGCCCGGAATGGAGCCGAATATTCACAAGATGGAGACTGGAATCAGTGGTTCCTAATCTGCGACCCTCCCACGTATGTTTTTGTAGTTCAGTTTCAGTGCACGATAAAGTAATATGTGCGCTATTTTAAGTCAGTGTCTGGCCATTTTAACAAATTCCCGTGAATTTCTCAATAAATTATCTACGGCAGCCTGCCAGTCTCGTGATAAATTTGAAAGAGGTTTCGGTCTTCGAAATAAGAAATGCATTTTCAAAGTTTTCTGTACGCATTTCGTGTTTCTTCCGTCCGATCTATATGCGCAATCCATCGTAAAATTCTTGATTGTCACTGTGCTAACGGTTCTAGGTGACAAATGAGCATCACCAAGCTCCCAGTCACGAATATTGTCCAAGGCTCCTCGCTTTAGAACTCGTGGCATTTATGCCAATTTCTCAAAGCAAGACACGCGTAATCGTTGAATATAGTGACGTCGCTGTTTTCCATTTCTTACGACCAAAAACTGGGGCGAGTTATAAAATCGCCTGATATCTGAAGGGGTGAGGGTGGGGGTAAGTGAAAAGTCACGCGCAGTCGCGAGGGCTAAAGGAAGTGATATTAAAACTGTGGATGTAAGAGACGGCATATTTATCGCCTCCGATGTTCTGTACTTCGCTTGTCTCCGTCAGCAGAGACTAACCGGAGTTCATTTGCACACAAAAGAGAATGGCGAGAAGAAATACATCTGTCATCCGCCACGATGTCTTGAAGCTTATATTTGGAGATAAAAAAATTAATTAAAGGCGCCCGTGACGACATTAAAATGGAATTTGCGTTCGAGAACCGAGGTGATGGTGCCTTGGAAATACAAGTGGTATCAGAGAGGAGACGGTGTCTGGATGCCGGGAGCAAAGTGCGTGAAAAATGAGGGAACAGAGTTAATGGGGAAAACAGCTGAAGGAGAATTTCCTAGTGGAGAACTTGCGAACAGAGGTCAGCACGGGTCAAGGTCTGGATCTGGTGCAGGCTGTAGCAATACAATGTGAAATAGAACGTTTCGGGATTTCTCGGGCCATTTTTTTTATCCGCAGAGAAAAATGTATTCGTAATTTCCCTTGTCTTAAGCTCGTGACGCAGCCGGACCCCGGAAATAAATCCCACCGACTTGATTTTCTCGGGGATTTTCGTACTTGCCCACTCACAGAAACATTTCGTATAATACGTATTTTCGGTATTCCTCAAACATCATTACAACCTCGGATGCTCTTAATTCATCGAGGGATAACTGGAGCTTGTATTAATGCGTAATGGAAATCGATCGGGAATTCACTTCGGGCTGGAATAAACGCAAATTTGGCGTAATGGGATGTCGGTTTAACGCATCTGAAGCTGAAATTCGAGTTCCTGTAGTCATTTTAAAATTTCTCCCTTTTCATGAATGATTTTTTGATATATTGATAGGTTATTTAAGGACCATTCCTTAAATTCAGGTGTTAATGAAGCCTGAAATAAATTATGATGCAATGAGCGATAGGCAGACAAGGGATTTGAAAGGATGTGGTCGTGGCATATTTGAAGGCAGGCCGTGCTGTCCCGGAATTTTTCTGGAGGTACTGACAAAGGCCCCAGTAAAACTCACTCACTGCGCCATTCGGGATTCGACTTGGAGATATTTGAAGCATTAACAGTAAAACACGTTGTTCTAAGAATTAAGACAAATTCGACGGGGGAATGGTCAGATTTTTGCTCTACTCGTACATAGCAGGAAACAGCTGTTCTGGTCTTTAAAGGCGGTGATAATTTATCGAGAGAAAAATAAATATCTTAACGGAACACAGAGAAAGTGTATGAAATAACCACGAGGTGCGTCCGCTTCTCATAACCCAGAGCCCAGAATCAGAATATTCACTAGTTCGGGAACTTCAAAGTCGTATCGAATTTCTTTCCCTTTGTTCAATAAATGATCCCGCGAATTTTAGTTCGGATAGAAACTAACATCAGACCATAAATTTTCCTTTGCTGATACAATTGTTTAGAATTATTTATATCGTGTCTCTCTAAATCAGCGGCGAAGCTGGGAGTCATATTTCTTTAGACAAATGGTTAAGTTCGCATATTCAGCGACAAGAATTATCAGAATTAATGCAATAGAAAATATTAATATAATTTTTTAGGACTTAATTTGCAATAATGTGTAGAATGTGAGAATATCAGTGAGAAGCCTTCCACCGTTTTTGGCACCAATTTATCAACGTCTGTTCTTATGTCAGAGGTTTCTAATCCTTTACTGTCGAGTCAGAAACTCGTCACAAACACGTGTTGTCCGGAAAGGCGTGTCATTTGTTCTGCAAGGTCACTAAGCGTGGTTACTGTCACTACAGAGCGCAGGTGTAAAGAAGGTTTCAGTGTTCCATCTAACTCCCTGGTAGCAGAACCCGCAGGTTCAACACCGACGACACAAAAGCCCGCCATCGGACTCGATCCTGAGCCAACTCCTTCCATTTACTATCCTTACAGCCGACCTCCCTAAGATCTATCTTAATATTATCCTCCCATGTCTTTAAAATGTAATTTGGATCAAAATTCTGATACATTTTTCTCAAATAAATAAACCCGGTTATGATGAAATAAAAGTGAAATTTTGAAAGGTTTTTCAACTTTAATCAGAAATGTTTGAACTAGATAACATTTTCATGATTTCCAAGGAATAGCTTATTTTAATTTGTAATAATTTTGAATTGTTTAAATCTTAACATTAGAAGGAGAGCAAATTAGACAAAAAAGCTGTGAAATCCTCATATTCTGCAGTAAGTACTCGGTCATTAAAATAAGAACGCAAAGTAAAATACTCTTTGGAATAGGAGAAACATAACAAAAACAATTTTTCTGTTCTAGCAAACGTGCAAGCTGTCCTTCTTTCCCATGCGTGTGGCATTTTCGGGAAAGTTTTCAATTCCTAGTTGCAATTTTATATTCTCAAGGAGTGCGGTAATAGCTTCTCGTCATGGATCGTGCGAGGTTTGTTTGTTTAAATCGAATTTCGACGCTCGTTACCCCGTTCAGTGCAAGATACACAGAGCCTCTGCTAAGCGACCGAGCGAGAGTCGTTTAGAGGCCAATGTACTCCACCCTGAACAGCAATTTAATCTAATACACACATTAGGAACAAAAGCAGGAGACGTTTCCAGAAGCCACCCGCGTCACATCCATATTAGACGCAATGCGTTTTCTCCTTTGTAGTTCTCGTCCTTTCTCGTTTGTCCTTCGAGGCATGCAAAGTGCGTGGGCAGGAGACTAATTCCGCTCGCCAAGTCCTTCTTTATTTGTTCACAGGGGGGTTCGCGCGAAGAGTAATGAACTTTCCAGTTCCATAGGAGAGGGACGATTTATTGACAAGCTTAGCGACCACCAGCTTTTCACGACGGAGTGAATTACGTAATTTCTGTCCAACTCTTGTCCGACGCCTTCGATAGACTTCGTGCTTGTCGCAGAAGTAATCAAACGTCTTCAGCGCTTCTGTTTATCGTCCTAAAACGTTTTTGTCTGAGTGGAAACAAAGTTGTATTGTATTCATGGATTTTTCATAGGAAAATAAAAAAAAATTAACCAACATTTTGTAAATGAGATGCGAATTGTTTCATACGGACGGGCATTCTGCCAGTCGTCTTTGACAAGTGCGACTAGAAGTTTTTGTTGTTAAGAAATTAATTCTGCCGTTTAGTGGCGGATCTTAAAGCGCGCGTGTACCAGCAGTGACATCTGCACCGATGCCGATGGCCCGGCCTCTCTGTCCGTGGCTGTACCTTTCTTTGATTTGGAGAGGGAGCTTCTTTGAAAACATCGATTCTGTCTGCGAGGATAAGGCAGGTTAAGTATTGGCCGTATGACTCAGTTACGACTCAGGGTCTAGTGCCGCTGGGTGCAGTGTAAATTTTACATTCGACAGGTTATCGCAGTGGTATTTCGTTGTCCATGAAGTCAGACTGAGATTTCTTGGACTAGTGATTGGGTGTTTATGGCCGCTGGACTTGGAACTATTCAATTTATACTCTAATTACCCTTAACTGTTACTGAAACAACAGAGCGAAGTTTTCGAGACACGTCCGCTGCCCGGAGCCAGACGAATCCAACCCACAACTTCCCATCTTATTCTTTAATATTCACTTTAACATTACGCTCCCACCTACGCCTAGGCCTCCCAAATCGTCTTTTCTCGTAGCTCACAAGTTCGAAAGGCGGCACAATGAACAACTTATTGAATTATTTTTAAATTTAAATTCTAGTGGCATTGTGTACATGCCAGGTTTCACCGCAATCCGTCAATTTGTCTTAATTTACGAGGGTAAGATTACACCGTATGATAGGACCATAGGATAGTTCCTTATTTTAAAATAAGGAAGGCGTCTATGAATCGTTAGTCGACCTGCCAATGACACGGGACCAGGAGAGAAGCCATTCAGAATTCTGGGTGAAGTTGCCATTGGAATGCGTCATCAAATTTTGTTACACAAAATGTCTCACATACAGAATCTTAGTGCTCGTATAACCGAGTGATTTCAGGCAACTGTCGCCCATCCTGCAATAAATTTTCGTGATTTCCCTCATACTTTGAATATAAATACTCTACCGATGTAGTGACTGGCTTCAAGTAGCTCGATCCCGCCTCCTGTCGGATTCATACCTACTACCCGGTCACTTTCCCGCCTCATTCTTCGTCTTCCAGCTGTAAAAGTTTAAACAGCTCGATCACACCACGAAAATAAACTTTCCGCCGTCGTAGGGAACGAGGGTCTCCTGCGAAACCCCCCCCCCCCCAACACCCCCCAGGGCGGCCGAACATTTTATGGCGAGGACGACGACTGTTTCTACTTCTTTCTGTCGGCTTAATGTATTTTGAGCGTGGGTGTGTCGTCTTGCTGTAATTCTCACTAGAAGCCTTCCTCCTCCTCCTCCTCTCGTCCTTTGTCTTGCGAGTTGTCGCTTTGTAGCCAGTCTTGTCTCTTCCAAACGTACTGACCGCATCCATCTTCGGATTCACGGTTCTCTGTCACTGACTCCGTCCTGAACCCTATACTCTCCGAGCGGAAACGGCGTTCTTGTCAGAGGCCTCAACAGTGGTCGATGCTGCCTGACGGACGTTCGAAATATTTCATCGATTGATTCTTATTAACCGATACGACTTATTTTTCATTTATAATTCATTGGTTTTAGGTTGGAATCGAACTGAGTACCCTGACACTCCTCCGGTTTTCTAGTGACTGGCAAGGTTGTCTAATATTCAGTCGTTCGTGGCTCCGATGCCAATCGTCATCAGTAATCAGGTATTACAAGAAGAATCTTTCGATACAGCTCACCGAAGACGGCGATAAAACTTACCCCCGAAACACCGTTTATTCAAATATACTTCAGACACGGGCTGTATGGACATGATATTGGTAATACTTTGCAGTTGTATGATGAGGAGTTTGTAGCAGGGCGGTAAAGTTTGTGGAGAAGTGTTCATTTTTTACGATGCGACTGGACATTGAATG
The DNA here is from genome assembly GCF_977971745.1 of Zootermopsis nevadensis. NCBI lineage: Eukaryota > Metazoa > Arthropoda > Insecta > Blattodea > Termopsidae > Zootermopsis > Zootermopsis nevadensis. Next base: position 2,571,147 of record NW_028259154.1, read on the forward strand.
GAAATGACTCGAATGAATCGCAGACACAGATCAGCGATGCAGGAGACGCCTACAGAAAGGAAAGGAGGTCCCTGCGCCTGAAAGCCGACGTTTCGGATGAATTCTTGGAGTGAGAATGTTGTTATGCTTTGGTTAAAGCGTCAGTGTCAAATGTATGGGGGGGTATTAGAGATGATCAAACAATGGCGTTTGTGGGAACATGACATCTAAGACATATTAATCATAGAATTTCAAATACCAGTCCTGTTAAGTAGCTTTAATTACTTGGGACGTAATATTTCATATTTAAAATTTGATAGGAACGAGAAGTTGTCTGAATTCCTACCATTTACGCAAGAAGAACCACCTCAAATTAAACGACACTGGATACACAAATACGATTTTATAAGAACCGCTATTTGTCTGTTGACAGATGGCTCTAAAGTATGGACAGCGAATACGAGAGACAATTGTGAAGAATGAGGAGCAGAATTTCTCTTGTTATGGTCAGAAGCTCGGAGTCTTTACGAGATGAATACAGAATTTTCAGACATGAAGAAAGAATTATGTTTTTAACGTACATTATAGATTATAATTTACAAACAAACATGAAAAGCCAGTCTTGACAAATGAGGGCTGAACCATTACCAAAATATTCGTTAGTTATGAGATGCGGTCATGGAGATATCAGAACGGCCCGGTTTAATCCAAACCAGTTAAATTGAAAAATAATAATGAGAAAAGGCCCCTTAGTATACAAAATATTCGTTCGTTCATTTTGGGAGATCAGTAAGTGAACTTTAAATTAACGTTGAAAATAAGCCATTTCTAGGCTCGAGAGTCTTATCGTTAAGTTTGCACGAGGGGGGGGGGGGGAAGAGTCTTGTCAGTTCACGCAAATAAAGACGCAGTTTTCCATCATAATTATCGGGATTGCTTGATTTACAAATGCAACGCTTCCCGCTTATATAGAAGCGCAGAGTCCTGAGGCCGCCCGCGAGTGCCCGATGGAGGAGGACGATGCTCGACTAGGATCTGACTGAGAGTTTTTCCTTGTTGTTCCAAGGCAAACGCTGGGGTGTAATTCAAAAGTGGCACGGCCCGCCTACAGCAATCACGGAAGCCATCAGCCAAAATGATCCCCTCAAGTCACAGAGCCCATCATCCAAGGCCATCCCGACACTTCTGGGTTCAATTCCCAAACATCCATCAGCCAAGGTTCCAGAAAAATCCCATTACCGTAACCATTTTCCCAGTTGTATTTTTAAAGCGCCATTATTACATTTTCCAACTATGCGTTTCGCACGCAGGAATGATCTAACCTGCGCTTGCGCACAACTTCGCCCATGATTAGTTAACTTTTTGGGTTTCTTTTCTCAGAGTTGGTCCACAGTTGGTTGTGAAATAGAAGCTGCGTCCGCGGATTGTGAAGTTACAGACAAAGCGGCCGCATTACCGATAGGCTTCAGGAAGCTGAATCTACAGTACGACGTTGAAGCACACATTTATACCCAGATAATCAGGTGCGTGATTTGTGAAACGTCAGGAATTCTTCCAGGAAAAAATCAATTGTACTCGTTACATCGTCAAATACATTCGTTTTGTGTGAAGACACCCCCCCCCCCCAATCCGTTTAATACCTGATTACGTCACAATATGAAGGAAATCTCTCGATCTCAGAGCTGAGTGGCCACATCCTTATAATTAGTGACGCCCTTGGTTCAGATTCCACGTGGTCCAGGACAGGTATTCGTAGCTGACCGAGTTATTCCAGACGAATGCGAGGACAAGACCAGTTCCTCTCCAACGCCAAAGAACGACAGAGTTTGAAACTGCGTCTAACAAGGTTGAGGCTGTCGATGCTTGGATGAGCCCCAGATTTCTCTTTTGTTTCCCATTTGAATTACAGGGCTCGCATTTCACTCCTTTTCCAGGAAGGGTTTGCTGCGTGATTCATTCATAGGCGGTCGTGTAATTGATCAGGGCTGCAAATACGACGCGCGCCCTCCGCTGAACGGACTGGGAATTCTGTACTCGGCATTGCCCTTGAGGCGTGTTTGGATTATTGGCTTCAAACCAACATGTCGGACATCATGGCGCTGTCCGTCCATCCGTTTACAATTATGTTAATAAAACCGAAATTACGAACGATTCTCCTTTGCGGTCTGCAGCAGAAGTTACGAATTTGTTAAAAACATAATTTTAGCTCTTGTACTGAATGTAATTTCTCTACAAAAATGGGGCGAAAATTTGCGCACAGGGGATTTGGAAAGAAACGTTTCGTTTGCACGTGGCATTTGCTGTTTGTTTAGACGGATTTTGCCGTGGGCCCGAATGGACTGTGTCAAGGAGGGGACAGGAAAGGAGCCGGTGGTATGTCGATGTTGGCGTTCTCGGTTTTAACGACGTGTGGACTTGTGGGTAAATTCCTTCGAAACGTCAGTTTTGTTGTCATTAGTTGTAATTTGGCCGTCATGCTATCTGGGGACTAGCAAGTCATTCGGAACGATTCCACGTAAAAAGTTCATCTCCATTTTCCTTAGAAACTCACTAAATGCTCTCTCGATCTTCCGGGTGTCTGTTCTGAATCGCACAGTGACGTTAAAGTTATCCGACAGCTTACGACAAGCGAACCGGTTCTCAGACACCCACCGCAAGTCGATTACACCTCGCGAGCCACTACGTCGACGATCGAGTTGACTGCAAGAGACGGTAAATAAATGCCGTGATGCATAGCGCAAATTCGCCATCCTGGACCAAGCGCTTCGACACTAAGAAACGAGTTATTCGGTTTGGAATAAAGAACGGAAGAAGTTTTGCTGAGAATATGTCGTGTCCGTCAACTTTGTTGCCACTCCCTTGTTAAGGAGACAATAAAATGATATAAAATGTAGTTTTCTTGCATTGGTAGGAGGCGCGGTCGCCGATTCTGGCTTAAGCATATTTAAGGGCTGCGCTTTACATGAGGACGTAATATAAAGTATCTACATTATGGAAAAATTTAATATCAGTTCTTAACATCCTAACTTCTCTGCTCGTTCAGGGTTCAGAGTAAAATTATCCAAGGGTTTGTCAACTCATGAATGCTACACGCCGCTCCCATCTGATTTTCAATCACGTGATCACCCTGATAAAGATATTAGGGGATGAATGCGAATTGTGAAGATCCCTATTTTCTATTCTTTCATACATCATCTTTCTTCGTATCTCTTAGGTCCGGATATTCGTAGCCCTTTGCTCTCAGACATCCCGTGTTGTTTCCTCAACGTGAGAGAGCGAGCCTCGCCCATTGGCTGCAGCATCGTAAAGATGAAAGTGCCGACGGACCTAGACGGTTCGCAGTAATGCCAGTGTCTCGGAGAGGTAGGACAAAGACCCTGATGACGGACACAGGGCTGGATTCGCAAACCTTAACTCGGCTTTGACGCTGTTGTCCGTCGTGAAAAAGGCCAGAGGGAGGGTTATCTGGTACGGGGCCCAGGCGTCAGAATTGCTTAGACTTTTGGAAGCTGCTTGTCAGAGGTCGTGCGTCGAGTCACATAGCAGCAGCAGCAGAGTTCATAATAACATGAAAGAAGGAGATGCTTCTTAGCACTGCGTTTCCGCTTTTCTGTGGAGTACTCGAGTATAAATAAATCAGAAAACAAAGACGAAATTTGAAATAAATTTCTGCTCCATGGTGATGACCTTAATTTACTCGGCGAAAGAAATAATAATATAAGCAATTCAGAGAGGCTCTGCTACGGTTTATCTCGACTTCTTTAGCGATCTTACCCTCTGAACGTAACCAGTAAACAAATATTAACCCTCCTCCCCTTCTAAACAATGGCATTTATACGCCAAAGCTGTTAAGACCCACCGAACACAGAAACCTACGTTTTACCATTTGAAATATTTTGTTTCCTTGTATATTATGTTGGACAAAACTGAACACTTGTTGTATTACGCATTTTGATTCTTTATTCAGAATTGAAAACACAATTGGGGACGACGGTAAAAAAAAAATAAAAATTTCATTCGAGATGAAATAAGCAGCATCTTAGATTCCTTCTATTCTTTGTACCGTGCAGTTCAGAATCTTTATTCTTCCCATGTGCTGAGTAAAACCGTAAGGCGAAAAGGACACACAAATCTATAATTTCACGCGTTATTTGGTTTGGGTGTAAAATTTAGTCTTTTATATTAGCCAAATTGAGAAACACGGACTGAGGGACTGATGAGAATATTCGGCCTGAAGAAAGATGGTGTGGCAGGAATTTCATTATTCACTGTGTAAAATTAGAGTAATCAAATCGAGGGGTTTGCAATAAACAAATCATGTAGTAGGCGTTGCGGAGAAATCTGTGCTTTATCGAGTGAGTTCAAAAAGGTATGTAACTTTGTCGTATTTTGATCAGGATACCTGACACTTTGATACATTGTGTCTACAGTGCCATGAACTTGTATTATTTGATATACTCATGCCTTTAGAGAAATAATATTTGTTTAGTCGAGTTGCTGTTAGATTAACGCTGTTCCAGTCCCTAGTTTCTTGTAGCGCACGATCATCCTCTGTGATCAGAATCCGCATGCATAAATTTGTCTTCTGTGCTGCGTTACCCCCGACACATTGTACCACCTGCCTCCTGGCAGAGAGTCACGCACGCACGTACGTACTCGCACACACACACTGCAGATCACATGGTCGCTTTGCCGAGTGATGACGACGTAACCTGCCACAGACCTCGTGGCTGTTTTACGTCGACGCGCGAGGATTGTTCGGTGGACGAGGAAATAAACTTTGACGGAAAGGAAGCGAAGATAAACACGCGACATGGGAGATGGTGAAGAAGTACCGAAAATCTGAGGTTATTAACTCTATCTTTCCACATAAAAGAAAGTAATTAGTACATAAACAAACGGTAGAAAATATTTCATAATTGTTAAAACGAGTTCCAATTCATTTTACGTCTCTTCTAAACTTTAGGCTTCCTCTGCAAAATAAGGAAATGCTCTCGTAACATTCACATGATGGATTTCGAGACGTTTTAAGAATTTTTTAAAAAATTAAATCGTATTATATTTCACGGGAGGACTTCGCTTATTTCAACAAGCAAGTCCTTGTGAAGAAACGGGTAAATTGTCTGTAAGTCAACAGGCAAAGAACCTCGTCGTAATCTTCATCTTAGTAGATGATATAATTTCGTATTTTTCGCTCTTAACAGATTATTTTCGCGTAATTTTAATTTTGCGTGCCACTGGATATCAACAGAATACAGGATGATTAGTAAAAGATTGTTTATTGCTTAGTAGTCACATATGTAATAGTCCTCGTTCTTCCTTCTCATCCACAGGCTATTGATAAACGAGTATAACATTTGGACGCCCCTAAGTGTGGCAGAACTTTATTATGGAAGAATTTTCTTTCAACGTTCTTAGTTGTATGTTCACGGAACAGATAGGAAGCGGGTTGCGTGCAAGTTACAGCAAGGGGCTGCGCCGCAGTGACCCAGGAAATTGATGATACCAAAACAGTATTTCTGTAGTTACAAAACAATTTTACTGAACTCTATGACCGTCTGACAGAACGTTATGTGTGTCCTCGAACGGGAAAATGATGCAGAATAATCAGTGCGAAAAAAAGCGGAATTATTTTTTAATATTATCACATGAATTTACTCTAAGAAGCTTACCGACCAACATCTATACCAAGACCAGAACCCAGGGTCTCCGGAGTGCTAACCACTCAACTGTTGAATTTGATGTTCTTTTTCAGACTTACATTCAGGGCGTGTTTGCCCTCAGAATTAGGCCAAATAAATTGTTTCCATAGATGATTGATCAGCTCGTCCTGTTCTCCACTATTCCATCATAAGATAACAATGGATAACGGATAATAATGCTAACATACATTCAATAACCGAGCTAATTCGGGACCCATTTACGAAGGGCTTAAAGAGATAAAAAAATGTCATTTTGAATGTGAAAGCATTTGTTATAATATCGAGCTTTTCTGTTGCGTGGTTTCATACGCACTTTTATTTGAAATAAATTGGAGTGTGTGTGTGTGTATAAATAATGGAAATGGTTTGCTCCGTATCTGAAAGTTGTATTATAAATGTCAAATGCGATATCACTGTGCACTCGTAGCGTTAATAAAAAAAAAAGGAAACTTTCAGCGAAACGGAAGGAGCAGGCTGATTATTATGCGCAGGCAAACTTTTAATCGAACGGAAATGAAAGGCATTAATATTCGATTGAAGTTTAGCGAATAAGTACCGGTTGTGTGCAAAGCTCGTTTCACAGATTTATTTTGAAATAAATCTTGTTCTTCTCTGAAATGGTGTCGGTACATGAACCTTAAAATATTAACTCCGTTACTCGCTGTGAATGTCTGTAGCTCATTTAATTTCGGGTGTCCCTGAAAACGCTAGTTTCTCTGAAAGTATCCACATTCGTTGTTAAGTACTGCTACAGGTATCTGAGTGTGAAACGTAGTAATGCAGCGACTAAGTAACTAGCCATTAATCTAGTTAATGGACTAAGGAGCGAACTTTCCAACTATTTATGCATCTAACAAGCGAAATACGTGACGAAAGAGCCAAGTGATTAACTTCCCAAACAACTAACTATTCAAGTTTTAACCATTAACTGGCAGCTACACATGAGTCACAAGGCTCGACGTTTTACGGCGCAGAGATCAACAAAGATTTGACGTGGACCAATATCACGTCAGCTTCTTAATGGCCGAGAGGCAGGACAGTATCTTTGAGCGCGGTTCACATGTACTTCGCCTCCCGCCTTGTCTCTGTGAGCTTGTCCCGCTGAACTCATGAGGGCTGAACTGCGCATGTCATATTCTTGTCCTTGTTCCATCGGTTGTGTTCGTTTCAGTTCAATACACATCCTGAGTACAGCATAGTAAGTTATCAGAGTGATCTCCAGTTCAGACCAGGCACTACAGGATATTTCAGTTTTATCTATTTTAATATTATCCTGTTATCTCTTGTTCCGCAGCCAGAATAACCGCTTTTCTGTCAACATTTTTCGTGGTCAAATTCCGTGTTACCTCGTAATACGGTTGGCTGTCATTAAGTAGGCCGTGGGAGTTCCCATTGTACATATATTCACGTTTTGGCTTTATAATTAGTCATTACAGATGAATAATCCACTTATTAGCCGTGTTAATTGACATAATAAAGTTCATCAGCCACTAATTCATGTAACGTCGTCCACTTCTTGTTTTGAAGCTCAAAGTGCCTTTGTCATGAAACCATTCTGTAAAATACTCCCAAATGCATAGAATCATCTACGTATTACTACTGTTATTAGTGCACATAACAACCAGTCTTGTGTTGAAAGTCTTTAAAATTAATGTGATCATTAAAATAGCATTTTAGAGCTGGATATAAATATTTCTAACTGCGGTTAAAACATCCATAAAATATCCATATCCAGTAACAGTAAAGTTTGTCCCACTATACGCCATGTAGGCGTTTGGGGTGAGTGGAGGTATAGCTCCTCTCTTCCTTGACCTCGGCACTAGATGGGGGTGAGTGGTCAGCATCACGCCCCGGCCGGGTTTACCCCCGGGAAAGGACCCCGGTACCCATTGGATAAGAGGCTGGGTGGGCCCCAGAGCCGGTCTGGACGCAGAGGCTAGAGGAAAAATCCTCTGCCCCCGTCGGGGATCGAACCCCGGCCGTCCAGCCCGTAGCTAGTCACTATACTGACTAATTGTGACTGAAAGTTAATCACGCCTTCATGCCTGTCTCTCTGTCCGTCCGTCCGTCCGTCTGCATGTTCAGTCTTCACGGCCAATCGCTGGTCCCAGGAATTCATGTACATAATGACCAAAGAGCGGCTGATCAAATTTGTATGAAATCTGGTATGGACGCGAGACCTTTGCAGACAAATACAAACTTGTATTTTTTTATTAAATTTCATACATTCGGTAATACCAACGCGACGGATGCACTAATTTGTGATTTGTAAACATGATCACGTGCGTACTTTCATCACATTGTCACCATTCTTGCATTTGTTACCCCGTTGGCCGTCTTAATGATTATGGCTGTGGGTCTGTACACAAACTTTAACTATAGAATGACGACAGATTTTCATTAAATTCAGTATGGTTGCTATACCGTTGATGCCTAGCTTATGATAGCAATGTTTTGCTTTTCATTAATCCTTAATATCAAAGTGACGGGATGCCAGACACTTGAGGTCGGATGACGCCATCACCCATGATCTCTTGCGTAAACCCCCCCCCCCCAACCCCCCATGAAGGGTGAATGATCAGATTCGAAACTGAAAACAAATCTCTTCTCGCGCTAACACGTAATTCTTTTCTAATAGGACATCTAGGATGGTATTTCCATGCCCTTTCTTGATAAAGGCCCTGCGTTTTCAATGAGAGAATTCTGTTTTTAATTAAATATTCTTTAATTATGAAGTAGCTTAAGTCTTTTCATGTGTGTTTCACTTCAGACTCTTCTAGAACTGAAGCGAAATGTAAGAAACAAAGGACGAATAATCTTCCTCGTTCTAAGCGATTCCCAAGCAACGAAACAGTGACGGACATAGATCACTTTATCACGCAGGCTGCATCCAGTTAGCAGGAGAAGATTTGAAATGAAACCATTTTCTCCTTTACAGAAGCATTACTCTGGGCTTCCGCAGTCTAATCCGAGCCCCAGTACAGAACTCTTGAGTTCTTGAATGCGGCGAGAATGTCTTCGTCAGTGTCTCCTTGCGCCCTACGGAATAAAGGAAAGCCCATAATGTTTACCGCATATAAATTAACTGTGTCGGTACGCACTCAGCCACGTCGTTATGCTATTACGCGGCTTTATCACACCATTATCAACAGTTTATGTCATGAAGCACGAAGAAACTTTTACTGCGTACGTAACGTTAAACCTCTAAAAGTACAGGCCACAACGACGGGAGAAAAACTTCGCCACATTTCCCTCTAATTCGACGATAAATCTGAATGTCTGACACTTTCGTTTCGTTTAGTAAATCCTGCAGAACGACACAAAATAAACACAAATTGTGCGTGTGGAAATGCGACGGTGACGTAAAGATAATGAGTGGTAATTGTACGGCCCAGGGATGATTTGCGAGGCATTGCGTGTACATGAGCACACGCAGCTGGTTGAAGACCCACGATCTGTGATCCTGTGGTGTGTGACATGTGTGTCACCCAGCATCGCAGCTCCTCTGAGAGCCACATCGTGTTCGAGCTCCTGGACAAATTCGAAAGGAAATGCTGTGTGCTTATTATTTATTAAGGCGTGGCCTGAATTTGGTTATGGATACTGTAGTTTATTTATTGATCTTTATATATTTAAATCTGTAAGTGTAGAAACCTAACAAATAAATGTAAAATAACAAAGTGACAGATTCACTTGTGTCGTTGTAAGACGTCGCTTATTTTGAAGAAAATTATTCGAACATAAGCAGGATAAAGTGAGTGACTAGCATAACGATTAACCTCGTATTAGAGACACGAAGGCAATATTTAAAGCCGAGGTAGGTTTCTTTTCCAAATTTTCTTCAGTCAGTAAACGACATTTGTTACAAAAACTTTCAGAAACTTTTAGATTTGAGCGACACTCGTTTCGGTTAACACGCCAATTTTTCATGGAATCTTCCTTCTGAATGTTCTCTGGCCCTTTCTATCGGAGTTACACTTCGCTTAAGATTCATTTAAACACTCAATATTCAAGAGAAAATTTATTCATATCCCATGCTCCGGAGTTACACATAAATATCGTCACATTCCCTTATCACCACAGCTGACACATGACTGTGAACTTCACACTGTGTCAAACCGAAGCGACTCATTGACCGTACTTATTGGAAAGTCCGTGCCGCGGCACAGCCACCAAAAAATCCTCCGAGTTATTGTTACAGTGGTGAAATGAAGGAGGTTGCAATGGTCGGAGTATGTAACGAAAATGCATTGACAGGAAATGTGTACAGAATTTAGGTGGGAAAACGCGTACAGTGCGGGGTTTAGCGGTGTTCATCTTTTGTTTTCACATTTTTAAACAGTTATGTTACACTTTCAACTTATCACATACGACGGGATTTAATAAAAATATTGTATCAAAGCCACACGACGTAGGTTTAGTTACACCTTAGGTTCCGAAGGACTTTAAATTAATTGGATAAACAGTAGCCTGTATTTGCTGGTACATTGATTGGCCATTTCGAGAATTTCAAAGAGTTGTTAAGAATCCAGTAACGTTTAACTATGTGTTTTATCTAGTCATAGTTGATATCTTATGCAGTGATTAATAATTCTTCGCTATTAGAAGGAAGTTTGTCTGACGACTTTCGTGTTGCTGTGTTATTAACCAAACTGCTTATACGAATGTATTTCTTGAGAAGCCGATGATCGCCCGGAAATTCAAGAATTTTTCTTTCTGCCTATTTATCTTATTTTAGGCGGTGGTCGGATGACACTGATTCTTCTGTTAACTTAATGACTGTCAAATTATTGTGAGAAATTGCGAAGGAAGCTTATTGATTTGTCTGAAGGAACTATTTGACAAGGGATTTCAAAGAGAGTCCAACTGAGTTTTGTCCCGTGAATTTTTTTCTTTCAAATTTGGAGCGTAGCCTCGATGGTGCCCGTGTTATATGAACCTCTCTGTACTCTGACCCCGCCATGCGAGGTGACCGCCTGAGAAAAACATTTCTTTAAACCCACACGTAATGGAATTTTGTGTAGGAAAAGAAACGAGCTGTGTGTAACCTGTTTCTGCTTTTACTAGAGTAAGTTGATATAATCCGCCTCTCCGATGCGATTGGGAGTGAGCCAGTACCCTCGATCGATCGATTGATCGATCGAGGGTTCCTTAAATAGCTCTGGAGCTAGATGTAAATTATTAAGTGAGGAAGGACATTCAGTTAAGTGTAACCGTGACTGCTGACAAAAGAAATAGTTCCCTCCCGTTTTAGTCTTTATCACAACGCAAGGCTGTGCCAGCGCGAACAGAGCACAAGCCATTCTTGTGGTATATTCTAGGGTTCCGAAGGCGTAGGTCTTCTAACTTTATTAGGTTTTAGAAACGTCAGAAGTTGCGCCGTGTATGGTTGTAAGTATTCTCATAAAACAAATCTGTTTAGGGAGTGTACCATATTCTGATTCTCCAATCCACCTCTTAAAACAATTCATCTTCAGTTATCAGAATGCATATTGAGAAGTTATGTAGTCACTGAGCTAGTAAGCATGCCCCGTGGGTTAAGGGCGTCGAACATTCATTACAGTGATAGAATCAGCCGCCATTGTGCTCCGTCTTCAGCCAGATGAACCCAGTTCATGCCTTTAAACCTCGTTCCTACTCCCACAAAGACCAGTGTCTCCGCTTTCCAAGTTTCTCAGCTACGACTAGCATCTGACATGCATTTCTAACCTCTCCCGCAGTCCTTGACCTCTTTTGCCCCCAGACAATTCGGTAGAAACTGCCTGCAGCGCGCGTCGCTTCCAATTACCTGTGTAATGTTCTCTTTTATGAACAAACTTCTTACGTACGTCTCATTTTCAGTCCGACAGAGTGAGTGACAATCGCGGTGAATTTGGCTGATTAGACTTAACTACGTCACGCTTCATACGTCTGTCCGTCCATGTGATTTAATCGATGGGGACCGATCCTAATGAAATTTGGTACAGACGTTATGTTATTGGGAACTCCCCAAAAATCGCGCTTTGCAATTTCTTGCAATCGGTAATACCAACATGGCAGAAGAAGAAACTTGTTAGATGTAATCGGCACTAGCGCCACTTGCAAGTGGTCATTCATTTTTGGAAAACACGAAACTTTATTATAGTAACTCTTTGTGTAGTATAAAGTAACATGGACGCTGCATAAAAGATGATACACCACTGTACGGTCAGAGCTAAGACCACGTGACTTTTATAATCGTATACTTTGCTATTCTCCTACTAGCTTAATTTTGTTTTTATTAATGTACAAGGGTTACATTAGCAATCTTACAAACCAAATTGTATCAGCGGTATGTTATCAGACTTCCCTACCTTCAATAGCCTCGACTGACTCAGGATAACTTCGAAGGACATGGATTCCTATTCGAAAGTTTTTCTCTCTGAGTACCTCTATACGCTCCTTCAGTTTGGCCCTAACCTTTTGAATCACCCTGTAGTTCCTCAAATATTCCACAACCACTTCCTTGCATGCGCGGCATTTGCAATAGCTTCTTCAGCTGATTTGACGCCCTAACTCGTGTCGTTGAGACGTTGTTGTGTAACCTAAGAACAGATAAATTATGAATCCCTTCGTGGCTAAACACGCGTATTTTCGCTGGTGTTCGTGTGTGTTAATTAGCAGAGAGACTGAACGAAGCTGCAGGCTTGCGGGTTATTTATAAAGCCTTTGGTCCAAAGACAATTAATTACGCCATTCTGTTCACAAATACACGGTCTCACTTTTTAAACACGTGAGTCGGCGTCTCTCGACCCTTCTGTTAACTGGAGTGAATTTAAATTTTCGTGTCTGAAGTTTAGTTTAAGTGGAATAAATTGGTTGAAGCTACGCGACGCATTATGACTCTAATTGCTTGTGGAAGTACGGATTCTAACAGCGGGAATCACAGTAAATGGTGGCATTTTTCTATGAATATTTCATGTACGTTTCTGTTTTGCGTTGCTTGGGAGGTACGAACTGTGGAATGTTGAAGCGACAACGAGGCTCCACGTAACCATTTTTTAAAGTCTAAAACGAATGACCAATTCCACTTTTCCCTACCATGTACGGGAGAATAGACTTCAGGCTATTGTCCTCATTGATAGTGACAATTAGGATGCCATGCCTCCAAACCATGAGAAATGTATGAAGGAAACGTGACGAAGTTTAGGTTTGTGATCTCAGGAAGAAATAATTACAAACCTTGTTCAAGACGAAATTTACAGCCAAGTGCAAGCTTAAAGCACGCACTACTGTTAAACTGTCGATGTAGATAGCATGTATTTATATATATTTATATATATATGACGTCTGGCTTTTTTTGTGAGCTTGGAACTTTGTCTCCTATTGCTCAAAAGACATAGCTCGAACGATGTTTGTAGACAAATTACTGTGCCGACAGGATGCCCCGAAATGCCCCTTGTCAAGTTTAAAGCTTCATTTCACCTGAACGACGAGGCATACAAATCTCATTCGTGTGCCGTTAAAATCGTTACCACGTGTTAAATGCGTTGTCCTCAGTTTCCACGATCTTTTACAATCTCATCTCAAAGTTTGATACAGCATTTTGGATAATGCGTCGCGTAATTTCGTGACGAAGGTTGAAACTGTGTGTCCCTGTGGTCTAACTCTGACGCCAGACTTAACCTGTACGCTCATCTCCGACCTTTCCTTGGCCTTCAGATAATCGAATCTGCATATCCGCTGCTCGGTACAGCAGGCCGCCATTTTAGTTACGTACAAAATCTAACGAGAACAAATGACAAATAACTGGCTCGAATATTGCAGTGTGTTAACGAAGCTTGTTGCGGAAAAGTTTAGTTTTTAAAACTTCGTTGGTACATTTTGGACCACTCTGTGGATAAAGTTACAAGAAGCTTCGCAATTTATACGTCAACTGTTTTTCAATATTATAATAACATCAGGAGTGGTGGTGGTGGGGGGGGGGGGTATTTTACGTGTGACGCACGAGGAACGTAAAAATGGGTAAGAATATAATTCTCAATAAAATAAACAAACCTAACATAACTTGCCTTAACCTGACCTAACCTAACCTGTTCGAACAAAATCAGTTTTAACGTGCACGAAAACTTCGACTGATCCCCACTTGAATCAGGTCGAAAACGTGACGGCTCGCCAATAGCAAACACCCCGAAAGGCCAATGTCCGTCTCGTGTCGCTGTCGCAGGATATTAAAGTGGAAACCTCCCCCCCCCCCCCCCCCCCCCCCGTTCCAGAGACGGGACGGATAAAGCGTTCTCGCTGTGGACTCGCCATAACACAGAGCCGCAGACCACGACTTCAGTTCAACGACAGTGCGTAGTGAACTTCGTGTACATTTCCTGTAGAGACTGAAGAAAACCTCGGTGAGGATAGCCGGGGTTTGAACCACCAGCTCAACTACGTTTTTGTTAGGTTTTTTTTATTTACGTGAAAGTAGAAACTCATTCACATTCACAAATGTCACGACATAAATTAATTATGTTGAGCGCAGTCCGCTTTTTACTCAGTGCCCTAATTCTGTTCCAGTGAATATACGGAGTTAATTTGTAGCAACGCAATCACGTGCGCATGTCTGCTCCCTTTGTCAGTTCACAAGTTTAATGGTGTATAAAGCAAATTCGTGGGTTTCGCACGAAATTGCTGTCTGGATGCAGACTACAAATGTTTGCGGTGAACTGGATTTTGCTCAGCGTCGGTGATTTGACACGACGGAAAATAAAAACCTTCCACAAAAAAATAGTCGTAGTTTTATTTTAAACATTTCTGGATATAATATTAGGAATTTCATGGAGATAAAGCTGCTTAATTATAATGTAACTCTTCTTACTTTAACAGATGCTTATTGAAATTATTTCTTTTAATATCGTAGTCACTGCTAGAATGACATTTGCCAGGAAAATCATTCGGCTGTCAGTTTTACGTCTGTGACTTGATGTATCACAAAAAAATATCGCACAGAGTGAGGAGGAATATATTATTAGTCGCTTCGCCGACGTCCCGCTGAGCTCTAGGTAGCTGCCGTGTTTTCCCCAGCTCCGTTTTCTTATCTTGTCCTGAATTACAGTGAAAGAAATACGTGCGCATCTGCAATAATCATGGAACAAAGGTAATGTAGCACGAAAAATCGCGAAGGGCCTGAAATATGTGTTAAAGATCAGAAATGTTCAGTTCATCGAACGTATATGAAATACCTTAAATTGCGAAATTCTCAGTGGGTTGGAACTAAAATCTGATTAAATAGTAACAGAATTTTGATCGCGAAGTCTCAAGTTGTCTTAGCCGACGACTGCTGTCGGCATATAAATCGTTCATCAGCATTTCTATTTGTAAATTCACTGTAAAGCATAAAAAATGTGAAGAATCAGTGTCTCGAGGCCATTTTCGTTGGTTCGTGTGGTATTTTCCTGCCTTCTATCAGCTGATGTGTTAATAACCTCCTAATAAATTCAGAGAATCATGACAAATATTAAACAACAAGGTAGGGAGACCCCGAGGAAAATGTTTCGATGTGGTTGTCACTGAACAAATTGTGTTAGTTGTTAGTTTTTAAACAATTGCGAACTGTTAGACAGGTTTGTGTTACTATCGACATTGAGATTTGTGGGCTCCTCAGAACAGTTAATGCTAACCTGCATTATCACATCGCTGCCCGCACCCGAATCTACTACTGGTGGTCCGAAATATAAGTACAGTCGCGGGAATGATTTTTGAATCCACGATGTCATCAGTCGCAAAAGTAACCATCTGTTCAATCATAGTTCTCACCTCGCATTTCCCACTGACATCTACTCGCACTAGAAGCCTTGTGTACGTACATGCTCCATTTTCTCCCCCAGTTCACTCTCTGACTTATTCCACTCTTACTTGTTAACTGTTCAGTAGTGACGTCATTATGAACCGGTCAGCTGTCGAAGCCTCACGCAAGACTCAACCGACGATCTGACAAATTAGCCAGTTAATTAATTAGTCAGCTAGCTGGATAGTTATTCAGTTTCTTATCTAATCAGAGGGTCAGAGCAGTCGTTTCACTTTGCCTTCTTTGAACTTCTCATGTGAAATTCCCCCCTTTCATTCAGCAATTGATTCCCTCTCTTTCTGTTTGATTAGTCCATTGATCCGTTATAATTAGCCTCTGTGATCGCCTCTGATTAGGTTCTGGTGTTCGCATCATCCCAGCTGGAGAATATTAGTTGCTACGTTTCTGGAAGTGCATTGCCGTCAGTGCACTGCATTGTCGGACAGTCTAAAAGGGCGTGATGTGAGCGGTGGTGGGTCTCCCCTGCAGCAACCAGGCCGGGAAAGCTGTTCGGTGTTGGTCGATGGAGGGCCAAGACTAGCGCGCTGTCTCGTACAAGCCAGAAGTTTCATTTTCCCAAGTCGTCTCCTTTGCTTTGACCAGATCAACAATTTTACGCAGAGAGTACACATCTTCAGTGTTTTCCTTACGCTATCTTGTGTTCTCGGATGAGACATCGGCAATGCCTCAACGGCCTCGATATCTTCTTTTCATTTCGACCAAAAGTTTCATGGTGAACCCCGTTGTTCAAGATCTTTGTAGAGTAGCCAATAAACACTCAAGATTTCCCTACATTTTGCAGAACGTGATTGTCTAGTGCTGTTCGCAAGATCCCGCTCATCTCCTCGTCATGTTTAACATTTTTTTCCAAACAAGTATGTGTTAGCACGTACAATTTCTCTTGACAGGGAACCAGGGTTAAACTGGCGACTTAATGGTGGACCCTGGATAGATTTTTGGCACTCTCTTTGCCGCCACAATTGGCATTTGGCTCGTCAGCCCTACCAGAATCGTACCCGGCGGGCAAAATGGTAAATCTGCGGGAGCGTGAAGCTGGATCCCGAGCTTACAAAGGAACTCCTCGATATTTTGGCAGAAGTTTCTCATTGCACGGGTTTGCCCAGTCTCCTGCTACGCGTCTCTTTTTAGGTCCAGATGCTCTGCTTAGCGCCTCGTTCTCAGACACGCCCAGAGTAAGAACGTTTTAACGCAATTTTGGTTGAGGCGTCACCGTCACGCTTGGTCCCACACACCGTCCATGTCGTCACGACTCGATCGATCTCCATTTGATAACAATACTGCGAGAGTGAATCAGTAATGCCATGACGTAACAGGATAATGAGATCGCATGCGGCCGTCACTTCGCAGGAAACATTTCCCAATCCAGAATCCGACTGAGAACAAATAACGACAAACGTTCATTCTTAAATCGTACTGCAATGCCGTGATACCTAGCTTGAAAGGAAACGGATTTCTTTAAAATTAATTAATTATAATTAATTATAATAAAGAAGAGACAGGCACAACCAGCGCTTGAAGACAAAGGCTGAGCGTCAATTTGTGGGACTAAACCAACACCTTGAAACATTTACATTTTTTCCCAAACGTTCACATTTCCAGTGCGACAGATGAGTAGTAACGCAACTGATTATTGCGTGTGTTTTAAAAAGTGCGTGTGTTTGTGTGCACAGTTCAGTTGGTTGACTGCGGTAAATGTTATAGATTCTGCACGTATTTACTAATATAATTGGAAATGATTTTCGAGTTTTCCCTCGTGTTCCTGCATCGCTGATTGAATCAAACGGTCGGTTTTCACGGTTTTTGTGGTTCAGATATAGCCAAGTGGTTTAATCCGGACTTTCAAAACGTGCGTGCCAGAGAAGCATCAAAATACCGCGTGTTAAATATCGATATTAACAATGCTTCGAGGCGGTTTCTTTTGTAATGAGTGTGTGGTAAACAATCGTAGAATAGCCGAGAAAGCGCGACGCCCCCGTGCTTTTGAAAGCGTCGTCACCGCCAATCTTGAGCGTCTTAGGTCTGACGACTTGTGGCCTCGTGCCAGCGTCTGTGGGCTCTCCTCAAATAATTTCGTCTGTTTGGTTGGTAATGGAAAAGTTTAAATGCGGTTCTCGAGCTGCATGTTTTACAGCTCTTTAAATTTGTTCCGTGACTGATTTGTATTTAATTTATTATTAAGTCTAAGTTCTTTTAGTCTAGTTTCTGATTTTTGATTATGCTTTGATTCGAATAAAGAGTGTGGTGGAGTGCGGACATGTTTCCATAGGAAGAGCTTGAGAATTACATCATAAGTTACTAGAATTGTCACTTTTGCTGTTAATTGTAAGGAGAAACATTATAGACTGAAAATCGTATCTTCAGACGAAGTAGACAGATGGGGTTTTTGGAATTAGTGGTTATGGCACTACTGGTGGGTGATTGCTAGAGTGGAGATAAATTGGGATTCCTGATTGGTTCAGAGGAAGGCTGGCAAGACTTTAGCGGACATGATAAACAAGGAGAAAGACAGTATCGAAATTAAGAATTGGAACGTACGGCCTAGACTCTAGTCTGATAAACTGAGTGATTACATACAAATCATTCAGCAAGACACAGAATCCGAGGAGAGGCTACGGATAACAGATGGTAAAGCAAGACATTTGGATAGTTTCGTTTTCCGAGAGAGAGAGATTGGGGGTACCTGGAGGCACCCGGAGTCGTGGTCACAGCCTGTTTACTGACGTAGAATTTGGCACACTTCTCGCTGTTGGCATATCTGTAATTGTTCGATAGAATTCAGCGTTCTGCCATACCCCGGAAGCTATGAGTCTTGGTGACGCCTGTCAGATGTAACGGACTGACGTCACCGCGGGGTCGGGGGTTAAAGAAAATTGCTTTAAGGTATATAACAACGATGATTCATTATACGATTATTACACAGGATTCTGTTCTCTGTCTCAGGTGATAATTTAATTCAATCAATTTAATCGAGTTCAATCTGTTTAGTAAGGCGTTCATTAACAGCTGAAAAGCTAATTACAATAAGTAATGAAGTTAAAAAAAAGTACAATTAAATTAAGAACAAGAAGGAGATGGAAGAAAGAGATGAATTATTTTGATTAAAGAAAGCAGAATTAAACTCTGTTAAAAATTTAAGTGATCCCACAACTTCGATGGGAGCGGAAACACGTGTGGCTGATGGTGTGACCTTGAAATTACGATCCACGGCAAAAGTATAGAATTTTCTATTAGACATAGTGTGTACGCGCAGGCTTACTTTATCCCCGAACAGATGAGCAACTATTTTTTGCTCTTAAAGACGCTGATAAGAAAAAGGCATCGTGATGAGTTCTTAAAGGGAATGTCAAGAAATTTAACTTAAATATTTTTTTACGTATTTATGAGCACATTAGAGATTAAAATCTTGTGTAACGTAAAACTGCAAATTCTCTTTGAACCCTTTCAAGTGTAGAGGAGTCATTGGTCTAATTGTGAGTTCGAGACAAAATTAATAATAGTAGTTCAGTTCCTTCATCGAAATATATGCGAACGGCAAAGAGCCTGCGATAGGCAAATAGAAATAAACATACCGCAGGCCTATATATTAAACAAGAATAAATTGAAACGAACAGAAACTTGTTCAACAAATTCCGTGTGCGGAAAGCTTTCTCAAAAGAGACTTCAATTTCGCCGTTACATGTGCCACGCTCAAAGAGCTGGTTCTGCAGAGGGCTGACGTGCACTGGCGCTCACAGGACGAATGAATATTGTCCATAACCAAGTTCTGTGTCGGATTTCCATCCCAGCAGTGTACAACACTTACTTACACTTGGGCTCTCAGAAATGATTAATATTAATGTCAGTAATGATCATTAATTGATTGTAAACATAAATTTTTATTCAGACGTATTTTTCTGTCTTATCCGTTCTTTTAATTAACTCCACAAATTAAGTTGCGTTATCCATATTCGTTTCCTCATTTGGCCACGCAATGCATCTAAGATTATAAATCAGCATTTTATTTACAAGTGACCTCAGGATGGAGAGGGACGACTTCGGGCGTTCTACTAGCAAGCAATGGAATGAAAGCACATCCTTTCTTCTGTATCATTTTACCTGTCTTAATTACTCTGAATGTTGTCTGTTGGCCAGCATTTCATCAACTTATCCTCTCTTCTGTTCGTTCCAACCCTAGTTAGACCACCCCACTAATCTAGATGTCTGTAACTGTTTCTTACAGAATCTTCCTTTGTCCAACTTTGTCCAGCCAGCCGCTAGCCCCTCATGTCCACGCCGTCCTCAGAATCATTTTGTAAAATGTTCACCTTTAAATCTCAGATTATATCCGACCTTTATTGATAAACTCGACGTTTCGATGATTGCAATTTCTTCAGTTTTAAAGTGACGTGTTGTCAGTATACTTGCAGAAATGTATTGTTATTATGTTTTTCCTGGTGGTTTAGAGAAAATCATACGAGATATTATTCAAAAGCTCTTGGCTTTTTTTCATACATCCGCCACTGATATTACGTAGGCGTTCAGAAAAGTAACGCTTATTTACTTCTGTAATGGGAATGCCTCTCCTTGAAACAGAAACGGGCAGTGTTCTTGAAATTTCTCGGTGACCTTACATACTTGTTTCTTAACATAACGAATGACCTCTGTGGTCAACTAATTTTCGCCACGTTCAGGTTCTCCGATGAGTCCGTCACGATCAAACTGAGCGTCCTGTTGAGAAAACGACGTGCTAACAGCGGTCTTGAATTCATCGTCTAAAAAAGTGATATTCTGTCAGAACTGAAGACAGAGAAGAGGCATCTGATGCTCCTTCAGTTTTCGGTACGGACAGAAGTCAGACGTAGCCGAGTTCTTGTAGTGTGATGCTGGTCCATGGCAGTGAAATCAAGGCTGTGTTCGTCCGTTCGATTGTGCGACGTCTTCTTGGAGTAAAATTCACGGCATGTCGAATAAGGTCTTCTAATTCTGCTGAAGATGTAGGCGCTGTACGTTCCTCTGAGTCTTCGGTGGCTACTCGCAAGTCCACTCGGTATTACCCAGAAAACCAACGTCGTCAAACTTACACCCGTATTTAAGCAGCCGCAGTAAAGAACTTCTAAAGTTTTCGAGTTTCCATTAAGGAAAGCCAACAGGTTGAACCATGCATAAGCCTCAACGACCCCATATTTCAAAATATTGACTATAGATTAAACTCCTTGCGATTATAATGCATGAATCGATATGCGTTTTGTGTATTCATGGCGATGTGTCATATTCGGATATGTTCCGAGAATCGAAGGTTTTATCGAGTGGACGGACGGATGCAGGAGATCGGAAAGAAGAGGGAAATGTAGGGCGGATCCTCGGGCTATTACAGTAAATATCTGTCTTGCCCAGAATGGAAAATAAATGAAAGGAAAAAGTCGAGGGACCTCGGTAGAAAATTTGTAAAAGGATGCACGTGGTAAAAGGCACGGGGAACTGTGCGGAATTTAAAAAAGAAATGTGTGGTTTCGTTCCATATCTTTGAAGAAATGGCAGCCGAAGTTGAGTTTAACGCAGAAGGGTGGGGGTGGGGTGGGGGTGGAAGAAGGATGTTGAGCTTCCAACCCGGACCAACTCCCAAAAGGCCACAAGAAGAAAACGGATGTAAGTCGTGTTTGAATTATGATTCGAATTTCGACATGGACTGCCGGCGGGTGGGGGAGGGGAAGAGGAGGTTCTGTTTCTTTTGGGTCCACAGCAATCACGTGTGGCGCAGGCACGCGGCCTAAAACTGAGGGCAGTAGAGGAGGGCCGAGCCCTTCCACAGTCTGAGTCCCAGACATCCGTTTAAAGCAGTCGCCTCACATCGTACGTCGCTATTAAAAGCCCGAAAGCAGAAAGTTTTCAGGTTTCGAAGCCCTTAAACACATAACGCACTGAAAAAACTTACATAATTTGCTTTGAAATAATATTAACGCACTCAAAACAATGCTTATGAAGATAGGAATGGATTCAGGACGAATACTTGATTAAATTGTGATACGAAACGTCACCGAATGTCGTGATCTATCGATCAGAGCCACTGTTTTCTGTTCCAGAGATCCCGATGTTAAATATCGACCCATGACTTTATGTGGTTTTTCTTAATCCGTCCAGTAAAATGTAAGAATAGTTCCTTAAAACTTTAAAGAAAAAGTTGCTGTATATATGCGGTTCTTGTCTCCTGGAGAAGAACCTTCATCAGGGTTAGAAATGTAAATAGCCTGCCTGTATTAATGATCGTGAGGAAAATTAAGCATCTTATTCTGGAAACCTAATGAAACCCACCAATAGACTTTGTGATGGGTTTATTGAATTATGGGTTTGGAATTAGGTGGTATAAATAGGCGCATCTTTACTGTGCGTTCGTGAACTTTGGCAGTGATCGCCTCTTTCCACAAACAAAAATACATTTTCACTAAATCCTTCTTTCCCAGCGCTCCTCAACTGGCGTGCCGCGAATTTTTCTAATAAATTGTATATTCGCACGTTACAGATAAAGACAATATCTTATCTTTCGTTTTATATATATATATATATATATATATATACACGTTACAAGAATTCGTAATCGCTGGTTCATCATCAATAGTTTTATTCCGCTTGTGATATGTGTTGTTTTCGTAAGCCTGCGTTTTAAAGAGCAGGGATTTATATGTAGATACATATTTATGGTCATGTAGAGTTTCATAACCCCCCTCTTTTGAAGTGAAGTTTTGCGGTGTGCCGTCATGTGTCTTTGACAAATTGGGGCCCACCCACCGCCTATGTAGAATGTTTGTAGAACACTGCTCCACCGTTTTATGCTAAATAGGGGTCTCCCCTAGCAACTGGAAGCTGCCGCTATAAATAAATCAACAGTACATCGAAAGAAACGAGATATGTCGATCTCAGTGGCCGCTTTATCGAAGACGCGTGTGGCATAAGAGACTTGGGTGCGAATCCCAGTCGGACCAGAAGGTTTGCGTGTTTCTGAGTTGTGTTGCGATAAACATTCTGCCCGTCGTACGAATGTGTGTAACCGGATTTTATGCCGAAGTGACTCAACATGAAACTGGGGATGGAAATTCTGTTTTTGTATGACCCTGAGAAAAAGCGGAAATGTAAATCTGTAGGTTCACCCCCCACGAAGGCGCAGTTGTCAAAATCAAAAGTCATGATTTTTTTTTTTTTTTGACTTTGTTCCACCTGACCAGATTGCCAACCAGAAGTTTCGTTTCCAAATTTTGGAGCATCTGAGACGCCGAGTTCAGTGCGTGAGGCTATAAATGTTCCCTGACAGGCGGATTCACCACCATGATAACACGCGTCGCGCACACAGTGATTTCCGTCAAGGAGTTTTTGGCGAAAAATCAATCGCGGTCCTGAAACACCACATCTCACTCCGTGCGACCTCTCCCTTTTCCCTATCACGAAGAATTATCTGAAGGGATAATATTTTAAACCCGCGGAAGAGATTCGGAAGATTACGACGACCGGTTTGGAGTTCTTACAGCAGAATTACTTCCGGAAATGCTTCGACAGTCGGAAACAACGTCGTAAATCGTCTACTGCAGTTCAGAACAAAAATTGAGTATACAGTGATTCTTGTAATTGTGAGACCGGAACAGCGAGGCGTCTTGATAAAATCATCGTGTTTTTGTGTTATTATTTTCAGTACTTAAAAATGTTTTATGCTGACTTAACTACGGATCAGTGACAAGAACATGACGTGGCAATGCTGCTACTATGTCGCGCGCCCTTAGGTGAGAATTAACTAGTGAACGTGCCGGTGGCTCTGTATGTCTGTCTGTGTCTGATGACGGTCGATTGTGAACCATTTGAGCTTGACATGTGCGATAATTTGCAAAGAGGCAGATCGTTATAATACATACAAATCATTTGTGGAACATTTTCCATATGTTATATGTTGCGAATCTTTGATGTCATCGGAATGGAAACTGTTGAAAATTATGCAACGGAATGAAACGCGAAACAGCGCAACAGTTAATTCAACTTCCGGTTCCTCCAGTTTCGCCATGCGAGGCGATGGTCTTCGATGAAATTAGTGTTTCATCACTTCTGTTCGAGATCCAAATGTTCCCAGACTTTTGCGTTAACTTCTTAGCGTTCAGAATGTTTCCGTACGTCACGTAGCTGGGCGTAAAATCCAAATCTCATAGCAGGTTCGCTCAGCGGTAAGGCGTTCGCCTGCCTGCTTCGAATGCCACCTGTAGTCCAGCTGTCTTGCCCGATGTTGTCTCTGGATGTTCTTAGTTCCTCCTGGAAGACGTCGATTTATAGTCGGCGAATGATTCCCCCTTCATACGCACCCTGTCAGATATTTTCTGGTTTTATAGGTTTCATCACGTGATGTGTCGTAGTGAAACAGTGAAATAATCTTAAGCAACGGTTTAGTACACTAGAGTAAAGTGTAAAAAAGCAAACAGTTTTGTCTCATCTTGTAATTCCACGAACGATATTCATAACAAAATCCGTGCATCGGGATCTGACGTCTCGCGATGTTTTAGTATTCTGTCTCGTGCAATGCGATGCAAACGAGCTCGTCTGAATTTTCATTATAAAATAATTCGTAATTCTCCCGTGATTGCAAATGGATTTATAGCTTCTGGAGCAGCAAACCTCTCAGTGCCGCAAATCTGCGTTACAGTTTTATGATTCGCACACGAGAGGGGGACGTCAGCGGCCCCCTCTCACGGATTAATGCTGCACAAATTACAGCTTCCTGTTCTAATAAAACAGAACCTTAGCCATAAATTTCTACGCTGATTGGATTTATTATCTGCTACATTCAATAAGCGTTGACAGTCTGATGAACGTGGATGTTTTCGTGTTTGGCATTCCGGACACTGTAATTTAAATTCAATAAAATCCTTTATCGATTAGAATTGTATTAAATTCAGTTTGAACGACGCTCTACTGTAATGCAGCGAGTATAAAGTGCACTGGAACGATTATTGCTGGACGAGACGGCCCTGGACACTTAGTTGAGCCTTGCAGGTCCAAAATGCAGACACATCAAATACTCGCAGCATAGAGAAGTTTTTATTACCACCGATCCCGGTGGCTAGATAGGTCAAACGCTCCAACACAGGGACCGCTGTTTCACGTCGGTTTTAAGGCTTGTACTCGGCTGTTTCTTGAAGGTGTGCCCCTCCGGTCAAGGGGTCCTAGCGCCTCACCGAATCAGTATTCGGAACGAAGTTATCGTGCATCTCAGTGACTGGCATGAAAAAAAAGGACTCAAATTCTATTCATATTCATACAGAATTAATGGTAAAATAGTGACGAAAGTCTTTGAAACTAATTAATGTAAATGGTACACCTTAAAGAAAAATGTCCTTGGGTTTAGGGATTATAATCTTTTATGATATTCAAGAATTGGCCTACGCGTCGGATGAGAAACTTTGGGACAAGGGAGACTGATAACATTTCTGTAATTACACTGGGTAGATTGCTCGCTTACTTCATAATTCATACGAGATGACAGCAAAACTTTTATTTGGCACTGTTAAATAATTATCGTATTTTATTCAGAAAGTGTATCTAGTTCTCAGCAACCATAAGGTTCGCATTTTCAGTGCCTGATATAGCACGTTCATACGTAAGAACTGTTGAACACGCGTCGTTTGCACTGCCAGCAGAGTTATTATGAATTGGCGGAGAGGGAATCTGTGAGTTACTTCCCCCACATTCACCTGAGGGGCCGAGGACAACTTCGAAACATATGAATGAGTGTGGCCGCTGGGCTGGTCGAGGTCAGAAATTTGTGCAACCCGCAAGAGCGCCGAGTTCGCAAGCAACCAGCGTTACAAAGTGGACATGAGAGAGAGAGAGAGAGAATTTCCTGCAGACCAGGCGATCAGACTGGGAATTAACGTTCTGCCGTAGGTACATGAATAAAACCACGAGGCAGAGCAGAAGTAGTTACGTCACATCCGTCTTTTCAAACCGAATACGAAACTAAATTGGAAATATTAAATTAATTCTTTTCATTGGGTTGAATCGGGCAGGAGCAGTCGGGCTATCGACACATGTCTCAGCACGTTTATTGTTTGAAATTGTTGTTGTTTGTTTTCGATGTTTGCAAAATGTAATCTGATCTGAGGTGGGTTACAACAAAAAAGACGCCCACCATCCATCCTCTCTCTTCCTCAATCTCCTTTCGTCGTTCATTTCCTCTTCCCCATGTTCTCTCTGTCTCCGCGTTTTAGTCTTCATTCCGTGCTTTGTTCTCAGTCCAGTGCTGCGTACCGCGTGGTTTTATGCAGTCAGTCACCTGCAATTTCCGGCCAGGAGCAAAGTCCCCCCCCCTCCCCCCCGCCCCGTCATCCTACGACGCGCAATCTCTCTCTCTCTCTCTGAGACATACGGCAACTGAGTTGATACGCACAGGCCACGACACAGCCCGCAACTGTGGAACCAATTTCACGGTTGTACCCCAGACACTTCTTGGCTCGAGGGAAGAGGCTGGCTCTAAGAATTTTCCCAGTCTGAGTTGGCTCAAAGAACGAAGAAGTGAGTGTCGGCCCCGTTCGTCGAGGTTTGGTGTTTCCACGGCCATTTTTACAAGGTGGCCGGTGGCGGTGTTGGACCTGCGGGTTATGCTACCCGGGAGTTAGTTATTCAGCGATTCATATTCAGTGGCCATAAAAAAGGAAACTTTTGTCTCGCCGAATAACTGAAAAATGAATTAGGCTTTGGTGCGTTAAGATAGGTTCGGTTGTGTTAGTATGAGTCGATTGTGACGGTGCATTATGCAATGTTAGGTTAATTTTACTGAATTTACTGCTGGGAGAATATCCATGCCTGAAGCCCGGACGGAAGATGCAGAGGTCCGTTCGAGGGGCGTAGCCCTCAACAGCGACTTTGTGGAGGGAGGAGGAGCAGTGTAAGAGGGCCTACGGTTGGGGCAGAGACACCCTGTTTATTTGGTTGTCAGGTAGGTTAGGTTACGGAAGGTTGAGCTTGATGAGGGTTGTTTAGGTGGGCGAGGTTAGACAAATTTGTGGACTTACTTAGAACTGTTGCTGTTTTCTACAAATAATTCTTCGATGGATGCTCTCATTTAGAATAAAAGTTAAAAAATACGCAAGTGGAAACTCCGTGTATTCCGGTACGGATTTTACCTTCCAATTTTGTTTGACACTTCAGCACGTAGTCCCATCATTTACGTGTTTTTCTGAAGTATAAAAGTCGGTGCACATTCGTTTTACGTGTCCTTCCCTGATTATTATCCTGTGAGACGTTGAGCATTTTCGGATAATCCATTTCGCCATTGTGAATGAGACCCGCGTTCGATGGTGGTAGTCTGTAAGAGACAGATTCCCCTGTAGCATTGTGCGAGTTATAAAGGCTACTCCATTTTGTGCCCTTCCAACACTTTGCTCTTGCATATTTTTACAAATTTTATTGCACGAGTGAACGTTTCGTCGGAAACATGCCACTGTAATGCACTGCACGATGTTTATATGACGTTTAATTAAGAATAAAATGCTTTCATGAAGTGGCCGTATCAGCAGGCTTCGCCCTGTTTCTCTATTACTGCGTGCCATATATAAGGCGCCTAATGTGTGTGCCTTATTATGTACAGGGTGTGTTTTAAAGTGTGACAATACAATGCAAACTAATAGCAACAGATAGTGGCACGTTCCCCCGCGTAAGCTCACGAACGCGGCAGCTATAAAGTAGAAAAGGAACATCATCGTAAAAATGTAATATAATAAGGAGAGTATGTGAGGGTGGATTTGGGGTGGAGGGAAAAACAACCCTCCAAGTATTTCGTTCCCTCGCCACGCAAGCTTCCTGGGCGATTAGCCCTTGTTTGCTATCTCAAATGGACGCACGCCATTACAGAGCATTACCGCAAGGATTCTGACAACTCAGTCGGAAGCAATTTGTTGCTAACCTAACACAAAGAACAAACAGCTATTGTGCGCCGGCTCTTATTGGTTGGATTGCTGCAAATTATCTGCACAGAAAACAGAGCATGAACTAGCCATGACCCTGTATCTCGTAATAGAGCACGCGGTTCGTATCCAGACACGCACGCAGCGCAAGATAATCGTTTTATTAACGTCTGGGTTACAAATATTTGCATTTCTTAGGATGTAA
This sequence comes from Zootermopsis nevadensis, assembly GCF_977971745.1. Lineage (NCBI taxonomy): Eukaryota > Metazoa > Arthropoda > Insecta > Blattodea > Termopsidae > Zootermopsis > Zootermopsis nevadensis. The sequence goes on from NW_028259154.1 coordinate 2,598,759, forward strand.
CTGTGTTCTGATATTATTTTCTATGGCTGGAAATTGTCTTATGACTGCTTATTAGAATTTGGCTGATTTCTAAAATTAAATAGAAAATATGAAATGATTTGATTGAACTCTGATTCCTACACTTCCTGGGAAAGAAAGTTGCTGATATTTTTCGTGGTTTTGCTCAGAGCGTCCACGGCAACGACGGTATAATACCGGCACTTTTAAGCGTCGTTAAACAACGTAAAAATTAATACACGTGTCGTCTGTATTTAAATGTATTTGTCAAATTATCGAAGAATAAACAAAATAAGAGTCACTCAATATTAGGTCTACTTTTTATTGTCTGAATATTCCGTGATTATATTAATAAATTTCGTTTAATTATTAAACATCGCCCGTTTAAAATATTATGGGGTTTTGGGTAGAATAAATAATTAGGTGTATCTTATTGTCTTCGTAATTTATTGGTTCGACGAATTATACACAGTAGAATGCACTGATAATCGGTTATTTCTTAGAAATGTTGGAGAAAGCAAAGCGTACAGCAAGGAAGAAGGCACAATTTCAGTTTTACAGAGCACTTGAAAAGTACAGAGGTGTTACTCAACTTTGTAGAGTGAGGCTTACGTTCTGGTGGAGAGATTCTGAAGAAGCAAGGAACAATTTATTTTTGGAAAAAATGTAGAATGATGCTCACGGACGAAGAAAGATGGTGCGTATACACGACAGTGACAGAAGCGGGCAGAACTTGTAGACAGATTATCGGGGAAAAGTTATGAAAGCAGTCAATGGAGAAGATATTTTTGGTAAGCCTCGTACACATTAGATAGAAATCTGAGCGGTGCCGTACGTTTACGCACGTAATGAAGAAGAAGGAATAAGTTTGGCGGAATTTAATTTCTTTACTGGTTTAATAATAGTCATTTACTGCGTTGTGTGGCTTCTCGAGGGTTAGGTTAAAACGAATTTATAAGAAATGTCTTAAGTCGCAATCGGCTTGCGTTGACCCCCAATAACTTTGCCAGTCTGTGGATACGCTTGCTCGGGCTAGCTGCTCGATTCGCGATTTAACATTGGCAGGGGGGGGGAGGCGGGAGGTGTCGTATGTAACTGGATGTTTCCAAGGTGACTTTACAACTGTAAGTAAGACCACGCATTTCGCGCTGTGCAACTCAACATCTCTGCACAGCGTAATATGTACTTTGGTTACAACGCAGACCATGTCATGTTCCGATTGTATACTCTTGTCGATAGTTCATTCAGTTGCGTCGCTTGAATCAGATTATTCCTAGATCGATGTTTACGTTTGTGAAGTCGATCAAAATTTAGTTTTAACCCCGTGAGTTCCTGACAAAACAGGTCGAAGAATGTATGCTGTGTTTTTTATCGAGTGCTAAGTAGCATAAATGTGAAAACTACGGCTGAGACAAACCGGGAACCAGCGAACACACAAGGAGGACTTCGTACGTGGTGGCAGACAACACGATTTCTGGACGCTGTCTGAGGTACAGAATCCTCAGTTGACGGATTTACCACTTTCCAGGGACCAAAGAATATCTTTGTGATTACATTTTTAATTAAAGGGAGGCGAGAAATTTTTATTACATAGAAGATTAACGTTGTAGATAGTAACCCTGAATTCTGTGTATTTTTAATTAAAGGAGACGGTTTTTGTTCTCTAGATATTAAAATAGAACATTGGACTTTTATCTTCGCGTTAGAGGATCAAGGCATTGGGTGCAACTGAACAGCACAGAGGCTACACGTGGCACAGTCCCGTGTAATTTACATCGAAATATTTCTTTTTCTGACGAAGTCGGTAACTCTGTTGTACCAGAGCTTGCCACGAAACGTCGTTCCGAGCTACGTTTTTCAAAGAGTCATCTTGACGTGGCCGGCTTTTAAAAATGATTTCCCACAAAATTCTGCAATCATAAATTTGTCTACAGCATTCGGGCTACGTTCTTCGCCTTTCGTAGGTCCTTTGATTTCGATGTCCAACCACACGAGTGTCAACCTCGTTGCAAAGTTTGTCGTGATGTTATATAAGTCGATATAGTTCTTCATTTACGTACTTAATCTCTTCTGAATCTCATTGAACGCCTTCTTTTAAGGTACTTGTCCTTTATCTAAACGTTGAGCATATCGCTGAATTACTTTTTTAATTGGGCATTTAGTACAAGTGAGTTCCTGCTGCGAACTGAAAAGCACAGGCGATTCGACGCTGCTGAGAGACTCCGATGCAGCGACGGGAAGAAAGTGCTTTATGATGGTCCTGTACCAGTTTCTCCCAAAGCTGTTCTCTGGGCTGCACCTTGGTGATTCCCCCTCTCAAACCGAGATGTGGCGTTCTTTGCGCACACCCCAGGGAAGGGACAGAATGTTCTAACTTCCTCAACGTCGTAGCGATCTGAGGGAAACAGGATTTTCTAGCGACGTCTACAGAAGGTAAATTCAGTTCTCAAATATCGCACGTGATATCTGCATTTGGCTCATCCGCCACGTGAAATTTTGTGAATAAGTCAGTTTAATTTGTTTTGAAGATTTTTCTAGCCTGATAAGCGTGTTTTTGCGCTGTTATTACAGCATATTTAGTTACGGAGTTTAATTGTAATGTCGCCAATGTTGTTGTTTCTTGTTCAAACGGAACCATAAATAATAAATGTTTCGTGGTGTTCGGCAGACAGCGCCACTACCCCTGCCGTATACGGCGTCATAGTGTGAACGATGGCCAACAGTGTCATTCATCAGATCGTGGAGAGCCACGCCGGAAGTAAAAGGATTTTGTGAGTAACTTCATGAAACGGCGTCCGTCTTGAAGACGCAGCAGGGAAATGTCGACGTCGTGTGTGTCCCGAATGTCCAAGGGCGGGCTGGAGAAGGACGAATTCGAAAGGATGTGGAATTAGTCGCGGGGTACTTGAAAGTACTCTGTTTGCATTATCCTGAAGGGACTGAGAAAACCACGAGAATTTTCTGTTGCCGTGGCCGGCCTTCGGAACGGAAATCGAACGCGAAACATCCCGTCCGCGAGCCTCCAGCACGTGTCGTTGGTTTGCACCGCGGTGAAATAAATGCTGAGTGCTTCTGGCTGCTTGTTTACGTACGAGAGAAACAAGGACGTGATGTCAGTTTAACTTCCTTCGGCTTGCTGAGTTATGAGCGCAAGGCCCACGGACACGTAAGCGTGATAATGCCCGGGAGACCTGAGTCATGAATAATTCGAGAAACAGACGAAGGTTTCGCGGTTGCAAACCCACACGTAGCAAATCCTCGTCGTCTCTTCTGCCACTGCCCCATTTTATTGCGCGAAGTTGGGAGGATCCTCTGCCTTACTTTTCTTTTTATGACGCTTATTCCAAACCGCGAAACATCGAATTTAAAAAAAAAAAAATCTGAAATGCAGTTTTCGTAATTGTCAGGATGAAATGATAAATACGAAATCAGAGCGAAGATTCTTTGAATTGCTTCAATGAAACTGTACATTCCAACAGCCTTAGTGATGGAATTAAGTACTTGAAGTGCTGTCGTATCACACGGTAAACCCTCGTACACTAGAATTTGCGACGGGTAGATCCGCGGCGGTGGACGAACCCCGTGCCTCAAATAGGGATATTTAAGTGTGGCGACTCACTCTTCCAAGGGCAAGGGCCCTGTGAGATACGTAAGAGTACAAACATGTCGAGCTTTATATTATTTTTTTTACGTAAATCACATCTGCGAAGGATGTCGATTTAAATTTGGAAGTTGGTGACTTGTTTGTTTCGGGCTGATGGGTTATTAAGAAAAAGCTGGACCTTAAACTCTATGGAAACGGATGCAGATGTTAACTGTTTGAGACCAACGCAGGTCGCAACTGCGGGTTCTGAGAAAAGGCTGCAACGCCTTTTGGCAAGAACGGTACTGGAGCATGTTTGGCAAATTGCATATACGTATTTAAATTTTCCGAATTCGTCGATTGATACCTCTCGCTTGTTCTTGTGTGTATAAGCAAATCCGCGGTGGACAAACACTCGATGGACGAGGCTCTACTGTAATACGAACAAAATATGCGGAGGTTGCCTCCGTGCATTTGCATGTTTCATCTCCGAAAGGAATCAACTTATTTTGTTTATATTTCTTATTGGTGTCTACGCTAAACGTTGTCGGGAGAAGGCCTGTTCGCATCACGCAAATATAATTCGTACTTTGCATGAAGCTAAAATCTAACTAACCATGTTTCTGCATAAGCTGGCTCAGTTGGTATGAAGTATTATTGCACGTCGTATAAAACTTTTTACTATTTGCAACTTTATTTTTTAAAAAATATCAGTTTATCGAATTTAACTAATTATTTGCAGATTAAAATAATATATTTCTGAGTAACGACACGCCATTGGTGTGATTAATTCTAAACGAACACAAGGTAAAAATTTCGGTCGGAATACCTGGAAGGCGAGAGGCATAAGCTGGCTCAGTTGGTGAAGATAGTCGCCTCGCTTCTGATCGCCACGTCAGAAAATTGCGTCACTGGACGCTACCCTAAGACCTTGAGTCCAGTCCACATCGTCATAGGATATTCACTTAAGGTTAATTTCTGTGTTATCCTCTCGTTTCCTGCTAGATATCCCGAGTAGCAGTCTCATCTCCTTTCAAGTTTCGAAATTTAAAAATTGTTTAATTCTTTCTAAGTTTCCAATTTAATTTTTTTTAAAAATCCTTAATTAAAAATTACATAATTCAACCACTGTAAATTCTAACATAACCTAATCAAAAATAATATGTTTTAACCTAACTTAACCTGCCTCAAAAGAAATCTTAAAATGCACTAACCCTTCGGCTGATTCACAATTACGTCAGCAGTAGCCGCGGTAAACGTTTAAAGAACACGTAACTGTGTTTGCTAATAGTAACCATGGAAACAAATAAATTTGGAATATGGCGACCAGATTGCAGCATCTCAGTACACGCCTCGCGAGTTTCCTCATTCGTCATTTTGTTATCGCCACTCGTAGGATATTAAAAATTACGATTTTGAGGTCGTGCAGTATTTCGTCAAAATCTGCCCTTGGCTCTCTTCGTGGCCGTGAGTCCTCGTAGTTGTTGAAGTCTGTCACGTTGACGTCAGCTGCCTTGTCAGACTCACGTCGTTCGCTGTGGATGAGAAATACGGCCGAATGCTGCAGCTGAGTGATTGGTATTACGCGATCTAGGGTTCGATTCACGACAAAAATGTCGTCTGTCTTTGTGATTATCATATTCTGTAAGCTGTACGCTAAGAGGGCTCAAGGCGGAAAAGCATTTGTCTTATCAGCGACATTTCGGGACAGATGTTTTTAAGATACATAAGAAAGTTGGAAGGGTGCACTCCTTTGGGGAGTACACGCAGTTCCTACATACGTCCATTGCGTTCTTAATGCTCGTAGCTGTTCTTATCGCAAATTTATTAGAGAGAGGGTAGAATAGTTTAAAGTTCTTTATTTTGTATATACACCTTACATATCGCGAATTACTTGGTATACGTAATTTATAAGATATATATCTACACAACTTTGTTTCGAGCTTTGCAAATCTTCTTTTGCGAACGTCATACTTTGGTAATACGAGATGCAGTTTAGTCCACGGGCTAGCATTCTGGACTAGTACAAAAAGATAAAATATATTATCTGAAATTCTAAGTGTTTTTACAAGTTGTTACAACTGTCGTTGTCTTCTATATCCTTATTAGGAATTGGTTATTTCTGTTGCTTAAGTACAGATTTGTCGCAATTTCGAAGATTCGCATTATCGCCGTGTTTTCTTTCCTTATAAGCAATATTTAATACCAGATTTGAAATTATTAGGTACAATGGTTTTTTTGTCATCAAGCCTAAAATTATACAGACTTCATACGGCCGCCATGGTTCGCATTTAACAAAACAATTGACCTAGAAAACCTTAATTTATTTTAATCAGCGTTAGTGTTGTACGCACCTCAATGCTGTTAGTACCTACTGCAACATGTTTAACACGGGCTTGGTTTGGCCTTAAATGGCGTGACGCCCGTATCAAGTTTCATAAAAAATGTGTCGAAACGTTCTCGGGTTGAAACTTGCGGTCAGACGGACAGACACGACCAAAACATGTGCGTTTATTTTGGGTGCATTTTGCAAATAACACGTGATAGCACATCTGATGTGCGTTCTGGTATTTGGTGTGAGTTGCAGCATACATTCGAATACACGCCAATACATTTCGAGAGGCGTGTTGCTATGGCAACATTGTGACTAAAATACAGGGAAAAATAACACGAGTTTGGGGAGTTAGATAGCAAATGAGATGAATGTAATCAGATATTAATGCAGTCCACTGACTCTGAACACGGTGTTTATCCACTTTATTCATTATTAATGTGGGCGTTGCCAGACAGATGGGGTTGTCTGGTTCTTCATTAAGCTCCGAGCGTTTAAAACAGGAAAATCTGCAACATATATTCTCAAAATGTTTGAAATCTCATTATGAATCCGATTAAGCTTCTTGTATTTCTGATATAACTTGTTCCAGGAAGCTTCCGTCGTCATGTTGTTCCCCAAGTTTGTTAATTATTCACTTGTCGAGTCAAGCAGCGAAGTTCATCGTAGGCGGAGTGGCTGTGCGCGTACTCAGGACGGAATGTTCCAACACTTCGCTGGTCTCACATTCATAGGCCGGACAGTTCAGTCAATGAAGTGACAGCGGGATCAGAGAGCGTGAATTACGAGATTAAGAATGTGTGGAGGCCTTCTCCTTCTTAGTGTGTGCCTCTGAAACAGGTGTAAATTTCTCCAATTATAAGTGTGATTAATACTGGTAACCGCCCTGATGATGGAGGCAGTTTGCATGTCGTTAGTCGTCTACCAGACTACACGGTCAAACGTTTTTACATATTGCAGAGCGGCGAGTATCAAGACTGATGTCTTCTGAGTTGTAGCGCCGCGTAGTGTGGTAGGATTTTATCGACGTTTCGGAGGTCCTTGCTGCCTCCGTTACCAGGACGATCATCGTGGCAAGGTGAAACGTCGGTACAATTTTGCGCTGCAACCCGGAATACATTCATGATTGTCGGGTCTCCTTTCGCATTATATAAACAAATTCCTTATACATACGATATAAAAAATTTGATCCAACTAATTAATTAACCAAATAACACGCCAGTTTACAACACTGGAATGTGCTCATTTGATGTGAACATGTGTATAAAATGTATCCTAACAATATGCAGTGCACATAATTCACGTGTTATTGAAATACGACAGAAACACGGTCAAAGGTATGCAAAGTATTCTGAAAATCGTACAGCAACAAAATGTCTTCCACTACTTCAAAAAAAAAACGAACAAAGTTTGAAAAATAATCAAGTATATAATTTACCAACAACACATAAAGTTATGGGATGTTTTAGGTGTGTGGACGACTTCCCTGTTGTTTGAGATTTGGATTTAATATCGGCCACAATAACCATATTTTTTAAAAATTTATGCACAGAAAACTCAGAACACATCTTCACAGACAGCAGAACACTGACCTCCGTGACGCCTGATAAAACGTACAAAGACACGGCAACCCGCGTCATTCTGCGACGAAACACCACACCACATACGCCTCGGGTAATGTAATACCGCATATACGCGTATCCATTTTGTAATGTAAAACGTTCTGTTTACATATCAAAACCACACTGACACTCACCAGACTGTAAAACAATCATTAAAAACTTTTTTGCATTTACTGGTTAGAATAATTTAACTAATTAAAAACGTGTTAATAAATATTTTAGTAATATTTCTTGACATCTGGAGGAGAATAATACGATCCTGACGATGGTCACATAGGACCGAAACATGTTGTTTCGGTGTGTGGACAGTGATGTGAGTGTGTGAAAATTGACGAACAAATAAACTGCATAACATTGTAAATGATTGTAATTCGAGTTTTAGATTTACCAATCTAATTTATACCTGAGGACGGTTAAATATAACCGAAACATGTCGTAAGAGACGTTCCAATTTGTAAATCGATCATTCGATGCGGAACGTGAAATGATATTTTAAATATTTTATATTTTATTATCTTATTAAAATTGTGATTTGACGGAAAATATTAAAATATTAACCTAATTCAGAATATGACGCAAATATCCTACCTTATAAAAGAGAACATTTCGGGGCTGGACGTAAAATACGGAGTCTCTGCCTATTAGTGGTAACGCGATTTAGCCGATATTGTTGGAAGCTTTTGTTTCTGAACTCGACGACACATTGCTATGAAAATGTTGTGGCTCTTTGGTCTCCGTAATTGAAACGAGGATGCCTATTACATGTCGGGCGACCAGAAATGTTTTCATAAAATATCTGAATGGAGAACTCGTTAATTCGTTTTGGTGCGTGCGGACGCAGTTTCGGGAATTGCGTTGTGGCGCTGGACACGTGAAATGCTCTTCTCAGACGTCGGGACGTTCCAAATTGCCTAGTTTTGATGACAGATCGAAAGCATTCTCAGCGTTATTCTAGTATTTGTCTAATTAACACATCGCATGCTACGAACTAGATTTTTCGGTTGTTCGAGCGTGCTAGGATTTTTCGCTCCTGCGAAAATATGGATTTTCAAGATATTTTGTCGCTTGCGTTCGCCGCTTCCATAATTTTGTAATGAATTAATAAACGTACGAAATTTCTAAGGCTACTTGCGAATCGCAGAACAGTGAGCGCCTTGCAAATTTTCCGATGATGCGAAGTTGCTACGCTGTTTCCAGGTGCTGCTATTACAAGAGATGGCTGTCTGCTACAGATTTCTAGGGCGAGCAGCCGTAAGTCATAAAACACCTACTGATTGTTTTCTTAAGATCAGTTAAACGTCGCTTACTCTTGAAAGATGTTCTGAAGGCCTTGGCTTCAATTATTTCTAGACGCATTTTGAAAAACAATAAAATCGAGGTACGTCACGTGATTTACAAAACTGGTGTTCGGTACGTTAAGACAAGCCTCGAACGATCTGTAGAATCAGATGGCCCTAGTCTCGTCTTTGTTTGCTTTTATGCTCCATCGAACTGAGAAGGCGCTGCCCGTTTCCAAGAACATGCGATTCTTTGGGTTTAAATTTGCGCCTTTCAAGATCTTAAAAACCGGAGTTGGAGCAACTATTTCTAAGTCGTGTCTTCGTCCTTTTCAGTTTTAATAAAGTGTAAATTAGCCCACTGTTCCTCCCAGGTCTTGAAGTGTTTTTAGACTACGGTTTCCTCCGGAAGAGAAATTGTTCGGTTAGACGAGAAAGGATAGAGCTAGTGTATGTAAACAAAAGTAGTCAAGATCACAGTGCACTGAAATGCGTTCCAAGTTGTACTATAACTTTCTTTTTTATATACCTTTCTCTAGATGTACTTTCGCTCCGGTTTTAAACAAAGTGCTTGCATATATTACAGAAAGTCAAAGCATCGCAGTGATTTTAGCGCCGTGGAACTCGACCTTTTTGGCTTTGCTACTGCGAAACCTTCCTTCAGCAGCAAATGAAAATGAGTTTCTCTCCTGAAGATTAGAGCAGTCGAATAAATAGTCATCACGTTGGCCTCCAGTTCTGAGGCTGCCAAACAGAAATCAACGAGCTGCAATGATATTAGTTTGAAGAACGGTAATAGGATTTAATTCCGCAAGACATTTGCCAGCACTCTGCATTTTAAGATTCCGAAGGAGGCTTCATTGTCAGTAGAATGTATGGGACTTGGGATACATGTTTCGCTCGTTGTCTTGTGAGTTTTGACGCCGTGACCAACGATTCGGAGATCGTATCGCCTCAGTCGTCTGGACAAAATTTGGTCAACCTGATTGGCCTAGAAAAGTGCTCCTACTGTGGTTGACAACGCCTGATTTCGTGCCTTGGTTTTAAGCTGAATTGTGATTTTTTCCACTAAATCGTAGTACATGGGGCATGACGTCATAATTTAATATCATTATTTTGTTTGATTGTCGCCAGTGTGTGAAAATAAGCATTGACGTAGTTTCGCCATAAAACTTTCGTGCCTGCATTGACATTATTTTGACAGTGATATTCTTGAATAATCTTCTTGCTGGGGGCAACAGATGTTGAACAGTAAAACGTATTTGTTTTCAAATTTTCCTGATCACATTGAAGTACGTTCGTCATCAGAGGACTGGCATCTTGAAGCTGTGAGCCTACGGGGGTGTACGACCGCTCTTTCGAAAACTCGATTCGTCCTGATTTTGGGAAAGGAACTTAAGAAAGCTGTGAACTACGCTGTCTCGAGTAACCATATTTGGGGGCTAGCACAAAGGTCTGTTGTGCTGCGTTGCGTAGAAGCACGAAAACAGTGCGTAGTAGACAATGGACGACGCGAAGACTTGTTTTTCTTTTTCCATCCTGTGAATGTACGAGATAATATTTAGTTGTGAATGTGTGAGGTCAGCGATTAGCGAGGCGTGTGGATCCTTTTCAATATTTGGAAGATTCTTATTTTCTTCAGACGACTCTCTTACGAAAAGTTGTTTCGTGAGGTCTCGTAGAAATTTACCGACGTTTTCGAGGTGCTTTCTTGCTTTTCAAGACGCCGATCGCCGCCTTAAAATTTCAGAATATTAGAATTTTCTTTAATAAAGGTACCTGGACGATTTCAACGCAGACCATTTAATAATATCGTACTCGCGAGTTGTCTAATGTGAGTCCTACAGTATAAAGCAAAGGGACGCTTATTAGGCGTGTCTACGTATTACGACAGCAAAATGTAGGCCGATTTGGTTGTTAGGCGTATAATTCTTTATGAATGTAATGTGTAGAATGTGTTACAGACAGGAACTGTGTTTAGTGAGACTCTGCTTATTAAGTTTATAGTTACTCATTTACGTATGAATAATATTAATACTATTAATTATATTGTTGATAATTTCACAGAAATAATGAACAAAATAATATAAACACGCCACATAATATGCAAAGAATCAGAAGATAAAAGGAACATCCACAACTACAACCTACAATCTACAATTACCGAAAAGCGTGCATTAAAAAAAAATATTGAATAGTTTTAAAAAATAAACCTGAAGATGATGCTGAGACATCGAAACATGTTGTAATATATAGCGCAAATTGTAACATCGAGAAAAACGATGAATAGCGCGAATTATTTATATCAATTTTAATTTTAAACATCAATATTAAAATGTTTTGTGTATAGACTTGAAGAATAAATATATGTATCTGCTTATTAAGTTGGTCAGGCTTTAAACTTTTTATTCTTACATTTAAATCATTCTGAACTTTGTTCTAACCTGTATTAAAAGTATTAAATTACTTTTGATTTGGAAGGGTCCATCTCGTGTATTACTTGTAGACAACGATAGCAGACACGATTTTCGGTCGTCTGAAGTTTTTTTTTTTTTTAACTTCAGAAAGATTTGAATGATTTATTCCAGTTTGATATTGGAAATCCTTCAATTATTTTTCTCCGTTTATGAGGGTGTATCAGAAGTTAGGACACACGAAATGAAAATCTAGAGGCAGTCACGGAGCAAATATGCCATATGCTTACATTTCCGACCTTGTTATTTCTCTTATTAGTTACATTCGTACAAGTGTACACAAGCGACATTAATTACGATAGAATTCAAATGATTTAAACTGTAAACTTAGCATAGCAGGACAATCAGCTCTTGTGCAAATTGCAAAATGGCGTCAGGTTATATTGTCATTTAGGATAATTTATGGAATTTTATACAGAGTAATGCAAAATACAACAAAATGCGGATAGGAAACAATGCCGCGAAGTAGCTTGAATGTTAAAATATCTTACTGAAGTCAAAATAAAAATTAAATCCGTGGCGTAACCTCCCTTTGAGAGCCAAAGCCGACTAGCTTGACTGTTGGCCTCGCGTCCACATGCCTAAGCAGAGGTGAACGATCATCCAACCAGATATAGGGTGACGTGTGGTCAGCACGACGAACCCCCAGCCATTGCTATCTTACTGAAGTCAGTTTCTAGATTATTGTCTCAATATGAAAAATGTTGGTTATTTGTACCCAGCACAGAAAAGAGAGCAATGCAGTATACAGTGTACGTCACAGATAACAGCTTCTAGGATTCCTGTGTCTTCCCTGAGGACGTCTCCCGGCATCTGATACCTTGCGTAGCGTAGTAGTTGCTGCATTCGATAGTCGCAAGACCACTAAGAAGCTGTGGGTTGCAGCAGTTTTTTGTTTAATTTTTAGTACAATTTCTTGTCGTTTCTCCTGCCTTATATACTTTATTACATTATGATAGCATAATATTTATGTCGTGTACTGCACATTATCTGATACACACATGCGACACAGCACACAACGTCTCCAGCCTTGGATCAGCTCCAGTCTTTTGTTAATCTGTTAACCAAAGACTGACATTTTTTGACATTTTGTATTTTGAAATTGATCTGTAATGACAACAAATTATCTGAGAGCTGGAAGAGGGATGTGACCAAGTCTCGAATCGCCATGAAGACGATATTAAATACTACAGCTCGAAGAACGGACAATGTACGCTCTGGATCAACCTCTGTGCCAAAAACTTCAGAGAATCCTTCAGTATACTTCATGCAATATCGAACGGGAGATCAACGACCTCTTTAAGAAGTGCCTCGAGGTACTGAGTAGAAGCACGAGAAATATCAGCGAATCTTTGCTGCACGCCGGGACAATGGCAGTGACCTTAACGAGCGAGATCCTTACTTCATTTGTTTGCTCCGGTTGAAGTTAGAGAGACGACGCCATTGGTACAACTGGAACAATGTTCAGCAGTGAAGTAATCCACCGCCTTGTATAGAGCATGAAGGTTCATTACCACGTACGTTAAAGTCAGAAACTGGTCCCTAAAGTCAGTTCAATTCAATCCATGCCACCAATTCCAATTTACGTGGGTTCTATTCCGTCATCGCCTTCGCATGGGCGACTGGGTCTTGCAAATAGACACGTCGCTCGTAGATTTCCGAGCAAAATGTAGCAAGCTTTTCTTCTAACCTATTTCTACAACTCACAAAGAAAATATCTCTTTATATTTAGTAATAGAAACATATTGAGGGTTGCGAGGAACACTAAGGCCCTACATGTCCGCCCTTTTCTCTAACACGAGCGCCAACATTCGGTAATAAAGCTGGAACTAATTGGTGGGTAGTGAAATTACCTTAGGATTTTCTGTGGCTGTGTGTAGTTCATTTCTGCTATTCGCGTCGCAATTACGAGTCACAGTTTAGAGACTCCGTCCGTCGGGTGGCGCAATTGAATTTCGCACGTCAGTCACTAAACAAATTAGCCCCTAGAACGAGACAGAAAATCCAGAGCTCAAAAATGGAATTGAATTTCACCGATCGCCAAATTAACCCTCGTTTGTTGCAGAAGCTAACCTAAGCCGATGAAGGTACATCCATTACTGCCAAATTTAAAATCCTCTTCCCTGTCAGGATGGATGCAAAATCCATGTAATAGAAGCTCGTAGCATTATTTGAGCAGATCACATGGGTAATTACTACAGCCTATGTGATTGACCACATAATGAGCTCATTGGACCGTATTTATATTTGGACCATGTAATTCGTTCCAAATTTCCGTGGCTCTGAACTGGTTAATTCTGTGATGAAATGAAACCCTTGTGGCACTAGGACTCTTAAACCAGGTGACGTTTCGTGCACAGATAACTGCGGAGATGCGTCGACAGTGGAAAAAGAATGGTGGATACAGGCCTATCACAACTTATCTTAAACAGGATAAGAGGTTCCGGAGTGGATCATCGAAGGCTGCCGGGCGCTTGTGAAGATTATAAGGAAACTTTTCCTTAAGTCTTTCGCGGCTCTAGTTCAAGGGGAAATTTCTGCTTCCGTCAACCAGTCAGCACAATGAGGATTTTGTTGGTCCAGGACAGTGTCCGGTGGAGGGCTTTGGTTAATTCGGTGATGAACCTTCGGGTTCGGTAAGCCATCTTGCCAGTTCCAAAGATAATTTTTTTCGGCGTTCGACGCGACTCAACTCCGAAAGCGATAATGAACGTTCTTGTGGTCTGCTTATGTCGTGTGAGTGACATGTGAAGATGGTTGCTTCACTGCGGGGTTGCGCCAAGGACGATCAACATTATTTCCCAGTCTTGTAGCCAATTCTTAAAGTTTCCCTTCGGTTTGTTCGTGTTCACGTGCGTCTGTTTCAACAACACCGGTTTGGCCGGTTTTAAACATTTTAATCCACTCGTAATTGAATCTTACCGATCTAATTTTGAAAGGGGCATTTCCTCCACACCGAATTTAATGGTTATATCGCATTGCCTCTGCGAAAACTCGTTCTGCGTTCAACTGAGGAAGACCGAATTAACATTGTGGGGGAGAGGCACTTCCATTCTGAACAGTGATGAAGGACTTCTTTGCGGAGAATCAGCTTATTTCAGAAAAAAATGTAATCCGCAGAAAACACACAGAGGCACGTGACGTTATTTATTCATACGGATCTGTTTAGGTAATAAAATATTAATTTAAATGCTAAACTTCAATGGGAAAAGTATTGGTTTTATTTTTTCATCATTTACTGTAGGAATGTATGAGCCGGGATAGCCCAGTCAATATACTGACTAGCTACGGGCTGGACGACCGGGGTTCGATCCCCGACGGGAGCAGAGGATTTTTCCTCTAGTCTCTGCGTCCAGACCGGCTCTGGGGCCCACCCAGCCTCCTCTACAATGGGTACCGAGGTCCTTTCCCGGGGGTAAAGCCGGCCGGGGCGTGATGCTAACCACTCACCCCCATCTAGTGCCGAGGTCAAGGAAGAGAGGATCTATACCTCCACTCCCCCCAAACGCCTACATGGCGTGTAGTGGGACGGCTTAACTTTACTTGTTACTGTAGGAATGTACGCGTACTTTCAGCAAAGATAATTAACTAGGATGTAACACATAATTTATAAATTCATAGCAGGATACATTTCGGACGACATGAACTTAGACATAGAATTGTTTGATGTGGGATACGAAATTGCATAAAATAAAAAAGTACTGGATTGCCACTCGAGAGGGTTAACAATCAGAGAGAATTTCAAGGAAGGGCAAAATTTCCAAATCGTGTGATTAAAATGGACGAAGGTTTAAAATTTACGTGTATGAAACGAAAATAGTTGTTATGGGCATGTATAATTATAGACAACGTGTGGCCCAAATAGCTGTAGCAGTTGATAAGAAGGAGTGGAGTGACAATTGAGAGTCAGAATGCGTCGGTGAAATGAAGAATGCCATAAGTGGTCCCGCACACGTCACAAGTCACCAGGTGATGTTATTTATTACGCGATGAAGCTTTTTTTTAATCTAATTTCCGTATCTGAAAGGTTCGGCGCCCGTGTTTTGGTGTGTGCACAAGAGCACAAAGGGCCGTCCTAAAACACTACAATAACGCCCTCTGTAATTC
The DNA here is from genome assembly GCF_977971745.1 of Zootermopsis nevadensis. Classification (NCBI taxonomy): domain Eukaryota; kingdom Metazoa; phylum Arthropoda; class Insecta; order Blattodea; family Termopsidae; genus Zootermopsis; species Zootermopsis nevadensis. The sequence continues at coordinate 2,614,151 of NW_028259154.1, forward strand.
GCGTACACAAACAATGCTTGAAGCAAGCCTCCCTCAGCACGCGGCATTTTTAAAACAAAATTGATCTCTTGGTTCATTTATCAAAAGTGCCTCTCGTTTTTAAAATAAACCACGTCGCTTGACAGCGGAAATGTTGTCCACGGCTGGTTGCTGCACAAAGCAGAGTTCATTCAATTACGATATGCAGCGTTAGAGGTCGATGTACGAAGACTGAAACCAAGAATTATTGTACCATTATTCTTTGTTTTAGCTTTATCAGGCGATAATGGACATTTATTATTTGTTCATGTTTTGTAAATGTGTGTGTGTGTGTGTGCAGTTTGGACTGACTTAAGTTTATTTAATGTCGTTCAGACTTCGCATCCGTCAAATTGTCCTTACTTCCAACGTCTGGTCTGCAACTGAAGCTTTGTTGAAGGATGTTCAAAAGAAACACACAAATATCTATTTTTTTTAAATAGTAAGCCTAGAATCAGAAAGAGCATCTTTGGCCTAGTTACTGTTGTGTCTGAGAAAGCTTATTCTTAAATTAAATTTAGTGTTTATAAACTGTTTGACTGTTTCTACGTTTGTTAAAGTGTCGGCTCTGAATATACTCGGACCTAAGATATCTGAAATGTTCTGGATATTTAATTCTGTATATTAATAATGCAAAAGGACAATCTCTTCAGTCTATAAAGTTCGCATGATTTCAATGAGAGGTTAAGCTGGGCTTGACACGTAGATCGGGTGGGAAACAAAGACTGCAAAACAAATTTGGTGAGGAGACTTCAAGAAGAGGTATTTAAGGGACCGAAGAGGAGACTATGATAATGTTAAGATAATTTTTTCTGCGGTAAGTTTTAAATGGAACTTATTAAGAATTTTTCAAAATGACGGGCGTAGTATAAACGTCGCGAAACCGACGGTTTCGGTTAAAACGTCGGCCAGCCTACTGTGAACAAAGAATCAATTGTAAGAGGCGCTCAGGGATTGTGTTTTGTTAATGACGTTTAGAGAGATAACCAATTCTAGACTCGATCCCCCCCCCCACCCCTCTCCAGGCGACTGGGCGAATGCAACGAACAGACATTATTCTGCGTTGTAAGAAGATGAGAATGATGACATTTCGATCGGGGGGGGGGGATTCAGTTAGAAAATCTCTGGTTAAAGGCGAGTTAACAAACAAGAGAAGGTGGGGGCACGCGCCTCTCCTCCGCTATTCGGAGCAGCACGGACGAAGGGACCAGATTCAGCCACAATTGAACTTATGTTCCGACAACAGACAAAAGAAGCAATGAGAACGTGATCGTCGCCATAGCTACGTGCCATTACGTCCCTTGTAAGCGTCCGACAAAGGCAGTTTATAATCTCATTTGTGCAGCGCGTTCAGGGTGTAGCTTCTGAGAGCCAAGCGTCGTCCTCGTCGCTTGTCTGAACTCTTACAACAAAGCCAATGGTTTCTGATTTCTGTGATATTTGTATTCACCAGATACTGGGTTCTAATCTCGGTCAGGGACGTGCCATACTGACTGAGGGTTTCTCTTGCCTCGTGTTAGGGCCTGCATCCTATTCAGAGACGGGATTTGGCATTAGCATTGTCCATAATTAGGGCTCTAGTGACGTAATTGCAGCTCCTACGTATTCTCACGGCCTGTCTGCAGGTTCACTGCTTCTTCTCAGTTGTGTCTTGCAAACGACGGAATGGGACCAATGGGAGTGCTTCGAAAGCTTCCCCATAAATGATTGCAAAACCGTCATTACCAGTCATTGCCGTCTTATGTTCTGTGAATTCGAACTGTGTCAGTCGATAGAGCTCTGCTTAATAAACGAACTAACCTACAGAAAACAATGAACATAATATATATAAAATGCTGGAGATCTATGTTATAAGATATTGATTACAGATTTTTAGAACGATTATGTACGAATAGAAGGATTTTGCTTTAATTAAATGCTGAGTGTTAGGTGAATGAATGTTTCGGTTGTTTAACGGCGCCGAGCAGAGCTTTTTTAAGAATCTAGTCGTAGTTAAGCTAGTGAACAAATTTTCCTATTATTAAGCCGGCTACGTGTGGAGCCTGCTTTATGGAACAAGGAAAGGTTTTCCGTGTTAAAATTCCGAATCACATGAGCTCGTACCCTCACTTTTCTTCTTCAAAATCTGTTAGAATTATTTTCTCTCATTTGTGTCTTACAAATTATGAAGCCCCTCATCACTCGAGTTCCCTGTTCTCAGTCATTCTCGATTTACGTTTGTTCTACAAATGTAAGGCAGGTAATGTGGCAGTACTTTCGGCCCAAGCTGTACATCCCTCGGCATGTGGTTGCAAGTAATTTGTTGGGAAACAGTTACTCAGAAACTTGTATATGTATTGCGACGCTGACTTGCCCAAGCTGGGAAGAACATGAAAAAGAAAATCTTTAGTTCTCTGAAAAAGGAAAATAAGTGGCCACGTTGAAATCAAATGTCGTTACTCGGAATCAACAGCTTTCACGTTTTTGCCCTCAGGGACGCGTGAGCGAACGTTTCAGTGAATAATAATTTCAAAAAATGTTTCGAGTGTTAATGTGTTCCTTGCGCGAATGCCGTAATGGGGACAGATCATTTTCGTCCGTCTGCCTGTACGCACATAAATTCCTTCAGGGTAAGTTTATGTATTACTGAACTTCCCTTGCTCATTCGGTCGAGTTTCAGGAGAGCGAACACCGGAAATTACTGCTGCGTAGTCCGGGAAAGAAGAACACGTGTAACTATTAAACGTGCCATGCAAATGGCGGCAGCAGTTTGCATTTGAATGCGGTGGAGTCGTAACGGCAGACAGGCGTGTCAGTGGTCGGAGCTGCTCCGCCGCGCCTCGATCGACTAGCAGCAACCCGCAACACACATCTGTATGGCATTAAACTCCGCAGCCCCAAGCTCAGGGGCACAGATGGTCCAAAATTATGCAAAAAGTGGAAGGTGCGTTTGGGCACTTAACCAAGTTCATGGCGTAGAGTCCTTCTTGGAGCTTGAGAGATATTTGGCTGATCTACGACTCCCTCACATTTTTGAAAAATAGAAACGATTATCTTGTTCAAAATAACACACGAAGTCCTAGATACTGTGTGGCATTTTGTAACATGCTGGAGGAACATCCCTTATCGTCTGTCCGCGATTCTCTATTCTTTGTATAGTCTTGAAACAACTTTTGAGATACAGGAATTAAAAAAATCAAATCGTTATCTAACGCTGATGAGGACGGATAAGTGGAAACCGTGTTAGCCCGGATAACACTTTTAGAAACTGAAGAGCGAGGTCTTCCTTCTTCCTTCTGTCTTCAGTCGTTCATCGACACGCCATCCACTGGAACAGAGAAGAACCGACCAGGTGAAAAGAAAGGACTGTTACGCATCACGAGCTGTGCGTTCCTTGGGGCTGACGGACGTGGCGAGCGCCTGGCTAACGCAGTATCTTAAGTAATCCGCAGCGTCTCAGTGGATAAAGTACCACTGAACCACGAAAATGAGACAGAAGACATCTATTTTTCTTTCTTCGAGGTGTTAGCCAAGCTAACACCTTAACATAAACAGTCGACAATGAATACTAATTGTTCACCACGCTGAAGTTAATTTATTACGTTAAATACGTTCCTGGACAAGGAATTAGCAGAGCAGTCATCGCCGACGTCTGAAAATCTGATAAATCGTCCCTGCACAATTCTGTCAGGAGTCACGTAACAAAAACAGATGATAATTTTCATTTTCCAGCTACTTCGACAACCTCATCTTCAATTATAGACATAATAACTGTTCTCTACGCTCTTATTTGATTTCTTTTTGTCATCACAGTTGAGATGAAATCAATGTCGTCGTTCTGGGCGTCATGAGAAGTGTCAATAAACACTGTTGAAGTTTCTAACTGAACACGAAGTTTCTTATCGTACTGAGTTCTGCGATGAAGGAAAACTCAAAATGTCCTCCTATTCTGAGCGTTTACGATGTCCTCTATATAGAGATATTTCAGGCAGATATTAAAACCGCAGTCTTTGCGTTGTTGCACTGTGTAATGTGATAGATTGGCAACGTACAAGATGTTCCTGCTGCCTCCATTATTATGGTCGTGCAACGGAGCCTCTGATACTCCTGTAAACTTCTTCCAAACAACAAGACGGCCCTCTTCAGACTGTTCAGAATTTGCATGATTGATTTACAACTCGGCCTTCTCTGTTCAAAGAAAGGTGTGACGTCACTAACGCCGTTTGCTGTCAGAATATCTCTCGGAAAATAGGACCGAAGACCAGACCTTACTGTCACACAACCAAGGATCAGTTTCGTATCGAGAACCAAGAAATTGCCTAACCTGTTCCTTGAACGTTTCTCCATTTTTGTATATGGTCTGCCGAGTTCAGTCATTTTTTTTTCCTTGGAAACGAAGTCTCTGTAATAAAATAAAATTTTAGTAAGTCCCCCACAATTTCGTCTTTTATGACGCACGATGACAACACGGCACACGCGTGAGACAGAGGTTACGCAAGAGACGTGATCCATCCTCTGCGCCAAACGCGAGCGTGCAAGGCAATGTAATGTGTTAACATTCGACGTCTGGCTAACGCGACTGTTCGGAATGTCATTCAGTCCCTCGTCCCCTCAAGCCTTTTACGTCTCTTCTAATTTCGCGTGCGCTCGCAAACGACCAGCGTAAGCCTGACCGAGCTGGCTAACAGCGCCTCTGATGGGTTGGTTTGAGCTGGCTAACAGTCGTTTCTCCTGCATTCCGGCGTGTGGAGTGAAACTTAACCGCGAAAATAAGACATTTTGTTCTTCGCTTTTCAAATTGTTAGCCGCGTTAACAGCCATTGATAATGTATTAAATGAAACTGGGTTCAGAATTATAAAAAAAATAGAAACGGAATATTAATTCCTCCAACCAGAATGCGATTGCAAATCTTGAAGAAGCTCGCAATAATCTCTCGAATCTCGAATCTCGAATCTCGACAATGACCAAAGGAAATGCCAAAGCTTTATTAAGGGTATTTTCAGATGGCGAGTTTTATTCAGTGTTTTCCTCGAGGCTCTTCCTTCCCTGGTAAGATGTCCGTCGTACTAAGGACTGGCTACCAGTCCCATTGTGAACAGATAAGATTTCAAGTTAATTGTTCCCAATTATAACCCCTGCTACTTGGTTGAGTTAGTTCTGGTACGACAAAGAATGTACTTTTTTAATTATGTATTTGGATGCAAACTAAGGTTTAAAAGAACGTCTTGTTAAAAATGTCGGAATATTTCTAATTCAAACATGCCACCGTATGTTCAGTAATGAAAGAACGAAAATCCTTCAAGACCTAAAATTTGGAATCATGGGTCGTCCAAGCGGTGCATAGAAAGTCGTAGTTAATTGTTATTTCTGCTTTGATAACAATCCTGCTCCTGCAATTGCTGTGTGTAAACCGAAGAACGTTAATGTAAAACTGAGTAAGAGGGACATTTTCCGGTGTTCCTCCATGCAGGCTGACGTCATTAAGGCTGGTGGCCACCTCGCGGCCTTCAGACCTTAATATTTCCAGGCGATTCATATAAAGCAGCAGAAGGTTCAGGTGCCGCGTAATTTGATCTGGCGCTGACCACAACTGTGAGCACAATAGGGAGAAATCAGACCTGACGTGCATTTACATGGAACGCACCAAATTACGTACAGAACAGATTTCAATCAACTGCTGATTTTAATGCGACTGTACACACGACAGGTCGCGATTATCTTGAGGCCGTACACAAAATGTTAATGACCTGGGGTCAGTGTTTGGAATTTATTTGAACAGTGTTTGTTTCGCGTGCTGAAGTTCAGGTCAGTCTCGTTTTGTTAAATGTTATAATTTGTAAAGGGTGTTACGCAATCTGGATTCTCGACTCCCCAGATAAGATAATCGGTATTAAACAAGTGGACTGACTTGAATTTAGTTGAACCTCTGGGGGAAATTGCAAATTATAATTTTCTTTGCTCGTTCATGTTGAAATGAGACTTGAAATCGCACCAAAGGGAAATGCAAAAATCTCAAACCCTGATCGTCCAGCCAGAGTCTGATCACTGTACTAACTTAATTTCCTGAAGTATCGTGTCCTTAAAGCAGAATCCAAGGTTTAGCACGTGTTCTTTGTGACACTGTATCAGTTATACTTGGGGACAAATGTAATGAAAACAAATGACTGTTAACGAAGCCCACAAAACAAAGCCTGCCTCCGAAAATACTGGAGCATCGAAACGCAGGAGTTGGAAAGCAGATCGAGGGTTGTCCACCCCTTTTACAATCATTTTTACATTTCCCCACGTTTTAAATCTGCCCCTAATTCTGGTTTCTTCTCGTGTTTATAAGCTTAATTGTACCTTTTTGTATCTTAAGTGCGTCATGTTTGTGTTGAATCAAATACATATATTTATTTTACAGTCTATACACATTTGCATAATAACACTTGGAAATTAATTCCACAGATAATGAACGTCTGAATACAGACACCAGATCATTATGAAGACGGAAAATTCTACAAACATACTAAAAGATCAATAAATGCAATGCATCAAAATGTATAATAGTTTTTAAAATAATATAGATTGATAAACCTGAAGATGATATCATAAAACATCGAAACATGTCGTCCAAAAACAAAAATAAAAGCGTTGAATAATGTAATGTCGTACTACGATAAAGGAGCGCCATAAATATAACATAATATACTTCATACTGTAAATGTTATAATATTTTAACAACATTATTTTAAATAAGTTTGTGTATAGACTGTAAAATAAATATATGTATTTAATTGTACCTGTACTAACTAATTAACTAACTAACTAACCAAGAAGCCTGGAATGTGTTTGCCTTACTGCTTCGTAATTCCGATGTCAAGTCTTTGTTGATGCCTGTTTATTCTGCTTACTCCAACAGAGCGGTCGAAGAAATCAAAGTTATTGGTGAAATTGGAAGCAGATAACGAGACCATGCCGATATTTTATTCTAAATACGTTGTAGGGACTTTGTTTACTGTTGCAACTACAGACCTAATACATTTATGTATTTCGCATACCGTACATTAGACCAACTTAATGTACTTACTGAAATCTTCGTTTATTTTGATTTCTGATTTTCTGATGTAAATGTTGGTGACATATAAAGAAATTACTGTCTAATTTTACCGAATGTCGTGGCCGAGTGGTTAGCACTTCTTTTCCCTTCGCGTGTGTGGCGTGGTGGTGGTGTGTGGGGTGAGGGGTGTTCTCAGATTCAAAAATCCGCCAGAAGGTGGTCCCTCTTGTCAGGTTTTCGTTTTTCTCAGTTTCTTTACGCAAATGTCTAGATAGTACGTTAATCAGGCTATGACCGCTTCATTACACATTCTTTCCGGTTAATTATTGATAATCCGACGCTGTATTATCTGAGCTGCTGAAAGATTCAGTAAATAAACAACGGATAAAGAGGTAGACGCTCTCTAATTACCTGAATCTCGCGGTGATTAAAGGAAAAGTTTTCGTGTCAATGCCGACAGGTTGTTGAAGTTTCCGCGTGATATATTTTGGGCGCTGTAACGGAGCTGGTGCGTTCTCTTGTGCGGTCAGCTAGAGCGGCGCTTACCCTCAGTGCCTCCTTCCGAAAGCTTGGGACAGATGGACGGAAATTCTGTGGGTGTGGGCGAGGATTCGACTTCTGTAGTGACGTCTGGCATTTCCACTTCTCGGGCACTGAGTTGCGTTGGTCGAAATTATGACGTAAGTTATGAACAGTCTTCAGATTGTGACGTGTTGTGCTGGAAGGCTCGCATCCATCTGCAGAGTCGGACTCGACTGAAGGAAAATTATGTCTGAGGAAAAGGAAGACAGTGACCTTTACCCCTTGCCACATTCGAGTACCTTCATAAACATATTTCAGCTTTGCTTTATCCGTGGAGGGTAAGTAAATAGGACCTGTATCAATTTTCATACCATAAGGTAAATACTCTTCATTACACAATCACACACAAACATTGGTTTCAAGCTGTTTATAACGTTACATATTTCGGAATTTGCTTTAATTCACTTTGCATTTCATTACGTAGCTTTAATTTACTTTTGATTCAGATGCTTCGGTCTGTATTTCATAAGTAACCCTTTGTGTAAATAATATTGGTTAGTACAAATTTCCTACTCTGTTAAATTTGCTCGGCAGGATTCGTATCCTTAGCTAAGTTGCCAATTCTCAGTATATTTAAACATGTTTTTAAGTACGCTTATGGTGATATATCTGTAAGGACACGCACTGAAAGCCAAGCGTAACACCCGTTGGGTTATCATCTCTTTCACATTCCTCAGGGCAATTTTCTCAACAGACGTTACGTCATCGTGGAAGGCCTGTGGCCTCGTCGCTAGTATCAGCATCGTGTGTCCACTTCTGCTGAAACTGGCGCCGGGGTCACGTGACAAGTCTGCAAGTTTTGTCATGCAGATGCTTTTGATGGAGGAGATTAAACAAATGTGAAGTGACTTTTAGTGGCGTGTTCCCCATACCCACGTTCATGGTACCACTGCGGTTTAAAATTTATTGGGGCAGACATGATGCCATCAGAATTCTGTTTAATGTCAGCCGTATTTACAAACCTTCATTGTGAAATATTCTGTGGCGATATATTTTGAGTTACGTAAATGTCATTACAAAGTGATTAACTGTACATAGTGCGCCGCTTCTGTATAAAAACTTATTTAAATTAATTAAAATTGCATAAAATGGAACTACGTTTTGAGGTTATTTCATGTTTGTTTTTAACTTATAATTACTAATTTATATTCCCAGATGTGTCGTATTTATCTTGTACCGATTATTCTATATGAAAAATAACCAGATCCCACCTTAAGAAGCTGACAGTCGCTTAGATGGTCCGTTTATGAAACTGGGAGTTTAAATACCATGTCACAATGTCCAGCCACCCGCTCCTCTCGTATTTTATCATATTTTCTGGTTGAAAATATTCCTATTTGTTACCAGTCAGTATTTATGTCATCTGTATATTTTTATATTCTTGGGTTCTTTATAACGAACGACTATGATGATGGCATCAATATTTGCCGACGAATCTCGCCCTAGGGTCATGTTTCATAATCAAGTTATGTAATTGGAACTGAGTAATATGATAGACAACCAAAGTGCTTCAAAGTAAGACAATATAACACGCCAATTTTTTTTGTCCTCGTATTCTAATGAAAATTTAATTAAAATATAAAGTCCGTGAAACTTTGCTGCTTCCTGTTAAGCTTTCTAAACGAACAGTTGCAAAACCGCACCACAAAGACGTCTGTTTGTCTGTCCGTCTGCCTTCATGTAACAACTTTTAGAACCGCGAAAGTGATTTCCTCTACATTCGGTTAAAATCAGACAGCAGTAATGAACATTTTATACATGAATACTTACATGTGTCTATGCTAGCATGTCGATAGTAACTCGCTAGACATTGATCAGAGCGAAGAAATATTTTGATAAACTTTTCAGAGGAAAGAGAAACACACGTTTTATGACCAATGGTTTTGGTTGAATTTCATATTGGAGGTCGTAGCTGCTTCTACTGCACGATTTAAAAGTGAGCGTTTGAGGTTAGCACGGAAATCTATGGCAGTTGATGCAGTGTGCATTAATTTCCTAACTTATAATTTTCTGTTTCCACAAACTCAGTGGAGCAGAGTATTTATTGAGATGCAGGTAGTAGTTGATACAAAGAACGCGTTTTAGCGGACTTGCATAGAGTATAATGAAATTAGCCTCTTGGTTTTTAGTGCAGCTCCCGTACAAGACGTCGGAGTAAAAGTTTTAGTCGTCTGGGTGATAAAATAGACGGCTGCGACGTCTCTGTGTCAACTCATTACGACGTTTAGTAATGAAGCTTCCCGCTATTTTTGCTCTGAGGCCAATGGAACCGGCGTGAAATGTTAACGATGTCCCCAGATATTCTACTAACTTACCAGCGTCTCGAGAGTCTCTCGTTAGCACGTGATACAGAGCCGCCAAGCTTCGTAATTAACAGAGACGCAACACCATCAAACGGAAAAGTCAGATTGACCTCCAGTCAATAAATTACGCGCCGATTTCAACTGTGAATGGGGTGCAGAAGGCCGTCCTTGGCCTTCGCCCGCAAACTGAGGACCCGTGGTTCGAGGGTGTGGTCATTATGACCTGCATTATGCCTGTTATGAACCACCTACAAGAAGGCCACGTTTCTCTGTGTAGTGAGTAGTGGATGCAGTCCGGGCAAGAAAGAATCTTTGTTTTATAGATGGATTGTGTTAACATTTAGCAGATTCGTGTTGTGGCTGGCAGGTGACAGCACGCGTATTGTCATTGTGGGTGTAATTATTTTCGTTTTTTTGGTTACACAATTTCAGGGTGTAAATCTGAAAGGAGACACTGCTTAAGGACACCAGGACGAGTCTGGTGATAACAGAATTCAGCTGTCTAAAGTTACGTCGTAGAGTGTGGTTGTTTGTTACCATGGTGATGGACCTGACAGTTTCCCTGATCAGCTGTTCAGCATTTCGAGTAGATTCTGCGTCACAGAATTCCTGTGTCAGGACGGACGGCTATAAAATGTGAATTCATTAGAAGAGGACGGGGAATAATTTGGACAATGTGTGTCGGTTTGTTGTGCTCAGCGTCAGTAACTTCGTGACAGAATTTTTTTTTTTAAATTCTTTGTGTTTCTAGGTTACGCAAGGATATTATTGTTATGCGATCACACATGAACACATTTCACGCTAAATTCGTTTCTGCGAGCTCTCTAGGTACGTTCAATTGGCTCTGCTTTCACTATACAGACATTGGTGCCCAAAGGTCACAAGGATGTAGCCGAACTGTACAAGTATCTGATTTCATTATTTCTTCGACATTCAATGACGTAATCACAAGTCTAAGTGCCCTTCTTCGTTTAAGCAAATGTTACTTGAATTATTTTCTCTAGAGCCTTAAGATGGTGATTAGTCCTGACTTCTGGCGCTGATCGTGTAAGGTGGACTCCGCGTAGCTTTCTGGCATAAACGTAACTTGCTAATGAAGGCACCCGACTCTAAGTTCGTTAGATTAATTACTTTTGCTGTAGAGGGGGTAATTACGGCCACTTCAAAGAGGAAATGAGATGTTCATTAGCAAAGCCACTAGAAAATGTTGCCCGTTCTGTCTGACTTGGTAGTCAGCCGTACGAAAACTCAGGGGTTCGATGTTGTAGTCACAGGCCGTGACAAATGGGTCAGGAGGGCCGGGGAGCGAATACGTATCTTGCGATTTCTCTTACCTGGAAGTGACAACGACTGCTGGCACATTTGCTTTGTCATGTTGTCGCATGATTTGTGTTTCTTTTGTCAGAGGAGAATATTTCTCCGTTTATTTTGGGTGCAATTACTGACATGCCAGTAATTATGCACTTGTTATCCTCGGTCGTCATGTGCTGTCTTTGATGTCAAAATCGCTTGACAGGAAAGCTGGTGTCACGGTTTATATGATTTCCCCCCCCCCCCCCCAGATTTTGATTTCTCGGTAAATGTTGATAGGATAAATTCTCTCTCTAAATGTTAATTTATTTTTACTTGTTATGAATCACGATAGATTAGTTACAATTTTCGTAGTTAAGTCATTAAATGACTGAGCTTCAGTTACCGGTAGAACGAAGGACCTTTCTGTTCGTTACGAAGTTCGGACCAAATCTGAAGCCTGGTCACGCTTCGGGCTACACCCAGCGTAAGAAAAGGCGACTGACCACTCACGACACTAGAATACGTTCTAACTCCGTCCCACGAGGCACAGTGTCTGGGTTCAGAAAGAAGCCTCTCTTTATTACCGAAACTCTCATCTTCGTTTTCAGAGTTCTGAAACTGAATAATTACATCCGTTTCTAGAAGTTATTATTTTTCGTTTTAACATAATCCTCGTTTTTAATAATTTCTCTTCTTTTTCACGAAAGTGTAAAGAAATACTTTTTGAGAGTTGTTTTGTATGAAAATGAAGGTTATCTAACTTATAAGCAATAATATAAATTAAGTTTTCTGTGAAAGCAAAGTGCTCAGGAAAATATTTAACGCGAAGTAAGACTTCAGCTAGGATATTACACATAATGACTTACGTGGGTTGCCTGTCAGTGTCGAGATTTGTTGAATCTGGGAGTTCACGCTGCGCTGGGAATGTAACATATAAGTGAAAGGGTAAGAAAACACAAAATTTCTGTGGGGAAACGCCTCGAGTAGCCCACCAGTTGCAAGACCGAGAAGGAAATGGGAAGTTAATGGAGAGCAGATTCTATGAAGGGAGATGGTGAGGGTGGAAGTGGCTGAGCTCCGCGTCTGATGCCGTGCAGTGGCGAACCTTCGGCTGCTGGTAACATAACCTCAATTAGCTGTCGTTATTATCACCGTCATCTGTACCATCTTTCGCCGTAACTTGATAGATCTCTGTCGTATTCAGATCTTTGCCTCTTGCTAACTCTGCGTCAGACTTCAAGGGGATGAGAATCTCGTTCATTAGTGAAGTGACTGTAAGTAATCATCTTCCTATGCAGCGGTCAGCTATCTGGTCTTAGCGGTTGTCACTGCTTAAATTACGAACTGCAGAAGAGAAGGGCGAATGTAAATCGAAATCCTGACCACCGAGGAGGACGGTTAGGTTAAGACTTGTCCCTGAGGCTGGTCAGTGCATCCAAGTAGAAAGAAAATGTTTCGGAACGGACTTCTGATTTGCGGGCCCAGGAAGTTGTGGTGTACGGTCTTTTGCAGAAATTGGATTTAGGTTAAAAGGACATAAAAAATTGAGAGAAATTGACTCAGGAGTTGTAGGAGAAATAGAACGCGATGGAAGGACACTTCGCACGAACGTGGTGACTGAACTAGTATCTCGTCTTGAAGACCCTGTACTGATGTAGGGAAGACGTGTTGATCGTGACTGCATCAAATGGAGACATTAACATTAATCAAATCCTCATTATTAATGATAGATGTGTAGTTTTTCCTATGCAAAATTTTGGCTACTAGGGATTTCCAGTAGTTACATATTTACAAGAGACGAAATGAAATGAAACTGTAAAAGATATGTCGTTGTTTCGATCTACATTTATGACGAATATTTCGTGACATTCAATGACCTGAAATCACGTGATTAGGAACTTTGTAACTTGTACTCCACCATAAATCGTTAAAGTGATAAAACCAAATGGGACAAGACGGGCGGGACGTGTAGCCCGCGTGAGATGAACGAAAAATGCTTTTGAAATGAAGTTGGAAAACAAACAACGCGTAGACGTAGTTGTCTGTCGGAACAGGTGACATTAACAAGCGGCCCTCTGCTGCTCAGGAAAAGCCGCATCTATAATTAATTTAGGGACGACAGACGAAAAGCCAGTGGAAATCGTTCGTCGTTCTTCAGAATAAGTGTGAGAACTTCATCTGCAAAATGGGGACCGCTGTGAAGCAGGCAGTTGCTTAACGCGTTCTGATTTTCGTATGTTCTTTCATTTGTATTTTTAATGCATTTCTTTCGAATTCGTAGAACTTTCCAGAGATCTTGGAAGAGCTTGGCTTCAAGTCAATTTATCTTGTCCCCCAGCACGGATAATGTTAATACGGAAACCCTGTTACACACTTGATGGATCGTAAGTTATTTGACAAAAGTGTTTCTTCTGCAGTGGTCTGTCTTCGGGGCTAAAATTCAGAACAGTCGCCGTATTATGAATATTCCTTTTTACAGAACGGACGTAAAATCTTTATCCTGGCATCCGTAACAAGAAAGTGTTCCTGGAACACACGTGTCGCGTTGCTTAGAGCGACGAGTCAGGCGTGGTTTTCGCCGTTTCGCCTCGTCTGCGTTCGTAAAGCAGCGTGTGACGTCACAAGAGGAGCCTTGCATCCTTTGAATATTCCACCAAATCGGAATCGAAGGCAGCTGACTGACATACGTGCAGCTAAATCCCTCCATCCATTTTGGGAATTAAGCTCCACAAAAGCCGTCCTCTGAATAGCGCTATTAAACAGGCGCGTGATGACGCCGCGTCCTTGCAGCAACACGGCGCGAGGCATCAAAACACAAAGCGGATCTTCACTCCCATTACGACCACGGAACTTAATTCCATTTTTCAACGTGACGTGTATAATCTGTTTCAATTAGAGATTTGCATCTTTTGCCTGGAAATGTCGAATTGCCTCTCCGAAGCTGAAAAGTGTTTATTAGATTAGCACAGTCGAATAGGCTCTTAACATGCACTTCATGTGTCAGTGGGTGTTAGTATCGTTCAAAGTGTCGCCGCGGTTTCGAGTTTAAAAATTGGAAGCTGTCTCTGCTCATTTGTGGTTTCCCACAGTCTCTGGAAAAAACTTGTCGTGTCATAGGTCAGTCCTCCGAATTACGAATGGCAGCCACTCGGCTAAAATTATCTACGCTGTTGGATTTCAGAAGAAACGCATTGCAAACTCCGCCTACAACATTATTCAGTGAAATAGCGAGCTATGGGTTTCATGACTTGAATTAGAATTCCAGAAGAGGCTTTGGAATTCTTCTCTTTGCAGCCCGTATTCTGAACTGAGACTGCTCAGACAATATAGAAACAGGGCTTCGAGATAGACGTCCGCGGTTTGATTACCCCCAGGACAGGAAATTTGTCTTTTTTACAATGTCCGAACTGGCTCGGGTACCTCCCGATGTTTACCGGGGATTTTTCCTGGAGTAAAGCCGCTGGGGACTTAACCTAACTACTCACCACACAGTAACGAGGTTATGAAAGCATGGAGTTACACGTCCACTTCTCCATACGCGTGTGTGTGTCAGTTGGTGGGACAGCATCACTGCTTCCAGAACGTCTGCAAAATCCTCTTCTCTCTTTTGTTCAATGCGTGTCGCAGACTGAGCGTGGCTGTGGAATTTTGTCGGTCACGTGCTGATCATTTGATGCGGAATAGGGGAGTGAAAAGGAGAAAGCGTCACTAGGAAACTTTGAACTTAATTGTGTATCTGTTTAAAGCGGAGAAGTGTATTAGTGTAGCGAACGTCTTTCGAAAACACACGTTTAAATTATTTTTCTACGGTTTTGGCTAAAATTTCGGACATTATCCATAATTTTTTTTATTTATTTTTTCAGTCAAAAGTATTACATTACGTCATCGTCAGTATCATTTAGAATTATCTTCTTATGCTACGGCTCAGAGTATCTGAACTATTTACGCTACCGTGGAAAAGCGGGTTTTTCTCGTGGATTTTTGGTTTCAGAATAATAAAGTAGCATTACCTCCCTCGCCTCTTCGTGCTACTCATATTTTATGAAGTATATAAATTACCGAATACCTCATTATACGTACAGTTTTACCCATCCTCATATTACTGGGCTGTTAACTCAAAGACTTGCTCGCGTATCAGAAGTTCTTAGTCTTCGTTTCATAACAAGAAGGCGGGACGTGTCTTCTACGCCGAGAATCTTGTTGGAAGCTAACTACAAGAGCTCATACATTCAGTTCTGCGTGGGGAAACTAGCCTAACACTCAATTTCCGACCGCGAAACTTAAGTCAAGTTAGTGCGCTATTTACATAGCTCTCACGACAGCCTGGGTCTTCCTTTGAATATTACATCCCGTTTTCCCTGTGGCTAATAACACAAAGCTCGCCCTGTCACCACATGTAATTAACGGCACATAAAATGTTTGCAGGAGCTGGGCTCACCTACCCGGGCGAAAATCATGTTCCAGTGCAGTCAGACAGAGACTTCGAAATGGCGGGGCAGGTACAGTTCCACGGTCTTTGTCCACTTACGTAAAATATCTGGAAATGCTCGTGTACAGCCTCAGGGACCATTCTCTGTCAAAAGTTGCACTCTGCTTAAGGTTCAGTTGGAAATGAACAACGTGAAATGTACATCTCAGGTTTGTTATTTACGCATTTATCGTTTTCTGGTCACGAAATTTGTCCACCAAATGACATGATTCTGTTCCAGCGTTGTAAGCGTCCCTCTAAGACTTGTCCGAGTCTTCTTCGTCAGGATCAGTCGGTATTAAAGAAGCTGATATTCGTGTGTAAGATACGTCCATCCTCCGAACATGACCTGACCACTTTGTCCTAATCGTTTTTCGAACATGTAGATTCTTTTTCCTAAACACAGGTTCTCACAAACCTTATCACTCCGAACCAGTAACGATAAAGATTTAGACCACTTCATATCGGAAAACAAGTTTCATTTAGTATAGCTTCAGACTTGACGGTGAGATGAGATGATGGTCCGCGTCGTTACTGTGCCGTGCAGTCATACGGCTGAAAACCAACGTTTCGGAAGAATGTACTGCTGCCATTTTCAGGGCTGACGTGAAAATTATCCGCATGTTCTGTTAACGTCGTCAGTATTTGGCTGTGGCCCTGTCTGTCGCTGTGAATAACTACTCATTTTAATGACGACCGAGTCCTGCTGATGAACAATTTAAAGTTTTGTGCAAATTACAAGAAGATAAATTACGCTTGGTTAGCGGAAGCACTGAAGATTTATCACTAAAGAAAGTGATTTAGTGGCTTAACATGCCAACCCGTTGGCATTAGCAGTCCTAATTTAGTCGGATTTATTAATAAATTGCCCTAGAGTTTTAATAGTTTGGCCCACGTTTATAACCCTGCGGCACGCGAATCGATGAGAAATGGTAATAGTGATTTCATAACAATGTTCCAAAATCCCAAATTTTGAAGAAAAAATGTCCGTAGTTAACTTATGCTCTTTCCGTGTCATAAAAAATTTTAAAACCGAAATTTGTGAATCTAATTACTACATTTTTGTCCATTCAGATCTTCTTTAATACATTTTAATACACATTTTATTTTATGAAACGCGCTATTGTTGCGTACACTTTATTGTACTAATAGTCTGTTGGAAGAGAATGTTGAACAAATTTTGAAGTAACGTTTCAAGTCATTTTTCAGCTGTTTTTCATTGCTGTTATAGATCGGATTTCTGGAAGAAGAAGAAGAAGATCCTGACCTTCTGTTTATCACCCCGACTTAATTTTTGAAAATTTTCATGTCTATAATTCAGTTTCAGTGCGCTTTAAGAGTACGCTGTTGTACATTTGTCGCAGCTTATTTTTAATTGGATTGACAACTAAAATATGTCAGTAGCCTAGGTATTTAATTTCGCAAACTTCAAAATTGGTTGAAAGAAAATCGATACACGCACGTTGGAATTTTTCGGTATAATTTTGTTATGGTCCACGTTGTGATTCGTATTTTATATCGAGGTAAACAATAATTTAAGAGTAATTTTTAAGCCAACTTACCTCGTCAAAAATGGATACATTGTGTAAAATTTCTGTGTATGTTTCAAAAAAACATTTAAGCTATTTGATTCGTTTTCCGTAATGATGAACATGCAAATACTACATAACTGTGTGTTCTGGAATATTTCTGTGGACAAATATCTTTGTCAGCAGGATAATTTATGACTGTGTGGATTGTATTATCAGATATGTTGTGTTGTTTAGCTCTGTCAACGACAGATTTCTATCCGTAATAACCCCACGGCTCAAATGAAAACGTGAGAAGTTGGCGACTGACCGTTTGTGCAATGTTGCTGCTTTTTCCCACCTGTCACTCCCTCCCGTTTGGGCCCAGATACGGGCCTTAACCTGCGGGTCTAACAACGTTTACTCCCAAATTTTACTATACGAGAGAACATCTTGAAGACGAAATAAATTAACTAAATAACAGTTCCTGAATAACATGAATATATTTTCCACTGAGATAGTATACTTGCGTCATATTGTGATATTAATTAAAATAATTATTATATTTGTTTACCGTCAAATCACAATAAAATAGTAAGATAAGATAATTAAAATTATTAAAATATCATCTTATGTTCCATATGAGCATTCGATTTATATCGGAACATGTGAACATTCACATGTTCCGATATAAATCGAATGCTCGATATGGAACATAAGATGATATTTTAATAATTTTAATTATCTTATCTTACTATTTTATTGTGATTTGACGGTAAACAAATATAATAATTATTTTAATATTTTTCACTGTTGATCTCGAGTTAGTTAAATAATTTATTGCCTGTCTATATATTACTTTTGTGTTCTGTATTGTACTGTTAAGACATAAACATGCAGAGTGTTCCAAAAAGTTGTATTCACTTTATAATACGTAATTATTCGTCATCTGTATGGAAATCAGGACATTTGGTGTGAACAATACGGGTACCCTTATATATTACCGTCGCGCTGTCAGGTCCGGTCTTTACAACACATTTCCCTGCCGATGGATAGGACGCAGAGGATCTGTTGAGTACCCCTCACGACGCCAGATTTAACCACGAAGTTTTCTTCTGGTGTTACTTAAAGTGGACTGCGGTGTACAGGTCAAAGTCTTCAACATTTCGTGAGCTCAAGAAAGAAATTTAACGGTCTTGAGCCATCAGCAACTTTGGTGGCCGCTTGTCAAACAGTTGCTCACCCCTGTCAACTGTGCGCATTTTGAATACCTGCAGTATATTCACTGCCATTGCTGACGTTTGTAACGATTTAGTTGATTTAAATGTATTTATTTCATTCAGTGAATGCGTGTATGCATCATTTTGGGATATCCTGTTTCTTATTATATCTCCATACATTTAATAAGATTTTATTATGATTAAAAGTTATTAGCTTCAAGCTGCTGTAACAAAAGTAAGCAATATACAGTATATTTTTCGGTAGCGTAGATAACAGGTGAATTTTTGAAACTCCTAGTTGCAAACGCGCCTGGAAACGTGAAATGATGAGTGCACGCCTGCTCGTCGCAAGTTATTTCATAAGTGTCCACCTTTTTCGTGTTCCACGTGTTGCCTGCATTGAACCTTGATCCCATCCAGCGGGAAACAGGAAGAGCCTCGCATCGTGTCTGTCAACTGTTTCAAAACAGAAGCTGACAGTCGCCGTGCGGTCGCGAGCATTCCGGGCAGGCGGAGGACATTCGATAAAGTGTTTCGCCGGACTGAGCGTATCATTTCGTATCGAGCCTCGCGCTGTCGGTTAATGAATGAATGAATGAGCACGCGATATTCATTCAGTAACATACGTATATTTGTTGACCTATAACCCACGACTAAACCGTGTTCAGGTCGTGCCTCTCTTTGATGATTAACACATTTTCACGATAACACTAAAGAGCAACTTTTACAATGGCGTTCCGTTATATTGTTTTTTTACTGGAGCTGGAACCAGATAGATGCGTACACAATGGGATGTTTTGTCCCGATCCAACGAAACTTAGCCACTGTTTTACCGAGCGGTGATTAAAACTCGCTGACCATAAAACAAATACTTCACTGCCTGCTGGTTTTATGATCCATTTAGAGTTTAAAATTACTGCGAACAGGACTGCATAATAAGCCATTTTGACAAAATATGCCCGTGCTGTGATGCAGTGCGTCTCGTAGTTGTGCGGGTTGCATTCGTTGCACTATCAGCGATTAACGAGTTCAAGGTCGTCCACAATAAATGTGAAGTGTGGAGGAATTATTCTTGAAATCAAGTGTTTTTTCAGTACGCGCGTTTTATTAACTGCAATTTTCCAGTGTTCTCTGGGTACTGATGTGTGTTTCTTGGAAGGACCTCAATATTCCAAGGAAGGTTACAACATAATCCCAAAATTTCGTCAAAATGCGGTTAATATTTTGTGACGTCATGTGTGCACTTTGTACAAATAACCCAGAAAGGCTATCAATGCCGGAGATAAGCACTGCACAGACGGGCGATTATTATCGTCATTATACGAACATGAATCCTCCATCTTCTGGTTCGTCAGTGACGTCAGGATTCCCTCCGTGCATCAGGGGTGGGGGAACAACTTCCCTCGCTCTTTGAGCAGTCTTTGCCATCGGACTCCGCTGACGGCAATAAGCCTGTTTATGTATTACGTATGACCCCTCTTCCATTTCTGGTGGCCATAAGCTCTTGGTTGTGTGGACAGCGCCTCGGAATTGTTGGTGTGATTCTCTGCGGTATATTTAACGACGCTGCCAGCACGTGAGACCAGACTATATAGTGTCGAATGACGGGAAAGTTAGGCCTAATGAATAATGAACTGGAATGAATAAAGAAGGAAGTAGTCGTGACTAAATTTGAGGCGCTAAACCAGCGTTTGCTTCTGAGGCCGAGATTTGAACACGCGACGCACCGAACAGGAAGTTCGAGTCTTTCGGCAGAGGCGATCGATCGATGCCGACTACCCAACCAACCGAGATACAACCCAGAACGCATTCCAAAAGCAAGTGTTTCATTTACCGCGTCACCGACTGCGTACGATGACGTCTAGGCATTACCGCACAGGGAACCCGGTCGAAAGACAGGATATCGTATCCTAAGAGATTATTCGTACTGAAATTGGCACGTGTGTTGATTTAGTGAGTCGTATGAAATTATTCGGTCAGTGTAAATAACTGGTCACCTCTTCAAACAAAACAAATATCAAAGGTTCAGTACCGTGTCCACAGCAGACCACCGCTGGACCACATGAAGTCATATGACTCTAATCCACTCGCTCTCACAGAACGTAATTACAGCTGCAACTTTCGCCTTCGCATTTCAGCCAATAGCTCTTCGTGTTTTACTACGTGCATCTGCAATCTTTTAAGGTTGTATTCCTTTAAGCTGGCGTGGAAATGTGTATTGGTCATAGTAAGGCAGTCGAATCGAGGTTAGATACATAGACCAGATAACTAAACACATTTGCGAGTTTGTTATTCTGAAATGTCTGTTGCGCTCTGTACAGATTAAACGATTTAAGGAGTTAAGACTCGTCTTGTTTTAGCGGCTTTTCAATCTGGCGTCTTTTATGTCACTTTTACAGCGCGTTTTAACCCTCTGTCGGAGGACATGAACAATTCTGTGCTCGGAGTTATAGAGCTCGTTGTTACCTTTTGTAAACAAAAGAAAAACACAGCCTTGGACGGAATACGTCTCTGTGAAGCGTCGGCCAACGAAATGTACACCAGGGTGGCCAACTGCAGTGACGAGAATTCCCGCAGTTGCTCTCCCGAGTATAAATTCGTCTGTTAGATACCGGAAACCCCCTCCCCCAATAGCAAAAACCATGCAGTTTACCAAGTTAACGTCGTGGTTATAGTTTTCCACGTTAATTATGGCTGTATCTCAAGTAACGGAAATAAAATCAGGTGTTTGCTGTACCAACATTCTAATTAGACTCGCTGTGTTTGAACGGAAACACGCGGATGTTTACCAGAGAAGTAGCTTTTGCTGATACAGCTGAAGGCGTAGCCTGCGTTCCGCACAATCTCAGGCACGTTACAATAACGGTAGCGTCACGGACCCCTCTCCATGGTCTTCTGGTATTTTCCTCCGGGTGTTGAAGCCTTGCAGTAGTTCTGCCATGTGACTGCACACAGCAAAAAATACGGAATTAAGTTCTTGTAAGTAGCCTTACTGAAGTTGAGATCTACTCATATGCTGAGGGTGTAACATTTTAAACAAAACCCTGGAACTGGCACTCACTATGACAATGAAACCATAAGCAGGTCCACCCCCGCGTGTAATAGACACCCCCCCTCCCCGTGTCGGACATTGTTTGTGTAAGTTATTCCTAAGAAATAAAAACTGAATATGAAACCGCGTTTCTTTCTGTATTTATCTGCGTTTTAAATGCAACATCTGTGTTTCTGTAGTTCTTGGAAGTTCACGAATTGTACAGCGCAGAAGGAAAGAATCATCACTGAATTTGGAAGAAAGCGGTCTCGTGCGTTTGTCTAGAGGAACCAAGGAAAAGCGAGAAATACCTCAGTCTCCGCGCCGAGATTTGAACGTTGGACCTGTCATATTCAAAGTGATATTCGATGTGTTATGCGTGGATTTTAAAAATTTATATGTTCTTATAACTTGAAAAAAAAAATAGTAAAAATTGTCTTCTCACAACTTCCCAAAATCTTGTCTGCAGGGAAATTCCAAGGGAAACAGAAACATATCAAAATACCATTAAACGAATATAGACAATATAGGCATAGCTGAATAGTGAAGTGGCGTTCAGTGGCATGAAAATCCGTCTAGCCATCATCGAATCATAATCTTATCAGCTGTGACGTCATCAGTCATGGCGAAGGATCGTCCTCCATCCTGAGGAATCTAAGCACTTATCACGTTCATATTAACCAGTGTAAAAAATCTGTTCAGCCGTTCTCGAGTTTCTATGTTATCTACGCACGGACGGATGGGCTGAACACACATTTGATGGAATTGGAATGAATCTAAAAAACGGGCCTCAGCTGGAGGACACTTGCACCAAATTCGGTAGGGCACCGGCAGTTGAATGTAATTAGACTGATGAGATTGGCAGGGCATGTAGCCCGCATGAGAGTGAAGAGGAATGCATACACGGTTTTGGTGGGCAAACCAGAAGGTCATAGCTACAAGGAAGACCTAGACATCGATGGTAGGATAATATTAAAATGTATCTTTGAGAGGTAGAATGGGTAGTATGGACTGGATTAATCTGGCTCAGGATAGGGACCAGTGGCAGGTTCTTGTGAACACGGTAATGAACCACAAATGTTGAAGACTACTTGAGTGGCTGAGCGACTGTTAGCTTCTCAGGAAGGACTCCGCTCCATGTATTATAGTACGCAAGTGAGTGTCTAGGTTTTGCTCTGAAGACGACATAATTAATAGCGCGCGTCTCTGCGTTTGTTATTTGCATTTCTTACAACGACGTTGCTGTGAGTGATCGTCGTTTATGAACGTCTGTTCCAGGAGTGAAAGCTTCCTCGCTCTTTTATTATGCGCGGGACATTTATATTCTTCGAGCGGCTGTTGTTGGACTGAGATCTTGTCAAATCGGCCCCAAAAAAGGATTCAGGCTTCTATGATAAAGGATTTTCTTGTGATTAATAAACGGAATTACGCAGTTCGCATCTCCTCTAGTCTCATAATTAAATGCATTATACGTCTGGACGCTCAACATGGCCGCCGCCTGCTGAGCTATGGGAAACAACCCCTTAGACTTCAACTCCTGCCCTCTGAGCATCGTGGTCGCTCATTATGCAGAATAATTTGCATGCGGTGACTGATGAATGTAACAATTCATTTTCTCATCACTTACGTTTCTTTAGAAAGAGTCGCGTTAATATTTCCTGCGCGTGATTTAGCTTCAAGTTGTTGGTTGTCGCTACAGTCCATGAATTTGTTACAGCTGGTGAGAATACTTGAATTCGGACATGAATAAAACCGCTTTGAGGCCATTACACCACACACAGGCGATGTTTCGGAGGAGTGTTACTAATAAATCTAATAAATCTTAATTGTTTCCGATAAGATTATTAAATATACGTCTGCAACTGTCGCTCAACATAAGTGTCTTTTTGTAACAACTCTTAAAGTAGTGGAGAACTGGGGCGAGTCTACATTCAGTCGGAAAATTAATTCTGTACGCATTTGGTGTCAGTTTGTTAAAACCACTGCCATTTGTAGTGGATCCTGCGATTGCGTGAAGGCACAGCGTGGATGTGAGCGGTGATTCGGGGATACATTGTCTCTGTCTTGGAGGCTGTACAGCCCACAGACATACGTTGCCACCACAACAGATCTACAACAAAATTAATTATCGAAAACTATCGACTTAACAAGTCGTAGTCAAAAGTAAGAGTTGTTTATGTAAGCATTCTGCATTTGTTTAAATATAGAATTCCTATAATTGAAATTATATACAAAACCACAAAGTAACAGAAGTTATATTTGTGTATTAATGTAACAAATTCGCTGCTTGTACAGTAAAAAGTTAACTAAGTATGAGTAACGCAAAATTAATTACATAATACTTACACTAATTAGTAAATCACTTAATATGACTGTAATAAAATCGAATTGAATTGGTCTACGTCTTACGTACGAATATGGAACGTAATGTTCTGATGATGGCACGTATATGCCGAAGATATGGTTTTACAATTATAAAATTTCTGTAGATGTTTAATTATTTTGATTTATAATAAATACGACAGCAATGCCCAAATTCAAGCTGGCGAGAATTAGCGAGCTTGAAGACTAAGGCAGGTCGAATGCTTCTGATTGTTCACGTGATCTGGTGGAAATGCCACTCAGTGCGGCTCCGTTATTGGTAAAATAACTGACACGCTACCAGTCGCTCATCTAGTCCGTCACCTTCCTGGCTTTTATGGTGCATAATCTTGTTCATTAGAGCCCGCCACTGGAGAATATCCCGTGTCAGTTAAATCCAATCCAAACACTGGCATTCTGTCCTCCCAAGTGATCTGTTCGCCTTTAAACACGCGGATATCAATCACAGGATATCAGCGACAAAATGTCACTGACGTTTCGCCATTATAATGCTATTGTAATTGTTTCCATGACGTCACAATGCACGAGCACTCCACTGACGTCATAATGGATGGTGTGGTGGCTGTCACCTCACGTATTTCGACAGGCAAAAATAACACGGCTGTAATTTTAGGACGGGCGAAGCCCTCGTTTTTCAGCTGTTTCCTTTGTTTCTATTGCACTGGGCGTCACCCGTTGCTATGCAACTATCTCTTACGTGTTTTAATTATATTAACGTCGCTCTTAAAAATGATAGAAATCTCAGCCAAATTTTGGAACAGGAAAACTCTAATTTCTTGTTTTAATTTGTGTTTATGTTGTTACTGAAACAACACGCGTGTTGCCTAGTCACAGTGAGACTCAACATCAACACACACGCACACTGGTTCATCATCGATGATTTTATTCAGCACGTGATGTATTTTGTTTTCATATTCCTGCATTTTTACGAGGTAAGGATTTACATATTGTGGCCGTGTGTAGATCGTGCCCCCTTTTAGTGAGGCGAAATTCTGTGGTGTGCTTTCTCGTGTGTTTGACAAATTATGGTGTGCCACTGGTAAAAAAGTTTGTGGAACACTGGGGTAGACCACCTAGACCATGTGAATACCGGGACTGCCTGAGGGGGGGGGGGCCTTGTCCACCAACGTGGGTAGATGTGGCTACTGAAAGACGCCTTTGTAATTCCAGTGTCTTTTTAACAGTACAAGTTTCCAGTCTTTTCTGGGAGCAGACGGGAGATGAAAAGATTCTTAACTGCGATGTACAATTTCGGTTTCCAGTTGATCTTAATTTACTCGTAGACATGGAATTGATTTGTTCGCGTTGATGAGAGAAAAATTCCATATCTTTATCCATGCAATAAAGATGTTCAGAGTGCAAGAAATTTTAATTGTTTTCATGGGGTAGAAAACATCGAGACTAGTAAAATAGCTGACTCAGTATATTTATGCCCTCAAACAACTTCAGTTGTGGGTAAATAAACACATTTCTTCAGTTACGATGTTACAGTCGGAATTACGTGTCGGAATGTCAGTTTTGACTTCTAAAAGCAGCGAACCTGGAAGGCAGCGAGAATAAGCAGGGAACTGACCTCAGTGCATGAATCTTTGATGCACTGCGGCAAAAGCCTTGCTTTAGCAGGAACACCTGAATAATTAAAGGCCTTGGCGTCATAATTTTCGTTCCCAAGTAAAATAAAACAGAACAGTCACTCTGTAATTAACTTAAACGTGAGTCAGCCAAAATTACTATAATGGAATTCCTTTGGAGAGGAAAACACAAAACGTCCTTTAAGTCCCAGGCTGTACGAATTGTGGGCCCGCAGCATTGATTCTGCCGATCTAATGAAATTCATTACATACGAAACCAGACATCACCATGGTTGTGACGATGATATATTGCCAATTAGTACTGCTGGATTTCTGTGCTTTGTCCAACGTTTGGTGTTCTGAAAGAACAAGACATTTCGGAAAGCGACTGAGCCTCTGTTCTCGGTTGGACCCGTTATAATAGCCTATCAATCTCGGTCTTATCCTGAATACCACATTCTAAATTTAGTGCTAAACCTTCAGGTTCAATTCTGTGGTATTTCCTCGAAACTTTATAACTACAACAAGAAATTTAGAGGACAGCAACTTCAAAGACAAGAAATTTGTGTAATTATCAGGTAGAGGCCGTGCTCTTGATAGAAATTCTGCACGAGGTACACGTACTGACCAAAATAAAAGGCACCGGAGATTCGGTCAATATTCGTACGTATCAAAATGGCTAATTTTGGAGTTACCGTGCATTGACCGAAGGAAACAGCAGCTTATTACGTAGCCTAAGCTTCCGATATTCAGATATAAATATTTTCCTTGGCAGTTTGACGCTGAATTATATCATACCTAATTTTTTTTTTATATTTTAAACGCGGGAATGCATTATAATTGAATGCATTCCGCTTCATAAATGCACAATTCCTGAGAGAATAAGCACACTTAATAATAATAATAATTGTTTAAGTAAGCTTATTAAATTTCAGAATCTGGTCTGCAGTCGATGAAAATTCCGCTTTTCAGCTTCAGACCTTCGTCTTGCCCCGGCAGTGCCCAAGTCACGTGCGAAGGGAATCCCAGCAATACCAACGCAAACGAAGACAATTTCCCTTTCTCCCTGGTATTCAGGTAAAAGGAGGTCCTCTGCTACACTAAGCACACACGACCTGTGCCCCCAGACACCTAGGCCCACTATCCCTTTGTCTCCATATCACACGAACCACAAATGCTCCGCTCCCTGTCTCCTGAACGTTACGTAAACCCTCATTTTAGCCAGGTTTTCCTCAGGTTCCTGTTGCGAATGTATGCTCGGCTAGAGAAGGAACCGCAGCTTCGTGGATTTCGTCTTTTGTGTTTGACACTTTCATGGTCTTTTCCCACAGTTCTCGTAATGTTTCCGTCGCTGCAAGCGTTCATTTGAGACAATGGCCGCTGTGTGCGATAATATCATCAGCGAAATTCGTGGCAAATAGAGGCTGTCCTCTTACGGCAGTCGCGATGCTTTTTGGCCGGTGAAAATTTCAAGTCGCTGGTACAATGGCGTATTAATATCCCCCTGTCTGCCACCAGGAAGTACACTTCATGCAGAGAAAACTGGCGATCTTTGCGAGAAATTTTTAAAACAAAGAAATCGGTCTGTAAAATCTTCCCGGAATCTAATGTCAGGACCCTGGTGATGGGGACGGAGATTGTTCCGGAAACGTCGGTCTACTCGTGTAACCAATTAACGCTGCTGTTTATCCGAGAAGATTTTATTGAGTTTAGTCGCCGCTGAAGCTTCAATTCATATTAAAAAAATCTTGTGATTGATCGTAAAAATCGCAACTGTCAACTCAGCTGGTGTGTGGGGAATAAATCGAAGCTCCGTCGCGACGTTTCGTAAGTTTGTTGTACCGCCTGTGAAAGAAATCCTGTCCCTCAGTTTCGGAAGAAGTTTAGAAACAGTTCCTGGCAGGCGAACGTAATGAAGTTCTCTGCTAAAATTCTTCTAATTTCATTTTCAGAACATTTAGCTGTCTCTTCCGCCCTCCTCTGCGTTTTCAGAGTTGACCTTCGCACTCTGACGGGGGAAACAAATAGCATTTCCTGTGCTTGCCACGTCACGTGACACAGAGCAAACAAGCGGCAGTGATTGTCGTGGTTTTCCTCACTATCCAAACTGAAGAAGCCCTCCACAGCTTTTCAAATCCATATTTTTTTTTCATATTCGTTTTCCCATTCGACGACACATGAACTGCGCTGCTGATAAATCGTATTTGGAACAGCAAATAAACAACACAAACCTCTCACCATTCTGTATATTTGAATAGCCATGTTCTCATTGCAGATCTGCCGTTCCCGGTACTGCAACACGTTAATCGGATTCCAAATACTAAAAAATGTGAACTTTAAATGTTTTCAATTAAATACATATTACGTGTATGTATTTGATATGTTAAAAATTCTTGCATGGTTTCGTAGAATCAAGATCTCTGAGCCACGGACTGTTTAATAATGTGAGTACAAAGAAATTACACTGAATTTGCTAGTGAAACGTCGCTTGGACCTCATCTGCTGACAGTTATTACACTAGTTTTTGAAATCTGATGGTGTAATTCGCTTTCTAACGAAACATTTACCTAATTAACACTTTCAGAATTAAGTCAGTTAATTTGACAGCGTTATACCTCTGTCACTCTGCTGCTCACCACTGATAATCACACGTGTTTGTTTCTCGTCGCCGAATTTATAGCAAAGTTTTGCTGCTGCTACTCGGAATTCGCAAGGAAGGAATTTAGAAACTTCATCTTATGTCCGGTCCAAGATCGGAAGATTGGGTCGGGCACGGATCTATTTCCTCTGTTTTATGAAGCAGTTTTTTCACATTTTAAATTTTCTTAAATCCGGGCGTGTCTTACATTTTATGGCATCTAAGAATCGTAATAGTGCTTTTTTTCACTGAGAACCTAACACTAAGTCAATGGTGCGTTGAACAATCGATGAGATCCTAAAATCGATTAATTACGGTATGTATTTTAAGAGTAATTATGTAAACTGTATGCTTACTTTATCCCTAGATTCACGTCTCATCTCTCACTATGTCCCCAGTTATCGTCTTTTAACCCGATTATGTAATTGATTATGTGCTTATTACCTGAGACTGGCTTAATCATCAACTCACACTTCTCACACTATCTGAGTCAACACTAAGGATGAGGACGCATCAGTCCGTTGCAACTTGTATCTCGCTGAGTGCCAGTGTCTGACTCTGTCTGCAACTGTCTGTCCGTCTTTCTCAGTTGCCTGTGGGCTTTTAAACATTAATTTTTCAATTTGGTATTTTTCTTCCCCTCTCGCGATCATAACAGCGAATTTCCTCTCTTTCTGCTAGTTTATGGATCCTTGATCTTTCGTAACTACAACAGAGACTGCAGTTGTGCCGTGATCAGAATCCGCTTCATATTTAGAAACCGGTAACATTCAAGACCTTCTCGATCTAAATATATCTTTAAGATTTATTTTTAATATTATCTTTTCGTCTTCCGTGCGACTGCTCTGCGTGGTACGTGTGTGTATAAGAAAGCCCAATGTAGGGTTTCCCACTTTCCTAGTGGCATTGAATGATCGGTGTCAGTCACCTTTTCCCCCATATCACACAATCTCTATTTCTGAATGTCGATGAACTCGCTTGCAGAACCGAGGACACAAAGTCTTGCAATTACTAAAATCTTCAGTAAATCTCCTTGTTCGATCCAGACAACCTAAACAAATAAAGAATAGATCAAATTGAATTCTTTTCGCCGCGGGCGATGTCTCGATCACAGTGATTCAGCTGACAGGCCACACGGGCATTGATGTAATCTCCTTCTTGGTCTGCGGAGTTTCGTGTGGACGTCAATCCGTGTTTCTTTTCTTTTCGTACAAACGGAGAGTTATTAATAATAAAGAAGACGCAGCGAAACAGAGGAGCGGCCCACGCTCTGTCCCAATGCGATTCTTCATCCTTCCTTGGTCTTAAGAGGCTTGCGATTGTATTAGAGAGACAGCAGTAGAGAGCGACTCGTGTTGGAGCCGTTATTTCTCTTGTCTGCAGAGTTCATTTGTTTGTGTTTCCTTAACAGAACTCATCTGAGGTAAAACTTACAGATCTTAATAGCATTTGGCAGGAGTGCTTTCGTACAGTTGTTGCTCTGTGCGCGCTGTCTCGGAAATCTGTCAACATTCAGCTTCCGTTTCGTGTCAACTACGAGCGGGCAAAAACAAATTCTTCTGGCAGCATTCAGCGTAGGTACCACACAGTGAAGAGACACGTGCACACAGACATTGCCGCCAGCTCCCCCCCCCCCCCCCTCAGTCATAAGCCTACGCCCAGGTCATGAACGTGGACGTAAGAGGTGAGGAATCTAAAAGTGACCTCCGAACGTTACCAAGAAATCAAGGAACTGGCAATGGGACGAGATTACCCAAAGGTTCAAAGTTGCTCAGACCAAATTCCGCCATTAGACACGATCCTTTGCCAGCTGCATCCACTCCCGAACTGACGCCTGCCTTTTTCACCGCAGAATTGAACAAGTTACAGATATGTAGGATTTGAGGTTCTCACGGCGGTGAGTCTGAAGATGGCTGTCTTCTGGGTTGTTGGGCCGTGTCGTCTGGTAGAAGTTTACAGACGTTTCAGAGGACTTTGCTGCCTGCAGAATCAGGGCGATCGCCTTGATGATAAAGGCAGCAAGGACCTCTGAAACGTCGGTAAACTTCTACCAGACGACACGGCCCAACAACCCAGAAGACAGCCATCTTAAGTTGCAGACAAGAAGGTGCGTATATTTTTAAAAATCAGTTGTAGATGGTCGACAAGAGGTGACGGAATTTCAGTTGACAAGACTTTAATGTAAAGTGTTTCTTCTTTACGGATTATCTTCTGTGTTCATTTGATTTGGATGCAGCGTGGCTTACAGAATTCGGTGGTTAATCGATACCTGAGAAATGGAAAACATGGGAGGATAACATTAATATGGTATTAACGACGTAGTTTTTGAAGGTATTATTTTGATGGTACTGGTTCGGAATTGTGTCCTGTCGTTGCCTTTGGCTTCAATAGTTTCGATTCTGTTCTGGTTCTTAAGGTATTTCACCTACTCGTAACTAAAATTTGGGTAACGCTGTCGTTTTGCCTTCATTTTATTTATTTTTTCATATAGTAAGTAAACACTAAAAAAACATACTCTGTGTCTCTGAACCTGCTTTCCCCTTACAAGATACTTCCACCTTGATAAGAGCTTTTAATAATTAAGTACATCGATGTCTTTCCACTTTTAATTCGGTCTCTCATCATCCATGTACATCTCTCTCTCTGCGTTGAATTATAAAAGCTTTAGCTGACACGTGGACTGTCCGTCCGACAGGTCAGTCTCTGTAGTGACAGGTTGCGCAACGGGTGACCGGGGTTTTATTCCCGGCAAGTGCAATGATGTATCTCTTCGCCACCCCTCAGGTGAAGCTAAGAATCCGTGGCGGTACCTTCATTTACCCAAACATCTTAATTGCGGGGGCAAATTTACTTTTTTTTTAAGTCTGCAGAAAACTTTCAAGTTGTTTGTCTTTAAACCCGCACACATTACGAATACTGTCGCCTTCCACGGCAAAGGACACTCGATGACGTCCATAAAAGTTAATTATTCATTTCTAAGATTCCGCAATAGGATTCACCACTGTTACGAACCTCTGCACTGCGTCGCGGTGTGGCACGTGACTTACCACACGATGTTAGGCGGTGCTAGTCCCGTCAAGTGAAGTTCCGGGTGTCCAACCCCTGGGATACGCGGGTTATTGATGACGTTGTATCTGTGTCGTTTGGCATATAAGGATAATCACGTTCGTAAACATTCAAAAGATCGGTGGGAAGGAGCCGTGGCCTCTTTCAAAGCGCTGTCCTCCTGGAGGGACTGCGAAAAAACACGGAAAACTTTAGTCACAATAATCTTCTACGGCCAGTTCAGAATCTTTCGCCTTTAGTCTGTCTTCCGTGGATGTGACGACAAAGTGGTGAAACTTGGGACTGCCTGAGAAAGAACTCGGTACTGAGGGGAGAATTGAACTGATAGGAAGGAGGAGAAGAGGGCGTAACGACGAGGACCTCTTTTCATCAAATCATTTTAGGAAGATGAAATGAAGGTTTGTGAGGTGATGAATTCATACCAAATTCCAGTCGGAAAACATGGAAGAAAGTGGGCACTTGGGTCACATGAAAGCATGTGAGGACACGGATTGGATTCATCAGGCTGCTGAGAGCGGCAAGTGACGGCGTCTTATGAGCACGAAAATGAACTTTAGGCTTCTTTAAAAAGATGTTATTTATTGACCAGCTGAGCTACTATTAGATTTGCAAGAAGGAATTTGCGCCTTCGAGTTACTTAAACATGTTTATTACTTGCACAGGGCAATGTAACATCCGACTGCGTGTTAGTGGTGCATTATGAATATTTTGGGAGACGAATTTCAAGTTTAAAAATTGTCGTAAGAGATTCAGGATATATAAAAATTTGAATCAAGTGTTATTACCACTAAAGAAAGGCAGTGATTGCCGTCTTTTGAGCAGAGTTGTGCACGCGTGTTAGGAAGACTTGCGGAGAAACAAGCGAATGTCCTGCTTAGATTTACAATGAAGTGTTTCTGGCTTGCCGGAGACTTCCGGGATCCCCGTTTGTTTCTTCAGACTACATCGATTGAGGGAAACTGGGAAGAGAAGATGAGAAAACAAGGGGACACTGGAAGGGGTGAATTCTGAGGACAACTCAAATACCTCTAAGAACTCAAGTCTCTTGTAGCTGCAGTATTGAGGGCTGGGGGGAGGGAGGAGATTGTGACGTTCCCTTTGAGGCGGACGGAACGGAGGTCGGGCACTGGAAAATGTGAGGTTCCGAAGGATTTAGAGATTTTTTTACAAACGAATTTCAGCTCCTGGCAACATTCAGGGTGATTATAAACTGTGGAAAAATGCACTGTTTATTGGAGTGCACAGTGTTTCCATGTGAATAATTTGTCATTTTTACTCACTGTGCCGCATTGATGTTCATTTCAGGGGTAAAGTTATTTACTTTTTGTATCACCCTGTATATTATTCTAATTATTAACCAGCTGCAGTGTCAGAACAATCGTGGTTTAGTTTAAAATTCATCTCACGTTTATAAGCTGTTAAAGTGGTGGAGTCCGCAACAGAAAGTTAGCAGCCGTATCAATTAGTTTCGAAAAAATTAATGAAAATCACCTGAAGATGACAAGTTAAGGTCGAAACATGTGGTGGATCTGAATAAAAATCGACACTGTAATCGAGAATTGTGTAGACGGGTTGTTAACCTAACTTTCGCTAATTGTTTTTAAATATCTGCGCCGCGTTTAATATAACCCAGACAAAGGGGAATTCATTTTGATAGAAACTCGGGGGAAACAAACAGGTGTTTGTTCTGCAGCATCAGTGAATAGGCCGAAATGAAATTCGTCTTGGTTCGCTGGTCCCTGTACGTGGACTAGCAAGGCAATGGACCACGGCTGCAGAGATACGTAAACCATTCGTCTTTCGCCGAGTTGCGATTAATCTCCTTACTTAAACTTGATCCGAGATGAACTAACGGAAGTCTGGAGCATCCTCTGTATGAAGGATGGGGGGACGAGTTCGTCTGAGTTTGGAGAGTAAGCTCTCTCTCTGTCCTTTTGAATTGCCGAAGTGCCAGGCTCCACATCGTAAGTGCTTCTTGCCCGTGAAACATTACGAAACAAGATATTTCGTTATCTACGGAAGTTTACGGCGTTTCATATCAAAAGAAAAGAGGTCCTACGCTAATAAGTGACAAATCCTGTGTAGAACTTTTTGATTTCGACTTTTCCTCGACGAAAGCCCATTTATTCATTCGTTGTAATTCATCGACTATTCATTCCTTCAAACCAAGTCATATCTCGGATAATTATCTGTAGTGTTACCGCTAAGCCAACCTGCCACGTACGTTGATTAAATAATTTATTGCATCTTATACATATTAATACGTTACGTTTCTGTCTACTTATAGTAAATCTGTACTTTATGCCGTGTAACGTGTAGTAAAATAAATTTTCGCGTGTCCGTAAAGAGAGAGATGTAATTCCACAGCGCCAGCTTCTGACGTACGAGACTCAGAATTCCGTAGTCAGCACAAAGTCCATGCACATTGCAACGAAGTTGCTCTGGTAGGAACCGCTGAAGGTGATTGACATCACGTGATTTTTAAGGAAGAGATAGAAATTGTAATTCGCTCGTCTCATTAACCGGTTTGTCTTTATTTCACACAGAATAAAATAGGATTCAGAATGTTTTTAATTCTGATGCAACATTAGACCCGAAAATGTTCATACGCCACTCTCATATTCCTTACTCTGTCTGTGTTGTATTATACAGAATGTCCCACAAAGAATGACCACTCCTCGAAATAAAAAAGATAAAATAAAAATTTCATGTTGTACACCATGCAGGGATATAAGTAAATAAAAGAGAAGTCTGAAACGTCCGTTGTAATGACAGCGAATTCGCGGTCCATGGTGTGGAGATCAAAGACTGTGGGACGTCGACAGGTAATACGCTTTCTTAACCGGAGGTACAGAAATTTTCCACCGGGTCGCGTTCCTGCTTTCAGTGTGCAATAAATTTTGCAGCCAGCAGCTTGTAGCCACTCTCGGAGCTCCCAATGTCTCCGCCCGGTGCCCCAGGATTTCCGCTAAAAGACACAACAGAAATTTCCACGAAGAACATTCAAAGTTCGGTTCCGTCTGTCTGCAGGAATCGCCGCATGGACTCTTGCCAGCGGGTAATTACAAAACTTGGCTCGCGACTTGAGATCGCTCTTTCGAGCTCTCGTGCGTCGCGTGGACACCGACGACGTTACGACATCGAAGGTCGCTGTGGACACACAAGCTTTGCTGTTGTTTGCAGAGCGAAAGAGAATAATAGTTACCTCCATTACTCCGTCATTTATTAAAGCAGTTTCGGTTCTAGGAGTCGTGATTTCGATTCTCAGCT
Source organism: Zootermopsis nevadensis (assembly GCF_977971745.1). Classification (NCBI taxonomy): domain Eukaryota; kingdom Metazoa; phylum Arthropoda; class Insecta; order Blattodea; family Termopsidae; genus Zootermopsis; species Zootermopsis nevadensis. Next base: position 2,648,520 of record NW_028259154.1, read on the forward strand.
TGGAAGTCGCAACGAAACTGATGTTTCAGGTCGTCCACCTCCGGCATTGAAGGCGCATTTTGTGTCAGTGAACAAAATCTGCAAGGACTGTTTCCTTCTTCTCCTTGTTTCCTTACGTAAGTAAGTCAAGCTAGTAATATATTTCCTAAGCTAACAAACATCCGTCTTTTTCAGTCGTCCATAGCGCTTAGATAGCCTCTGCAGTTTACAGAGCGTCATTAAACAAACAAACAGATAAGTAAAGTTTGAACTAACTGCTTTCTGAGTCACGTTTTGACGGTGCGTCAGGTGGAGATTTGCGGTGAGCCCGTGGGCCCCCGTATCACTGTTTAAAAGTACAGAGCAGACAGCTCAGTCCATCCGGAAGTAAGCGTGCCACAAAGTAATTTAAATGCAAAGAAGTGTTTTATTAAGCCCTCGGGAGTTCAGTTACGCACTCGTGCAAACTGTGGAAGCAGACAAATATGAAGCAGTTTTATTGTAGCCGAGAGATTTAAGACGGGCAGCTGCTTCGACTAGTTTCGGTAGCCGAGGTTTGCTACTTCCGGAAGAAGGGTGGACACTTGGAAACAAGTCCATTCACGTTCTGATTGCAGTTTATATTTTCTGTATTATCGCGTTCATTATTATATTATTGGCGCTTCAATATGTCAACGCAATGTGACAGTGTCATCTGACATTGTTCTTAGTTTACGTAAATTAGCCACATACTAACTAACTAACTAACTAACTAACTAACTAACTAACTCCCTGGTAGCAGAAACCGCAGGTCCAACACCGACGACACAAAAGCCCGCCACCGGACACGATCCTGAGCCAACTCCATCCATTTTCCATCCTCGCAGCCCACCGAGACTTTGGATTATTTCCGCTGGAATTTAATCAATACTAGGAGATTTTTAACGTTTTAATTTCCAATGACAATTTCAACTTTAAGACTCGGTTCTGGGATGAACGGGCCTGCTGTTTGTACTATAAACAATTACCATATTTCTGTGCTTTTCAATTGCACTATCTTCCACTTCAAGACATTTCATATCGTATTAGTGTTAGAGAAATGTTTATGTCTTGCAAAATCGTTGTGGATTTGCAACGTACAACACTATCGATCCGTGTAGAAATTGTGACGGATAATGTAGATGTTTTGGGCTTGGAAAATTTAACAACGCGATATCAACTGAATAAAATTCGATGGGAAATTATTTATGTGTCAAATAATGAAAGATTTTTGAAAATAAGACGAAATTTCATTCTTTCGAGATCTGGTATCTTCACTTTAATCCGGAGAGACTGAATAAAACCACAGATATACTCAGTGCTGTAACCGTGATTCGAAAAAAATAATGTCTCCCGAACGCGTGACCGTTGCGTAAAAGTTGTCGGTCTGAAAACGTTCTGCAGCGAAGGCTCACAAAGCCGGTGACAGGTCTGACGGTCTGGAGGCTAACACAGTCTCCTGCCTTCAACAGCCGTTTGATACCATAGCTAACCACCGTTTAGTAGTGACAAGCGTTGAAAGCAAGAAAACCGCTGCACGCCAAAATGTCAGCATGTACTCCGTGTTGCTGCTAATCTCGTAAACGATCAACTCGTTATTACATTAAAACTGTACACGGCACCTCAAAGCCCGGCTCATTTTGCGCCCTGCAAACTACACATTTAAGCCTGTTTCCTCTCTCGCACAAAATCCCCTTTCGTGTCGTTTACACGTGCGGAATTAGCGACACACAGAGCGGCTTCAGACTGCGCTCAATGCAGTCACTCGCATTTGAACGTGATCACGAAGTCTTTTAACCGGCGGTTGGGGACAGCGCACCGGAAGCGGGTTCTATTAATTCCCTTCTCTAATTTTCCTCTCTTATTATATTTTCTCTTCAGGACAGAGAATGGCTACGGACTGGACGACCGAGGTTCGATCCTCGACGGGGGCAGAGGATTTTTCTTCTAGCCTCTGTGTCCAGACCGGTTCTGGGGCCCACCCAGCCTCTTATCCAATGGGTGCCCGAGGTCCTTTCTCCCGGGGATAAAGCGAGGCCAGGGGCTTGACGCTGACCCCTCAACCCCATCTAGTGCCAAGGTCAAGAATGAGTAGGAGCTATACCCCTCTGCAGTTTTACGACTTTATTATTAGGACGAAATCAAAGAAGATTATTTAAGGACCAGGGATTTTTCGTGAGTTGCTGCGCTGCTATCAAGACTACGCCTGAAAAGGTGTTTAAAGATACCAGCGCCACGACTGCTAAATGAGGACGGTGTTTTACTCAGGAACTGAAGTTGTCCAATGACAACAAACCGATAAACGAGTATGCAACTCATACTCGGTCTTCTTTTCAGCTGATCTGCTCAAGAATTTAGAATTCCTCCTTCGCTTATTCTGTACGGAAATGTTTGTTCGTCATGGAGGATATAAACAGTTAGTTGTTGTGTGTTAATAAACGTTCCGAAATGTGTGTTCACGAGTCTCAAATGTTACACTTACTTGATTATGATTTGTTTTACGACGTTGTCAGCACCTCGGGCAACAGAGTGTTGATTCTTGTGCAGACCGAAAGAAAACCTCAGCTGGTGTCCGGACTTCGATAAAACCCGGAACCTAACCTAATACAGTGTGCAGGATCGGCGACAATTCCTAAGTGTTGTGATGTTGGTTTGTCTCATAAGACTGAGCGTTCAAGTGTTCATGAGCATTGTCGTTGCATGTTAATGGACTGCGATACATCTGTCACGTGGCTGGACTTAATGGGATTTGAAACACGCGTTTCGTATGCGTCACATTCTGAAGTAAGAGGCTTTGGTTCGTTACTGCAATGATTAATTATTCTTGTCAGTGTGTTTGGAATCTATTAAAAGGAACAAATAATTCGTCTTAGAGCTTTAATTAACATATTTGCATGCCCTGTGCATGTATTTTTTGAGCAAAATTATTGGGTCGTCGATAATTGATAACTTTTGTTATAGTGAAACAAAAATTGTCAATACGTGAACTCGTGGGCGGTGGTTTGTCCTGTTAAAATTCTCTGCTCCACGCTGAGTTCTCAAGACTCGATCTTGATGCCGCTGTTCGTCTCGATCCAGTCCAAGAAACTCGTGACTCTGGCGAAGCCATCAGGATATCCCAGCTCGCAGCCAGCGGCGGCCCCAAACGAGACGACCCCGATCTGGGTGTAGGCGTCGTCGATCTCGATAACCAGCGGACCGCCACTGTCGCCCTGTGGGGGAATGTGAGAGATTTCGTCAGTTGGATTGACTGCTGTGCTTCTGGCATCACGTGACGCAGAATGCAAGTCGATCTCCAAATACTACGGGCGTTGAAAAAAGGAAAACATATCCTAACAACCAATTTCAACACTAAAATGTGTTCTGTAATCTTGCTGAATCTGTGCTGTGAAAGTTTGTACAAACGCAACTTACGGTCGTGTGATTTGTAAATGCTGAAAGATACCCCTGCCTCTATCTTCAGGGCGTGTTTAAGGAATGATCAAGAATGCTGATATACAGAATGTCCCAGAAAGATGTATGCACAGCAGCAACTTCGGTGGTCGTTCGCCCGCCGCCATCAACTGCGCCTCGAAGCTAACGGTGGCCATTTTGAACACCTGCACTAGCTTCGCTAATTTGCGTAGTGTCAGTGCTGGCACATATAATGGATCAGTTTCTTAGACTGTCCTTATTTTGTTCATTGAACGCGCGTAAATACGTTTTGGGACATTCTGCATGTAACTCTGCTCTCAGCAATGGCCTTCGGAAGGGGTCAGATTGCGAGGTCAGTCCTCAGTTTTCGTGATTATCGAAGTGTGAGATCTTTTGCCCCTTGTACTATACTTGCCTGCCGTTGTTTTTCTCAAGACCCCGCGCCTATTATTTGTTATTTTATAGACTGGGGTCCATGCGTCGACTTACACTTTTCCTTTTATTAGATTTAAGGAACCAAGACTTGGTTTGTCATAAATCAGAGACGAAGAACGATGGCCGGAGAAGTAAGAGGCCTTGTTCCGGGTTACTTACGCTGCACGTGCTCTTCCCATTGGGTGCTGCGACACAGAGGGTGCTGGACACGATGTAAGAGCCAAATACACCAGCGCAGTCTGTGTTGCTGATGACTGGCAGATCCACGTAGTTCAGTATAGTTGTTATACCAGAGGCACCTGGAAAACGCGAATGTCTTCCATTGGTCCCTGCATTGCTGATGCAATTACCAGAAGCGGTTGAGGGAAAGGCTTATTCTCAGATCTGCTTAAAATGGATTTATTACGGGAAGGTCCGTCCGTCAGTCTGTCCGCACGTTTTATTTCCACTGCTGCTTACCCAATTTCTACTAAACCTGGCGCTTGAGGGTTTGCTTATGCTGAATACACAACACACATACGATGTGCGCATAGCATAAAAGACCTGGCGCATTCTCTAGAATTTGACTTTGAAATTTTCCGAAGACGAGAGAGGCGTCAAAATGTGTGTGGGCAATGACCCGCTGACCGCATGGCACCTGTGATCGTCTTCGCCACCAGTTCCAAGTACGACGTATCCGTCGGACGAAGATTGTGCATTTTTAATCCTTACGGCGCTGGCAAACTTATATGAAGGCCTCGAGAGAATTTTCCTCAAATAATTCCGGGATAGTAACTTAAATTAGGCCTCGATCGCTCCTTTCATTCGACGCTACTGAACAAGCGTCGTTAAATGAAGTATAAATTAATCAATTAATTGTAGGCCTCGTACTCACTGTCAGAGGGCTTCCCCCAGCCGCTGACTCGAGCAGTTTCGCCGGCGAAGTCCGGTGGATTCGGCTCACGACGGGGCAGTTTCACTGGCGTGATGAAATCTGAGAAGTTTACAGAAATATTTGAAGTGTTTTGTCATTTATCTGAATTTCGAAATACTAATCCATCTTGGGGACTCGTGTTGTTTTGTAAATGGTGGAGTGAATTGAATTCCAGTTCTTTAATTCTTTGTCACTGCCAATACTAGTGCGCATTCCGTGCATATGTTAGACTGTTCATTACATATTTTGCAGAATCATAATAAATGACACTGAGTCCACCTTAGCCCTATTTAGTAACTCACGTTCAGCAGCAAGTCATCATCTGATCTGAAAGACTTTTTCATTGCGTTTCAACTCAGAGAATCAGAATTGACTTCTTCACAACTGAGGCAGCTTGAAATCGCAAAATTGCCCTCAGTTACCTTCGTATTTTCATTGCAGCCCGAATTTTGAAAATATTTAATTCCCCTTAGCTGAACACAGAGCATATAACTGATGCTACAAGATCGAAATTTTGTTTCCTCGAGTTAAGTCGACATCCTCTCTCCAGCGAGTTTTAGACCATGGACGCGTTTCAACACTGAAGACAGAATATTTAGGTGGTCGTAAACGTAAACCATGATCAGTCATGATGACGCAGGTCCGCTGATGTGAATTTGCGAGCAGAACGCGTCGCGAACACCTTCCTGCCACAAGAACGCTACTTACCGGAGAATTCAATGGAGACCCGCACAAGAGCAATGTCGTTGTTCAGGCTTGTTGAACTGTACTGGGCGTGGACAATGCTGTCTGTCGACTGAACTGAAATGGAGCCACTTTCTTGGATATCTAATCGGTTAGCTCCGAGTGTTAATCTATATACGTCTCCACTAGAACAATAAATCACAGTTTTGAGGCGAATAGCTGAATTGTCGGTAAATTTCAAAGGCCAAGCTGTGCAGAAACACAGAAGACAGCCATCTCGCAAATAGTTTCCTCACGCGTGTTTATAAACTGGCCACCATAATGCATTTTATATTACTAAAATTGGGCTAATCATAATTTAAACGCAGCTAATGAAACTTTACAAAATATGGCAGAGTCCTGAGTTGTAACACTGTGTAGTCTGGTAGACGTTTACCGAAGATTCAGAGGCCCTTGCTGTCTCCATCGTCAGAGCGATAAGTATGATGGAGGCAGCAGGGACCTCTGAAACGCTGGCAAACTTCTACCAGTCACGGCCCTACAACCCAGAAGACAGCCATCTTTGTACTCGCCGCCCTGAGAACCTCAGATCTTGCCTACCCAAGTTTCTGTTCAATAAACAACATAACATTAAAACATTTTAAAACATTAAAACTTGTTTCTTCCATATGTGTTTTGCCTATATGATAACATACTGGAAGGTGATTATGCATTTAAATTTGCTGTATTTCTCAAGTAAGTTGGAGAAACAATTTGAGCACATTGAGGGCTTAATGCTGTGACAATTTTGTCTAATCGATTGGTTACTTTGAAAATTTATTTTAATTTAAAATACATGGTAAATAATCCATAGGAACTAATTTAGCCAATTGTAATTCCCAATACAGTTAACACAGATAATAAAAGTTCGTGTTTCATTATGAACCCAAAGGGTGTTTGATGACCGTCATAGTGCGCAATGGAAGATGGCGTCACAATGTATGATGTTTTCCATACATCCTAAAGCTCATAGGTTTTACTTCGTTGAATGTAGGAATATGAAACATGACACAGAATGTCCTCAGGATTTATTCCCTCTGTAATAAGGCAACTGTGGTAATTCAATTCAGTCCACCGCCTACTGAGCAAGCTTTCTCCATTTGCTGTCTGATTCGTGTGATTAAAGTCTTCAGATGCTCAATACAGTGCAACGTCAAAGGCGCAATGCACTACAGCCCTTCAGAAATTCCATGGCGAGATTATTTTAAGCTAAAATTTATTCAACATTTCTTTAATTTAGTTTATAATTTCCACATATACAATTTTTTGTTTTTTTTTTGTTTAGAAAGGTTGTGCATTTCTATGACGTACTGCCACACAGTTTTCTGTTAATCATTATGAAATGTGTTAAACGTTAATTAACACAGACATTGGACTAATGTTTCTTGAAGTAAGAGAGCTACTGTCTAATAAGATGTAAATAAACTTTTATTGGTAAAGTTGTATTTTATGATAAATACTGTATCTTACTCAGACGTGTTATGTGAGGCTTTAACAAAACACATAATGTTTATTGCGTCCGAGGAAATCCGAAGCATTTTAAAAATCACATTAGATTTACTGAAAATTGAAATGGTGGGGGCTTGTCTTATTGTGGCCTGCGCTCGTTGTCATAGTTTTCTAGAATGGAGGAAGAGTTGTGACAAGTATTTCGATTTGTACTCACCCGCAGTGCGCAGCTGTGAGGACCCACTCGTTCGAGATGACAGACCCACCGCAGAACCAGGCACCATCAATGATGAGGCCAACTTGCCATGGAAACTGACCACGGCTGGCAGTAAGACCATTGGTTATACGCTTACCACTTTCTGGTACATTTACTTTTCCTGCAAATTCTGGGCAACGAAAATTTGCTGTTAGATGCCGATACACGTTATCGCGGTTTTTAAAATATTAGGTACAGCATGTATTTAGATATATTATCTATGCGTTCTGCTTCGTGAGCGTATTGATCGAAAGATTTTCACCTGGTTGTGGTTTGGTGCCCCTTTTGAAACCAGGGTAAGTTTCCGGGCTTCGCTGTTGTGCCGCCATGATGGTTCGCCATTCCTGTTGCGTGTAGCTCGGGTGTACGGGTACGCCAATACGACGAGGCTTCAAGTCTCTGAGGCTCGGCTGTGCCTGTCAAAACAACGCGACCAAGAGTTTTACAGTTCCTGACTTTTTTTTCATTACAGTCATGAGATCCGCGTTGTTTGCTTGTTAGGCCGAACATTCGAACGACTGTTACGGAAAGAAAGAACGCGGAGAGGCGATGTTGGACTCCTGGGTTGTAGTTCAGTCTGGACTTTTATGTAGGCGTAATCGTTTCAGAGAACCTTGCTGTCACATTCTTCAACCCTGAAGATCTACCCAGAAGTCCAAGTAACTTTACAATCCACATCGTCAGCGCTTAGAGAACCTCAGACCTCCCTCAGATGCAGACCATTTTTGTAAAGAGCATGGTGAGGAGAGCAGAGAAGGTACAGAAACTGCGTCATAATTTATAAACTCCGAAAGGTACTGATGGGAAAATGTAAGGACAAGGACAGTATAAAATGGTTGTCTTGTGGGGTGTTGCGCGAGTGCAGTCTGGTAGAAGTTTGCCGACTTTTCGGAGGTCCTTACTGCGTCCTTCATCAGGGAGCAACTACTTCTGAAACGTCGGTAAATTTCTACCGCGCTACAAGGCACAACATCGCAAAAGTTTCAGACTGTGTGGCGTTGAATAACAGCGAATTGGCAAAGGGTTTGGAAGGAAGCGTTCGTGGCCTGATGTAAGGCAACTTTGTGGAGGACCTGAGGAAACCCACGAAAAGCAGTTATTGTAGCCGGTCTCCGGACCGAAATCTGACCACCTAACGTCCAGGGGAGCGAACCACTGAGCATCTACGTCAGCTTTGAATTAGACTCTTTTCAGGCCCAGAAAATGAAAGCTGTGCTACCAGAGTGTTGATGCTTTAGCCTGAAACTGGGCGACAGACGATCTGATGTCTTACCAAGACTCCGAGGGTCGTGAGAACAGCAAATGCGACGAGCGTCTTCATCGTTGGCCAAGGACTACGCAGGACAGAACGTCGGTGCAATTTATGACCGCGATTTAGCCACCGTACACCAGAGCCACTCGAGATAAAACGTGCATTGTTCTGTGATAAGTCCTTGGGAGTCTAATCAGTAAATCATAATGTATCGAGCTAGCAGGCTGATTAAAGTAAGCGCAGTATTTAACCACGTGTGCGTTTTATTTCGGATTACTGATAACTCTATTTATTATCTGAGGTAATGATCAATCATATCTGTAAGATTCCAAATGGAATGAAAGGCCGTCTCTTTTCTTAATCAAGGCATTTCAGATAACAGTAGGACAAACCAGTTTTGCGACAAGGTACAGAGTCATGTTGAGAGGCTGCTCGTAATTTACTATCCAAATATACCTCGAGGTAAAAGAGTGGAGTTTGTCAGTGACAGGATGTGACGTCATTGTAATTAATGCGCATGCCCCGACTGAGGATAAAGATGGCGGCACAAGGGATGACTTTTACGGAGATCTAGAACAGGCATCACGTGAAAATTTTGCTAGGAGATTTCAATGCGAATGTGCGATTTTTGGTAAGGAAAGTCTGCATGAAGTTAGTGATGATAACGGGGTCAGAGTAGTAAATTTTGCAACTTCGAAAAACCTAATCGTCAAAAGCACGACATCCCCTCGCCTTGACACACTTGGTCTTCCCCTGTTGTTGTCGCACATAGACAGACACGCCATGTTTTAACTGACGAAAGACGAGACTCCGGTAAATTAGATGTCCGATCTTCCGGAGATGATGACTGCAATACCGACCGTTACCTGGTCGTGACAGAATTAAGGGAGGGACTTTCAGTAAGTAATTGATTTAGAAAACTCTGGTTTGAAAAACAAAATATGACGTAGAAATTAAGGGAAAGTACCAGATAGAAATCTCCAACACATTTGCGGCTTTAGATGACAGTTTGGAAGCCAATAGAGCATGGAATGAGGGGGGAAAGCCACAGCAGTGGAAGGAATTGATTATTGTACCAATTCGTAAGAAGGGTTATAAGACTGTAATAATTATCGAGGAATCTCTGTCTTATAATCTGCGTACAAAATTTTATCCAACATTCTTCTGACAAGGCTCACTCCATATGCGAATGAAATTATTGGGAAATATCGGCGTAGGTTCCGTCCTAATAGATTTTCTACATTCGTCAGATTCTAGAGAAAAAGTGGGAGTACAATGGGACACTCCATCAACTATTTACAGACTTCAAGAAAGTCTACGACTCAGTTGAAATAAATGCTGCTTATAATGTTTTGCTTGAATTTGGCGTACCTAAGAAACTAGTCAGGCTAATTAAAACATGTTTAAGTAAAACCTCTAGCAACATTCGTGTAGGTAAACATTTGTCTGATACATTTCCTATTCAGAATTTCCCGAAACACGGAGATGCTCCATCACCGTTGCTTTTCAATTTTGCCTTGGAAAATGCCATCGGGAAAGTCCAAGAAACTCAAGGAGGTTTGGAATTGAATGGGAGACGTCAACCTTTGGTCTATGCTGATGACATTAATCTGCTGGGCTACAATATAAATATTGTAAAAGCAAACACAGAAACACCCTTAAGGGCTAGAAGGGATGTTGGTCTAGAAATAAATGCATCGGCATCAGAATTCAGGACAGCGAATGAATCGTTCGAAAATGCGACAAAATTCAAGTACTTGAGGACGACACTAACAAGTCTGACTGACATTCACGACATTCTTAACGCAGGATTCGTACGTTTGTTAAGTCCGTGCAAGAGGGAAGTAAACTTCATGAGTTCTTGACGAAACTCCTTTATATTACTTCATGTTCGATTAGACTTTATTTAATACTCTTGTTCATTTCCGTCGGGCTTCATTTTAGAAACTTTATTTCCTGAATGAAGATAACGTTTTAAGATGCCTGAGTATCTGAATTTTAATTAAACGTTTGAGGACTGGCTTCTAGCTTAGGCTGTCTCTTATCCTTATTTTGTATTTAATTCTGACAGGAACATTTGTAGTGGGATTGTATTGTTCTGCTTTTTTTCTTATATGTTCATAAACTACCTGTAACTATAACTTGCCGTTTTATCTTGCGAAAATTAGGCATGGAGTCTTCAAAGGCTTATTTGTCAGATGAACTGCCCTTCTCCTTTCCAAACTGATCTTCGTACAGAAATATGTAACAGCCTTATGTTCCTTGTTAGTTAGTTATCCTTGTTACGTGTTTCCAACAATGAGATCAGTTTCTTCCTCGTTTACGAACAAAATATCTCTCTACAGATGGAGACGATATTTCCAGTCGAAGCGTCGGTAAACTCCTACAAGAATACAAGGCGTCACGTCACACGACCCTACAATCAGCGTCTTCGCCGTCGTCAAAACTTCAAATCTCAGACGACTATTCGTGTTCTGTTAATATAAAGATCACATATCGGTGTTAATTTTCGCGTGTTCCTGTCGATGGTGTAGGTGGCTGTAATAAAACAGAGTATTTGGTGTAACTTTGTGCATATCGAGAGGTCCCTGTAAAGTAACTAGTCTCGTATGTTACGTAAATTCGGCGGCTTTTATGGAACCAGGAACTGTATTGTCGTGTTTACATAAGCCCTCCACTGGCCCCGAAACTAAGCCGGAGAAATCTCTTACACCCTAAAATCCACTTTTACATCACCGCTGTGATTGTACTGATTCTTTCTACGGCCATCTCAACATTCATGATTTGATGACTCTAATGATATATTATTTAAAACATGCCCAAAATTACTTAAGGTCTTCAAGGAGTTTCCATGTCTCTCTTAAAGACTTTCTTTGCATTATAATGTAACTGTATTCATAGCAGTAATTTTATTTTATTCTTATTCGTGTGAGGCGTATTGCATTTTTCTTTTGTTTATCACAAGCGATTTTTCTTAATTTGGTCGTTTATAAGGAGAAGCTGTGCAGACTCTCTCCGACTTGGAGGCCGAAGACCTAGACTCCGCGTAATCGTCCGTCTCCTCAGTAGCCCCGGGCCTGGGCGTCATCTGTTATATCGACCGACAGAAAGTGGCTTCTCCCTCAAACCCTCGTTTGGTCGAGCCATTGCTGTGAAAGTCGCACTGTGAATCTTCACGCTGATGTTTAATTAATGTAGGCTCGCAAATTGGAAAGGGTTCCCAGTGGGTTCTAGTTCGAAATGATATGCTGGCTTTTTAACAAGCCGTAGCAGAGGGAAATTGTTCAGGTAGAAATTGTAACGGCTGAAATCTGGGGAGATGACGTGGGGGTACGTTAATAAATAATCGACGATGAACCAATTTTCTGATGGATTTGTTTGATAAAAGTTTAATGAACGAACATGCACGTAGCCAGAAAATTACACTTTACGAAATTAATCGGCTTGATAAGACTCAATGCCGTAAAGAATTTATATCTTTCTGTGAAGGAGGACGTCCAGTTAAACCGAATTTGGTACTCGACTCTGTTTCATTATGATTACGAAATGTTATTTGCATCGAACAAGTTCCTAACATGTCCATGTAATGAACTTCCTCGTTGCTTGCGGGAACGGGTGTTTCGATGCGAGGCGTCACTCACCGGGCAGTACGCCAATTATTCTTCGTGTAAAACAACTGGCACGTGGCGTCTGTTTACGCTAGAGTGCAATTTAGTGCTTCAGAGGCGGTAGAATGTGTTTAATTCGATACCCGTAAGCACGACGGTACCCTTTTCGGCTGTCCTTCAAGAACTTACTGGGCAACAAAGGTGGCCATCTTCATGCTCGTCGCCGTGAGAACCTCAAATCCTGCACCCTGGATGACGTGTTCCTTTAAAGAACTGCGCAAGGTTCATGCATTCTAACATCACACCCCATCGCACTCTTCTGTAACAAATATAAGATTTTTTCGAATAAAGTAATCGTCTCGTATTGGTGTAATCGAACAACGACAATAGGTTTAAATCTCGGCCAAGAGACCGGCTAACCTATTTTCCTTTGTCCCTCCAGGAAAATGCCGGGATAGTGCCTTAAATTATGCCACGACCACTTCCTTCCACATCCTTTCCCATTCAGTATTCACTCTCATTCTGAGCTGCTGAAAAAGTGTCGTTAAATGAACTATAAATGAATAGACACTGTGAGAACCTCAAATCATTCTTGGTCACTTATAATTTGAAAGACTGAACTCTGTTGTGGCGATGTTTGTATTCAGGGTTATTTTTGTCGTTTGATCTCTCGTGGAACGGCGTCTACCAAGAGTCAGCCAGCCGATTGAATTCTCTGCTTTGTGAGTGGGCGCCCGATCCACCTGCAGCCTCAAGCAGTTTTATCATTTTTGAGCCCAGATTGCAGCACGAAAATGGGTTTCTCCAGATATCGCCTTCCTGTTAATTAATTGATGGATCACGTCACTTCTTTTTCAGGTATTAGTGTTGGGATTAGTGTCTATTAATATCGCATCGTTGTTATCAGTACGTGCATAATATCTTCAGTTTTCTGTCCCATAATCTGTATTCGCTTTAAACATGTCCTTGACAAAATCTTCTCTTCATAACACGCAATTTCCTTCATTTCTGTTTTGTTCCTCGATGGATATATCGATGTTTGTATCATTTTCTCTGTGTCTGTGTTGCGATGTCGCGGGAGTTACACCCCTGTCTCGTTTGGTTTGTCATCCTGCCTCGGCTTTAACCATTGTTTATCAGTTATTTTGTTGAATGTATCCTTCCGCCTCAGATATGGGATCTGGCGTACGTCTTTCCACGTAAAATATTACTTCCTCCATTATTAGATTCAAGAAATATTCAGAAGCTGACAGTCAGTCTCCTAATCAAGAAATCTCCCACCTTTTACAAAACGTAGAGGTTCATTGTCCTGCACGCAAGGGCCCGCCACTGGTCCCTGTCGTCGGTCAGATGAATCTGTACAGTCCCGTCGTAACTCTGTACTTTTCTAAGACTCGTTTCGATATGATGTCTCCGTCTACTTCTAGTCTGCAAAGAGAATTTTCTTTCCAGAAATGATTCTTAAACGTCGACTCTGAAGACGGAGGTAATACGTTCCTCCGAAACTTTTTAATCTACATCCAATTCCAGAAGGCGGTGGTCCCTCGATTGCTGTCAACTCACTGTTTAATTGTCTTCTTGTGAGACGCGAGGGCATGGAGTGGAGATCTAGTGGCCGTATTCAACTGTAGGATTGGGCTTCGAAATTTGTAGTGCGGCTCGCCGACTCCTCTGGGGAAACTCTTTTCGTCACATGAACGGAACGTGACCTCTGAACCCTTCTCGTTTATGTCGTGGCGACGTTCGCAGTTTTATCATAGTCGTAGTTCAGTCCAATTACCTTTGCTGCCAGGATATGGTACTAAACGTCGGTCCATAAGAATTAAAAATGATTACGCAGTTATTTATTTATTTAGTGTTCTGTCTGACGACAGGTCCATATGAACAGGATCCTTCCATCCTTTCCTCGGACTGGGACCTGTTCATATACGTTCTTGGCAGATGATCCAGAAGTGGTTTGCCATTGCCTTCTTCTGTGTGTGAATGGAGTAATTGTTGGGATGCCACGGAGAAACCGGGGAAGCCCCCGGAGGAAAACTCCGTGTTGCCTAGACCACGGCCTTGCCCAACACAAGTTATAAATTCGAACCCGAGACCCCAGGATTACAAGGCCAGCGTTCTAACCGCTAGACCGCCGTGGCTTGATTACGCAGTACTGATACTAAATCCATGCATCTTTTATTTAAGTACAGGAAAATATGTATCCAAGATATTTAAGTTTTGTCTGTATTTAATCACAATGCGCTGCTGTCATGACCCATTTCTCATCAGTCTCTTTTTACACTAACGAATGTATTAAAACCAGAAAGAAAATTATGTCAACAGAAGCAGCTGATACTAGAAAGACGTAACGAGGTCAATGGTCTACATTTTGCTCTTTGGCATAAGACGCTCCCCGTGTGTATTTAATGTCCCACTGCATTTACCAGAAAGTTCACGGACGCAGACAGCGCGAATTGTAATATTTAACTAAGACGGAAACTTACGCGACTTACAATGTTGGCAGTTGTGTTGCCTGTTTGGCGACTTTTTCCTCAGGCACACCGACTTCCTCACGGCTTTCCTTTTTAAGTAATTATGAATGAAAGGCCTTGAGGCGTAATCCCCGAACGGACAAGAAGCCATTTCCGCCACGTGATTCCCTGTGTGAATCTGCCATTGCAGCTGATGGAAAGTGGGGGGGGGGGGGGGGGGTTCAAAAATGCACCCAGTATTTTAATCAGGAAACGTGTAAGGAAAAGAGAACTTGCGGAGATTTGGGTGTGGATAGCAGAATAATATTCAAATGGATCTCAAAGCCTCAATGTTCGAGGCAGCTGCTTTCGATATTCATCCCCTGCCTTTTTATTGCAGACTTTTATGGGGCGAGGGTTGTATTAAACTTTTACTGTGCCGAAGATGAAAGTTTCGAAAGTTTTGTGTCTCGATCTGTACGAAATGGATGTTCGAATACAAATTTTTATTATGCACTTAGAACCCAAACGGCTAGCTTGGTCATGTTCAGTTATCATAAAGAGGGTTGCTAGCTCACAATATTCTGAGAGGAATTCTTTATTATGAACGAAAAGATAATCACTTAACAATTCGCAGGAAAAACAATTATTTTTTGTCATTATGTCGCAGAAGTGCGAGGTTAAGCATTTTCGCCGTTCATCGTCAGTTTATACATTAAACAATCTCTACGGAATATATATTTTTTCTTTAGAAAATAGTAATCGGCCACGTAGTCGAGAAACTCCGTGTTGTCGCAGAGCTTGTAAGGTTTGCGAGCATTAAAGTATTTTAAAAAAATCCCACTGCTGTCGATTCAAGTTGACCACCGAAAGAGTAGAACACATTCCTCCTCTGCTTAGTTTCTGCAAAATCATTGCAAACTAAGACTATTCTTTGTCAACTACAGGCCTTAAAATAAGGAAAATAAAGTAGCCTATGTGATTCCGATGTTCCGCCTTGAACCTGCCGTGGTGTCCTGTATTATGCGTGCTTAATTGGTGACATTTGAGGTTCTCACGGCGGCGACAGTGAAGATGTCTTCTGGATTGTTTTGCCGGTTCAAGTGTACCGACGTCTCAGTACTGCTCTCTGCCTCATTTGGATAACTTGGAGTAATTAAACGAAGGAACTTGGTCGTATCTTGGAGACTAGAAATACGCGCATTTTGGAAGGTTACTTAATGATCGTTCAGAGGATCGACACGTTACATCAGTTACTTTATAGGGGGTATCCACGTCTCATGTGTTGTTCATATACACGACGTTTCGGGAAGAAATTCGCTGTTTTCCTAAATGAATTTGAAATAAGTAACAGATGTATCATTGACGGAAATTATGAGGGCCTCATGAACATGTGTGTGTGTTAGGCTAACAGCAGATGAAACGGCTTTGGAGAAATGCCTTGTGTTATGAAATGGATTTAAGTGGAGATGCACGACGCAACAGGGAGTCTGTGTTAGGCGGTTTTGATCCGGTGTGTTCATTAGCAGCGTGGAAAATCTTGATAGGATAAATAGATTCATTAAATTACTGTTGCAAGTGGAACAAGGCACTGTCTTGCGAGAAGGAAAATGTTAGGAAGTCTTCCTTTCCTCGGCACCTCGCGTCCGCTGTGTGGTTTATTTACGCGAGCAAACTGCCATCTGCATGGAGGATTTTCAACAGTGAAATATTAACTTCGCGCTTCCTTTGCTGAAAAAGAGAGAGAGAGAGAGAGAGAGAGAGAGAGAAAGAGATGAAAACGAAGAAGTCGAGGAGCCTGAGGCTTTATGTTTCAAAGGTGCCACGCCTCTAGTGACGCTCCGGGCCACAAATGTTCGTTCACAAATTTACAGGGACGAAAAGTAACTTTCACTGACGTTGCGATTTATACAGATCACGTGATATCGATAGGACCTTATGATGGGCTGGGAATATGGAAGGGATGAGGGGAAGCAATCCTAAGTGGCGGCTGCTTAACAGATGGGGGAACAAAATAAAAATGTATGTTGGCGAGGTCAGGGGGTTGTGACGTCGTGTGCACTAGTAGGTTTTTAACAACGTTTATAGGGGAACTTACTGTCTCTATCTTCAGGTCTGATAATCTAGTAGTATCTCAGGCACTACTTAAAAGTGTTTTCCACCTTTTATGGAAGTCGAAAGTGATCACAAGGTATTGCCAACGATCCTTGTTCTCAACCAGACGAATTCCGTCAGCATCATCCTCCCGCGTACGTCCAAGTGCTTTTTTCTCTTTGCATTTCCTAACTAAATTTCTGCATGCATTTCTCGGTGCTCTCATTCGTCATGGCAACAAGCACAAACATCAGTGTGTCTATATGGCGGCGTATTTTGCAAGGGCTGGAGTACAGCTAACTCTCAAAACGCTTGTTGAGTGCGTATCATACAAATGCACTGGCCGAATTAATTTGCATTTGTTAAGCGCGTCCTACCCTTGCTACTCTGAACAGGGGCAAATTGTTTGTCTCTGTTGGGTGCTGTTGATCAGCTGTGTTAAAAAAAATATTGCTGTCCTTTTAGTATGTTGCACCTTGTACTTGTTCCACTGTCGTTTTGCTTTTGAGTATCTAAATTAAACGATCGTCAAGTCCGGTGGCATGTGAAATCTGAAATTTCCCGCTGCTCTGACGTCTGACAGCCACTTTCGTTTCAGCTTCTCTCGTCAGGTGATTCTGATACAGCACGGCGCGACCACCGCGTAGTAGCGTGTTTGTTTGTTCGTTCGACACAAAAACATCCGTGCGATGTCGAGAGTGGACTGAACGCAGTTCACCGAACGGAGCTCAGGACAAATTATGGTGTGAAATAGATTCGTGCTACTAAAGAGAATGGGAAGGAACATGTCAACAGCGAAAGCAAAGTGAACGTAGGACATAACACAGAGCAGAGACAAGGCGTACTCCGGCCTAGAAAATACGCCTACCCGACTCTTGGCGAATTTTCGCTGCAAACTTCCGCTTCCGGGCGTGAGCCTCGTCGAATGTTGGCTGTTAACGTTTTCAAGCTCATCGTGTTTATTCCTTGTTTACCCAAGTTTTAATGGTTGTGTTGTTCGATATAAACGTTTGATTTAACACTTCGTCGCTGTTTTGCAGGGTGGCGAGGGGCTATACTACGTCGCACTGCGAAGTAGCGTAGGTTTCGAAAAGCGCGTGCCAGTTGGAGGCCGGACTTCTTCGCAGCCGTGCGCCATTTCTGTCTTTAGAGATTTGTATTGTTCCGGGGCCTGAAATAAAAGTGTCCATTGCGTTAATGGAGTTTTGAGTGGCAGTCGTAAGCTGTGATTTTAAGTCAATTGTGTGTAGTCGAAGTTTCGTTTGGTGAAATTTCTAGCCATTAAAAAATATAGTCCTAAAACGTCAGTCCTTTATACTTTTTCAAGTTGCGTATGTAAGATATAGATTCCTACTCATTGGTACGTTTAATGTATTTTATGTACACCAATTTTTAGTACTTCAAAAATATTATAGTTTTCTTAAGTTGTTTATTTCTGCACAAATTTCGTGAAAAGATGGCCGTAAGGGAATGTTTATTTCGCCTCTCCTCCGACTCTTTCATCTACGGAATTGTTAATCGAATTTAAATTAAATTTGAAATGTCGTGTTTGCAGCAAACGTCGATTTGCTAGTTTAATCTGGTTCGTATTGAGTACATATAGAACCTACTTTACATTAAGTAACTTTCGCAGATTTGGTTGTTGTGTCTTCAAAACGACTCACCGCACAAAGTTAGGGCAATGCCCCAAAATATGTAAGTTCCCTATAAATTCTGTTGGCCGCGCGGTCTGGGGCGTGGGCCTCTTGCGTTTGGACACCTGGGCCCTGGGGTTGAATCCCACTCAAGGCATTGATGTTTGTCGGCGTCTTTCCGTGTCGTGTTTTCCTATGCAGAGGCAGAGAGAGGTCTTGCGAGGGGCTGGCAACTCGTCCAAGGAGTTCTACCAAATGTCTAATTAGATCAAGGAAATCTCTGAAAGGAGGTCTGCATGTTTCAAAATTTGAGCGAAAAGGGCAGAAAGAAATAAACCTCAAGTCTCGTGGCGTCTCCTTCGGTGTTCTCTGCCATCCTTCTTTCCATCACACGACGGAAGAAGCCGACACCTCGATTCTTCCATCGCAGGATTGATTGCCCCGGGCTGACGGAAGGCGGAAGCACCCTCTCGGAAACATTTATAACAATTTCGCGCACGCACTGCGTAACACCTTGTAACAGCACGCGGCCCTCCTCGGCTTCCTCTCTGCGGAAGAGGTCCTGTAGAGGGGACCCGGGTCCTTCACGCCCTGTCTTCCTTTCAGGGTTCCCGACTAAAATGTTTCGTGTGCCGTGTCTGCTCTGTGTTTTGACCTTTGACCTTGATTTGATAACTTAAATGATGTGTTATTATTCTTCGGAAATTGACGCAGTTCGTTTGAGACGACGTTATCTGACACGTGTTAGCGGTTACAAACGTGATTAAGGATTTGAGTAACGATTCATCAGCGCCTGTCGACAAGAGACTTTTCTTATAAGCGCGCAGATATGCAGAGAGAAAAATGAATGGGTACGACCCAGCGTTTTTCACTTTTTTCACGAAACTGCCTTAAAATACAATGCGTATTCGGACACACGAAGGAATAAAAGTGCCGATGTGCATGCACCAGGTCCGTCTGTTTTCTGTGAGTCCCAGACTACGACAACGGCGCCTGTAGCTCAGAATTGCTGTTTCGTGTTCTTCCAACCACTAGTCAGAATATTGATTACGATAAAATCAATTTTATTTATTCAATTGAATCCATTCATTAAAGTACTTGACATCAGCGAGGAAGCCAATTAATAATTGAAAGGCTGAATTTGAAAACGCACCCAAGTCGTTCGATTTTTGCAGGATATATCTAGAACACTTTGCAGCCGGGTGGAGATTTGCAACCTGAGGATGGAATCCAGTGATAGGATTCTTACATATTTTTCGTTGGAGGTGTCATGAAAAAGTTAGCAACATATTTTGAAATTTTTTATTAATTATATCAGATTTACCGCGCAAATTCGTTACCAGAAGGTTGTCAGTATTGGTAAAAGAAGAGGGAACATATCGAATGAAACCAATATTTCTGAATTCTTGACGGAAAAAGTGGGCTACTCAATGTGACCTTTGGTTTTTGCTTATTGTTGTGATCTAGTGTTAATAAGGCTCTTAACTGAACAGTCAACACAGATTCCTTGAAGTGGAGACCACCTTCAGAAGTTGATGGTTCTGTCAGCTAGTCGTGAAATTCTGCATGTTTTATGGAACTTTTAAGACATTATAATCTGTCGTGGACCAGATGAATCCAGTTCGGTTCCCTGAGACACAATTTAATGTGATGTTGCTTCCTACGCCTAGATGCTTCCAAAATGAAATTCAGGCGTTTCGGCCAGACTTTTGTGAGCAGTCCTCTTCTCCCCATGCGCAATACATGTCCGCCCACCTCATTATCCTTAGCTTCATCGCCGTAATTGTATTTAGTAAGAGTAAAAGTTTAAAAAAAATTGTGGAGCTTTTCATTTTCAGTTGGCTTCTGTTTTCCTTCATGTCATCTCTTCTGGGTCCCTCAGACATCCTGACATTTGCAGGGACTCTGGACAGGGCATAGGCCCGGTACAAGGCCTCTACGTCCACAGGAGAAAACGAATCAGAAAGACACGGAAAATACGTGTCGAGACATAGAATCGAACTCACAACCCATTTATGAGGTCTGTGACCCACACCTTATGTCCTCTGTCATCCGCAGAAGTATGGTCCTGTATATACCTAGTTCGGCTTATGGGAAGTCGGACGATTCTGAACTGCGTGATGGGAAACAGCGTATCTGACGACAATTCCGCTTAATTGTCATATCGCGAATGCGATGATGAAAGTACGAGTAGATGTTGCAGTCCGGTAGAACATCTGCGTCTCGCTGTGAAACGTGGTAATAGTTTAGGGATTGCAGTTATTTGACTCTTCGTGCTTGGAATTTAATCGTAGTTTTATCTTCGTGAACATCGTACAATTGTACACACATCAATTCTGCACAGGATCGATATCGAATTGGAGATGTTGGAAATGATCGTCGTTAGTATATTCACGTAACGAGAACGCGTTTATTGGAAGTTAAAGTTGCACTTTTAAGCCGGCTTTATTATGGCGGCGACAGTGAGGCGGATTGTATCAACCTGCTTTCCTTTTGTCAACTGCCTTATGCCTTCCTGGTATCAAACCCGGGGGACTTGCGTGTTCTTGATGGCTTCTGCAATCACTCAGGCTCTGGTAACATCTGCATGTCTGCTCTGAGCAGGATCTGAAGTGCCGCATTCTTCTGTGGTAATGGGCGTGGCTGCTAGAAATGACAGACGATATAAAACTTGGAGTAGGCTTGCAGAGGTTGTGTGGATTAGAGCAAAGTAGGTAAGTTATTGGCATGTCGGAGTCGTAGCGCACCGTGCCGCCTCCATATTGACCCAATTAACATACGACACACAATTGAATGCTGCGTGGCCCTTGAGAATAAAATAGCAAATTCTTTCTTCTTTCAGGTCACGTGTCTGATGGCGTCACCCGCAATCCGTAAGCGTAATTCACCAGAAAGTCTGCAGTGAGAGAAAAATGTTCTAGAAGCCGAGACGAACGCGAAGCTCTGTTTCTGCAGTAACCATGCCGAGGCGCTTTGTTCTGGTTGGTTTAAAATACGAGAGTCTTCCTCCAGTCGAAATTATTGCGTGTGGTGAGCGGGAAGAGGGGAAGTTCTGCAAGTCCTAGATTCGCCTGCTGCTTCTGTGTCCTCACGTTCGATACCCGTCGCTTATGACAGGCTGAGATGTGACAGTTGAGTGTCCAGTCCGTACGTCATTCAGTTTCCGGTTGTGCAAGATGCGAGTGCGTCTCAAAGGTCCATCACGCTGCTGCGACGCGCGACTGGACCGCAGATGACGGGGGTGGTGGCCCTCCGCCGTAGAGAGGTCACTGCATGTGGGGTGAGGGGAAAGTGTGACGCCACATAGACGGACCATGTGGTCCAGTGCACCCCATGCTGATACTCCTGGAGAAGCAGCCGTGTTTCTTCTAATAGCCGTCGCGTTCCTGTCCGGAGCGACGGTAGCAGGACCGCGCTACAGTTCGAGGATCGTGGAAACAAAAGCTGGTGCAATCAGAGGGATAATTCTGGAACTGAACTCCAGACATCTGGAGCCCGTGGAGGTGTTCAGAGGCGTTCCGTACGCGGCGCCCCCCCTTGGAGACCTGCGGTACAGCCCCCCGGCGCCTCCCGTGGCCTGGTCGGGGACTCGCCTGGCAGATACGTTCGGGGCCGTGTGTCCGCAGCGATATCCGGACATCTCGAACCGCTCGGCGGCTCTGCTCACCATGCCGAGGGGCAGATACAACCACCTGAAGCGACTCATACCCCTTCTCGCCAACCAGAGCGAGGACTGTCTCTTTCTCAACCTGTACGTGCCGGGAAGCGGTGAGTCTGGCAGAGTTCTGCGTCCTTGGACTATGGACCGTTGTATTCACGGGACATTTTGCTGTGCCGATGAAGGTGCGAGGAGGATTGCATCACTGTACTTACTTTATTTTTAAATGGCGTTTGCTGAGGAGAATAATTTTACCTAATGAACAGGAAGAGGTAGGAGGAGATACGAATTCGTAGGAAGGAAAATGATGTGCACTGCTCGTTGAATAGTCTGTTACGAGGGTGCCCAAGACAAGGAACAAGTGACGAGCTTGGGGAGCGTAAATTCATTCGCGTTTTAGCTCGACAGCCTGAACGGAAGAATCCGAGTCGAAGGCGAAGATTAACTCCAGATGCAACATAAAGAGACAAAAGGTGAAGTTGTGTGCGCTTTTCAGGGGCCTGTGGCGGTCTTTTGTTAGGGTCTTAATGGAATTTCGCGTTGCATGGGATTTGTTTACCAACTTCATAAATTCCACCTTCTCAAGAAGGATTTTGGTCCACAGGAACAAATCGATATCTACATTTCTGAATAAGTGTCGTCTGCGATGTTCACATGGCTCTATCGATTATGCACTCATGCATGTGTACGTTGTGGGTCCCATAATTTCAGGGGAACCCGAGTCAGACATTTAAGTTTTGAAACATCATTCCTATTTGTTTTCAATTACGACGCAGAGTTCTTCAGCTGTACTTATTCTAAGTTAAAGCGTGCAGAAGCCAATTTTTTAGTTCTGGGGGACGAGAAGGAGTGCGTTTCTAATTTATTTATGACAAAATGTTATAGTCAGCGGCCTCTGTGTTCAAGTTCCGTCAACTTGAATTATTTGTATTCCTACTCTATTAACGACGTCATTTTTGTATGTTCGAATACTTTAGTAAGTTGAAATTGTGGTTCAGCGTCTTTCATTATTTCAGGCTTAAGTGCGTTCAGATGTACAAATTAAGACGCCTCCAAGGCTCCAGTGTATTCTAGCACAAAACAGAATATTTGCCGTGTTTCCAAGTGTACCAATACACAAATTAAAATACCTTTAAGGCTTCAAGGTTTTTCAGTTTGCAGATTATAACACCTGTTATTACCTCTTCGAATTATACATAAATTATTCCGTATTCAGCGTCTCTTTCGGGCATGAACGTAACAGATCGTTCCGACTGCCTTGGTCGATGCGTCGCGGGCTTGCATAAACAGTTATAATCTTTTTCGTTGTGGCAGTTTTATTGCAAGTGTAATGCTTTTAGGTGTTCCCGAAATTTGGCTCTTGAGGCAGTGAAATGGAACAACCAATACATTATAGTGAACCATGTATTTTTTCCCAGGAAATAAATTAGAGAAACTGGGGAAAAGGATTGAATAAATCAGGAAGAGAAAAATAAAGAAAGAAAGAGGCGTCCTGTCTTATCGTTCTCTGGTTTTGGAACCCGGGGAATTCCAAACTGGACTGTGTTACTGCTTACTCTAGGCTTATTCGTGGTTTTCTCGTGCAGCAGAGGATCGTGGTGAATGTTTCCGGCGTACGCAGACAGCTCGCTAAACCGTCCACACTTAAAGAGGCAAACTAGGCGGAGTACGAGCACAAATGTGGACCTTGAAAGAGGCTGCTAATTATTTTCAGGAAATTACTTGAAAGAGCTGAGGTCGTATTTCTGTACGGGCGAACTGCACGTGCGTGCACCATCAAATGATATGCCAAGTTTTGACGATGTTTAGCAGCAGGTAAATAAGGAGGTGGTCGTGGCCTATTTTAGGTGACTCTCTCAGCATTTGTCAGAAAATAACAACGAAGATTCTTTGTCGTCAGGGCAGGATTTGAACACGTGATGTCTGGAATAGGAAGCATTTGTTGTTTGGACGTGACAGTAAAGCTGATGGGATTTCATGGAATGTTTGTGTGATGATCTTATCCAGCGAAGTCGTAACTCGGAGCAAGTAAATCTAATTAGAAGAGAGTTTTATTTCGCTATTCTATGCAGCTTCCTTCGGTCCAGCGCTGTGCTGTGCCGTGAAATTTGTTATCCGCCAATGCAGAGAGTGTAGAATGGAAACGGAAAACTTTTCTTGCCACGCTCTTAGTTACGATGTTCTTTTCTTTTCTGCCCTCGACGCAGAGCTCTGCTGCTAAGTGCCGTTGCTGAGGAGAACTTTATTCCACTCGTGTGCATAACTGAGTTAGAGGAGCCGAGTATCGGAACTCTGTCCGAGGTGAAGAAGTCGTTAGCGCTCGTTACAGTGGACCCGTTCTCTTGTGTCGCCAGACCGCCTCTCTCATTGCAACTGCATCCCTTGAATGTTATCATTATTTGTCTCAATGAATGGATGTTCGTCCATTATCGTTTCAGTGTTCGGGCGGTCGGCGGATCAGCAGCGATAGCTCAGTACCTAACCTCCGAACGGATTACCCTCTTCCGGGGCTGTGGAGGGGTCGGTTGCCTCAAACGTCGAATATTAATTAAATCTGACACAGGTCATGTTCATTTGTTGTCTGCCATCATTAAGGAGCGTGGCTCCCGTGCCTGATTTGCGCAAAATTCATAAACTGAACTCAAAATTAGGTACTTTCTCAGCGCGCTCGCTTATTACCTCACAACCGACTACAGGAACTAAATTTTGTCGGTCTTAAATTGTACTTTTGAAGTGAAACCGAAACGTTTGAAGTGTCTAGCTGACGATCAGAACGGAGCAAATGCCCGCGTTGGCGACGCTGCAGGCAGCAGCCAACTTTGAAACGTCCGCTAACGTCTACACGACGCAGCGACCCGGAAGGCGGCCATCTTCGTGCTCGCTATATTTGTGTTTTGTTATTAGTTAACATCCGCTTTTAAATGGCTGTGTGATATTTTACTTGGAGCATTTAATATAAAGCATCTGCATTCGAGTACTCACTGTGTTACAGTAGGAGCGAACCGAGACGTTGAACACAACTTCTTCGTGTCACTTTGTTTGCGACTTGTCCTCCGTTACAAGTTGTGTACGGCACAAGACTTAAGCAGTCGCCCGATCCCTGCACGTGACCCTGTAGCTGATAATTCTCTGAAAACTGATTCTCATGAATCTGCGAGATTGTTTGAATTGTTCTGTCGCTGGAAGACGCCTCGTGTCGCGTGGGAGGGGCGAAATATGGGGCAGGTAACGCAGACTGAATTTAGAAAACAGTAACTTTATGGCAGAAAATACTGTTAAGCTGCATTAGCAACATTTAACAAACGTTTTGTTTTCTTTTCATTAAACTATGAAGATCCAACACAAACACAGGAAACATCTGTGTTTGTCATGGTCCTCACTTCTGTCAAATCCAGTTTACCGCGATCTGTTTTAAGTATCCAGCCTCGCAATGTCAAAAGGTCAAGCCTCACGAAGCTCCGTGTCTTGTAAACGTAGGGAGAGCCGGTCTCCGCCCCGAGATTTCAACCTGGAACCTCCAGAATGCGAGGCAAAAGTGAAAAACCTCTCGGCCAAGGACTACGAGCTTGTTCTTTGAGACGAACTGTCGGCAAGACTTGTTAGACAGGTACAGTGTTGATTCCGTTAATGAACGTCTGCGTTTCACAAATGCGGAAAATATGTTCAGTGGATGAGTGTACTATTAGCAGCTCTTGAAAGACCGACTACTCGTGGACTTACATGGCTAGTCAGTTAGTTAGTTAGTTAGTTAGCGAGTTAATGTAATATGTTCATCGCAATGACTGCATAAAATGCAATGTCCTGTGTTTTTCCCACATATCCTTTGGTACTTATTAAAATTTATAGCATATGCATATGCATTGAGCTTAATATGTATACAGATCTCATTTAGTCATTAATTAGCCTTCATAATTAGATTTAGATACTTGTTCAGTTATTTTAATGTTATTAATATCAGCGGCAATTGTAATTGAACACGTGGCCTATTATGATAGCCACGAGGCACCTGGTGTCGATTAACACGAGCGTTACAGATATCGAACATCGTTAGTAGTTAAACAGTAATCGATTGGGTTTATTTCGTTCAGAAAATCACCCACAAGCTGACTAAATGCATTTGCTTTGTATAGTAAGAAGACGATGGAATCTTTGTCCTATAGTTGGGATTATTTTGGAAGTCATCGAGGTGACGTGAAATGGCCATTTTATCTCTTTCTTTTCAAAATAATCGAATGTCGTGCTCTGTGCATTACGCTAAAGTTTATTTCGTGATTATAATAGCGGCAGCTTAAAACATCTTGATATCATATTGCATAATATTCACAGGGTGAGCACAAAAGATTTTTATGCTTTTAAAATGATACGGAATACAAATGCGGCTTACTTAAAACTTCACACCTACACCAGTCGACGAAAGCAAAACTCAAAATTTTGCACATACGTCACGGAGACCAGACATGTGGTCCTTGAGTCACGTGGCATATGTCGGGACGATAATCGAACTCGCCCCAAACTTTGTGCGGAGTGCCCCCAGTGGTGGAAGCTGTGGCTGTACCAGGCAAAAATGAATGCTCGGCTCGGTGGTTCCATGTGAAATTTTGTGCGCAATACGCGTTTCACAGCTGTTACAGGCTCTTTCTTCGCTAACCGCACAAGACACCATGTCCTCTGTTGTGGGGGTAGCCATTTTAGAAACTAGTGGCATCTAGCGGATGCGCTCAATAACAACAATCACCCGGGTTATTTGAAACAGAACTTTGAGAGTTTCTCTATCGACTGGTGTGGCAATGAACTTCTGGGTATGCGCATTTGTTTTCTGTAACATTTTTGAAGTGCCGAGTTATTTTGTACTCACCCTGTATTATATGGTTCTTCTCGCCTAGAAATAAACTTTTTCCAAAATTGTTTTATACTTTATAAATTATAATTTAAACATATCAAAATATGTATCAGTTTTTATTTTGTCTGTTATATAATGCGAGATATTGAGTAAATTTTAACCACTGCGTTAATTAATAAAGTTATTTTATAAAACACAAATGTAATAGCGAACGCTGCCTGTGAGGTATTTTCTGTTAACAAGCTAAACCACACGGCATATCGCAGCATATTAATGGAGAAATTAGTTTGGTATGGCATAAACGTAAATGTTAGCAAATAGTGTGTTATACCTTGAAAACAGACGACTAATATTTTGAAATAAAATATCCCAGTGCTTCTGTTCATATTCGTTTTATGTCAGATAAAATTCAAGTTTCTCAAGGTTGTGCATTTGATCAGCTCTTTTTATTATCTTGCGTCTTAATGTCATAGATCCAAGTAGTTACTCAGCCTCTACGCGTGTTTTATTCCTAGTACGAGGCGCGTCCCAAAAGTAAGTTTCCCTGGGGCCGTTTACAGAAACAAAACACAATTTCATGGAAATATTTATTGCAACAGATACAGCAAGTGTCCAGCTATTTTTCAACATATTCGCCACCGGAATTGAGACATTTGTCATACCGTGGGACCAACTTTTGAATACCTGTGTCGTAGAAGTCTGCCGCCTGGGATTGGAACCACTGTGTGACAACCATCTCCGCCTCTCTGTCATTCTCAAAACGCTGACGCTGACTGGACAGGAATTTCTTGAGGTGTAGGAAAAGATGGAAATCACTGGGAGCGAGGTAGGGGCTGTAGGGTGAATGATTAAACACCTCCCAGCTGAACTCCTGCAGGAGACTTGCTGTCCGTCGAGCCGTGTGCGGCCTAGCGTTATCACTGACCGCACTTCACAGTCGGCGGGAGCTGGAATAAGAACCTCCATCTTCAACAGCTGCAACGATGCTACTGTGAGAACGCGGGAAGTACCGTTAGTGCATGCGCCATGCTACGTCATTGCTCTATCACGTACGCACAGTCGCTTCGCTCAATATAAGGTTTGCTAGCTGTGGGACGAGTGGGAAACTTACTTTTGGGACGCGCCTCGTACAATAGTCACTGAAGTAGGATTACTGTGTCGTGCATAATTCTGAAACCACGTCTTGGAGTAAAGAGAGAATGGCCTATTCCAATGTTGATGAAACTTCATATTCTTTTTTGGTAATAAGAAATCAATAAGAGCTATAAGCTAAAATGAGTATCATACTATATTCATACAACGATGTGCTGTGGTCTACAAACTGCTTAAATTTGTAAAGTCCTGTGCAACTCACAGGCTTGTGTGTTTTGCACCATTGATTGCAGATTCATATCAAGAACAGTTCTGCCTGCAGCCAAAGGTCTCAGTTACCTCTGGCCGACGTTAAGTCTTACTCAGTCAGATGCCACGTTTCGTCTTCAAACCTTCTGTTTGATGCATAAGAAGTCGTTTCTGTTTCCTTGGCTTTCCAGTGAGATTTTGTTTGTATTCTGAAACGATTCCTTATGCTTCAAACTTTTCTTTGGATGAAATTAGTCTGTTGTGAAACGAGTATCGACTTTTCCAGCTCTTGATAGAGTTTCATAAAGAACGAGGTTTGAGTGTTTTCAGTTCAGAAGGGCTTCCTTTGAAAAAACTAACCACATTTCCTAATGGGTCCCAATTCCCGAAAGAAAGTATTCATTATGGCATACGCAGTCGTTTTTACCGGCACAGTTTTCTTAAAGCTTCTTCATTCTGTTTGCCTTCTGGCGTCTTTCTTCCCAGCAAGTGAAAGGCAGAGATCGGTCCCGAAACTTTCTTTTCGTTTCTTTGTAAACGGGCATAAGATCGTTTAATAATTTTACGCTACTCACATGCCAACTGCAGTGGCGTTACGACCCAGAGAATTCTCTCGCTCTCTCTGGAAATACGACTTCCCATTCAATACAAATGTGGATTTCTCAGAATTATCATGACAAACACCAAAAAACTGTTACGAAAAGACGACTTGAAATACGTACGTGTGCATGAAAACTTGATATAAATAAATAACTAGTTTGTGGATTTGCTTAGGATATGGTTCAGTGGCGGACTGGCCACAGATTCTGAGTAAGTCCGAAGCGCTTCGTAGAGACGTCCATTTCAATAACATTTTAATTTCAAGCAACCAACCAAGTACCTCAATGTACGAGTGTCATTCTTAAGATGCTAGTAGTTGCTCAGGTAGTCACGAAATTCCCCACCTTCCATAATACTCGGTTTTTATTGCCTTGTTCACAAGAACCCGCCTGGGTCAGATGAATCCAATCTACATCACCGCTCCCTGTGCCTCAGGATAATTTTAAAGGTGTCCTCCTGCCTGCGCGTGTGTTTTCTAAAGAGTTAATTTCCTCTGGCGTGCATTTCTCTTCGCCACCTGCGTGCTACGTGATCAGTCCATTTCAATATGTTTAGTTTAAAGTAGAAATTATGAAGCTTCGCGTAATTCAAATTTTACAGCCTAATATTACTGCCTTGCTCTCGTGTCAAACTATTTTCACCAGCAATCTGCTGCCAAATGCGACATAAACGTTTGTTACCAGATCGGTCTGCCGCCTTAAAACAGAGAGGAGCTTTGCCATAGATTCACTGCAACTTCCTTAAATTTCATCGAATCTCCACTTTGCATTGGGATGATAACTACGTAGTTAATTCGGGAACTTGCAGTAACAGACTGTAAACAAGAGGAAGGTAATGGATCTCAGCAACCAGAGACAAATACACCGCCTCCTTCCTTTGTGTTGCTGATTGAAGACGCAGTGAGTGAGAGAGAGAGAGAGGGGGGTATATTTGAAGCTAATATCTCTGAGAATACGTCGCTTCTAACTTCCCCAAGTAGAGGCAGGGGAAACTACCCTACACCCTCCAGCCCGTTAGAGTCGTCATCAGCTTCATGACAATTTGATTTCTTTGCGAGGATATTTTCTTTCAACGCAGAATAACAGCGCCACGTGATCAACAGCAGAATCTTCAAGCAACTCGCGATTCATTATCATTCGCGCACAAAGCCGCGCTCCAGAGGGTACAACAGGAGTTCTGAAGAAATTTTATATATGATAATGAAGTCTCTTCTGCGCGCTGCAAGGCCTTATAAATTCTTGTTTGAAGTTCAGCGCATCTAGAAACGAAGTGTGAATTGTAAAGAATAATGTTTCGAGTGTGATCTTCGGAAACCTGGGGGAGGTGATGTCTCGCAGTGGCGGTGGCACCGGAAGCAGCAGCCAGCGCCGAAAACGTCTTTAGAATCGGCTGCTTCTTTCGCATTTTTCTGTGGCGCAGTGAAAAATCTGAATCTCAGTTTCGTGTCACTTGGTTTTATACGAACGGAAGGTTCCACCCACTGGAACTGACACAGCCGGCGTGTTCGCGCGATTTTACTCTTAAAACTGTGGCTTCCCGTCATGTGTGGTTGCAGTGCGTTCCAGACATTCTGTTGCTGCACAGATTTCTTACTCGCGGATCATTTGTTAATACAGGGTGGGTAAAAACACGCATTCATACATTTTGACATATTTTAATACCACTGAGATTTCGTTGTTGTTTTTTTCTGTTTCAGAAGCTTTCGCCCTTTTTCGTAAGTGAACTTCGCGTTATACGCACGTTCTGCTCGTCGTGTCACTTCTTTCAGCTGAAACGAGAGTACTCCCATCTATCAATGGCCATACGAATTGTTTGTCCTGACATTTGTCAGTGACGTACTGTAAAGAATGCATTTAGAATTTCTGTATAGTCCGTAGAATACACATTTACACATTACGTTTTAACAAGCTGTAGTGGAAAAATTAAAATTTTTATTCCTTATAAGAGTAAGCATAATTTGTTTTGAGAGTCTTATGAATAATTCACTTGTGTTAATTATCACATGCCAATGGACACAGTGAATGATTTATTTCTAATTATATTCTACTTGGGAATTGTAATTGCGTGTACATTACATTAATCCTCTGGAAGCGTAGACAATGCAAACAGTAAGAGGGTGGTCTTCGCTCTTTTAACTGGCATATGCGAGTCCACTACAGGTAGCAAATTCTGAATAAATTGTTGTTACGTGTTATAAAATGCAGGTTGTAAGTAAAATAACTTACGTCTTCGCTGAAGCGCTTTCAATTAAAAGTTTTGTGAACACCAAATAAATCGCTTCATGCATTAATCGTAGGCCTCTGTCTATCCGTCACAGAGGCAACAAGGGAATTACTTTTTACTATTAATATGTGAATTTGTTTTCTTTCTTAGACGATTGTCTTCCGGGTTGTAGCGCCGTGTAATCTGACAGAAATTTACCAGCGTTTCAGCGAGTGAACTTGTCACCCTGATGATAGAGGCAGCAAAGACCTATGGAACGTTGGCAGACTTCTACCAGACTACACGTTGCAGAACCCAGAAAACAGCTGTCTTTATGAACATCGCCGTGAGAACCGAAAGGCCTACTTCTTACCGTCTTGTTTGCTGCGAGAAATAGGTCCGAACCTGTTCCGGGTTCTCATTACCTCCTTTATGCATTTCTTCTCTTCGGTTTAGGGATTCAAAAAAGTAACTTTCTGAAAGGAAGAAAAATACCAAAACCGTCGCTTGTTTTAATAAAATAAGTGAAGGAAAGTAAAATTTGCATTGTGGCAAAAATTGTGAAATAAAAATTTGGACGAATGTTTTGCCCTCCACATTACGGGTTATTTTTGTGCACTAGCATTGTAATGCGTAATAAGAAGTACAGAGAGGAAATCATTCGAAAGACGTGGATAAAAACAATCATACAGGGAATTCTGACAATACTTCGCATTTGTGAAATAGTCTATGCGAAAACTGGAAAATGACGTAGTCTGCGAGCATTACGCACTTGGTGGAGAAGGAATTTGCTGGTAATGGCGACGCTGAAGCAGTTC
This sequence comes from Zootermopsis nevadensis, assembly GCF_977971745.1. Lineage (NCBI taxonomy): Eukaryota > Metazoa > Arthropoda > Insecta > Blattodea > Termopsidae > Zootermopsis > Zootermopsis nevadensis. Next base: position 2,680,207 of record NW_028259154.1, read on the forward strand.
TAGAACTGGTGGCGGACCCTCGGAGTCTGTTAATTGTATTACAAGGAACGATTCCTTGAGGAATACTAATGAGGCCTCTGCCGGTGGCTCTGTGTACGAAAATGTGTGGCTGAATGGAACGAGCGCTGATGGGGCAATGCGTTCTGGTACAGATGGGGTACTTTAGACTAATTGATTTAGCTTCGAGTTTAAAAGTGATTCAATTCTCTAGATCCTGTGCTGGTTCGCTAAAATTGTTGTCTGTTCGGTCCGCAAGACAGTACACGAACGAGACACAGCTGACGTCCAATTTCTTGGGTGAGACTTGTTTTAAAACAATTATTCGTGTGAACCATTTATTTATGTATGTTTTCTTCAAATTATTGATTTATTTATATTTATATGCTTTGCGGGACAAATGCGAATTCTGAGTTGAATCGTATGTTTTTCTGTTAGTTAACACAGAAGACTGCGTGATTAAGGTTAACTCCGTGGCGCTGCTTTGCTGTCGTAATTCTCGCTTCCCGTGTACCTGAGACTAATTGAGCTCTTAAAAAAAAGAATTTCTACGCAATTTTGAGAATGTTTCTGATTCATCCTGGAGCCATTACTAATACTGCAGTGGATTAACAGAGTAACTATTCCCTTTCTGCTGGTGGCAGTCAGTTCACTGCCTTCTTCTTCTTCTTCTTCTTCTTCCGAAACATGGCTGATATTAAACTTTACATCACTTATTTATTCTCCTGCTTCGCGAAGGTTAGGTGATTCCCTTTTGCGCAAATAACCGCATTACGAAGCTTCAAGGAATCGGACGGCGCTGCCTCCCGGAGGGACCGCGCGTCCAGACGCCGCAGCATCCGATAAGGACCTCGTTTCCTGTCTGAATGCCTGAGTTTCCTTCGTTCTCTTTTATTCTGTGATGTTACATTATTTACGTGTTTCGCCCTTGCTTTGTTTTCTTACACTTTCGTTAATCCGTCTCTTCCTTTATCTCTCCCCTTCGTCATGTATTTCTCTGTGCCTTTCGGGCGTGTTTCTTACTTTCCTCTCCTCATTTATTCCTGTGTTTCATTTTTTATACATTAATCTGTCTTTATTTACTATCCCGATTCTTTTTTTGCCGGTAATTCATTAATTTTAATCGCGGATAAAAGCATTCCGCCCGCCGTCGCCAAGCGCCCCGAACCCTTCACCCTGCAGCGCGTGTATCTATGCCCGCTGTTACTTCAGAGGAACTCGAGGCTGATATGAAGACGCAGTTGAGTTTTCTTATAGCGAAACTTATCTACGTTCAGGTCAAATCTCCACGCACCAGAAAATGGAAAAGAATCTTACTACAACACAAAAATTAAATCGGAAGTGGTCCACTCTTCGATCCTCACAGCTATCTCCGTGACACTCGATTTGCTAGGCTTCTGCTCACAACAGTTGCGCAGTTGTGCAGGTGCGAACACGCCGGATTCACGAGAAGGACGCGTTATTGTTAAACGTTACATCATCCATTGGTCTTTCAGTCGTCCAACGTTTCTCTTTTTTGCCCTGTGAAAATTTGTGCCTCCTGACAGTCAGTCGCGTTTATGATGTGATAAGAAGAAACATTCTTCAGTCATTGCGAGTAATTTAACTTTGACACGTGCATATTCTCTGAAAAGATTTTTGCACGAATAAAACATGCACAGAACGCCTTTTATGTTCACTGGAAGTTGACGCTGTGATATTTTCGGGGATTATGATCTTTTGAACGAAATGAAGCCGACAGAAATTACTTATCCCTCTTACAGCACGATATGAATGCAGGTGAAGAAGACACGAGCAGTGAAAATAATCCGTGTTTGTCCATGGTTTCTATGGAACCCAAGCTAAGTCTGCCCCCTCCCCCCCAGAGCGCCATTAATTAGTCCGGCTGTAGTTACGTCACCAGCAGACTCCCCCCACCCCTTGCATCCACCCCCGCATTTTCTCTCCTTTCATTAGGCACAAAAGCGCCTGTATCAAGCAGTAGATTTGTTTGATACGGGAAACGTATGTAGCAGTTATTTCTCATAGTTTTTTCTGAGTCAGATTGCAATTATCGCCCCTTTAATTGTTCAGGTTGTATGCAGTAATGTTACGAGCTCTCTCCTCCATCAGAAAATTGTCTAAAACATTAAATTTACAGCCCTAAAAGAGCAGCTTAACATAACATTATCCGAATATATAGTACAGCATTTTATGTAGAGAAATTGAATCTGAATCGCGTAATAATTCGTGATTTTTCCTGGGCTCTACCCATAAATAATCAGTTCAAAGGCATCGTAAGTTCTTTGCATGAAGTCTTGTTCTCTTTCATGATATGATTCTATGGCATTCTCGGTCAAGATACTTTGTTTTTACGAAGCTGATTTTGTGTGTAGTTTTTTGTCTTTATTGGTTACACTAATTTTGAGCTAATGTACTTACACACGGCAATTATTTGCGTTTTATGTTTCGCATCTACACTGTACACAGAATCGAGGTTTAACTGAGAGATAAAAGTTGTGTTTCTCTAGGAGCTGCAACGTTCAAACCCAGTCTAGGTCGCTCAGATCCCTAGACCCGTCTCTGCTTATAAATACGTTGTGAAATTCGCCTCATTTCTTACACGAACGAAGCCCACACTTATTTTTTACAGGCTCGATTAAACTTAATTATGAATAGCATTAACCTTTAAAGAACAGCAAAATGAAACATGAGACAGGCGGCAGTTTGAGTCTGCTCATTGCGTGCTCTGGTCTTTGTATGTCCTGTCGTAATTGAAATATCCGTTCTATTTACGTTCTCAGTAAATGCTTGCGTGTGTTGCTTTACCGGTAACTTGTATTTTTTCTTGTATTTCGCAGGTTTATGTAATTTAATTTTATAATAAAAAAAGTCGTGGATTGAATGGCGAAAGTCTGAAATGTAGCCTGACCCAGAATTCCCCTCCTCCACATAAACAGAAAGTTGGCTTACTATATATATATACACACAGAACTTCCAGAAAGATTCTTCCATCTCTCAGATAGATCATCTACTTAAAGTACATCTTAGTTCGCGTGCGCTTTCATAAAGCTATATGAAATCCAAACACTAACTGATAAGACGTAGGACCGTTCATTACAGACCGTAGATTGTGGGAACAATAATTTAGACATGTTTTAACGTGCAGAGCCGACTGTCTGACTTAATAAATACTTTATTCAAATAACACAGTAGAGTATTCCACGATTACTGTAAAATTAATAAATGAATAATGTAAATAAAATTCACACGCTTACAAAAGATAAATCTTCTTTTGTGAATCGATAACCTTGTGCGTTTACATGACACAGCAGCAGAGATGCTCATTGTAGCAGATTCTCCCGCATGGATGCCATCTGCATCAAAATGGCGTACTTTAGAATTAAGAAATAGGTTTTGTAGGAAGGGGGACCAGACCCGTTAAACCTCCCCTACGTTCTGGTGCTCCTGCCTATGTATGCAAAATGCACTGAGGACGGATTGCAGCTTCATAAAAGCCATTCAACACAAAAAACCTTAGGTTAAGTACCTATGGAATCGGTATTAATACGAATGTATGGAGATTCATAATTCATGCTATTTTTCGAATGTTATTAGAGCGATTAAATTAAGAAGGAAGAGGTGAGATCGGTCAGAAGTGCGTACGAAATTTGGGCCTGAAATGAAGATACTACTTGGGGGGAACAGAAATTCACAGAATGAGGAAAATTCATGATCAGCTGACCTTTTAAAGGTCCTTCTCGATAAAAGGCGGGGAACTTTTCGACCAGCTACCAGTCAGCTTCTCCTGAATCCCACTTCTACCCTGCAGGTGAAGACGTTACTTTTCTCCGGGACGTTGTTGAGCAACAAGTCTGAACCATGAGTCCTGATCGCGATAATAAACGACAGTTATGAAGTTGTCAACGGATTTAGTACAAATCTCTTTTATCTTAAAACTTCCTGCAGCACGCGAAATGTTAATGGAATGCAGAGGAAAGCGATTCAGTTTGACTAAGTCCGACGCCTGCAGTGACCTTAGTGTTGAAGCAGCGATGTTTTATGCTCGAAGGCTAAATGAACGCCGGGGTCCGCTGGGTAGTATTCTCCACCAGGGGACGTTCTGCGCTGAATTACAGGTTTCATCTGTTCGGTGGGCCGTCGCCATACACAGGCTGAAAAATTCTTGCCCGAGTAAACGTGGACAGATGACTGCATCGTAGAAGGTGTTACCTCATTTCCTGGATTTTAAGACACTGTCGATTGTAAGACGTATCCTTGATTTAATAATGGGTTTTCAGTAAAAGACACGTTTTATCGCTTCATAGGCGTCCGCCAAATGCAAGATTTCAGAAATTTTAAAGTGTCAAAAAGTGCATCTTAAAATCAAAGCTTACGGAATTTTATTTACAAATGAACGGCCACGTTTAGGCCCATGTGCTTACGTGCCATTGGCTACTTCTTCAGTTGAGTTAAGGTTAGGTTTGGGTTTAAATGTGGAGCGATTAATTTCACTGCGTGCAGCTGTGCTCTCGCGATGATTGATGATAGATTCTTCCTTACTGGGGGCATTTTCATGGCGCTCACAAGACGGGGAGGCATCTGAAAAATGTTTCCAGGGAATGTCGCTCGTATCGATCGTAAATTAACTGCGGAAACTAGAATCTGACTGTCAGGTAGCGACTCAGTGACATTTCGCATAAAGAGAATTACAAGAGCTTTGTGGGGTCTGAAATTAGGTATTTCCGCCCACCACCGGAATATTTGTAACTAGACCTGAATGAACAACAACTTTTGTCGCGTGATTTCTAAATCCACGTAACGTAGACATAGTTCACATCGGTCCTGAAGTATTCCCTCAGCTGAGTCGTGTGTGGGTCCACGTAAGTGGCTTCTACTGTATCTGTCGTCGATTGTCGGGAAGATGAACCCGTGAACTTACTTTACGCCTTCGACGCAGTTACCTTTCCACCTCGAAATGTAAACTTTAAATAGGACGTTTAATACGTTCTTGTGTGGTACTGGAATGACGTCTGGTGTCTCTGATTAAAGGTAGAAGAGACACTGTGTTTGTAAACAAAGCGGTGGCGAGTTAACGGAGAAGTAAATTATAAAATTAATTAATACTTCCTTGATCTCCACTCTCTTATTTATGCAATGGCCAAGTCAAGGAGTTTTGGTGGGATTGGGTGTCGCGTACTTGTGATAAATACGAAAAGCTTTTGAATCCTGTTTTCGGAAAACGTAAAGAAAGAGGCCACATGAAAGACGTAATAATATCAAAACGCATATTCGGAAAATTGGACGTGGATTTGGACGCTGGATTCAACTGACTCGTGTTAGGATTTAATTAAGGACTTTTTTTGAGCACGGTTATGAATATTTACGTCTCATTACACGGGAATTTCTCGGCCTGACGAGTGATTGGCTAGTCAGGTGACGCTTGAGGCAGTGTTGGATTAATTTTCTTCTTTTGTAATAAGTTGGCATCTTTAGGAGTTTGTCTGTTATTAGTTAAGACGTAGGAAGTGCTCATTAAGTTTATTTATGTAATGTACTCGTATTCCGTGCAGCGTGCATGAGCTGTATTACACTGTGTAAGCCCCTGTAATAGGAGAGTTTCTCTTCGTAAGAAGCAAATTAATGAACAGCTGAATAAAGAAGTCAGTTTCTCAAAAGAAGTACGTCACTCTGGTTAATAATATTCAAAGAGGAAACTGGGAGCGAAGTCTTACAGTTATATGTAAGAAGTCGAGATTCTTAGGGCTTGGGGTACACTGAAACGGATCTCTGTGCCCAAGGTCCACACCACAGAGGCGTGGAAGTAAAACTCCACTTGTGCGTTTGAATCCCCGGTCACTGAGGCTGGTCTGAGGCTGACAGGGAAGGGACCGGGACTGACCCTGCTGGGAATCGAACCACGTTTTAAAACAACGTGAAAATGTAAATATCACCGCTCTCTACCAAATGATAAATATCCTCGCTTGACGTGACATTTTTAAAGCAGACGCGTTCCGAGTTCTCTCAGAACTCATGATCTGATTTCCCGAAGGTGACCCACCTAATTTCCTAATTCTCCTAAAAGTGGGAAATTGTGCCTCAGTGCACGGTTGCCATTTGTCTTGCCTGACATTTTCCTCTTCCTTTGCTGACGGTAAAGTTGTGTTGCTGGCAGAGTCACGTGACGGGAGATTCACAGCTGCACGAGGCCTTAAGACATCCGGAACCAAACATTTCATAATGACTATTACGGCTATGTTACTGTTGTTTATGAAACTTTTCTAAACATGCAAAACGTTTGTGTGAAACTTGAGCGATGACTTTCACGGACGACAAAAATTATTTGTTTCCGAGAAAGATGAACCAAGATTGCAGTTTACATCAACAAAAACCTTAATGCCTTTTCCAGAACCGATTATTAATCTTGTGGCTGCCGGACTGGGAGAGATGAGGAGAGCGCATACAATTGATACTGGAAACTTCATGGAAAATGTAATTTTCTGAGACCGAGAACAAGTTGGAAGAGCAGTGACAACGTGGACGTGCCTGGAGGCACCTGACCTCGAGATCGGTCATGCGCAATCCGTCATAGTTTCTTGTGTTTCTGACGGACAGGCCCCTTCTCCTCTTGAGGAAGGAGACAAGATCGCCCAGTCGTTGAACAACCGCTGACGTCCTCCGACCAGGTAAGCCCGGTGTCAAGGGTGACCCCGAGATACCACGCAGTTTCGACCCATCGAGAAACTGCACTGCTCTGGGCTTCTGGATGCGTCTCGCGACTTAACGAAGAGACGTTGATAGCAATCCTCCAGGCCCTGGGCCAGAGCGGGAGGGTGCAGGTACGTCGTTCACATACAGACTGAAAGCACAGGGGAGACGAGTCCACCCCGAACCACTCCGGTCCGCATTCCACGACGTGTGGTTCTGGCTGATTGGAAGGATTTTTGTATATTATTTTTTTAAAAAAAAAGCATTTGAGACCGCGTGTTCATAGGAACATTATTTCTTGTTTTTGATACAGGAACACGCACAAAAAGTTTGTAAACATACTTTTGACTCACCCTGTATTCAGTGCAACTCAGTCGTCTGCTTTGAAATTGTTGAGCTCGCTGTTACTGTCGAGCATTCCAAGATCGGAAAAAAGCTAACCGCCGAAAAAGAGATCACTCACTTGGTGGTAATTTAACGATGCCGGCGTGGCTTTGAAAGCGGAAGGATGCCAAGATGTTTTAGCACCAAGCGCTGTTCCTCGAGAAGAGGCAAGACTACAACAGTTTGAAGCTGTCAACAGGTATCTCCAACGAAATACAGTCGTACCACCGCGCGACAAAAATTTCCCGTGGAGTTGTAATTTGAAATGGTTACAGGGGCAGATGAATCTGCCCTTTGCAACAAGAAGATGGCTGTCACCAGATTCAGGGAAGAAGTAACTATGGAGTTACTGCATGTACCAGAGACGAATGCATCCATTACTGTGACTGATAATGCTTTTTCATCTGTGAACCGCGCTGTTGTAAACTGCGGGTCAGATCTGCTTGCTCGGGGGAGAATACACTACGAATAAGCGTAAACAAACGGAATATAAGTGTACCAAGTGTGAATCATATTTCTCCATGTCACGTTTCTTCATCACACATAAAGCAAAGAGAAAGCTGAATTGTGAAAGAACTGGTTCTTTTTGACAGTTTTGTGTTAGTGGAAGACACAAAAACATTGCGTAAAATTATTAGGCACACTAACCCTTTTTTTTAAATTTTAAAATATCAGGCGCTGAGTCTCAGATTCTTAAAATTTGATTTCTGTAACAGCTTTGAACACTCTAAACCCTATATCCGCTACGTGGACCTATATATGACCTATGTAAAAAAAAATACCAAAGATAAATGATTTATAACAGTGTAGCACACAAGTGTTTCGCAGATCAGGCATATGCGTTTCTTCAGGGGGTACATACCCCTTACCGCCCTTATGTTTTAGCATGTTAGCGGGAATAACCACTGATAAAAGTCTGAATAGGTGTGTTGAGTCAAATGATTTACTAAGATGAGTTCCTTACACAAAGACAGCGTCGGTCTATCGCTAAGATTCTGCACAATCCACAGCTCTGACATTTTGTAATCGGCTCACTTCGTTCAGGAGACGAACATCAACGACGTGCTGACAGAGGACTTGTTCTACCTCCGGCCTCCTGCCGCTGACACAGGATCAGGTTTCCAACAAAAGACTTTTCCCCCGCGTTGCCACTCATATTTAAGAAAAGGACGCCGGTCTTGCGGACACCCTCACCTCTCGGATGAGCTTTTGGATTGGGTTGCAACCTGAGCCTCGACGGCGCTGTCCTCTCGGACGTCGTGGTTCTCGCCCGGGGCCCAGTTTATCCTCATTGGTAGATGGCCTGGGTGGGGCCGATTCGGGCGCTGGCAGGAGCGTCCCCTACGTAGCCCTTGGACGCCAGGCACCTACTGGAGCGAGTCTCGTACGAATTCACCTTCATTCAGAAATCGTCTCTCCGACCTCGGTGAAAGCGTTCACGCTGTCTGACCAAACATTTCCTGTCCCAAGCAATGAAATGAATCTGCGATAAATTGGAGTGCGTCCGACACTGCAGGAAATGCTGTTCTACAAATGCCTCGTGTTAATAACCGAATAAATAAATTAAGAAGCGTGGGTGTTTGATGTTATAATGCCATTTCTTCCGAAACACTTGAGTAGCCTCGAGTGCGGTACAAACGTGAGCCAAATACGCGCGTCTGATGTGAGAGGATCGCAGCGCTCTCTGGAAGTGTTTTGTTTGAATCGATTCTCGTATGAGGGTGACTGGGTGGTCGTTTACAAACACGTCAGGCTGATGCTTCAAATGCACTGTTCTACACTCGTTCTGGCTGAATGGGAACGCTAATTAAAAAGGTCGCTCCAGCCCTCGGTCCGTGACTTGAATGTTTACATCGTTCGATACGCGAATTGGCATTCCTCTTGGGAAGACCAATTTCAGCCGAACAGAGTAAACCTGAAAATAGAATTTTCATCTCTTGGCTAATCCCAGATGACATTTTTTTTTTAACACCGGGCAGTTGTAGGGACATGACTGAACTTATTAAACAAAACTTCGTGAGTTTTGGTCTTTCAGTCTGCATGGGAAGTAAAAATTTCTCGGTTAACATCGGCAAATGCCTCGCAAGACGGAATGAGACGGAGAAAGTGTAAACAGCAAATGAAGTGTCCCTCATGTATGAGGAGGAGAAACGTTTGGCACGAAGGTCTGAAGAACAGGCGTAAGATAATATTAAAGCGGATCTTACGAAATTAGTGTTGCAGGAAGTGGATTGGATTTATGTGGCTCAGGTTAGGGGTGATGGCCGCTTCTTATGAACTCTCGGGTTCCATAAAATGCAGGGATTATCTTGACTAGCTGAGGGCACCATAAAATTCTCTTAGACTATTCTGCTCAGTGGAGTTGGGTTGTTATTCCAGGGACGAAAAAGTCTTAAATCCACCTTTGACTCTGAAGATGGAGACAGTATGTCTCTCCTAAACGTCTCTATCTAAAGCGGATTCCGGAACAGTTAATTTGAATCACAACAACATGTTTGCTTACTGATTCATATTACTTGAATTTAAGCACGACAACTTGTAAGGCTAAGTGAAAATCAGTCGACCCATTAAGCATTTAAGGAAAGTTTAATCACGTTCTTAACTGATATAAGAACAATAAACCGATGAAACGATTTGAAGCCACTGTGAACGTGCCTGACATCGGTATGGAATTTCGTATTGACTGGCACATCTCGAAGTTGTTACTCTTTATTTTATCTCTGCTGTAATATGATAAATGTATCCGTTTGGTGCATCAGTGAAGAAGCAACATCGAACACGCGATGAAGTGTAACACTGCGCCTTCGACGTGTTATGTTTTTCGAAAGGTTTCAGAACTTTCAGTGGTCGTTTGAAATGTGGAGGATTAGTCAGCGATCGATTCTTTCGACGATAATGAACAGAGAGTTGCTGAATTCAGATGTGGCCGGAGAAGGTTCGGGTCTTCTACTTCTCTCTCTCATCTTATGAAATAATGACTGCTGGAACGAGATGGGGACTTGGCAGCCGGCCCACTCAGGACCCAGGACTATGTTCTGCAGATTGGTTCCGCATTTTTTTAAACTAATTTCCTTAAAACGACTGTAATCCCGCTCAGCGAGGTCTCTCAGATGTAAGCCTTGTATCTCGCTTTCCCCCCGCCGTTTATGCGACCCGTTGAACACTGGAATATCATTATGTGTGTACGCGCGCGTGTCTGTAACTTCTTTATTTTCCTGAGAAATCTGCAGGCCGTTTCCTTTTCTTTCTTCTTTCTTTCGTCCGTTCTCCTCCCTCGTTCCTTAGATTTTCAAAACTCTCTTTCAAGTTTTTATCTTAAACCTTAATATTTCTCTGTTTACTTTATTCTTTTCTTTTAATATTTTCTTTCTTTTGTGGTAATTTTAAACTCTCAAAGGAAAAAAAGTCGTCGTTAAAATCTTCTATTCTTCGGTTCGAGGACGTGTCTTCTATATTCAAAATTTCTTACTGTAGACAATTTTTAAGATTTTATTTGTTATTAACCTTACCGTGTTTGCTCTGTGATCTTTATGCTCACTTCGAGTTGTGACATTTTCATCAGCCATTTCACTGCAACGATGGCTTGTCTCTTCACCGACGGTACTGATGATGAAGTGAGAGTCTTAAACTCGGAAACGTTTACAGTTTCACTGCAAACAACTTAAACTGGCGACTTCTATGATTTCGCTAAACGAGTTAGCGTTAGTACAAACTTTTATGTTCAATGAAAGTGTTATCACTCTACGTGAGATACTAGTAGTGCAAAGCGCGAGCCGGAATGTGGCTCTGCCAATAAGACAATAAAAATGAAAAGCAATTTCGCTGCGCGCGGTTCTGGCAGAAAGGTTAGGTTAGGTTATGTTATGTTAGGTTAGGTTATGTTAGGTTATGTTAGGTTAGGTTAGGTTAGGTTATGTTAGGTTATGTTAGGTTATGTTAGGTTATGTTAGGTTAGGTTATGTTAGGTTAGGTTATGTTAGGTTAGGTTATGTTAGGTTAGGTTAGGTTATGTTAGGTTATGTTAGGTTAGGTTTGGTTATGTTAGGTTAGGTTATGTTAGGTTAGGTTATGTTAGGTTAGGTTATGTTAGGTTAGGTTATGTTAGGTTATGTTAGGTTAGATTAGGTTATGTTAGGTTTGGTTATGTTAGGTTATGTTAGGTTAGGTTAGGTTATGTTAGGTTAGGTTAGGTTAGGTTAGGTTATGTTAGGTTATGTTAGGTTAGGTTAGGTTAGGTTAAGTTAGGTATAAATGTGACTTAGAGTGGTTGCGGTCTTCTCATCTTGTGTCCGGTGGGAATAAAAGTATTATCAATGGGTGAAGCGTTTTGACAATTTGCTGCTTTAATTTTTAAAGCCGAAAGAGAACGAACTGTTCGTAATCGCTTTCATTGGGGGAAGATTACATTGATGTCTGCGTAACCATGGCCCGGAATTTAAATGTTTCACTGAGAACTCAGAGGACGAAACATTTGGAAAAAAAATATATTTATATTGTTTCTCATTCGCTTCGTTTAACGCGAAACACGTTCGTTTTAATGGCGGTCCATCTGTTATTCTGTAGTCTGTGATATTTCAGGCAGACGTACTACATCACTTAAATCGCCGAAATGACACGTCTGTATTTATGACAACTTTAACTGCTGTGTGTTCTCGTACGCAAAAGTAATCTGCTGCATGTTTGTGTGTTTGCCATAACAGCGCGAGTAATGGATATGAATATCTGTGGAGATAAATGTAAAATATTATAGGAAGTTTGCGAAGTACCGTGTTTTGAAGATGTGCAGCTTAAATTTGTTCGTACAGCGTGATATTACCAAACTCACCTCTGAAACGTCGGTTCATATCTTGGAGATTACATGGCACAGTAATCGAGAAAGTTTCCACTTCAAACTCGCCGCCTTGAGAACCCAAAACTGCACTTAGTCGTGTCCTTTTCTTTAAATTTATTTTGTGTTCATTTTTCTCACCTGTTCGTCTCATGGTCCCTAAGACAGGGAAATAAATTGCGGAGGAGAAGAGGAGGGGGGGTACAGACAAAAGAACGCGTGGCGGGAGGGGGTAAGAGCACTAACGACGGGAAGAACAGGAGACCCCCGGCGGAGTTAGCGAACGAAGCGAGCTGGGGCAGAGCCCGCACGTTTTGTCTCAAACTAATTAACAGATTATGACAAAACTTCGTTTACAAGAATGTTGTAAATCGAATTAAATTTGTGAAAATGGCCGTCTTCTGCCTTGTAGCTCCGTGTAATCTGGTAGAAGTTTCCCAACGTTTCAAAGGTCCTTGCTGCCTCCATCATCAGGGCGTTGGGGCAGATAAGCATCTTTGTGCTCGCCGCCGTGAAAACCTAACCTCAAATCCTGCTAATTCAACCTTTGTCCGTACAACGCTTCTCCCTAAATGTGTCTGTCCGCCCGTTTCTTGTGACGTGAGCACCTCCCTCCCCCCTCAAAATAAGTTCTGCCGTGTGCCAGTAAGATTATTATTATTATTATGCAAATTCTTAAACTTCAGAAGCTGTGAACACAGTAGTCAAGGAACGTAACAAGAAACCCGCAGTTTGCCAGAGTTTAAATCCGAAGGGATCCGACATCGGAATACTTTACCACTGTCACGACATGTTCATGTTCACTCGGAATACATATTTCTGTGTTTTCCTCTGGTCTTATGATCCTCCCCGAGCCCCGAGCAGTTTTAGAATCTGGAAATCTGGGACAGCTTAAGGACGGACTAAGGTCTTCCTATCCATGGCGTCCAAGCGGTCTCTGGGGTCCATCCAGCCTCGTGTCCCTTGTGCACCGTTGTTCTGTCGTTTGGGGTTTGCGATAGTAGCTTAAACCTGGCCTCTTAACGTGAAGGACTGCAGCTCCACCTCATTCGCGTGCGGCTTTATGGCGCGCTGGTTACGCCCAGGGACAACTTTAAATGCCGCAAATGAGATTAAGGCCGGAATTGCACTGTAGTACCAACAAAGAATAAGTTGGTTAATTGCCTTACCAAAGTTTAAATTATGTTGTAACTAGGGCAAGATCCAAGACGGCCAGTTAAGAACTTTGGTTTTGGTCTTTACGAAACTAAGAGGTAGTTTCCGCCACGGTGGTCCAGCGGTTGGAACGCTGGCCTTGTAATCCTGGGGTCTCGGGTTCGAATTTATAACTTGTGTTGGGCAAGGCCGTGGTCTAGGCAACACGGAGTTTTCCTCCGTGGCATCCCAACAATTACTCCATTCACACACAGAAGAAGGCAATGGCAAACCACTTCTGGATCATCTGCCAAGAACGTATATGAACAGGTCCCAGTCCGAGAAAAGGATAGAAGGATCCTGTTCATATGGACCTGTCGTCACACAGAACACTAAATAATAATAAGATGAGGTGGTCTAGCGGTTAGAACGCTGGCCTTGTAATCCTGGGGTCTCGGGTTCGATTTCCGGCGGTGCCCGAATTTATAACTTGTGTTGGGCAAGGCCGTGGTCTAGGCAACACGGAGTTTTCCTCCGTGGCATCCCAACAATTACTCCATTCACACACAGAAGAAGGCAATGGCAAACCACTTCTGGATCATCTGCCAAGAACGTATATGAACAGGTCCCAGTCCGAGAAAAGGATGGAAGGATCCTGTTCATATGGACCTGTCGTCACACAGAACACTAAATAATAATAAGATGAGGTGGTCTAGCGGTTAGAACGCTGGCCTTGTAATCCTGGGGTCTCGGGTTCGATTTCCGGCGGTGCCCGAATTTATAACTTGTGTTGGGCAAGGCCGTGGTCTAGGCAACACGGAGTTTTCCTCCGTGGCGTCCCAACAATTACTCCATTCACACACAGAAGAAGGCAATGGCAAACCACTTCTGGATCATCTGCCAAGAACGTATATGAACAGGTCCCAGTCCGAGAAAAGGATGGAAGGATCCTGTTCATATGAACCTGTCGTCAGACAGAACAATAAATAGTAATAATAAAAGTTTCTGTTAATATGTTTTCAGAAAACTTCGTATTTCGTATAAATCACTTGCTTTGTGATTTGCAATACTTGAATGGACAGACGTAGTTAGTTTGTTACTTGCTTTGTTAGTTATAATACGTACGAGATTATGGATCCGCCCCTGGCAACGTCCATTCCTGATCACGGAACCTCGAAGAATCAGTAAACGTCTAGGCCGCTCGCTGTTTTCCATTTGAGACGTAAGGCGAACGCAGGTTTAAATATTTAAGGTCCCTATGAGGCCAGGGTTATTAAGACCTTCTGTGCTGCCTTCCCTGCTTGCCCGTTGTCGCATGTCTTCAGCCGTGGACTCTGGGATGTCGATGCTTCTCGCTACAGTGGCCCTCCGTTTCGTACTCGAGTCACATGTGGACTTTATGTTATTCCAATGCCCTTTTAATGTGGCTACCCTGGCAGGTCTTGCAACTCAGCTCCGGGTTCTTCGCGACTAAGATTTCCCACAACCTGGACATGTCGTGAAACGACCTATTTAAGCAAACAGATACGGCATTACGTGGCATACAATTTTCTCGAGGCAAAGAGTCTGAGAATTACTTCTTCTGGGATGTTGCACATGTAGTCTGGTCGATGTTAACCAACGTTTCAGAGGTCATACTGCCTCCATCATCGCCCTGATGACGGAGGCAGTATGACCTCTGAAACGTTGGTTAACATCGACCAGACTACAGAGCGCAACAACCCAGAAGACAGAAATCTTCATACTCTGATGACGGAGGCAGTATGACCTCTGAAACGTTGGTTAACATCGACCAGACTACACAGCGCAACAACCCAGAAGACAGAAATCTTCATACTCATCGCCCTGATGACGCAGGCAGTATGACCTCTGAAACGTTGGTTAACATCGACCAGACTACAGAGCGCAACAACCCAGAAGACAGAAATCTTCATACTCTGATGACGGAGGCAGTATGACCTCTGAAACGTTGGTTAACATCGACCAGACTACACAGCGCAACAACCCAGAAGACAGAAATCTTCATACTCTGATGACGGAGGCAGTATGACCTCTGAAACGTTGGTTAACATCGACCAGACTACACAGCGCAACAACCCAGAAGACAGAAATCTTCATACTCTGATGACGGAGGCAGTATGACCTCTGAAACGTTGGTTAACATCGACCAGACTACACAGGGCAACAACCCAGAAGACAGAAATCTTCATACTCATCGCCCTGATGATGGAGGCAGTATGACCTGTGAAATGTTGGTTAACATCGACCAGACTACAGAGCGCAACAACCCAGAAGACAGAAATCTTCATACTCTGATGACGGAGGCAGTATGACCTCTGAAACGTTGGTTAACATCGACCAGACTACACAGCGCAACAACCCAGAAGACAGAAATCTTCATACTCTGATGACGGAGGCAGTATGACCTCTGAAACGTTGGTTAACATCGACCAGACTACACAGCGCAACAACCCAGAAGACAGAAATCTTCATACTCATCGCCCTGATGACGGAGGCAGTATGACCTCTGAAACGTTGGTTAACATCGACCAGACTACAGAGCGCAACAACCCAGAAGACAGAAATCTTCATACTCATCGCCCTGATGATGGAGGCAGTATGACCTCTGAAACGTTGGTTAACATCGACCAGACTACAGAGCGCAACAACCCATAAGACAGAAATCTTCATACTCTGATGACGGAGGCAGTATGACCTCTGAAACGTTGGTTAACATCGACCAGACTACACAGCGCAATAACCCAGAAGACGGATATCTTCATACCGCTGTGAGAACCTCAAGTCTTACACAGTCTGAGAATTACTTCTTCTGGGATGTTGCACATGTAGTCTGGTACATATTTGCCGACGTTTCGGAGGCATTTCTTCCTCCATCATAGGCGAACGTGTGAAGACTACTATTTTTCACTATTTTTTTTCAAATTAGAAGGTAATTTTTTATTTGAACGCAAGGCATAACGAAACTAATGAATGATTAAATTTTGAGATGTTCAAATTCATGACACGTATGTCTGACATCGGACCTGAAATGAACATTTCTGAGCGCCTTCGCCCACCTTGCTTAAGGCACGTCATTTTAGGATTTATTTGTAAAAGAAATGTAAATACAGTAATGCAACTTACGCCTGGTAAATTATGACTCTTATAATCCCGTATACATATACTTCGGTTTTCTGGAGTCGGTCATGCACTTACTTAACTTGGCAGGGAAAGAA
Organism: Zootermopsis nevadensis; assembly: GCF_977971745.1. Classification (NCBI taxonomy): domain Eukaryota; kingdom Metazoa; phylum Arthropoda; class Insecta; order Blattodea; family Termopsidae; genus Zootermopsis; species Zootermopsis nevadensis. The sequence goes on from NW_028259154.1 coordinate 2,696,473, forward strand.
TTAACTGCCAGAACAAGAGTTAGAGGGAACTGTATATTGAGATGAAGTCAACCTATGAGAAAACTCCATTTGATCATCCCCATGGAAATTGCATGCCACTGTAAGGCAGTCTAGTGTTTAATTACGTTCCATATTTAAACATAGACCTGTTTTCAAGCACAGTTAACGGAGAATAAATTAAAATTCTTATCCTAACCATGAGAAGAGCTGAAGTGAAAACGTGTCAGTGTTCTCTGACGAGCTTCAACGATACGACACTGACATTGGCGTTCTCTGAAGGTTCATATCTGCAGACGCCATCTGGGTCGTCCGTCAAACACGATCATGCAGTCACGTGTTGCGGAGAATATTTCCCTACAAGAGTCTGCTTTAAGAAGAATTAGTTGTTGTCGTAACAACAGCGCGTCGCGGGCTGCTGCGATGCCCCTGCTTTGCCGCTGTTTGCATTACAACTGCGCGTCGTGTTGCCTATCTTCGGTTGGTAATTGAGGTAGCGGTTTGTTGGTTTCCCCAAACCGGCAGCAGGAGAGCTGAGGATCCATTTCACCTTTAGGAGACAGGCAGATGGGACGAAGACTGATGGATGAGTCTGACTCATAATAGACTGGAGAGGAGTGGCGTGTCATCGATCAGAGCAGTGGCGGCTCGTCGTAACTCGTACTGAGGAATGCGGAATGCTTTGTGACGATATTGTTGTACAGAGCAGTCGAAACGCAACGCAATCGATTCCTGACACATGTTCTGTTTCGTAAAAAAAAAAAAAAAATACATCCAAGTCAGATAATGAGAACAATGATACGAGGCTCGTCCACAAAGTAAGTTTCCCTGGGGCCGTTTACAGAAACAAAACACAATTTCATGGAAATATTTATTGCAACAGATACAGCAAGTGTCCAGCTATTTTTCAACATATTCGCCACCGGAATTGAGACATTTGTCATACCGTGGGACCAACTTTTGAATACCTGTGTCGTAGAAGTCTGCCGCCTGGGATTGGAACCACTGTGTGACAACCATCTCCGCCTCTCTGTCATTCTCAAAACGCTGACGCTGACCGGACAGGAATTTCTTGAGGTGTAGGAAAAGATGGAAATCACTGGGAGCGAGGTCCGGGCTGTAGGGTGGATGATTAAACACCTCCCAGCTGAACTCCTGCAGGAGACTTTCTGTCCGTCGAGCCGTGTGCGGCCTAGCGTTATCACTGACCGCACTTCACAGTCGGCGGGAGATGGAATAAGAACCTCCATCTTCAACAGCTGCAACGATGCTACTGTGAGAACGCGGGAAGTACCGTTAGTGCATGCGCCATGGTACGTCATTGCTCTATCACGTACGCACAGTCGCTTCGCGCAATATAAGGTTTGCTAGCTGTGGGACGAGTGGGAAACTTACTTTGTGGACGCGCCTCGTACATTAAGAACTGGAAATAGCTGACTTATTACAGTTTAATTACAAATATATCAGATTATATTTGGTTTGAACTATTATTAGTGATTATTTGCATTCATTTATTAGTTGTATTTTCTGCATTGGATTTATCTGGCTCAGGTCTATGTCCGGCGATGGTCTGTAAGGAAGGTACTGAACCATCGGGGTACATAAATCCTTACCCTGATTACCTCAGCGAAGACTAGCTTCTATGCCATCTGGCCAACTTTAACTCCTTCTACTGGTATGACCGAAGTTTCTGGTGGCTCCTGTTCCATTTTTCACCAAACTAGGCCTTCATAATGTTAATATATCTGGGATCTTCGTGTTTTACGTTGAATTAAGTATCGAGCAAATAAAAATTCGTCTCTGTCCTTAATTAGGCGGACGCAAATAAAATGCATGCCCGAGTGGAGTTACGGTTCCATACATTAGTATGTCTGACGTCAGCAGTGTGACGTAGGCCTTACGTTTCGGTCGCTGATGTCGTAGAAAGCCACTTGGAGAATCGCAGTTTCTCTTCCGGGAATCGAACAGCCCGGCTCCTTCAGAGCGTAGCTAAGCTAGTTTCTACGTATCATTTCTCACGGTTCGTCTTATGTGGAGTGCATTCGACAAACCGAAGTATTCTTGCGAACAAGAACCATCGCCCTTATCATCTCCTGTTTCTGAAACTGAAACCTCGCTTGACGTGGATCTGTCTCAGCCTTCCTCGGCGTTACAACCGCAGAGACCCATAAATACGCGCGGTTTGCAAACTGAGCAATGGCTGCTGCTGATTCATGCACACAACTACACTCGTTCACTGCGTATAAAATTTCTACAAACAAGCAGTGTTTCCAGTGAAGCAAGAGTAGTAGACACGTTTTGACTTCGGACTGTTGCGTATTTTATTGGCGTCGGGTTCAGTTATCGCGTTCTAAGTGCCCATTCCGTACGATAATCCACCCTCAAGATTTTTTTTTTCTCTGTGACGTTGGTAAAGACAGCCTCGTCTCTTGTGGTTAAGTTTCTGCTTTCAGGTTTTACATCTGTGGGGGAAATTGTTCCTCGACTTTTCCGGGTAAATTTATGAGTTTATTTTTTTTTTAATTATATTATTTTCAGATCATAATAACGAAAGCTCTTTCTTTTTCCCATCGTCATTTGAGTTGTCTTTTACGGATATTCGTGTAGTCCGGTGTTCGTTGACGTCTGTCGCGTTTTGCTGCTCGATTTAGTCCTCCGTCGACCGCAGTTCGTGTTCCCAACGAAAGTTTATCTTTTACATCGGCTTGTTTTCCATTAACCCCGCAGGGTTGATCAGCTCTGCTCTTTTCCGAAGCTTGCCTGTGATCTTGTAAGTATTTCCCGCTGGTTCGCTTGGTAAGACTGCTGATTGCGCTATCAACTTGCAGCCTCCAGACCTGCGGGATCGCGTGTTTTTGTTCCTTGCCTTAGGCACACTGGCTTCTGTACGCCTGAGGGGATGAAGTTGTACCTAGTTACGCGGACGGCGAGCCGGATGCTGTTCAGGCCAGACTCAGGCGCTAACCCCCGGGAGAGCTTCGTGGAAGGCACTGCTTACATTCCACTGTTACGCGTGGACAGACGAGAAAGGCAAACCTAATTATAGTCGCAAACCCTGAACGAAGAACACCGTTTTGAAGCGCCAGGCTTAGATGGGAGGATAATATTAAAATGGATCATGGAGAAACAGACTGGATTCAACAGGCTACGACAGGGAGCAGCAACTGGTGTTTCTTGGTCACTTTAGCGACTATCAGCTTCTCTAAATACGAAGTCATCAGGCGTTATTGCAACTTCCTAAAGCCGAACGAGAGGACGCAGTGATCTTGAACGAGAAGGTGGGATTTCTTCTGTACGGCTGAGATTTTAGCTGTCAGTAATCGATAAATGAATTCGGAATAGGTCAGTTACAGATTAAGGAGAGGCGAGGCGATATTCTCCTTGGCTAGCCTTCTTAGAGCAACGCATTATTTCGGACGAAACGTCCGTCGTTAGTTCACCAAGCCTACGTTTCAGAGTGATTGTGTCTGTAAACACCTCATTTTTGCAATAGTGCCTAAGCTACGAAAGTTGCTGCTTAATTAAGTTCACAGCTGGTAACAGTTTAGCCAACTTTCTGCAAACATAACTTTCTTGCGATTGTTTTCATACAAGGCATAATCCACAAGAAAAGCACTAAGTTCATTTTATGAATTTACAGTACGTAAGCAGTCAGGAAAAGTAGGATTATAAATACTGCGAAAGAAGATGGCGCGCCTGTACGTAGAGCTGGGTCGCCGTGAGTCGCGGAGAGGGAGGAAATATTCCCCTTGAAAATGTTCAGAGCTGAACAGAGATGGCTGCATTGGGCTATATCTTCTGATGTGAATGATACAAATGTTAATTTATACAAGCTTATATACACCAACGAATTTGCCGTACCTACAGAGTGCCCAGCAAGTTTCTTCACTAAAATAACTGGAATTCAATTTGCTTTGAAATAAAATTCTCAAATCGTGCTCTGAAAAGCAGTTGTCGCTGGGATCTGAGGCAGAGTGCACGCAACTCGTGAGTCGCAATTTAGTGGTCGTGGGAACACCCGGTAGTTGGTACGAAAAATATGCCGAACGTCGTGGACGATTGGATTCGTATTCGGGAGGTCCCGGGCTCAAATCTGGACCCGGAGACCGCCTATAATGACTGGTTGTCCTCTGTCCCTCCAAGAAAATTTCTTCATAATACCTCAAATTGAGCCACGACCGCTTCCTTCCACATCATTTCCTCCCATTCGACGCTGTATAGGCTGAGCTACTGAAAAAGTATCGTTAAATAAACTGCAAATAATGGATAGAGGAAATTTGGCGACATCAAACCTTTCGCAACAGAATTATATCGAGTGAGTCTGCATACCAAAGTCTTGAGAATACCGTTTATACGTACGTGACATCTATCAGAACCAGAAAACGCAAGGGAACAAGAGACCAGTACAGATTTAATATTCGACACACTCAGGTACGAAATCTGACGTTTCGGAATACAACGGAAATGCAGGCCAATGATCCGGTACACCTCGTTCTTCTCTTGCGTTGCTCTGCCCCAGTCCTGGGGCTGTCCGGTGACGAAGACCTCCAGTCGGACGACCGATCCCTGTTGCTGCTAGTTGCAACTCCCATTCATTAGAGAGCAAAATCGATGCTAATTATTCTCTGTCCTCGCTGTTATTGCGTCGACCTGATTGTTCGTGCGTGCTTTCGGCGGTGTAATGAGCAGAGTTGCAGTTATCGCTTTCATATTGCCTAGGTGCATGTGACACGCACTGGCGAGAATATTACCTTCTGTACTCTTCAAAATGTATTAGAATTATTCTGCTTCAGAGCGTTGGCTTGAGGCACAATGCAGTGCGCAGGTAGCCGTGTGTTCGAATCCTGTTTGAGTTGGGAATTTTCATATTCTTCTGTGAAGCAGCCATTTTGGTATTTTACGAACAGCTTCTCCATGAAGCCTGTCATGTGCCCAGTGCTGGAAAAAGACTCAGTTACATTTTGACATATGCAGGAGAGCTGGGGTAAAGCTAGGAAAGAAGCATTGGAATGAACACATCCCGAAGACAGTGGAGACAAGTCAGGATAGCCAAATAATTATTTTCTGGAACCAACAAGTCAAAACAGATAGAAACATTCAAAATAACAAACCTGATATTACACTCCGAAACAAAAATGGAACTTGCCTCTTAATTGATGTACCAGGAAAGTAATTAAGAAGAAAGCGGGGATCATCTTGAAATACAGCGAATGTGAAAAGTGGAAGCAAAAGTGATCCCAATAATTACAGGAGCAACTGGAACTGTCTCCAGGTCACTCAGAAAATATTTGGCCAACATCCAGGGCGAAGACGACGTCAGGGAAGTTCAGAAAACTGCTATTTTAGGATCTTCATACATCATTCGAAAGACGCTGTCGTAAAATATGTAGTCATCCCTCACAATAAAATTATACACGTATTAAGAACAAAATGTATTTCGGAAATAGCCACTGCGCTGTGTGCCTCAGGGGCAAGGTTTGTCTCGGGTACATGGAAGTAAATGCCCTATAAAGTGGCGAGTGGATGGAATAATAATCATGTAAAGTGTTCTCCAAAAGAGAATAATAATGCAGATAATGAACAGCCAGTGTAATTAGCAGCCCCTCTCGTGTCTTCCCTCAACGAAAGCCTTAAGACACTGCGTTAGTCGCCCCCCGCCCCGCCCCACCCACCCCCAAGACCTCCGCCCCGCCTTTCTTGTGTTCTTTACCCACTGCTTTGGGTAATTCGGGTTTCCAGCTGAGGAGGAGCGTGTTGAAAATGATTGTACTTTTTCATCTTTTATTAGCGGAGTAGTACTTTGTGTAAAACGTAGTATCTTGTTTTATGGATTGTGTATTGTTTTAAATTAAAATGGGGCTTAGTTTCTGCTCAGTTGCCAGTTTCATCTGCGAAATGCTACATTGCGGACTGTAGGAATGGTTTCAAGAGCGAGGAGTCTGCTGACTGTGCAGACATTTAGTGTCTTGGGTAAACGCGTCTGCACTGTTGACGCGATCCTCGGATCTGTGTGTGCGAGTGGAGAAGACGCCTTCGTAGATCCAACTGGAATTTTCCGCCCTGGAATGATAGAGCACTTTTGCTCTCAACCACTTTGTTACTAACTTCTTGCGTTTTTGCTAAACTGATAGTCATTCAGCTAATCGAGAATTTTTCCGCCTTTTATGAATCGTGATGGTTCATTGTCGTGTTCACAAAAGCTCGTCTGTGCTCCCTGTCCTGGCTCAGATGGATTAAGTCGATCCTCAAGACCTAATATTAGAATGGATGTTAAGGAAATGGTGTGGACTGAGTCAGAGCGAAGTAAAACAAAGCCACGTGAGTTCCTTTTGTGAGTGCGGTGATGAATCTTCGATTTCTCAACCGGGGTTCGCGAACCCCTGTGTGTGTGTGCATTGTGACTAAGGGGTCCGCGATTCGAGTAGGTTCTACGCTTTTGTTTTTAAATACATGTTTTTTTGTTGTATTTCTGTAGATATTTTCGTCGCAAATTTTATTTACACGTTGGAGTGAAAAAACATAGCTCTATTGTAACAATTCTATATTCTATTTATAAAGGATATTAGATAAGTTTTTTGTACGAAAAAGGCTCAAAGTCACTGGCTTATATGGCGAAGAGTTTTCACTAGATGATCGACTATTAAATTCTGAAAAAGGTATCTTTCGAGGAGAATTGTAGATTTATTTCTGTGTCAAGAGGAATCAGACATAGGATTCTGCCCTGAAATAATTATAAACAAAAATAAACTATCGAAATTTTGTATTCAATGCAGATTGCACGTGTAAAAACGTAAAATTATATCCAGGTGCTTCAATAATAATGGATGCGTGTGAATACATTTGCATTTATAAACGATGGCAAAACCTCGGAAGTATTCGCTCGCTTGTCAGCGTTGTTTTGCAGAGTGATAGGAGCGCAGGTCAAACGTGTTAATCCCGTCCGAACAGTTCCCAATGGTAACATCACCAGCGTATCAGTAATTTCGCCAACACAAGGGCGACTGTGCTCTGTGGGGCGGCGTCCAATTACGATCCCCGACCGAAGGGGTCACGTTGTGACGGTCTGTTCGGGGTCTCGGAGGAAGACACGTAAACTCGCGTCCCGAGATAAGATTGGCGGCAGATATGTGGACACATATTCCGTCAGCATGCGAAGTGCGGATAACCCGAAATGTAATCACTCAATAACAAAATAAAGAAACACCAAAACCTGTTATCTAGCCAATAGTAAAGATAACAGAGTTTATATATAATCATCAGCGGTAAAAACAGAAGCAAAATAAATTGTATTTATTCTTAAATAATATTGTTCTTTGTCCGGTACTACCAGAAACCACACCGTCCGATATTAGACGACAGACACGTAAAGAGAAAATTGCTGCTGTATATCCAGTGCTTACTGCTGGAACAAAATCATTCCACACATGCAGTCTGTAGTTGATACAACGAAATAAAATAAATTGAATAATTATTCCACTTACCAGAATTAGTTGATACAGCCTTTCAAAAATAAACAATGTATCTCAAGATTTGTAAAAATTGAAAGATTCACTCACAGAGGCAAGACTCCGATACTTCACAAGTGTCACTAACTAGCGACGTTTCGGTAAAGTAAGCACTGTCCGGTACTATATACGACCTCCCCCTACTAGATGGCTCTGGCAGACAAATCAGGATTGAGTAGAAATTGCTCAGATTGGTCACTCACTACTCACAAATGCAAACTTCAAAAATTGACAAAAACCTCCCACATGGGAGGAGGCCAAGGCCCGACTTCAGGCTGTCGCGCCTCAGAAAGGAAGAATTCACTTCCTTCGTTCTGTAGCAACGTATAGAAAGCGATAAATATTCTTGGGCATGCGGAAAAGAATGCACTCGAACATCTGATGTGGAAATCTGAAGGAGAATGTTCAGTTGCAAGACTCAGAAAGAGATGGACTGTTTGCATCGGGTTAAGTAGCTTAGATTCGCGTTCACGGGCCGGCTGTCGTGTTGAAGCGGTTTGACCTTTTTAATGTGATATTCGGTAATCTCTTTGAAGGTACTGACGAAAAACGAAAACATTAGTCGTGATCCTCGGCCTCAGATGTCGTCAAAACTTGAATCGCTAACCACTGCGTCGCTTACAGATTCACCGAACATCGCATTCCGCTGATTACCACGTCTGATATTATTTTGTGAGGGGGCTCGGCTTCGAATCCCAAACCTATCCTAAGGCTCTTCATCCGCTCAGTCCCCGTAATAAGGCAACTGCGATTGAACCTTGAACTTCGCCGCGTCCTTACTTATCCTGTCTTGCAACCCTGCATGACCCATTAGATGGAAGAATTTTCGTCGAATAAGAAACGAAACTGGGAACTACAGTTTTGTGTAGGCCTATATCTCGGTGAGATGTTTCTTCGGTGGTAAAGTAACTGTTGGCTACTGAAGGAAATGAAGTTTTCCCAAAAGAAACCAGCGCGTAGATTCATGTCATTAAATGCTGCGTCCTGTAACACAGTTACTTTCAAGTTGTTGATTAAATATGCGCTTTCTTGAAAAGTTTAATATCTTTCTAGTATGCCTAATCCCACGGTAACATGAATAACATGCAGGATACAGAGCACTGTGTTTTGTTTTTGTTAGTCTGCTACAAGATACGCGCGTATATGGTTCTAAAAGGGAAGAGATCTTTCTCAAGTGCGCTGAAAGGATGTGAGATACAGAGAGAAAGCTTTTTAAGGGCTTAGGCGAGCTCCTGTTGGCAGTTGGCAGAACTGATGGGGAGGTAAGTAGATGGCTCCCTAGCTGTAACGAAGCTGCACGTCTAACCTCGCCTCTGCTTCTACAGGATGCCTTGATTATTATGTACGATGACTAGACCAGAAAGTTACACGGAAATGTTCTCTTCTTCAGGGTCGTAATAATATCGCAGGAACAAAGCCAAACTAGTAAAGTCAGTGGTAACGAGCATAAAAGTAGAAAGAAAGTTCAAATGCTGCTTGTAAACTAACCTTAGATGTGATACTTGAAAAGCTTAAAATGCTAGCAACTTCCAGACACTCGTGCTAAAAGTTGAAAGAGGGAACTTCCACAGGGTTACCACAACCAGCGCCACTTCGTCTTTATGTGGAGTCTGCACATGGACCTGGGGCGGTTGGTTGTTACTCGAAATATTCCCTGGCACTGAAAGCAAATGTTCATTGCCGTATCTATAAAATCCGGACATTAAACAAGTAGTGGGCAGTCAATCTTTTACTTGTGACACCGAATGGGTCTGTCTCTAAGCGGCTCTTTGGCGTCGAGCTTTGACAAAGTAATACGAAGATCAAAGATTTTTAAAATAGATTGCCATTTAAAACGTCTTTGAACTACGAACTCCCTTCTCCACAGAATCTCGCTCCACGCCTGTGCATATAAGAAAAAATAGCATTATTATAATAATAATAATAATAATAATAAAAGTTATTTTGCACATGCTATCCTAGACCGTGATTAGTGGCCATAAGGTGTTAAGTGGCTTATTAAGTCGAATGTGGATAGTGGATTTAAGGGGTAAGTAAGTTTTATAGAGAGCCGAAATTTGTATTCTTTAGCAAAATGTATTCTTTCTACAGCTTCAGCTTTCGGGGATGAGCAGCGTCGAATGTTGAAAATTATTCAGTGTTTCGGAAAACATTGCAGTTGCCATCTTCAGGGTAAATATGTAATAGTTTGGTGCTTTAGCAGCCTTGTATTGAAAGTAGGTGGAGAGTTGGACGAAACGGTGCTGCCTGCCCCAAGGCTGTCACAGAAACCCATTCGTTGTATGTTCTCCCTGAATATATCAACTTTAAAGTCTGACGAAACATTGCGTAATGTTTAACATTCAGTTTGGCTTTTCCCTCTAAATTCGAGTTTGTACTTTGAATTGCAACCGGAAAGAACGAGCTGGCTAGGACTGTGACGGAAAGGACAAGGTTTTGGTTTGCTTTGACTGTGCTGAGATTCGAACTCCTTGCCCCCAGCATTTTAGCTACAAACCCTACTGACTGAGCTGCCTCAGCTCATAATTAAATGATGCACTGTTAATAACGTTCGAATACAGCGAAGGACTGGGATTCATTTTCCAGTGGCCGTAGTTTTCTGATATCGATACATATCGACTCCAACGTCACTACGTTTATGTTAACATCCATATTAATAAAGTTCTGCCATCTACGCCTAGGCGTCTGTCTCGTGCGGAAAAGTACATAACCTAAAATATTGAAACCTACTTCGGCAAACATTTCAGACATTTTAGAAAACTTCCAAACTCCGGTCGTAACTTGTCGAAATAAGTATCTCCCGCTTCAAGGGTCCAACTTGAAGTTTCGGCAGTGAATCTCATTATCAGATCTCGCATAGTCAGACCATGCAGTAAGGCGGAGGAGCGGATGAAACCGGCTGAGCTGAAGAGGCCATCACCAACTCTATGCAAATGTTCCCGAAACTTTTCTCAACCGCAGAACTCCCTGATTTGTCAAGGACATAAAATGTTGCCTCACAAAGAAGGCTGTACAAAATGACGCATGGCCATAAATATACAAATACTTGTCCTTTAAGAGTGCACACACATGAAAACATTCCGTATGCCGGATGAAACAGTCGTACAACTTATTACTCGTATAAGAGATTCACGGCACACCTGAAATCTCGTGGCGACGCCCCGAATGCAGGTCGGCACACCAGATGTCGCAGTCGAGCGGTTTGCTATTCACGTTCCTTGTTCGGATCTTAACTGGACTGTGGTTTTATGTGCGTTCTTAAGCTCCTCCAGGCAAACTCCGGACAGAAGCTTGCATGTAATTTCCAATCCATTATTTATTCTGACCCACTGGCATTGTCGTTTAATAAACTACAAATAAGTATTTAGTCTTTAAATCTTATTTCTTAAGTCTGTTTAAAAAATGCTGCTACAAATATCGACTTGGAGAAAAACTTATTTTAAAGGCATAAATGTCCGTTTTGCACGAGGCTTGCCCGACCCTGTAGGATCACGTGGCGATGGGGCGCAGATAATGGCGATGACGTAAATTATTATCTTGTTGATTAGATGCTGGGCTTGCTGTTTCGGTGAGCTCGAGGCTTCACTCAAGGAATATTTGTGGTCAGAACTTTCCTAAGCGCCCGTCTAAATCTTACCGCTTATCCATGCTTGTTGCCTCTCAACTTCGCCCTACATGCACTGCCCATTTCAACGTACTTAATTCCATCATCCTGTTACCATTTGTTAAAGGTACAAATTGTTAATACTTTTTATCGTGTTTTTGCAATAGAAAATGTTAAAATATAAACACATTTCCACATAACAATATTTCCCTTTTTTATTCGTACACGTTTCAGTCATCGGTTGTACTTATCAGTTCGTCACGTTTGGCATACTAATCGTATTCATATTTAGGAAAACACAATTAATACATTCTCCATTACTATTATATGCGTAATATATATTATATTTCAGTAATTGTTAATTTTGCAAGGGTTGAGACTTTGTCCTTGCGTAACTGCAGTTCATATGGAACGTCGGTGTAATTTAGAAATTTAGAAAAATAGAAACATTTAGAGAAAGCTGTCCCAGTGTCACTTTTCATTGGCACTGAAGGATCTCGCCTGTACGTATTTCCGGTTGAGCACCCAGAGCGACATTTTCGCTAAACAACCTCTGTGGTTAGCACAGCGCCATCGAGTACCTTGAAAACGAACAAGAATAATCTTGTTGCAGGGAACCGAGGCCTGGAGGCGCCTTACGCCGTCGTCGTCTACATCCACGGCGAGTCTTACGAGTGGAACTCGGGAAACCCTTACGACGGCAGTGTGATGGCCAGCTACGGGCACGTGGTCGTCGTCACCCTCAACTTCAGACTCGGCGTCCTTGGTGAGTGTTCAAGTGCGTGGACTGTACGCATTTCTATGTATTCTTGACTCGTCTTCTCTGAGTGGTCAGGGCTTCCTTCTTCATATTCGAGATGTCCAGGGACCAGACCAGGTCTCAGAACCGGTGTCCCTGCTGAAATCAAACACGGTCTTCAAGTGCATCCAGGAATATGACGACAGTTCAGCCGCCTCGTCCCACACCGTTCTGAATTAACAGAATTTTAGCCAAGTGCATAACCGGAATAGGTGAAGAGTTTTGTTAAGGAACTCTGGTCGAAAATCCTCTTGGGAAAAATCAGCCTGGACGATCAAGAGTGAGACTAACGGGCAACATTTTGGTGACTCTGAACGAGACAGTGGGTCAGGATCGCGCCTGGTCGACTGCTAGGCAATTAAGAGGTTTAGTACAACAGCACGCCACGTCCTGTGCTGTGCCTTTGACACGCGTTTTAATATTATCCACGACTAGATCTTCGAAGCGGTCTCGTCCAGTCATGTTTCCCGACCGAATGTTTGTGTGTTTTCTTGTTTCTCGCATGCATCTAACACACGCTTCCACCTCGGCGTCCTCAGTTCGATTTCAGTTTTAGGGGCACAATTTCTTGAGTTTCTAGACACATCCCCCCTCTTAAGTCCGAATATTAAGTTAAACATTAAACCTGAATTCAACTGTTTAATTAGAAAAGTAGTTCCCGCCTTTACATCACAGAATCAGTTTGTTCAAGCTGTACATTTGGAGAATCATATAAAATCCATAAATCCACGCTCGGTATAATGTAGAGTAATTACATCAAAGCACGTTGTGCTTCAGTGGGTTAAACCGCATTAATGTCGCCATTCGTGTCTTATCGTCGGCCATTATGCACTCTGACCGAGGCAGGGCATTCTTATTGTAATTGCAGTACTAATTGGGACGTAATTAAGATTGCCGAAGCGTTTAATATGTGCAAGTAACTGCTTAGCAGATGCTGTTATGAGGGTCGGGCGCGTTCAGGCGTCCCAGCAGAATAAAAGTCGGCCCATTTCTGCCTCCGCCAATCCACTCACGCCATAGAATTGCGATAAATACTGGATGAGGCGCGACAATGAGGTAAAAGTGGTCCAGCCATTCGTTAGAGATAATTTCCAGTTGTTTTATTCCGACGCGTATGAAAATTACTACGATTCACAGGGAACGGTTATCGGAGGTTGAAGGCAGTGCTTGATTAAGCTCCGTTACAAGAAGTCGACTTAATATCCAGCTCGAACCGTTTAATGGAACAGATCACGCTGAATAAGTGCGAAGTCAGTGGTTCCACCGTGTGTCAGTACGCGTGTGGTATAGATTTAAGGCGGAGAAAAATTCGCTTTCCTCTCAAGTAGGTTGGTAAGCGTGACCGGAAGCAGTTGCTACATGGTACACGAGCGCACGGTCTAATAAACTTTTGTCATTCTAAACACTCAATATTTACGAGTGACAATAAAATCAGGTAAAAATTCTTGGCTGGAGTTGCTTTTTACTCTCCAGGGACTGTTTCCTGCACTTCTGTGTGTGCATTGTCTCCCGGTTTAATACCTAGAATTTTCAGAATTTTTCTTCGGATTTTATTAAATTTCGCGTGAATCTTTTTAAGTTCCCTTTCGTGAAATATTTTAAACTTACCCGCGATAACTACATCATGGCATCCAAGGAATGAAATAATCAGCCATTTTTGACACGCTCACACATATACACTGACTGGAGTACGTAGTCATATTTTTAGAGATTGAAGACTATCAAAAAAGCGTCTCCGAGCCAATCGATGTCACGCTAAGCAAAGTGCCAAGCCCCAATTCCCATAGAAACTAAGTACGTTTGTGTCTGCGTCACATAAGTAGTTTATCACTTAGATTACATTCGAACATAACAATCTAGGGCGTTCTGCCCTGCTGCAAGGGACGCTCCTGTACCGGACTGGACGTCATCATGCATCCTCTGAGCGTTCTTGAAGCCTCTGGGAACCTACAACATATACATGTACTGTGATGCGCTGTGATTTGCTGTTAGTAAAAAGAAAACTAAGAAATTCGTCCGATTTGTGTAACCTCAAGGTTCGTCACCGTCCCAATCCTAAGTCACATAAATTTTATCCCCCCACTAAGCACTCCTTAGCCCTAAAATCCATTTTAATATTATCCTCCCATCTACGCCTAGGTCTTCTGAGTGGTCTCCTGCATTTTCCGTTCCTAGACTCTTTTCGCGTTGCTATCTCATCCTCGGTTCGTTCACCCTCGTTGCGAGCAGCTAAGAGTATAAATTACACAACTCCTTTTTACGCAACGATTCTATCTCTCTCAGGCCAAAATCTTAACTTTTTTTTTAAACGCCCTGTTACATAACGACTTGAGGCCTTATCGTGACGTATCGAGATTCACAGTCATAAATTATAATTTTGTATATTTTAATACTTAAGTTTGTAGTTGCAGACGGAGAGATATAGGATTCTGAAGTTCACGGTAGAAGGCGTTTTCCTAACTTATTCTCCTCTTAATTCATTGCATAATGCAATTTCGGTATCTGCCTTCGTTCCGAAACTTTTTAACTGCGACTGTCAGCTACCTCCGCGTAATGATTTTGTCCTGTAGACTGCTTACGAGACATGAGCACGCACTGATTCAATATTCGATTGCTTCTGCGTTTTCGTTATAATGATCATTTGGCGCTATAAACTAACGTCATCAGCTTTGGCGAAAAGCTGATGTGTCCTGCTCATTTCGAATATTTTACGAAAGCAACACTTCGACGCAATGGCGGTGGAGCACCTCCCACTTTCAGGTCATTCTGAGCGGAAAATATTCACCTACAGAGACCTCATAGGCTCGCTTTGTGCGTAAACCGAATTCGCCGAGGATTCCTACAAAACCTCCCTCCCATCTGAATCCATCCATAAAAGAATGTTGGATAATATTTTTTATTCGTTTGATAACAGAGACATTCGTCGGTAATTGTCGTAGGCAACTTTATCTACATTCGCGTTAAACAGATTTCTGCTGCTCTAGTGACAACGCTTCGTTATTCCAAACAGAATTCAAGTTTCTGGATCTGAGATGCATTAAGTGTTGCTTGGGACAGGTTTGCTCGAATGCGAACGCCGTGGGACTGTAAGACTGAGGTGATACGTTCCTCCGAAACGTCTGTAACGACCTTCAGGTCCTCATAGGGTCGCAATTCTCAGGCCCTGTAAAGAACTGCAAAAATGAACGACTATTTTTTTCATATTTTACCAATTACAAGTTTGGTACCTCTTCTATCAACGCATAATATAATTTTAATGGCTTTATGTGATACGAAAGTCGGATAAATTATGTAATCGTGAACATTGAACATTTGCAATTACATTTAAGCACGATGCGGCGACCTGTAAATCATTTGAACTGTCAGAAATTTCCATTAATATGAAATCGGTATATAACGGATGTGAAGGGAATTTTGTTGAAATAATTAGCTGCTAAATCCCAGTGAGTCTGAAGATGGCTTCTTCTGTGAGTTGTTGCGTCTTGTAGTCTGGTAGACGTTTGCCGACGTTGCAGAGTTCCTTGCTGCCTCCATCATCAGGCCTTCCTAATGATGGAGGTACCACCACTGAAACGTCTGAAAACGTCTATATTTCCATCACATTACAAAGAATACAGCCACCTGTTTGTTTGTTTCTTCCTCTGTTGACTGTTTCCATTTGCATTTGCATTTTCATTCTTGTTACTTGGTTCGTCTTCCCATCCGTTAGTTTGTCAGTTTGTTTTTTTGTGTGTGACTTTTACCTTTCCAAGAAGTGAGCTTCGAAATGTGGGCTGTAACTGTCAGTGGCGCGCCGCGATGGTCATTTCTTGACGCTTGCGGAGACGAAGGACTCGCGTTTGATGAAGCAGCTTCTGAAGCGAGAGCAGGCTCGAAGACCCGACTTCATCATTAGGAAGCCGAGCGCCGTGAGGTCTCGCAAACAGACCTCCTCGCACATTAACGGTGAATCGATACAGCGGACTCCGTTCCGACTTGCCCGCTCGCCGTCTCTTTCGCTCCGTTTCTCCTCGCTCTTTTTTCCATACTTCGCCGTTCTTTTTATGTTCCTGTGGTCCCAACTTCAACTTCTTGCTGTCCTCTCCCTCTTTTCCCATTCATCCGGCGACGAAGTCAGTGGAGAGGAAAGCGATTCCAGCAGCGGCTTTTTTATCTTAATTTCCTCAGCGCCTTCAGGGTTCTCTGTCCAAGTCATCGACAGATGCCCGTTGCGGTTCAACGTAGACTGAGTTTGTTACGAGCTAAATCTCGCAGCATCTGCATCTGGAGCTATAAATCTAGCCTGTATCCTGGACTATTAATAACGCTGCTTCATCTGTAGTGGTTTTGTACTGTGTGGACAATGTGAACGTGGTGAGTTGCAGGAAGCTGTCTTGGTTTGTGCAGGTTCAGTAAAATCTTCTGTGGCAATCAGTCGGTTACACGAAGAGACCGACGTTTCGGTAACCATGTCCCCCCATCATCAGGGCTCTGACATCACAACGTTAGTCTGTTCGTGTAACCAACTGCCGGGGCTGGTCGCCGCGAGAGGTTCAAGTCCTGCAGTGTAGGTTGTTTAACGATGATATGTAAACTGAAGCAGGTATTGAATGTCAAAGAATACGTGAATAGGCGAACTTGGAAGGAGAGAGAAGGAACCCGTCCTCCCTTGTTTCAACATCCGTCCGCACATTTGCCTCGACGGACTGACCAAAATCAGGGAAAGTGTAAGTAATGGAAAGAGATAACCAGGTAGAGAGTGATTCGAGGGGTGGGCTTGCAGGAACAGAAGACACCGTGCAGACTGCATAAGCCAGCTACGCGGGACCGATGCTGCATTTCTTTTTACCCTCGCCGACGAGAGTTGCTTCAAGTCCAGCGCCTCGTTTCGTTCTGGCTAAGGTTAAGGAGATGAGATTATGGAGTAGCTAAACGCAGCCAAATAGTTACCATCAGTGGATTTCTGGACTTGGTCGAACGTCTGCCTCCGTCTTCGTGTGAAATGTTGGGACACGCGCACGGAAGGAGTTACTGGGCCGGTGGCTGAGATTAGCTGTTTCTAAGGGGCCCAGCTGAATGGATGTTATCATGTTTCCACATGAAGACGGAAACGTTGATTTCAGAACATCGGATGGAGGGCAAAGTTCACAAATTCCGTGACGCTGATTGTAATAAACCACTGTCAGCAACCCACGCGCAGACAAAATGGCTGTTCTTATTATAATCTAAGGAACAAGGGACAGGTGAACGAACCTGGACTGGGTTATATTTTAAGACCTAAAGAATCCTTGTTTTCTCATCATTTTCGAACTGTTCCTCCCCTTATTTTCCCCTCTTCTCACGAAAAAGTGTTAGGCCACGTCGTTGTTAAAAACAACTCCGGATATAAAAATCTCATTCCTTGACACCGTTAGTCAATATGTTGTGCAGTTTGGTCGCAATACGTCAACAGGTTTAGTTCGCGGCTGTCTGAACAGATCGCCGCTTGCAGTTGTCCTTTCACGTCGTCTCCTTTCCAATCCGCCGGACGATTCTGCAATCAAATTAAAACGCTTCAGTAGCAGGAAATTGTTTAACGGGGCTTTCAGAACACTGAATCAGACTCCAGCGATTCGCGGTTCGTAGCTTCCGGGATAGGACGTCGTATGGGCAGGCAGAGCTGATGTTACCTGTCCTCCAAGTAGACAGCGAAATTCGTTCTTGATTAGTAGTCTTTGGGATGATCTGTGATTTGATTATGACATAATTACGAAATTAGCGACGCGGAGGAACCTTTACTCCACGCCCCCCCTCACCCCGGTGTCTTCTTCTGCGTCCCCCTCTCCCGAACGCCTGTGACGTCATTTCCAACAACAGCCAGCAATAAACTAACTGTTTTAAAGTTACTTTGTTGTAATTATCTTTGTGATGAAAAGGCGCGCGATATGCAATTTGGCTTCTTACCTTATTTAACGACTATTCCTCGTTTATTTTTTTGAAAAAGTCTTGCAACGGGATCAATTAAGAAGGATATGGGAAGACCAGGTCATAAGCTGTACAAGATAATTACTCTCGAATTAATTTTTTGGAGGGACTGAGGAAACCCACGAAAACAAATGACACTAGCCGTCCCCTGGGCCGAGATCTAAACCTTCACTTCCGAATATGAAGTGAAATTGTTAAGCGTACGATCACGATGTCCAGTGAATTTGGACTGTTTGTTTGTTTGGTGTTCTCTGAAGGGGTCCGCGAAGGCAGGAAGTAGTGTGCGCCCCTCTCAAAACAGAAAACGACTTTGTGTGTATTGAAGTCCGCTTATTAATATAAGTCATCCCGTTTGAAATAACTGGAATTTTTTTTATTTCGCAGAAATAAGTTAGGTCCTTGGGAATTTAATGTGGACCGCTGCACAGCCCAGCAGCGTACAGCAACTGTTATTTCACAAAAATTATTACATTTCATCAAAGCAGAGAGAATTTCGCGGAAATTTTGTCACCCAAACAATCACCGCGAATCGTGACGCACGGCTTAATCTCGCGTCGAGAAATTATGAAAATTAAATTGTAAAAATCGCCTAGAACAATCCCCGCTCTCGTAAAGATAATGAATTTGCTCCATTCTGTATCGGTTGCTTATCATTCAGTTCTGTGTTTAAAAGTGCAGTACAATCACCAAATAACAAGAAATGTTTCATGACGTTGTTTCCGGACGCAGCTGATTGTCCAATAGCCTTGCCACTTTTCCTTTCCGAGCACAGGCCTACTTTTCTGTCCTTAATCGTTTAATTTCGTAGGCAGATTCTTCTAGGTAATCTTAAACATCATTGTCAGAAATACAGTTTTGCTGATTAAACTTGTGACGTGCCTGGAAACCAGTGAGCATTGTTTATCTACGCACTATTAGCATTGAAGCCGCAATTATGTCCCTGACTTTATTGTAACTCAGGTAACTTTTCAGTTGTGAACGATTTTGATATGGCATTCAAAATTTCGTACTCGAATGAATATTGTTTTATAGTATAAAAATTTATAACAAATAAATTGCCTTGATTTTCTGCGATGTAATCAATATAGTTTTTCAATGAAGACAGACATATATCGCACTGAATTAACTGGAAGATCTGAGCAGATAAATACTGAGAGCAAGGTGATATGCTTTTAATATCTTAGCCCTATGCATATACGAAATGAGCCGGGATAGCTCAGTCAGTATAGTGACTAGCTACGGGCTGGACGACCGGGGTTCGATACCCGACGGGGGCAGAGGATTTTTCCTCTAGCCTCTGCGTCCAGACTGGCTCTGGGGCCCACCCAGCCTCCTCTACAATGGGTACCGGGGTCCTTTCCCGGGGGTAAAGCCGGCCGGGGCGTGATGCTGACCACTCACCCCCATCTAGTGCCGAGGTCAAGGAAGAGAGGAGCTATACCTCCTCTCCCCCCAAACGCCTACATGGCGTGTAGTGGGACAAACTTTAAATACCGAAAATGGCAGTGAACGTGCCTTGTACTCATTGGCTCTCCGGCCGTGCGTCACACGAAGCGGGCCTCGAGCCCACTCTATGTCACTGTGTTGCAGGATTCCTGCGTACGCGCCCGGGACCTGACCGCGACGGAACAGCTGGTGGAAACCTCGGCGTCTGCGACATCCTGTCGGCGCTGCAGTGGGTTCGACACAACGTAGCGGCGTTCGGCGGCGACCCGGGTCGCGTCACTGTGCTCGGCCACGACACAGGCGCGGCGCTAGTGAACCTGCTTCTCATCTCCAGGGCAGCGAAAGGTAAGCCCCACGGCGATAAAAAATATGTCTGGAACTGGGCCTGTCTTGCTGTTTCGCTGTAGGTCTTGACATCTTCAGTCAGGGTCTTATTCCTACTGGTGGCAGAGGGATCCCGTCAGAAAATTTGTCCTTTGTTTGGTCGCATGTCCGGGACTTCATCACGGTAAGGTCGAGATAGCGTTGGCCGGTGGCTTCCGTGATTGGGGTGGTGGTCCTTTCGAATTTTTCGCTTGAATCTGCGTTACAGGTCAGGAGAAACACTGAAAAACTAAAGCCAGTATTGTTGGGACAATCACAGCGTCGCGTCTCTTTTCTAAGGCCAGCTTCGTCGGTTTTATGTGAGTGAATTCAAAAAGCTCCTTGGTGACCGGAAGTGCCTTTCAAGTTGACGAACTACTGCGAAGAGGTTCACCGCATTAGCTAACTTCTTCGAGTAAGTCTCCGGTTAATGCTCTGATGTGTTCGGCGGAAAACGGAATCCTCAATCGCAGTGAATTTCTTACTTGCGTTAGTCGCAATGAGAATATGCCTGAATTCCGAACTTGAAGGTTCCGGTCATGGCTAGAGACATCGACATCGGACGTCCACAGTGGCTTCAGTACTGGAGGCAAACTCTGTGCTCGCTTCTTGGTCTCTCTCTACGGCGTTGTAACTCAACACGTTTGTCCGTCCCGAGTCTACGAAAAATATTAAATAAATCGATTTATGCATTGACCATATTCGTCTATGTTTTACCGCGATATGGTGGTCGGCTAAGATTTATTTATGCATTATTTGGTATCCTAGCAACCCCGAGATGGGAAAACACGTGGTCATAGTTTTGTTAAGTGCGTCTGTTCGATATGTCAGTCAATTCCGATGGCCAATGTTTCAGGGCTGTTTCATCGCGTGGTGATGCTGAGCGGATCGGTTCTCAGTCCGTGGGCCGTCGTGCAGCAGCCAGACAGTCTTCGGGCGACAGTGGCGGAGCAGATGGGATGTCTCAGCATGGCGGCTGACGAGGACAGCGCGCCCTGTCTGCGCACCAAACCACTCTCAGCCCTGCTTGACGTGCAGATGGACCCGCCACGCTTTCTCCCCCGTTTCGGGCCGTCCATTCCACCCGATGCGGACACCAGTGAGCCCACCCTCGCCATGGAACACGCCAACGAGGCATTCATCACTTGCGAGATGATGCTCGGGACGACGACAACGGAGAGCTACCTGGACTTCAACGCTGCAGACATTCAGTACGGCTTCGAGGAAGACCAGAGAAATCGCGTGTTGAGGACGTACATTCGAAACGCTTATATGTACCATTTGAACGAAATATTTTCGACGGTGAAAAACGAGTATACGGACTGGGACAAACCGATCCAGCACCCCATTAACATCAGAGACTCGACAATGGAAGCTCTGAGTGACGGACACACTGTGTCCCCCTTGGTGAGGGTTGCGTACCTCCACGCTAGGCGGGGGGCGAAGACCTACTTCTTCCATTTCGGCTACCAGACAAAGGAAAGTGACTACCCACAGGTGTATATCGCCTGCGATTGCTTGCGTTCTCTTTGAGAAACTTGTGTGATTAGCGCATTGATCCGCGGAGTAATTAAATATTTTATTTATTATTGAAAATAATTTTCTTGGGTTTATTAGTCGGCTTATCGGTTGATTGTTTCATAATTTATTAATTGGCTGTTCTTTGATACTGATCGCTTTTGGGTTATTATTAATGGATTTATTTGATTGCTTGTTGTTGTAAATGCACGAATCAAAGGCTTCTTTGACATAATTAATCCATATTTGCGCAGCTGGTCACCGAATCCCTCGGGGTTTGTTGGAGTTTGTGGTACATTACCGCATTCAGACGAGTATTAAAAAAATTGTATTATTTATCGATCGATTGACAGATTAACTCGGTTCAGAGTTCGAACAAGTCTCGATTAATGGAGTGATTTAAACCATTTGGAAGAGCGGTCTGAAGAAGTCCAGAACTGAAATTCGAAACGCGAGTGCAAAGTCGCGAACGTGTGTAACGTGGCTTCGACTGTCGTGGCCGGGGTCCCCTGGGAGTTGAAGGCGCACCCGCTGTAGGAAGTGCGCCTGTGGCCTCGCACGCGACTATGAAAGCCATAGTTAGCATTCTCGCGTTTGCTTGCGGCTTTCAAATTATCGCGGTCACGTGGACAGAAATATGCAGTTTTGCAGTGTTTCGTTGCCACGTGTTTCCGCTAACCGACGCATTTTATATTTTGCTGCCGGGGAAATAACTGACTGGATGTAATTGTTTAATTTTCGGCTACAGGGGTATAAAAAACCTGAATTTGTATGCATCCAAACCAGAAGTTTGTCAGAAATTACCGTGGCCTTTATCGTACGTGTCGAAATGAATTAAGTCCTTACGCAATCCTGCGAAGAGCCTCTTGAGAAATGTTTATCTGGCTTAGGATACTAACCACGGATGTTTTTTTGTGAACACGGTAATGAATTTATGGGCTTCATTAAAGAGTGAGGTGTTTTCTTCTGTAGCTGAGCGACTGTCAGCTTCTCAAGACTTTCTTGAGAAGCAACATTAGTTATTTTATTAAAATTCATAGAGCTATCGCAAATTTTGATGAGCAAGGTTCTACAGTAATCTGGTTCTTTGAAATAAAAGGTTTGGAGTGGACCAGTAGGGACAAAATTAAGTTTTCCCAACAAATTTTAGAGTAGAAATCTAAAATAAATTGTACCCAAATGTTTAGCAAATTTTCAGAGTTCCATGTTCGCTGTGTCGTCTCAATAACTTTTCTTTGCGCCGAGGAAAGACGAAATTCTGTGCCGTTTACAAAATGTGTTTCCCTTCCTGTTCAGGTCCATTCACTGCCCCCCGCCCCAAATCATCCCGTCATCTGCTCTCTTGGGTTTTGCGCTATTAATTTCGTACTCGTTGTGGTTTAGAGGTTGGGCAGCGTCAGAGGAGAGGACGTCACTTACATCCTGGGACTGCCCCTGGTGGGTGGGCATCCCTTCTTCCCGCAGAACTACAGCCGACAAGACATGGGCGTCGCAGAGGCGGTGCTCAATTTCTTCACCAACTTCGCCAAAACCGGGTAAGGCGACGCTGGTCCTACACCCACAAATCCCGTTTTCTGTGCCAAATCGATCACAGCGGCCGTGGTTCCGTGTTCGAATCCCAGTGCGTGAGAGGCTTTGCTGAGGGCAAACGGCGAGCGATTGGTATTTCAGAATTGACCCTGAATTGGAACAGGCCGCATTGCCTGATCTCGAGATTGGGGTCAAATCGGATTGGTGCTGATTGCTTCAAATCAAGTGTCAAGTGCGTCGTATAATATCGAGCTTTTTTAGAGCTCCGAATATCGCATCAACGAACGTCTAATGACTTAAGCTTCTGCGTTATTCTCAGCTTTAAAAACGAATGCCCACAATTTTTGGCTATCTCGCGTGAAGTGTTAATGCACAACTGCTTTTTACGTGTATCGGTTGGATTATTAAAGTTTAGTTCACTACGTGCAAAAATATCTTATGTCGCAGTCTCGTGATATCAACTGAGTTGCTAAATTTTGTATCATCGTCAGGACATTTTTAAAACGCCATAATATGGCGACATTATCTGTTAGCTAAATATAATTATGCTAAAATTTTCAATCAAACTTATTTTATTGTTCGAAGTATGAAAATAAGATATAAGATGCGATTTGAATCGAAACCTAAAAACTATAAAAATCTTTGCAAACCAATGAACTTTCCGGACATTATTTTGGTTAAAATCTCGACGTTTCGGAGACCAGAATCTGTCTCAGGGTCAACGTCGTTGCTGATGGCGGCCGGATGTGGTCTTGACGGGAACTGAAGCACTGGGTGTTAAATTGTGGCACGGAATGTTTGTAATTGTTTCTTTAACGCCACTTCGCGTCCCATAAAAAGTTCTTAGAGTTGCGTTTCCATTGCCATAGACGCGAATATTTTTAGTAGTCGACTCCCTTTCCCCAAAACATTGCTAGAATTAACTTCGTCAGTTGAAGATGGGTTCTTGCGCCGTGCAGTCTGATAGAAGTTTGCCGACGTTTCGGAGGAGGTCCTTGCTGCCTCCACCACTCATCACACAGCAGTGTCGGAGGTTTCGTTGAGTCGTTGCCCCTGCACTTTGGCTGTTTTACGACGCACCGGTCAGCCACCGACACGCATGTGAGAACTCTGTAAACGAATTTTCATGAAATTTGATATTGGGAATTTCTGTTATAACTTATCGATGCTATATCACATTTTCGTGTCTGATAATAACAACAGGAACATGACGTGTAGAACTACGAGCGCGTATTCGCGCTGAAGTAATATGTGGGGATCCCCGCCTTGGGAATCCCCAGCTAACCATCTGCGCGTAGTTCTGCGTCATCACCAAAAACCCGTCTCTCCCTCCAGGTCAGACGACTCTGACGTCAGGCCATTTACAGAGGTCAGAGGTGAAATTCTGTCTAACGCGCCATAATTGTTACGATTTCCTAGGTTTTGTCTAAGGACCTCTCAGTCCGACATTTCCTAAAATCCTTTCGGTCTCCCGGACTCACTTAATACTGTCAAATATGGACACGTGCGAGTTCATGAACTTCTTTGCAGGGACCCGAATGAACCGCGGATACAGAAGACGGACTATGGGACGGTCAAGGAGAAGACGCGGTACAGAGGACTCAGCTGGGAGACTTACGAGACCGGCAGTCAGATGTACCTCAGCATCAGTAAGTTCGTACGCTTTGCTTAACTTTGTAGCCATTATTCGAATGTTTTGATGCACAGAAATTTATGCTGGTCGAGTGGTTTATCTTTCCATTTTCTTTGTTGGATCTAGGCGGACATTATAGATCTGTCATGAAAACTTCTAAACAACATTTCCTTCGGCCTGAAGCAACTCATGTCGTGTAGAATCTGCTTCCTTGCGTGTTTTTTTTTTCTTCTTCAGAAATCATTGGTTTGCGACGCCGGGCGCTAGCGTCTGTCTCGCTACAACCAGCTGAGTGGCTTACTGTGGACAAAATGTCGCAGAAGGCGACTGCAAACTCTTCAATTCTAATTCCTCGCGTGGTCGCCGCGCAAACTTGTGAGGTGGACACGACGCTGATTCTGCTTTTCGTATTTTGTGACCTCAAATACAGCGTCGTAGTAAATCCTCCGAAACGCGTAGCGCTTGTTATGAATTTGTTGTACAATATTAAAAAGCGCGGTGACGGAGTTTAATCTGTATTTAGCTTTCGGCTCGCTACTGCAGATAAACATTCAAAACTGTGAAATGACACACAACGTTAACATGTAGTAACATTGGAATTGACTATTTTCTGTGAAACGTTGGTATGATCATTCATAATTGCAGGTAGCGGTGGCGCGGTGGAAATTAGGCACATAAATTGTCATCAAATGGAGTGACGCCAGTTCATTTTAGCTTCCCTGTAAACGCTTCGGCACTCTTGTTAAAACTGTATTAGAACTAACTGCTAAACCGGCTCGCTGTCGATCAATTCGGCGTCATGGCGTCGATGTGCCGAGGATCAGGGGCCGTAGTGGAAGAATGGCGAATGCACCGCGGGTTTCGCGCAAAGCCCCGGGCTCTGTAGACCACCAGCTACAGCCGCTGCTGTCAGTGATAAATTCATACGCCAGCAGCTCGAACATGTGACAACTTTAGGGATTATACAACAAAGTACAGCCACAGCCCGTTTTTCCAATAAATACGTTCGGCGGCTTGATTAACCGGGTGTTACGGATTTGAGGTCTTTGAATGCCGCCTCAGTGTGTCAGGTGTCACGTCTCGCTCGTGACATACGCGATGCGATTATTTATTTTCACTGAGCATTGTCAGGCGAATAAAAAGAATGATATTTACAGGGCGGTGTGTACAGTTCACTTCCATAGCGCAGTTCGTCGAGAGGAAATGCAAATCGAACTATCATCATCATCATCTGAACCATTATTACCTAAGATGTAACAACACTTTGCGTGGAAGTTGTAATCTCTTCTTCTTCTTCTTTTGTGAGCGCCAACTTAAGCAGAACATTCGGAGAGGAATGAGAGATTCATAGTTTGTCAGGTTGGCAATGCAGTAACCGATGGAACCTAAATTGGCAGCATTGTGTTCACGAAAGTGAGACAGCTGAGTCCACTGCACAACTTTACATTCTTCTTTCTTCCAGATCCACTTTAATATTATACCAAAGGTGTGTTCCGTAAGTCCCGCCCATCCTATTCTTCCGACTAACTAAGCACTGCGACTTTTCCATTTTTCCATCTTTCTTTGGCCCGCAAATCCACTTCAGCACTTTCTTCTGTTGTCAATATTTGCCGCGAGACAGCAGTTGTATCGCTAATATAAAAGAATGTGCGCGCGCCGATTGGACATAATTTAACGACCTTCAGTAAAGCAAGGAACAAGAAACGAATGCGAAATTCAATATATTTGGCATTTCTCGAATATAATCCATCCTTTTCAGTTCCATCTGCAAGTACTTTGAGATTTCCGTACTGTCAAATGATCTATTAATTACTGCAACAGTCGACTTCTTGCTCTGACTTTATCTTACGGGAAAAGGAGATGAAGCCCCTTTGTACTAGGCTGCCGGACAGACTTCCACTCCAGGGCTCTTATTGCTACGTCACGAGGCCGTGAGTCTGAAGATTTCCGTCTTCTGGGTTGCAGCGCCGTGTGGTCTGGTAGATGTCCACCAACGTTTCAGAGGTCCATGCTGCCTCCTTCATCAGGGCGATGAATAAGCCATGCGAGCTGAAAACGCTAAGAGTTACAAGGACCGGATTGTTGAAGGAGTTGCCTGATCCTAACCAATGGGGTCTGGTGTCATCGACCAGACTACACGGCGCAACAACCCAGAAGACATCCATCTTTAACCGATATACGTCATTTGTTTAATTTCAGGCAAAATTGATAGGGCTCATTCACTGAACGCAATGTTTAATTTTACAAGCAAAAAATTTTGAAAGTGTGGAGCTGTTCAGTGCTCGCTCCCAGTCAAAAACAAAGTTAGTGACACATTTTCAGTAAGAGTTCCTCGTTTCAACGGGACCAGCCCTGTTTCAGTGCCTCGGAGACTCGTGTGGCGATGCTCGACTGTTTCTCTGTGCAGCTCTGAAACCAAAGATGAGAAGCCATTACAGGGGCCACAAGATGGCGGTGTGGCTGAACCTCATCCCTCAGTTGCACCAACCCGGAGACGAGGATGTCAGCATGAGACACCACCATTTCCACGAGCGAGGGGAACTCTATTACTCAGGTAAGTTGTTTTAAATTGCGAACATTTTCCCTGTTATTCTGCCACAGAGCGCTATAAATTCAGGCGGTAGAATTCTTATCTGATATCAGACCAACGCAGTAGTAAAATAAAGCCGTCCCGCTACACGCCATGCAGGCGCTTGGGGGAGGGGGAGTGAGTGGTAAGCATCACGCATCTCCTGGCGTCATCATGACCTAGTCTCACCTGCTTTCCATTCTCACATTATCGTTCCCTAAAACTTTCTTTCGTCGCCTTCCAAAACTTCGACAAACATTCCATTCGTCTCCCCAGCCTCGCCACACGCTCAGTCCACATTTAAATATCGTAAAAGTACTGAACCTAGGAAATCTGTTCAAATCACAAAAAGTTACGTGAGAGCGCAAATTTCTCGCTTGCTCTTCCGTTGAGTCCAAACACTCGCATGTTATAATAACCAGGTCTTTTTTTAAACGCTTGTCATTCGTTTTCTTCGCCGAAGTAAGTGACCGCCGTTGCAGGTGTGGTTCGGCCTGAGTCATTCACTCGGTTGCCCCCGCCATTTCATCCCACGACATCTGCTGGGCCCCGAAGTCCTAGTGGTTCGCCACTAGGAGCAGAATGTCTGCCCAACTCGACCTCAGAAGAAGACCTGCTGCGTCACTCCGACGACGGGAATGTCGAAGACGAAGCAGGACTGCTCCAGAGACTGGCGACGAGGCACTACTACAGCTACACGGCCGCCCTGGGGGTCACGATCGGAGTGGGGTGTCTTCTTCTGGTGCTCAACATGCTCATCTTCGCGGGGATCTACTATCAGCGCGACCGGGACCGCAGGAGACACTCTCCTCCTCCTGGGTCCTCATCGTCGGCTTCTTCTGAAGGCATCCCTCTGTCGCACCGGCCCCAGCAGATGCAGGCCACGTCTGGGGCGGCGTCCCCGGCACCTGCTGCTCACGTCATCAAGGTACACGAGCCACCACCCTCCTACACGACGGTCGCCAAGAGTCCGTCCATCCCTGAACCTCCCCCGCCCCCAAGACAGTCCGCCCCCAGTTCGACACCAGTGCCTCCAGCGAGATCCACGAGCACTGGGGGCACAGTGAAGAAGCGAGTTCAGATCCAGGAAATATCCGTATAGCACGCGAACAGCGGTCGAGACATCCACTCGATAACTTTCCAGTTCAGAAATTGAGCGTCCGTCGGAAGACAAGGCTGACACATATCAGAAAAAAAAAATATTCAGTTCGGCGTGTGTTTTAGCGTTAACCTTAAATTGAGACCGATTTTAAAAACAGAACAGCATCGATGATAATGATAATGGACACGTGTCGGTTATTCCTTTGTGCCCACGTGACTCTTGCATAACTAATTGTGACTGGAGTCAAACGAAACACTTTTCATGAGGAAATCTAGGCCGGATGCACAGCGAGCAGTCAAGACAAGACACCGTTAGACGAAACGTGAGGAAGGACAAGACGAGGCGTCGTCAGTCCGACACTCAGTTGCTAACAAAATGATGGAGAATGAGGTTAGAGTTGCGGGTTCTAGCGTCGTGGTGTGAGCAAGGAATTTATGTCAGGAGGTTCTTGGTTCATCCATTTTTTTCAGGCCAGGGACGATATAAATGCCTCGCAATGTGAACACTGACCAAGAGAAGTTGACACTGTCGAGCGAGTGGCGCTGGAACGTACAAGTTCGAATGACGTCAAAGAACTCTCGTGTGCACTGAAGACGCTTGATGTAACAAGCGTGAACTCGAAATATTAGTTACTAGTTCTTTAGTGATTGATAAGAGGGACTTAATTCGGGTGTAATCTGTGTTCACTTAAACCCACATCAAGGAGCACCAAGAATTAATAACGTGAAATACATTCTGAGGTGTGTTTGTTAAATTAAACACATTAAAAGGTTCTTTTTCTGTATTTCATTACGGAAACCTTGAGAAATGAAAATTGTTAACGTATTTCTCTGCTTCTGATGCTGCGTGTGGTTCATCAGAAAGAATGTGACATCAGTCAAATATCATTTAATAAATATTTTCTCCTCCTGAAACAGATCGCAAATTCTGGCTTCTGAGAAGCCGTACGTACGAGTTTCTGAAATTTATCTGCTTCTGTTTCGAACTAAGAAATAGGCCCATCGCATTAAAAGAATCGTTCTCCAAGACTGAGTAATCAGAATGTCGTAAGCGTGGGAAAAGTGTGTTTAAACACTTCTCATTCATTTGTTTCAGGCATCTGACGTAGTGCGATCACAGTCAACGTGGCATCTGACGTAGTGCGATCACAGTCAACGTGGCATCTGATGTAGGGGGTTTTGCAAAACGAAAGATTACGATTAACTAATTTCAGCTTTGCGTGGGGAACTAAAGTGACTTTGTCGAGCACTCTGACAGGCTTTGGTTTCTGGTAATTATTTATACCAAAGTAGGGGTTTGAGGTTTTTCAAAGGATGAGTAATTAAGCGAGTTTCAGGGCATGTGAAAGTGCAGTGCTTTTATGAAACGCTGAAATCAGCCACGCATTCGGTGACCTCTGTAGTTGGTGACGAAGTTCACGTGGAAGATCATTTTCCTTGATCACAGGATCAAAATGATTTTGGGGCAAATCGGAGAACGCGATTCTAGTGACAGGACTTCCCAACAGAATAATATTTTTTCCTGACCACAGTCGTTGGAGCGAGCGTTGACGTCCTTTTATTGATAAATGTTCTCGCTGTGTCTAATTCATGTGAAAATTTTGTGTGCAGATTCGGTTTGTGATCTTTACGGCACAACATTTAACTGAAAAGAGTTTTGAGCGTCGGAATCTGAGTACCTCTCCATTATGCGTTCACTTTACTTGGTTAACAGAGCACACACGTCCTTAAGTTCTGTGAATTCCCTGTATTGTGGAGGAAATCTGGGTAAATTAAATATGAAACAGTTGGTATCTCTGGCTAGACTCTAACCCCACAGTTTTATGCAGCCAACTGCGCCCGAGGACAGGGGTTCGTATCCCCTCCTTCACTGGATCCAGCGACTTCAGAAAAAGATAGAAAAGAATTGTGCGTGGCCTCAGTAAGTTTATTGTTCGTCAATAAATACTTTCAGATCGCTTTAATGTAAATGAAAGACAGTCGTAATAATTTCTTGTAAAGAAGTAATTTGCATAAGGCAGATAAATAAATTTATATTTATCGTTAGTTTTTACACAAACACTTTATTAACCAATTTAAATAATTTTACTTTCGAAACATTTAAATTTGCGCTCACTTCATGTAACAAAACCTAACCTAGAAGAAAAGAATGAGAACAAGAATTGAATAAAATAAACAGAACGACTTTGACTGACGCAAAGAAAACAGTTTCTAATTCCACACGACGCGTGCGTAAAGAAAATTTAAAACTAAAAATAAAGTAATTATTTTTGAATGGATAAAAATGTTACGAGACAAAACATTTACGAGCTGAGATGGCAAACACAAAAATGGTTTTATTAAAGATAAAAACAATGTAAATTTAAACTGACGCCTGTTGTTAATGGTAATTGCCCACTATTAATGTAGGCGTAAAGAGAATCCTGCCGCCATGTTAGGAATCAAATATAATAATTTCATCAATTTGAATGCTGGTTGCTTGTTGATGTTCAACATTGACCAGAATATGTTGCGATAGTATAATTATTTGTGTTGGAAAATAAAGTGCTTGTGTTACAGATAAGAAAATGTAACTTGATAATACAAACAAACAGCACAAAGCTCCAATATTGGCTGTTTTACACGAAGCAGATTCATCTGAATCCTCATGAATTTTTGGTTGAAGTTAGCCCAATGTGTGTTTGTTTCTGTCTCTTGTTTTCATTTAGAACAAGAGACTGTAGAGCTGCTGGAAGGGAATTTGTGGCCACAGGAAGACTTCAGTTAAACTGGTTAGGCCGCCAAGTCACATTCTGAGCAGGCACCCTCGCGAATGTAAGTTTTGGTCTTCAAGAACTCTTCCGAAGTCAATGATTACGAGTTGACTCTAAACAGAAGGACGTTTCGTGTTTGTGACTAGCAAATTACGCACGTGACCTCCTAATTTCATTAAAAGTGTCGAGCCCTCGTCTTCGCCTCACTAAGGCGTCCAATTCCTTCTCGCTGTGCTGATGATTGAACTTTGGCATTGTCGTGTATCAGTGGACAATTTCTTCTGCAGATTGTCATATTGTAATGCAATTATAAGAGGCTACAAATTATATTCGGTTTAAATAAAATTTCAGAGGAACTCTGATTAAAATTCTGTTGGTCATTAGCAAACACGTGAAAGTAAGCTGGTTTATGAAACTGAACTTACAAAATAAACAACTGCATATATTTTAATGGTAAAATGGGGCAGTCGTGTAAACAAATGCTAGATTGTTGCATAAATTAATAAATATCGAAGCCATTCGCCAGAATTCAGAGTCCCAGGTTTGTTATCGTGAAAGAAATTCAAGTCTGCAAGAAAACGAATAAAAAATCCCTTCCCACGCAACTGCGATACAAGCATCATCAACGTGTCTCAAATAAATTGTATTAATGTGAGTCAATTTGACTGTAAATAAAAAATTATGGGACATGTCTGATTATTTCGACTCTCGACTACAAAATTTCTGAAATGACGTTTGTAGTCTGTGGGGACGATTAAAACTAAAGTCTACACGCAGAATCATGCGTCTCGAAGTGGAATACGCCGTAATCAGCCTCTCCCGTAATCTGAGTGTCATGACAACTGGCTGGCAAGGAATGCGATGTTCCTGCCTGCAACCAGAATTCAGTGGTCTGTTAAATACAAAGAAATTGCTACTTTGAAAGTCGAATCATAACCAACGTACAAAACGAGGAAGTTATCGAACGTACGTCCTCCTAAGAGTCGATCCGCTAACTGGCGATTGAAGTGAAACCAGTCGTCTCATTTGTTGTTGTTGTTGTACGAAACTTCACCTTGAGAAATCATAAATTTGTAAAGGTCATTCCAAAGAGAAGGAAAACCAGTTTTGAGGTCACACATTTCACTTTCCTCCTATTGGTTCGACGCGATTAGAGTGTAACCTCAAAACTCCAGTCTCTTATAAAGTGAGTTGCTGTTCTTTCCAACAAATAACTTTAATCTGCTTGCAAAAATTCGAAATTTGTGTTACCACTCACAAAATAAATGGAATCTGAACCATATATTTGGGTTACTTTGCCCCAGAAAAACCTTTTATTTCCACTGTGTTGTTAACACAGTTTATAGGTAAAGTATTACATATTATTCTCCTTTTTTTAGCAGTTTATTGCAATCTTTGAAATAATTCTTTTAAATGTGAGTTAAAAATAACCCAAGTTTTTGGGTTATTGTGACCCAAAATTCCTCCAAACTCAGTTAACGTGAGATGCGAATTCCTTAACAATGTACAAGTATATATAACACGTAAAAATTATGTATTTGACATATAATACAAAATATAATTGTTTAAATTAGAATAAAGTCACAAATTTGGAAATTTTCAAAAAAAAAATGTATCAGCATAAACCAAATTAACAAAAAGCTCGGGAATTACCGTATTAGAGGTGAAAAACAAAAGCTAATCGAATTTTTTCATTAATAAAACAAAGACAACAACAATACAATATTGTAGGTTAGGTTGCCCTCTTCATTGCATTCAGTTTTTGTTCATGTCGTGATGCATTTATTGTAAATAGACTTTGCACTTATTTGGTATTTTAAAGAAATTCTTCGGAAAAGAACCCATTACATTTTATTTTGAAAGTATATTGCGATCCGTCTGGTTCTGTAGGACGCGATCTTCTTGGTTTGCATTAGCATTTGTGGCTTAATTTAGCTCACATTTCGTGCGAGGCAAAGCAACTCGTAATACCGAGTTAACAGCACAAACAATTAGTGCAGAAGAATGACGATTGCTAATTGTAAAATAATTCTTATAATTGTGTCTCTTAAAGTAAGAACTTATATAGATGTGCTTTCACAGGATTTTCAAAATGCATGAAAATTTTGTGTGCCTCTGCTCTGCTCTGTGCACGACGACGCTGATTCAGAGAATCTCGTGGATTGGTTCGATCTACTAGCTAGCCGGTGCAAAGGAGTTTCTCTTTAACTCGTGTAGCATCCTAAGGAAAAGAAGTAACCCTCTTATGTGGTGCATTCCGTCAGTGTGATTGAGATGTCTCTTGGACACACGGACATTAATTTTTCACATTCAAATTTCCCCATATATTATTCTGTCAAATCAAAAAGTCTGTAGTATTCTAAAAGAAAAGAAATCTTGCTAAAACTCGGATTAAATTAAAATTGTCTGATCTAAATGATGTATACTAAAATATTACATGGCCCTCACGATGGATTAATCTGACAAGTGTCGTATATGAATATAAAACCACGGAGTTTCGTCTTTGCCTTTTATCTCAAGTGATCATAGAGTATAGTATCATTTTGTACGTAAACTAATATAAAATTTGAGTGTTTGTATTTTTATCCTCTAATCGCTTTGATTAAAACACAGTTCATTGAACTTATTAAATACTCGTACTGTAAGACGTTCCTTCTTATTCCATAAAAATACAAGTACAACTCAATAATAACTCCACGGAGGAAAGTCCTTGCGACACAGAACACAAGCTGTCACTTCAGAAATCACAGACTTGATCATCTGTGCCATAAAACCGTTCTTCGGGCGACAATCAGTAAAAGACTTGCCACTAGTCGACAGCCAACATATGCCAGAGGAGGTACTTAGGACTTTCAAAAGTTCTTCACTTTCTAGAGTCGTGGCAAGACGTTGAGGTGTTTGTTACTGTTTGCCGTCCATTTGAGGAGCGTGCGAAAACAGCACAAGCGGCAGGGTGGCGGTCCAACCGTAGACCAGCGACGTTACTACCTCGAGTAGCCCCCAGACATGGCGTATCACCGTCATATTCGACCTCGGATGTCGCTAGATCCGATGGACCGTGTTTTCGATCAGGGCGATCGCCCAATACGGGCGACCTCGAGATGCCCGGATCTTGGGCGACTTTTCCCTAATCCGGGTCGGGCGCTACAGACAAACTTCGTGTTCTTCTGCAATAATACCGCGGACATCCTATCATTGGTCACCTTCAGATGGGGATGACATCCAGTGGATCGACGCAGTCGGTCGTAGACTGATCCATGCTGGCTGCCTGTTTCCTCTAGGTGAGAAGAAGCCGCCCTGGTCACTGCAGTTCTCTTGGGACGAAGCGGTGGAAATTGGTCGCAATTTTTCTGTAGTAACCTTCACCTCAAAAGAGCTAGGCTCCTCTGACTGTATTTTAGTGAACTCGACGTGCATTTAATACCCGGTTCTTTCACCTATTGCAAACAAAGGAAATCTCTTTTTTAGCATATCATTTACAAGATGGCGACACTTATTAAACTCGTGTCTCTGTAAAAGTAAAATATATTTCTGTTCCTACTGTGTGTTTCTTTTTAACTTTGCTTTTCAGATATTCCAATGTTTCGATCCTGAAATTTCGTGTCTATTCATTTTGTTTAGATTTTGTGTCCACTATAATTCAGCCAACTTCCTTCTGCCTGATAATTCTGATGTCGTGGTTTGTGATGCCTACGTTCTCATTGGTTGTAACAGTACTTTCATGTTAGTTCTGAAGAATTATGTGAGATCGTCGAATTCCAGAAGAGTGCCTAGCAGCTTCAGGTAAGTGCTAAACATTTTCAGCTCAGGTCATAAGACGTGGCACATTGTTTCAGTTACTACGCCCGTGATTATTGTTGCCGTGCGTGTGGGCACTTAATACCTTCGAGTCCACACAGCGAGAAACCCAAATAGTCAACATGGACAATTCCACAGCCTCAAGAATTCCAAAACTGAATTCTCACGTTGGTAAGAGTATTTTGGACAGCGGAGATTAAATTATTCAACGCTGTATTTTACGAATTGCACCCATGGTTATCAGAACGTGAAATGCGCTAAGCATGACACATTGACGTCTGTATTATGGAGCTGTACGTCTTTCCCCCTGAGTGCCTGAATGGCGTGTAGCGGGGTAGCTTTACCTACTTAACTTATTACCTTTGATAATGACAGTGCCCAATTGCAATCGACACCGAGCGTCCTGGTCGAGTGGAAAACACTCCTGTTTTGTATTCCGGAGGTCCCGGGTTCATATCTCGGTCCGGAGACAGGCTATCCTATCGTGGTTTTCCTCAGTCCCTCCTGACAAATGTCGGGATAATGCCTTTAATTAGGCCACGACCGTTTCCTTCCACATCTTTTCCATCCCATTAAACACTATCGTCTTCTCATTCGACGCCATATAACCTGTGCTACTGAAAAAGCGTCGTTAAAATAAACTATAAATAAATTGAAGTCGACAAGTAAGATATCGAAAGTGGCCATTACTTCAACTACATGTTGTGTGTTGTCACTAGATGGCAGAAATGTATGGAATTCTACTGTTCTGTCATGTACAACATTTTATATATATTCTGCAAGTCAGACATAATTTCATGCGATTTTTTTTTGTCTGTAATATTTTATGAATTTTTTTGAAAAGCAAGTCAGTCTCTATTCCCGCCATTATTTCGCGTTTTGTATTTTGTATTTTTGGTGTTTATTCTGCGCATTGCGTGTTGCGCATGTGAAAATCGATAAACATGGCGACTTGTGTAGTGTTTGTTGATGGTTAGACAGACATCTGGTCCGTATTTCATTACTGTGCGTCTGTGCAATAAACTTCTCAACAGAGGTACTTTTACTTACTGTTGGAAAGAATTTGTTTCTAATAAGATTTGTAGTAAATATTGTGTATTAAATATTTAAGTGCTCTAGTTTGCGGCGTTAGCATGTGGGCGTAGCTGTCAAACCCAGACGGTATGCTTTCGTGGATGCTTCATAAAAGCAATTAGTGTACCACGTAGTCTTGAACGTATTCATATACGTCACGTTTGTGTTAATGTATTTGTCTGGTAGCCGTGTGTATAAGCGTTAAGTCTATTGTGTGGGTACAATTTTATTTTAAAGATGAAGCCTGTAATGAAATTGAAATGGTTTACAAATTTCTGGGGCTAGAGTTATGAAATTATCTGTTAATAAGCCATACTTGTTTCAGAAAACTTGCTATTTACAAAGAACATTTTATTCTGTAATGCATAATATTTATTAACCATAATTAACACACTGCATTAATGTACTGTGTGCCTAAACATCTTACATTTTTTTATCTTGTGTGTCTGTTGTGTTACAATTACTTTCTTTACCTTCCTTTTTATTTTTCAGAGTTGGAAGACCATTTCTAGACAAGGCTGTACTCCTACAGTAATGCTAAATATCTTTTAAAAGGTAAGTTGAAAAGATTATATGCATATAAAGCATATGAAATTATATTGACAAGTCCACTGCACAGTCAGAGAAATTTCTTGGTTTACAACAGGTTTGATGTATTGTGTGTTAATAGAGTTCCAGTCTTATTTATGTATATCATTAGTCAAGTAAATCATAGAAAATAGTATTGAGTGAAGAGATTTTATTAATTTTGATATAAGTTTATCATACCATATTGTTACTTGCAACAAGTATCCCAGATGTTTTTGAGGAAATGAACAAAACTAGCTACTTAAGCTTTTAGTGCTGTCTTGATATTACTTTTTTAAACCAGTGGACTCTTTCTCCTTGTCACAAAGTTAGGTTAGGTTAAAAGCATTAATTTCAAAGACCAAATCATATCACCTTTTGTAATTAGAGTTGGCATCTAGTTTCCTTGGTTTTGATTTTCCTTCAAGTAGGCTATTTGGATCAGAATTATTTACATTTATAGTTACTGTTTTTTATGTTGATTTTGTAAATGAGAGTGATTAAGTATGACAAATTTGTCCATGTAATGTTATGATCTATATGTGCGTTTCTTACCTATAACCATGGTTGAAATATTAGTTTCTTCATTCCAGTTTTAATGTTTGTTAGTGGGTGCAGCGACAGCTGGAAGGTTAGAAAACTCAGAGGCAGATGCATGTGATGAATTTCTTTACTGTTCCGTTAGAAAGTGGAAATGAGCTGTTGTCACTGTAAAGTGAGATTGAATTGGTTAATGTAAATGAAGCGTTAGATAATGAAAGTGAAGTGGAAGTTTCATGTAACAGTGGCATATTTGAAACAAGTTGTGAGGGTCTCGATAATCGGAGGCCCTGGAGGGTCAGTAATGTGATTAGATCCAAAGCTACGAGATGTACGTGGTGATGAGACGTCAGATCATAAACAGTGTAGAGAAAAGCTTGGCCTGTAGGTTGTTTGTGTTTCGTATCAGAATATTATTTTGTGCTGTATAAATATGTGTAAATTTCTTGTCATTGCTGCCACATTTAATGAGACGTTACAAGAGCTTAATGGCAGTAACAGTTGAATTTAATTAGTTTTTTGTGCTGTGTAAAGGTGCGAATGACTTGGTCCAGTAATTTTGGCAGAACACAGGATAATTAGAATTCTTCACAAGACGTTGGGTTACTGATAAATATATTTGTTGTTGTCAGAAGGAAAGATCAAATCTTTAGCTTCTGCTGTCTAGCGTGTGACGTCGATTTGCAGGCTGAGTGGCCCCTCCGCTGTTTCAGAAACATTACATTTGCCATCTTCAAGGTGAATGTTTTGGGTAGGGGGTATATACCAGATAAAAATTTGCAGAGAAGCCTTTTATGGTGTGATTCCTCGTACTCAAACAAGCAGCGAGCTTTCAAGACGTCCCTCGCCATGAAATGGGGCAAGACAATGGGCATTGAAGTAACTAAATTTATTTGCTTGGTCCTTACGCCCATCGCCCTTATAATAGGTGTTCAAAATGGGGTTGTGCACTTAAAGGCAGATGATATTTTCCTGGAAATGCTGTAAGATGTCACTATTGTCAGTTGTGTGACAACGTCTTTGATGCTTGTGGTTGGAACTGTTTACACTTTGTGTTTCTTCAAATATTCCCACAGGAGGAGATCCAGTGGAGTGGGGGCCATGCTTTGGGGCGCGTCTTCAATCAGCCGCAGTGAAACAGACTGAAGAAGAGCACAACATTGCTGGTGTGGTAGCAGGTAAGGGCCCTCGGGGTTGTTCCCCATGATACGTGGATTCATGGACGACATGAGGAGTGACTTGTGGGTGTTGAACGCTCCCTCACAATTAAATTGTGCCCTGTCTGTCCAAATAATATTTCGGTAGAGTCCGCTGGCAGAATGTCGCAGGACTGCGTTTCTGGAAGCTGCTGTCGGCTTATCGTAATACGTCAGAACTTCGCGCAGGCACAGTCGTGAGCGAGGCTCACGAAAACTTTGTATTGTGTTCGGGTTAGATGCGCATTTGATGACGCCTTCAGTCTTAAAGAGCGTGTCCTGCTGATGCGTTCTTGTGGTGATGTTGGGTGCACTTGCAGTTAATATTGAGGCGTGCCATCTGGTGTGCCGCTGTTTAAATAGCTCACGGGTCCTGTATGTTATTTATGGTAATGATTTCTTGATTTTATTAACCCAATAGTTGGCTCCCAGGGTCAAGCTGATGCTGTTTATTTTGATCTTGTCCCTCACAATCTATTACTCAACAAGCTCAGTGCTTTTGGACACTCTGATGGTTACGTAAACTGGTTTCGTAGTTACTGAACCAACAGACAGTCCCAGGTTCGCGTTTCTGGAACTCTTTCGTCTCCTTTTGTGGTCCTCTCTGGTGTTCCACAGGGATCTGTTTTGGGTCCTCTACTTTTCAACTTCATTATTGATGATATATGCCAAGTAATTAATCATTCTAAATGCCTTCTTTTCGCTGATGATATCAAAAATTTTCGTGCCATTAAATCTCCCGACTGCAATCAACTTCAAACTGACATTGACTCGGTACAAGGTTGGTGCACTGCAAACTTTATGAAACTCAATATTAGTAAAACTAAAGTAATTTCCTTCTCCAGGAAAACCACTACTTTTATCTTTGATTACAAACTTTTTCAGTCCTCCATAACATGTACCGACACTATTAAAGACCTGGGAATATTTTTCGACTCCAAGCTCCGATTTCACAACCATGTTGACCACATATTTTCACATTGTATTAAGTTGCTGGGTCTTGTTCGCACGTTAACCTTTTCGTTCTCTTCTCTCGATTGCCTGTATATGTTATATGTAACCTTAGTCAGATCTAAGCTCGAGTACGCCTCGGTCGTTTGGAATTCTATTACGACTACTGATGCCAACAAACTGGAACGTATTCAGCAGAAGTTTGCAGCCCTTTGCTACTATCGTTTCCTCCCCCAAGTTCATTACAGCTACGCTGATGCGTTAGAGTATTTAAAACTCCAGACCCTGCGTAAGAGAAGGCATTGCAGTGATGCACTGTTCCTTGCGCACGTTTACCGCGGTTTTAAATGCTGTCCTTCCCTTCTGGAAGCTGTCGGTCTCCGCATCCCTGCTCGGAATCTGAGAGATTTTTCTATGTTCAGTTTTAGCCCTTTGATCCAAAACAGTCCTGCTAGATGCGCATCAGCTGCTGATGTCGTCTGCAGGGATTTGGACATATTCGAGACGAAAATTGTCACACTTCTTCACATTTTATAATAGTATAATTTACTTAATTGATTCATGATATTTTTACAAATATTCTAATGTAGTTAGTAGTAATTTTTTGTGTATTCTTTCCGTATCAATGTATTTTATATATTGCTTGTTTTACTGTGTTTGTGAGCTCGTCTCTGCGCTGTATCTGTAATTGGCCATCAGGCTGTTGATACAGCACACAAATAATAAAGAATTGAATTGAATTGAATTGATTATATATTGAAGATGGGGGTTACGGCTGAACGTCATTGAGGCGGTCACTCTGTTCTTGTGCGTGGTGGACGTAATATTTTGTTATGTCTGTATTGTTCGTCATACGCAGCTTACGTTTGTACAAATAAATTTCACGAAGACCTCGTGGCTTATTTGAAACATTAGAAATTCATCTGCAGAGTAAAAGGAGTGTCTAATTAAGTAACTTTTAAATACTTATTCGAGCTGCGTCTTTCTATTAATGGGACTTGGTGAGATTTGATGGTGGACAATTATTGAAACTGTTGATGCCTGCGTAATATGAACTCTTGAGAAAAAATTAGAGAATTGAAGTTGGTCTGCGAAGCCGATTCTCGTTCCTTGTGTTGACGCTGTGTGTAGTGGATTTTGTTTGGAAATGGTCTTGGATGTTTACGTTGAAGTTCATTAATAAGGACATGAAATTAATTTCTGTTACCCCCCAAAATTATTCCATTCTTCATAATGAAGTGAAAATTGGTCAAAATAATCTGTCGTTGTCATGCAACAGAGACGTAACGTGCTTACCTAATTTACGCTTAAACTTTTCAATGCGATTTATCCAGTCTGAGTGCTTTTCAGTTTGTAAACTCAAAAATTACAAGGTCGCTGACTGTTCTATATTCTTCCCATCCTAACCAATACTCGTGTGTTATATCTCAATAAGATCTTCTCGGTCGATCGACCGCGTCACGTGGTTAAGAGGAACCGACGTCTCTGTCCACGTCGTCAGGGTTCTGAGCTCGTCTCCCGTACATTTCATTTTGTTGTTCAATAGATTTTTACACTTTGTCAGTTTGAAAGTTGCGTCTTCTGCGGACACGCCTTTCCCTGTTCTGGGACCAACGTGTCGTTAATGTGCATAAGATGATTTAATCTCTTGCACGTAACGTTCAGAAAAAGTAGTTAATAGTGTAATTGGCCCGTAGTTTGTCGTAAAGGTTTTACTGGTAATTTGTGATGGTTTAGAAAATGCCTGAGCATAATGAGTGTTTACAAATGGAGGACTAATTAATGCTGAACTAGCTTTCAAAATTTTGCGTGTTGTTTTATCATAACCCAGTGAGTTTTTGTTGTTATTGTTTGAGGGAATGTCTTATTCTTTTAATCTCAGTTTCAGTGGTTGGAATAATTTTAACACCAGGATATTTAACAGGAAAGCTGAAATAGTTTGTCTTTCCGCAGATGATGCAAATTTGTATTTTTTGCGCAGTTTCCAAAGCTGTGCCGCGCGGTGTGAAGAGATTGGGCGAACTGTGAAGTAGTAAAGAAGATGGCGGTCATCTGGGATGAAGCACTTTTTAATTTGGTAGAAGATTACCAATGTTTCAGAGGTACTTGCTTCGTCCATCATCAGGGCGAATCACCCTGGAATGTCAGTAAGCTTCTACCGGACTACAGAGCGCCGTAACCCGGACGACGGCCATCTCTATTCTCGTGGCTGCGAGAACCTTGAGTACTGCACGTGTAAAAGAGTTCTTTTTCCCCGGCATCCTATCCGCTTTCTTAATGTTTTTCGAGATGTCGTCACCGGATTTGCAAGCCGTTCCTCCTGCCTTTGGTCCTCGTGGTTCTTCAGCACTCGCAGTGGAAGTGGAAAATGTCCGCAGTTTTGTTTAATGTTCTGGAAGGTCAAGGGTCGTTTCGTCTCTTCAGTAGTTACGTGGATCGGCGAAATGAGTTATAGTAACTGACGTGACGTTCTTGAGTATTGGCAAATTTAGTGTTCGTGTCCTTCATAAATTTTGGTGTTTTGTCTGTCACCTGGTGACGGGCGGGGCACGTCCAGAAGTTTTGTTCTCGCTCAGAAGCGATCTTCACCTGAAGCGGACTTGTGCCGACTGCCAAAGAATTGAGATAAACGCAACGCCTGTTTGCAAGCGTTGCAGAGTTTAACGACTACTGAAGAGCAATGGCAGAGTCTGACGGTCGTAGCTCGTGAGCTGCGTCGTGTGAGACGAATTATATTCCCTTCACAATTTTCACAACATCTTCTTTTTTATCATTTGCGATGCAAACCGTTGAGTTTTGAACCTAGTTCTTCAGTGACACTGTCAAGTTCTTGTGCTTAATAAGCAGACGTCATCTGCATAAAAAGTTAATAATTTATTCTTACGTAGGTGAGTGGAAGGCTTCTTCAAGAATTCCCCTTTCTTTTATTCCGTCATGAGCCCCAAAATTTTTTTCCTCGCAGAATACGAATTAGTAAAATATTTTTCAGTGTGAAAAGGGAAATCTCTTTGGTTCAATATATTTTCTTCTGGCTCGGAGAAGAGGCGTGGCTGACAATGCTCTTGAGATGCTGTGAGGTCTCCATCTGTCTCAATATTCCACTTCTTCTTCTTCTTCTCCAGCCCCTCCTTATTTAGGTTAGTTTAAACATTTTCTAAAGAATTGACTTTTGTGACTTAAATTGCACTTGAAATTGTTCCAGCTTTTAGGCAGCTTAATTTTTATTTTTGTGGTATCATCACTTTTCGTAGTTTCTTAAGAATCTGTAGTGTTCTTTTTGAAAGCTCAGACGATGGACATAGTTTAAGAACGTGCCATCGTAAGTGCCCTTTAAAATAAAGTTGTGGGATTTGCATTGACGCGTCTTTGTTCAGATGCGCCCACAAAAACAATGGAATCGACTAACCCGCATTACGTATAAGAGGCGCCGAAAACGATCACATGGACACTCCTTACCTTTTACGTAGGATCCACCTGAAGAAGTCGGATTTGAGATTGATACCTCGGTGAGAAGATTTCTGTCTTCTGGGTTTTAGCGCCGTGTAGTCTGGTAGACGTTTCAGAGGTCCATCATCGCCGTCATGATGGAGGAAGCAAGTATCTCCGAAACGTCCGTAAACTTCTACCAGACTGCACGGCGCTACAACCCCTTTCTGATGAACGAATAGAATTTCGCTTTTGTTTGTGGGGGTTCGTTCTGTAGACTTTGTACACAATGTCCCAAAAAGGTGTCGGTGTTCAAAATGGCCACCGTCAGCTTCGTGGCGCAGCTGACCGGCAAGCGACCACCAAAGTTCGTGCTGTATATACGAGGCTCGTCCACAAAGTAAGTTTCCCTGGGGCCGTTTACAGAAACAAAACACAATTTCATGGAAATATTTATTGCAACAG
This sequence comes from Zootermopsis nevadensis, assembly GCF_977971745.1. Lineage (NCBI taxonomy): Eukaryota > Metazoa > Arthropoda > Insecta > Blattodea > Termopsidae > Zootermopsis > Zootermopsis nevadensis. The sequence goes on from NW_028259154.1 coordinate 2,739,251, forward strand.
ATACAGCAAGTGTCCAGCTATTTTTCAACATATTCGCCACCGGAATTGAGACATTGGTCATACCGTGGGACCAACTTTTAATACCTGTGTCGTAGAAGTCTGCCGCCTGGGATTGGAACCACTGTGTGACAACCATCTCCGCCTCTCTGTCATTCTCAAAACGCTGACGCTGACCGGACAGGAATTTCTTGAGGTGTAGGAAAAGATGGAGATCACTGGGAGCGAGGTCCGGGCTGTAGGGTGAATGATTAAACACCTCCCAGCTGAACTCCTGCAGGAGACTTGCTGTCCGTCGAGCCGTGTGTGGCCTAGCGTTATCACTGACCGCACTTCACAGTCGGCGGGAGCTGGAATAAGAACCTCCATCTTCAACAGCTGCAACGATGCTACTGTGAGAACGCGGGAAGTGGCGTTAGTGCATGCGCCATGCTACGTCATTGCTCTATCACGTACGCACAGTCGCTTCGCGCAATATAAGGTTTGCTAGCTGTGGGACGAGTGGGAAACTTACTTTGTGGACGCGCCTCGTACATATGTTTGGGACATACTGTATTTTCCAGTATAATGTGCCGCATTGTGAGACAAGTCTCTTGTAAAGCGATAAGCGACCTTTTCGTCCATGCTTCTCGCACTCTTGCTGGAAAGGACGAGATGATTACTCATTTGAGTCGTCCGTCGTCTATTGGCAGTTGTTGGCTGCAGCTCCTGGTGTGGATCGTAATTGGGCTCCTGGCAACTTTTCTCTCCCTAGCCCAAAGGCAACGAGCGTATCCAGTGTTTACTCGTGTCACTACTTTGCGATCGCTGTTTAAGAAGTGCCTTTATTTTCTTCCGACAAATTCTCTGAGCTGCTTTCATTTCAGTTGTCATGCTTACGCCACGATTTTCTCCTTTAAATTGCCGACCGTCGTCGCCTTCCTCATCACGATCTATGTTTTGTCATGCCCTTAACTTTCCCTGGGCGTGCGCATGTCCTCATCCGCGTTCGGTCCGTAGTTCTTCGCTCCGGATGACTTCACTTCCTCCTTCGCCGAGATCTTCAGTCATCCCAATTTCTTCCTTCTTCAGCCCAAGTTGCCCCGTGTTTAATAACCCTTAAATCACTAAGATAACTTTACGTGTTATGAAGATGTCTCTTGTTGTAGATTTCTGTATTGTCTGTCCGTGCGAATATTTTAAAATCGTTTTCTGCCTACTCGTACGAAACAAAATGTTCGAATGTGTAACCTGTAACATCTCATGCGATATGTCATTTATTGGAAAGCTGACCTGAGCTGTGGCAACCAGTGCCATCTCCAGTTAACAGCTCTAAATAAACCCAAAGTCGCCTATGCCGCGTCCGTCCGTCCGTCCGTGTTTTTCAGCTCCTTGCCTGTCCAGCAAATTTCGTATTGGTTCGTACGAATGAATCACTGCGATGCCAAATTATTTTTTTCTGCGTTCATCTCGTCATCTGTTCCGACTGCAGAGCAGAAATTATGGTCGTTCTGTTCGTATTTGCCATTTAATCTCTCTAACCGTCTGTAGCACGAAGCTCGTAAAAATATTTAACACCAATTTCCACCTCACAGAAGGAAGAAACTGATTTTTAGTCCGAAAATAATTCGAAACCCAATCAGGCTCTGTGCAAGCTGTTAAAGCGGCGAAACAGTTAGTCAGGGAGGTTCACGGTACCTCAGTCAGGGTCTACTGAACAGTAAAGTTAATAACATTTTGTTCGAGGAACTGAGTTGTGCGGGCGAATACAACTTTTCTTTTCCCAAATTGCAACTCGTGAGTTTTTCAGGTGTTGTTCCACAGCAAAGTTCTGGTCTACATTAATTAATGAATGGTTTTAATTCATTACTGTAATAGTCAAAGAAAAATAATTCCCTAGCCGCTCTTACTGCGAATCTCTGGCGCGTAGCGGTCGATGTAATGATGCAAAGAATTCGGCTGAAAAATCCTCACCCTTTCTTCGAGGGAGTCTTCTTAAACTTCAAGTCACCGGATCTTATGACATGAATAACGCACGTAGCGAGTCCTTGTGTTGTGTTCTGTAAATTTCTTGCCATCTTTGCATGACTATCCATTTGGTAAAATATAATTATTTGTTTCCCATGCATCAGGACTTGGCTCGCTCTTGATGGCATCTTCCTTTGGTTTCATTTGTGTGTGGTTCGAACGCTCCTCGATTTGTGTCAGATCCGCTGGACGGCGTTTCTGAAATAACGCGGAAGTAAATCGAATCCTCATTGGTGCCTCTTGCTTCAGCGGGAGGCTGCGAAGGCCGCTTAAAGTATTTCTGTGTCTTGAGGTCCCAGCAGGTTTTGGTCCGTGCAGGAGGAGACTCATTTCTTCCTCAGTGGCCGCTCGGTCGCTGGGACCGTGGGTTCGAATCCCACTCAAGCCATGGATGTTTGTGCAGAGGCCTTGCGACTGGCCGATCCCTCATCCAAGGAGTCCTACCGTATGTGCATAGATCGAGCCAACGAAAAGTTGGGACCCGCAGTGCTCAGGCACTTGAAGAACGGGTCGTTCCCAGTATCCCAGTGTTTGCTTGACTAATTTTCCCCATTCTAGATTTGTCCTTGTAAAATGTACCTCTAGTAACTAATTATTACGTAAGTACGCGCAGAATACGCTTGGCTGTTTTAATCAAAAGAGAAACTTGGAATAGAATGGCATTAACTTGAAGGCGGAACGTGGTGGAACATTTTTTGTAAACCTTGGTAAAAGCGAAAGTGGACTGGCTTACTTCCAGAAGAAATGGCTCGATTTCAGAAAATAGCGTCACATCTGTAATTGAATTACCCGTAACGTAGATTAGTTACACCCACGATCTGAGGATCGCTGTGGCTTGCGGCGAGAGTGGCCGATACCGGCGTTCGGAAAACCGAAAAGTTTCCTGAACGCAGGATTTGACGTTTTCACGGCGAAAAGTCTGAAGATGGCTGTCATCTGATAACATTAGCGCTAAATGCTATAAAAATGCATCATGGACACCTGTAAATCAAAATTAACTCGAATAAACAATCCCAGTGCAACTTGAGTTTCGACTTTTGTCCAGCTATACCCCGAAAATAACGCGCAGTGACTTCTATGGAGCAAGGAAGCAAGGAATGCGTGCAGAATTTTGGCGAGGAAACATTGTAGAAAGCGTCTACCTGAGGATGTGGATAACATTAAGACGTTTCGCTGCATATCCGTGACGAATGGAATTGGCTGAGGATCATGTGTGAAGTGTCGTGACCAGGTATTTGCGGTGATGAACTCTGTGGTTCTTACTCGCAGAGAACAGAGGCCACGCCTGGTTAGGTTCCTGAATAACAAGGAGTTGCTGTGAAAAATGTCCAACCCTCTGGCTTCCTCCTCTGTTGGCGTTGTATTTTACACGTAACTGAGACTGCTTTGTGCTGGAAACAGAGGCCACAGCAGTTGGATTCTGTTGGACTTCACGAACAGCGTCTGCAGATCGCATTGGGTGTTTCCATGTCAGATGCTGTGTTCTGTTGTCTGCAAGTGAAATTTACAATTTCGTTTGGGCATTTTATACAAATCGAAGGCGCATTGTGTGTGCAGCTCTTAGAACCTTTTGCTTTGATGAAGTTTTCCCGCTCTTACGAGGTTTCAGTAACCGAATGGCTTGCCACATTTTGCGTGAGCCGATCGCCAGTGCAAACATCGTGTGACGGCGCCTTCGTAGATAATCCCCGTGTATCATTACCGTAGTTAAAACTTTCGTGACGCGGATTCTGCTTATGGATGCACATTTAAATCCATCGGCGCCTTTCGCGTCTTGTAACGAGAGCTGCTATACACAGCGCTCTGGAGAAGATGAGAGAGGGGCAAAGGAGACGCGGTTGCATAAGGGGGACGTCTTTCGTCCTCCTTCCTAACCCTGCCCGTCGTGTTCTTGTTTTCCTAAACAATAAAGTATCATTTTCCTCGGTACCGCCATGGCACGCTCTTTTGGAATCACTGGATCTACCTGTCGCCATTACTATTTTTCTGTGTTTCGCTCTCACCGGATATAATTGTCATGTCCCCATGAGAGCGTACTGCCACTTCCTGCGCTGGTTGTCATCGATCTGCCGATGTAGTGGCGGATTTAATTGTCACGCGGTCATGAGTGTGCGAACTCGATGCGATGCTTCGTAACTTTGTATCTGGACCTACGTAGTGTGGTTTCCTACGTACCGGATGTAATGTTCACAGTGCCGTGACTTTGTTTCGGAATTAGGAGTGGCATAATTCCTTCACAGGGCACCCGGACTCTATCCCTAGGACCTTGTTTGTGGTGCAGGTTGTGGCTTTAAACAGAAAGTTTGCGCGTAAGGTGGGACGGCCGATGCCCTGGTCAGAGTTCCCGTGGAGGAGCTACTGGGACCCGCACAACATTCCACCGCTGGCCACGCCTTTCTCCGCGCCGTTGTCTCTCAAGTGATTTCGTGTCTCCTGGTTTCCCGACCGACATCTTGTGTACATTTATTCGTCCCATGCCTCGTTTAATTGCCGAAAATAACAACAACGATGATGAAATGAGCGGAGGTTCAAGCGTGTGACGTTTCCTTTGTGTCATTCTGTTCTTAACCTTGCGTTTTTCCCGTCAGAGTGCGCCCTGGTCTTCTCCGGGTTTGCTGTGTTACGCGCGGGCGGGTGTGGGACATTCTCTTGTCGGTGGTCGGCCGTTTGACGTCTACGGCGATCTGGACAAAACTTACCTTGGGTGTTTTTTTTTCTGGTTTTGAAAGGGGCAGAGAACCGACACGTGTTCCTGGGGTGCTCTGTGAACTGTGGTCTCATTGGTGTGTATATGCAGTATGCAATTTTGTTAATAAATGATCATAATATTAAAAAGGTTTGTCACACGCGGAGGCTACACGCTCTTGTTCGGACCTTCTCTCTCTCTCTCTCTCTTTATAAGTAATCCCCTGGAAGTGGCCGCTCTGTCCGTCGTGTTTGTATTGTTTTATCTTGAGAGGTTTGCGATCTGAATCCATTTAAAGGAAATCTGCGTCTTCTTTTATAGTCTTATTATGCTCGTAATAGCTTTGACATTCAGTCCTTGGCGAAATTAATTCCCTCATTGCGTTTATGGTCTGAAGAAACCCTTTCGTCTGCGGCGACGTTCAGAGGCCATGTGCTGGTGTCGCCTTAGGTTTATGCAACTCGAGGACAATTCTCCTCCTGTGTTATAAGCACGAAGTTGATGAATGCAGGGGACAGGTACATTCGTCCTCCCACATGTTTCGTATCTGAAATTGCTTACCAGAATCTGACTGTTGTGACGCCACGTGAATATTTTGTCGTGGACGCCAAAAGATCTTCCTTCGGCCTGTTCAGTGCTACAGACAAGCCGTTGCTGAAGTCGGCGCCGAGGCCTCGAGGTAGAGGACTACCGCGACACCTCCGCAATCTAAGGACAAGACGTGAGGTTTGCGATTTCCCAACGATTAGCTTCGATACTGTTCACGGTCTACGTACGGCTTCTAACCACGCCGTCAATATTTCAGTTTATTAGGATTTGGGGTTTTCACGGCGGTGGCTGTCTTCTGGGTTGCTGCCTCGTGTAGTCTGGTGGAAGAATCGGATTTGTTACCCAGCAGCCCTGAAGATGAGAGCAGAGATTGTTCTCGAAACGCTGGCAGAATATATGGTTTATTCACCGTTCAGCCACCCGCGAGTCTTTCATCAACTTCAGTCGTCGCGAAAGCTTCACTTTATGCAAGCGAAACTTAAATTTAGAATTTATTTTCTCCTCTGATAATCGGATGTACACGTGCGCTGGTCTTGACACTTTTGTATTGGAGATCCATATTCATGGGCAGAGCTGATCAGTAGCGCAGGATTTCACGATATTATGTTTAAATAGTTTGTACGGTTTGCTCCGTCCATATGCACGTAGCAAAATGATAGTCGCGTGGGAAGTTGTGTGTTGACGCCAATACCAAACTTGGTCGAAATCAGTTAAGTATGAAAATGCCCTCCATGAGTACATCTTACATCTTAAAAAGTAAACGAGAATTAGATTTGTTTCGGACAGTTCGTGCGAGGTGCCAGGCCGACGCTCGCGTGTCCACAGCGTGCTTCCTCTCGCAGAGATTCGGTTGCATCCGGCCGGATGTAAAGTGGTTATTGTCGCAGTGTGCATGCGAAACGCAGAATCTGCGCTCATAGACACGTAGCAGGTTATTGAGAGGACGGACGTATTCATGTGAAATGTTAAAAGTTGCGAGTGCGGTCAGACGACCTGTGCTGGATTCTGAGGGGACTGCAGCGATTTTTTCCCCGCATTTCTCTGGTCTGCTGTGGGCGTGAATGTGGTAGTTGGACGCAATGCTCGCCCTTCCTGTGAGTTTTTCGCGTTTTCTCGAGTACTCCTAGGTACTGGAGACGCACTGGGCATGTCTTATTTAGTTTTGCGCTCATGCTTCATGTCGTCATGATCTTCCGCATTTTGTAATTATCATTTAAAAACATTTCAGTATTCTCAAATTTTTTGTTGTCTTTGGTTCACAAAATAATGACTGAACCCCTAACCAGAACTGGAGAAAGACTGAAGGTCGTTCTGTTTAAGTTTAAGTATGAGTGAACTTTGGAGGAGGAAAAGTCATCCAGTGCTGTTAAAATGCGTCATGAAATAAACTAAGATTGATTTCGTTTGCAGGAACGACACGTGACTTTTCCGGATGGTTAAGGTACACGACGAAGACATGATGGCCGAGGCGAGGCAGGCCGCGTCTGCGACGACGTCCACCGGAGCTCCCGGATCGAGCACTCGTCATTCGCAGTTCAGGAACGGAAAGAACTCGCACGGCGGCCTCAGCAGCAGCAGCAGCAACCCCTTCCTCCTGTCGCCGCATCACCACTTCCACTGGTCTTATCCAGCCTCCAACCTGGCCACTTCGTCCGCCGTGGGCGCCTCGCCCTCCGCTGTCGGAGCCGCGACGTTCCATTTCGGACCCGGGTTCGAACCCCAGCAGCAGATATCGCAGTATCCTCCTGGTGGTGGCAGTGCAGGATCGAACCCGGGCTGTCCGTCACAGCAGCATGTAGTGCACTTCCACGTGAACCCTGGAGTCACGGTCAGCTTCCAGATGGGGGATAACGTCCAGGTCATCAAAGGTAGGCGACGACAGTCCAGAGTTCGATCAATTTACGTGAACATTTGGGCGGAACCATCTCGTAATCGAGACGGGGGAAGATTTTTAAAGCTTGCGAGAGTTTCTAAGAGCCACTCGAGCCCCTCAGTCGCTGTTGGCTGATCGACGGTCCCCCCCCCCCCCAATCCTATGCAAATTAAGTTAAATAACATTTAATCCATGTTCATAGCAATGACGCAAAATATAGGCCTACGTAAATAATCACGAAAAATTAATTAAATTTAAGAATTTTGAATTGAATTTATTTTATCGTGGAGGATCGGTTTTAAAGAGGCAGGCGGAAAGGCGACTTTGCACCGTACAGCAGAATCTAAATCGGTATTTCATTGGCTGCCAGAAGTTTGACAACCAGTTGTGCACGTGGTGGAAATTGCTCGTAAGAAATTGATTGTGCTGGCGTGTTTACGACTTACGAAGGCAAAAAGGTCGCGTCGAAGTGGCACGTGGCTGTAGCCCCGAGGCAGGTGTCTCGTTTCGGATTTCAGTGAATGAAATTAGACGCGAAACGAACGAAAACCTGTTCAAGTCGGAACGCCATTGGACCAAAATAATGTTCCTTTTCGCTGACGTTTCCATTTCAGATGGTTTAGTACTGCTCGGCAAAGAAATGAAAACGCAGCGCTCGTATCTTACGGATTAGATATAAGGAAAACAAAGCCGTCCCCCTTACACGCCACGTAGGCGCTTGGGGGGAGAGCCGGAAAGACTCCTACTCATTCCTGACCTCGACACTAGATGGGGTGAGTGGTCAGCATCACGCCTCGGGAAAGGACCCCGGTACCCATCGGATAGGAGGCTGGAGGAGAAATCCTCTGCCCCCGTCGAGGATCGAACCCCGGTCGTCCAGCCCGTAGCTAGTCACAGAATTTTAGTCGATGGAGACCATTTTGAATAGCTCGGAGTAAATTGAAGGATAAGATTAAAATGGTTCTTGAGAATTAGGGGGTGGACTGGATTCACGTGGCTTAGGCTAGGGATAAGTGACAGGCGCTTGGAACAGCTTTAATGAGCTTCATGATCCGTGGAAGGTTGTGAATTCTCATGGGGAGTCTTAATGCTTAGGGGCCCGTCTTGTTTTCTGCTCCGTCTTAGTTTTCATTTTGTTTGATGAGATCGGCCAGACTGGGGACAGACGAGATCTGCTGAATGTAATTGGAAAGGGACACGCCCACTTTGCAACAAAACATGTCCATCTTCTCTTTACTTTTATTGCCACTCTGTGCTTTTCTGCAAATATAAATAAGTATCTTTAAGTTTAATTTAGTCTGCCACCCCCCCGTCCCCCCCCCACGATATGCAAAATGGCGTTGGTGTGCCGCGAGTGTAGAAACACTGAGATAGACGAACATCGGGAAATATCATCGTAAAATTGTGATTTTTTATGAATGCGCCATTCTTCTCGGAGGTTGTGTCTAAAAGCATCGTCAAAGTATTTTTGGTGCCACAGAAGAATAAGCACCTCGGCCGACTTGCACCAGCAACGTCGTCCATCACATGGCCGCTCGGAGGTGCGAGAGGGAATTATCATGTTCGAAAGTTGCCGACCTGTGACCGTCGATGAAGTTTCGAACTTCCGTCCGTCAAACTTACATACGGCATTGGGCCTACTCCGCGTTAATTTTAATTATTTATGCATATCGTGTGAGAAATAAATGTAAGTCGGCAGTTTCGCCAACAACTGCACAATATCTAATCGCCAACTCACGCGCCACATGGGATGAGACTTCGTGTTCATCTTCTGTAAGCGGGAGGATTTCTACTGCAGTCTCTCTGGGTTTCTCTAGCTACGGTGATTTTAAGTCACACGCAGTTGACCGAGGATTGTGCACGGCATTGAGAGATTGCGATGACCTTGATGTAGTCACTCCAGGTTCTACCCGGTGAAGTACGCGTACCTCCTAGACTCCAGAAGGTGTGTGTACAACTGCAAGGCTACTAGATTCGTTTCTAGACTGTACCCTCGCACCTAGAGAACTGCAGGCTGAGATTGTCAGCGAACCTTAATTTCCGTTTGGAAAATTAGTCCGTGAGGTTTTTGATTTCACATCAGCAGAACCAAGTAGGAAGGCCGGCGGACAGCGAGAATTGTGACGTCACGATGGTCGAAGCATTCACCGTCAGTTTCCGCTGTTGCTGGGCGCATCCACAAAGCAATTCGCCTGTAATTGCCGGTGAAAGTACAGCGTTTCACGTTTCTTACAGTAATCTTCTGAGAAATTCGTAGCAACCAAGCGGTTGTAATGTGTTTAATTATTCAAGCGAAAGACGGTCGCACGAACACAGCCAATGTGTACGTGATTGCCAGTCGAAGACAGTCACGTTCTGGCAACGTCGCAGTTCGTATCTCTCTCGCTCACCCTTGAATGCTACATCAGTCCCAGAAGGTCTTCGCCTCTTACCATGAAAGTTTAGATCGGCCTAGCGAGGGGCTGACATCTTATTTCGCCTCTCTGTGGAGGATTCTCAAAACCCCAACGGCTGGAGTGCCATTTGTAAGAAAAGTCGACCTTTGGATCGCCGTCGTAAACCACACTCCAAAATGAGTGAGAGTCTGAAGTGGTCTTGAACGTGGCGTGAGGCTACGAACTGCTCTCATGAAATGTAGAGATTGTTTTCAACGCATCAGCTCCAGAATCTTCCTTGGAACTACTTGAAATTGCAACACATTCGTAATGGACCGGTTTCAGTTCTTGCGCCGGGTAACATGCACGCTTCACATCGAAGCGAAATCTGCCTGATATCTTCCCAACGTCCCCCTTTGCCCGTCTGTACCCCTACGCCCTCATTTCAGCCACGCATTAGGGGAAATTTTGTTCTTAAAAATCCCCGCTGCTATTTTTTTTTTAAACATTTTGTACAACGCGGTATCGGTCAACGTCTCTTATTCACTTTCCTAAACCATAATTTATTTGTTCGTTGTCTGCAATGGAACATTCCTTGCAAGAAAATTGTAAGAGAAAAAATCTTGCTTGCTGACGGTAAATAAATTCCTGATAACTTTTGAACCATTTGCCAGATTTAATTGATATCTTGGGCTGTGCCACGCGATTTGGGGCCACGACCATCTGCGAACTCTGGAAATCTGAGCGTCTCCCCACGATGTGAGATCAGCTGCATCAGTGGAACTGCACCGGCTGAGGGCAGATTGTTCGGGCCTGTAACGATCTTGTATATAAATTAATTCCGTGCCAGCGCGATGTTTTCGCCGGTTTGATTATCATTTAAAGGATGCGTCTTTGAAAGCCACGCGATCAACATTTGTTTCCGAAACGAACATAAACGTGGCGGTAGGACTTTCCGATTTTGTGACAGCTGAGGAGAGCCTTGAAGTCCGCTGTTGTGGAAGATTACTTACAAATGCTGTGACAGGTGCTTTGAAAGGACGACAACGCAGCTGATATTTCCGGTTATGTCAGCAAACAGACACCGAGGCGTAACGCTGGTTTAATTCGTGGATTCACGAGTGCACTTTGATTCGACCTTAAATAGTGACTTCCCTCTTGTTAGAAATCTGCGCCGTATTATTTTTTAGCCTTTCATTTCTGAAGACATCGCCGCTAAAAATATGGCCTTGAAGATTAAATGTGGCTTATGCATTGAACCGTCTCGTACTTCGAGTTTCTTATCGCAGCGATCAATCATTTCAGACGAACTAGAAGTTTTCTACGAGCATCTCACACAGCCTTAAAAGTTTCGCTTCCCTCGGTTGGGGATGGGGGGCATCAAATGCGATGTTATTCGAGAGGGTCTCGTGTGGTCCGGGTATGCCTTATAAGGCGCAGTCCCCGAGGTCTCGTCCGGGTTGGGTTGGGTAAGGTTATGCAGGATTCGTGTAGGGTAGGTTAGCGTTTGGTTCGATTACGGTTTAGTAAGGGTTGTTTTGGGGTTAGGTTATGTAAACAGCAGAGCGAGGATTTCATAAATGCAACGATAAAATTAGTGCAAGAATGATTGAGGACGTAGGACTGCACCTGGACCGCGTTACAAGGACGTGGCGTGAAGAACGCCTGTGCAATGCTGGTGTATTCGGAAGAGTACGCCTTCTCAGGCTCTGTCTGTGTGCATCTGCGACCGCTAATGGATCCGGTCCCCAACGGTGGGAAGTAAGACTTGGAGGTAGCCGCCCTTGGCGCGAACCCAGGTATCGTCTGTAGGAAGTCGGCCTCTGACACGAACCATCCAGTGTTTGAAGATGAGTTTTTAATATTATCCTCTTGAGATTGCCCTTCTAAAATTCTGTGTCAGATTCTCACCTTAATGAAGTACACAGAAGCAGGAACATTCGTCGCACTCCTAAATTTAGAGCGAATGTGATTTCGACTGCACGAGCCTGGTTTTGCGAAAGTAAACGCGACCTTGGGAAGGTTAAGTAAGAGGAAGAGTGGAGAGAAATCTCTGACCTCGGTGGCACGAAGCCAACTCGTCGTCATTTCTTTGTAACGCGGCTGACGAAGTGTTCACGCAGTTCCTTGGGCACCGGGGGTGGATCTCTTTCCCCGAGAGCTCGCTGCTCACCTGCATGGAACTAGGCGTTCTTTGCTTCGGGCGTCTTCATGCTCTTTCCAAATTGCGTTAAGTGGGCTCTGTTATTCGTCATCGGCTTCATTCAGTTTGAACTTTTGTGTAGTCTTGTCTCATGTTTGCGTCCGTTCCGCTTCGCCCCCCGTTCATACAGAGGGGTGCACGAGTTATGCAAATCCCCACCCACGCACGCACGCACACGTGTGTTTAATTACCGTTCTAATGCCCTTCAAGCCGTCTAGGTGGTAGACTGGCGATGATTGTTCGCTCGGATATTGTGCCTTGCAGTATTATAGAAACTGACCGACGTTTCAGAGGTGTCACTGCCATGCTCGTCGCAGTGTGAACCTGAAATGTCAGCAGGGCGGATGGCGGAGTGAATTATTAAGCGGTCCCTGAAATTAATCCGCTGTTACCTTCTTATCATTGCGAGACGACTTCATTTTCTGTCGGTGACTGGCCGTAAGTCGCTTGCTTGGTCGTGCCGTAGCTCAGGTGGTTAGTGACCGGGGTTCGTGCCCAGGGCAGTCCACGTACGATTTGTGATGGACTGATTGGCACTGGGTTTCGTCTTGGGGGCTGCCGACGTCCACGGAGAAACGCATTCCTGAAAATAATTTCCACGTGCCTTGTCTGACAGAAGGAGGCCTCCGAGGCGGTCGATAGCCTTCCTCAGGATAATAGCAGCTTGATGGGAATAATTGCATAATGAGATGCGCGCTTGCTGTTATTCTTCGCCAGATGAATCAGATGCAAATGGGTGAGGAGGGAAGAAATGTGAAGCTGATTTTTGGGGCGACGCGAGGCTGTAGGAGATTTTCAAGTCTTGTTGAAGTAGAAATTGAACACAATCTGCCAATTAATCACAGATGCGCGAACTCCAAACTGTCATCCGCGTCGGGAATTTGCCTTTCTCTTGCCTAAAGGTTGCCAGGTCCTAGCACTCGTAAAATATGTGAACAGCAAAGACTGAAGGTCATTATTTTAGTATTTGTTGATATTATGTAAGAGGACGCAACGTGGGACGGAAATAAACAGACAACTCACGTACTTACTTAGAATGGCTGCGGCATTCTCGTTGGCTGGAGACATTACAGATCACGGAGTTCAGTATCCGCGGGATTTTATTCGTACGGTTTCGCCAGAAGTTTTATTTGGTTTTGCGTACACACAGAGAAATTGTATCGTCCGCACCCAGAGACCCATATTTTCTGGGGACAGGGCTCTACTGGCATTTAAAGCCAGTTTGTGTGTTCAAATTTACGCTGCATCATTTCCTTGTGGAACTTACACCAACAGAAACCGGAATGTGATACAGAAATATGTAGTTGTGTAGATGTTTGAAAGATAATGTGTAATTGGTGGTCTGAAAAGTAAGTTCTTGTAAACGAGCAAAATTCAATCGGTATTTGTGCTGCATTGACGAGGTTAGAAATACAAGGTCAGCGCATTCCGATTTAAAGGTTCTCTGTTCGAATATGACCGTGGACAAAGAATTTAATTTACAAAAAAAACACGTCCCTTACAATTGTTTTTGTTTCGTGATGTTGGCCTTTACTGGTTACTTATATAAAATATGAATTAGTATGCCAGCCTTTGGAAGGGCTCTTTTTAGGACCTGGCCTTTTGATAAGATGTTCGGAACCCGTGAGCTTTAACACCCAAAATCTCCGCGGGTTCAACCTGGGTTGTAGCGCCGTGCGGACTTGTTGGTTAATACCAACTCTTCAAAGAAACGTCTCCATCTTTAGGGCCAAATGGAAGGAGTCTGTTCCTCCAAAACATGGAATTATCCGTAAGTCCACGTGACATTGCATCGTAGAAGACGAACATCGACACAGACCAACTCGAAAGAGGAATAAAGAAGACAAGAGGCGAAGTCGACGAAAATGGAAGAGAAGCAACTCCCTCGTATGAATATCGCAGTTCACACTTCGTGAAGAATTATCTTGCCAGCTTACACTGGGAAGTTCCCATTTCTGTGCCCGGAATTTCCGGTAGCAGTAACTTCTAGGAGCTCGCCGGCACAAGCCATCCATCGTTACGGACGATAATTTTTTATTAACGCAAAGAAATAATTGCGCGGCTGTTAGCGAAATGAATGTGGCCATTTCTTATACGGCGAGCGTGTCTTTCTGTGGTATGAATTGAAAACGAGTCATATTCGTATCCAAATTGCATGTGTCATGTTGGCTGCCTAATTAGACCCGATGTAACTTCGCGGATGTTTTTGTTATAAGCAGCTCCATGAACCTTGGCCCGTCTTAAGAAGTTTATTGTCTCTCAGGCGGTTAAATTCACAGCCGTTTTATGGAGCCCTTAAGAAGGTTCGTAGAACGTACCGTTTTCACAAGACCCCCTCCATTGTACTCTTACCCTCATTTAGATTAATTTTAATAGTATTCGTTTTGAACGCCCGAGTTTTCCAAAATGGCGCCTTCTCTTTGATTTCGTGTGCGGTTTTCGACTCTCCCGTGCGTGCTACATGCCGTTGATTTACTCGCTCTGATAGTTGTTCATTATGCAGATATGTTCATCCCCCTTTCATGCCCCACCATTGTCCTCAACACTTGTTCCCAGACGTCGTCCTTCTCTTAGGATGAGGAAGTAAGTTCCATGACCATAGAGTATATAAAACACGTAAAAATTATCAGACACAAAAATGTGTTGAAAACTCATCGGCTTGTCGGATTTGAGGTTTCAACGGCGGTGAGTCTGAAGATGGCTGTCTTCTGGGTTGTTGCGCCGTGTCGTCTGGTAGAAGTTCACAGACGTTTCAGAGGTCCTTGCTGCCTCGAGTTTACGTTCTCCAGAGCGATAAAAATTAGCGTGCATATTTTATGAGTAGAAACAGTTTGCGGAAAATGGAACCCAAAAATGCCTCTGTCTTTAACATTTTTAAGATGAACAGTGCGGCATTTGGCATTTGAGCCGCCATGGCGGAGGCGGGTTTGATCTTGCAGTCTCTAGCACCAGAAAGCGCCTGTGGGACTTAATTTTCTCTGTCATAAATAAGGGACTGTCGGTTTTGAGTTTCTGTGTGAAGTGTGAACTGACCTCGACGTATCTGAAGCATTGCAGAGGCCGCGTCTGACTGACTGGTGGCAATGGGTGAAGGTCGTGTTACGAACAGCCAAGAAGAGTGAAGGATGCGTAAAAGTGGAAAGATTGAAACAGAAAATCTTACGTAAGTGAAGGAATGTACTTCGTAGTAAAAAGCCAGACAGAAGGACATGTAGACCGGGGGGTCGGGGGGCCGGGGGGCTCTCATCATCTTAAATGTGTGGCCATGGCCGTGCAGTCTGTACGTTAGATTGGCATTTATTAGTCTGCTAGATAGATTTGTACATTTGTGCCGCCGAGGTCAGCTGCTTCTGCACTGTAAACTACCGTTTTATTACGTCTGCATTTATAATTACGATGCCTTCTTTAACACTTTAAATGTTGACCGTTGCTCGTGATTCCTTGTCTGTCGTCGGCGATCTCTGACCTGGCGACTTTCCTGAATTCTGTTGACGTAGCCGATAGGCTGGTGTTAGCTGGAAGTGAGATGATGTCTGCCTCGTGCCGACCTCAAACCCTCTTTCGTCTTCCATCGCCACCACGAAAAGGATGGCAACCGAATTACGGACTGAACTCCGGCTTTAGCGGATGGGAAGTTTGCCTTCCGGATGTTTGGCGGTGGGTAAGCCGTCTTTGTTCTTCGCCTCCTACGTCACTGCTGCTTGTGGTCCTATTTCTTCACTGTTTCCGGTGCTGATAGCGAAAGAGCGCTCTTTCTTCTCCCACGATTTCTACTAGAAATCTGGAAAAAGTTTGCAGCGAATCTGAGTCGATTGTAGTGTTTTCGGCCAAACGCATTGTACGTTGTGTGTTCAGATTGTTCTGCATTGTCGAGTGAAAGTCTGTTCGCAGGCTTTGATTTCGGAAATAAATATTTTGTGTTGCATTCCATGACCGACCCTGTTTCAGTCGGTTAAGTTGGAAGAGTCGACACAGAAACCACATGGAGGAGGTGGGATATCACGCAAGGAATTGGTTCGTCGTCGCCCTTTGTTTCTTGCTGAGTGCCTTCTTGGGGCTTTCGCCCCAGTTTTTGTGTTCTAGGCGGTTACTTGGGGTGCCTCTAGTGAGCGTTTTATGACAGACAATTTCAGGCGGTGGATTTGGGGAGAGTTGCGTCCTTGTCACTCGGCTTAGGTCGGCGCTGTTGCTCTCCACCGACTCTCTAGTCTGGATTGAAGTGTTCTCAGGCGCTTCAAGGGTCAACTTATGGGGAATTTGTCTTTTTTTTTTTTTAAATTTGATTTGATTTTTCAGATTCCACGACGACGCCTTATCCGACAAAACATTTCTCGATTGTGCAGCGTCTCTGTTGGTGAATGCGTTTGTTCCTTCTAATGTCTTTACAAAGTCCTGTCTCGTATGTCCTCGTCAACATTGACGTCATGGCTGCTGTAAGAACCAGCTTGGGCGCCGTGAGTCTGTTCCACCGCGGCGAAGTGCTCGCGGTATAGCGACGTCTGGAGGGGGTGGGGTGGGGTGGGGAACGAGGCTACGGCGACCTCGTCCGACACAGGCAGCGGATGGAGGGAGATGTTCCCCGGAAACGGAAGTGCCAACTAGATAACGCGTATTTCTTACAGATTCCTCCCACTCACACACAATATACCAGGTCTGTTCGTTTATTTTCCGGCGGACTTGAACCTGTGTCAGCAGAACCCGGCCTTTCGCCAAAAGCGACGAATTTACAGGATTTTCTGTGTTCTTCTTGATCTTTCAAGATCTTTTTCACCCAAAACCTGGTTGCGTGGCTCCTCTCTCCCGGCCCCAAAATTTGTACTTGTTCCTGTTTGCCTTTCTTTGTTAACTTTAATGTCACAAGACGCCTTAAAAGTGATATTGAGTCTTGGCTCTGCCCTCGCGTACGTAACGTTGACTGTCTTTTGTTTCCGCAAGAGTCACTTTGAACCGCGAAAAGTGCCCGAGTTTTCGGAGTTCACGCATTTTGATATGCGAGCTACATGCCTCGCCCCTCCCTTCCTACCTCGAAAGTAAAGTGTAGAATGCTGTGGTTCCCCTTCGCTCTGTATGGACGCTAGTCTTTGTCTCCCGTATTAAGAAAATGCTTTGGAGATAAGTGGCCCAAAGGAGGCTGGGGAAAACTGCGTAAGAAGAGATCCATAGTTTGTTCTCTGCACCGTTGCATGCACGGGGAGATCAGAATTGCGTACGAAACTCTGGTTGAAAATTTCGAAGTGTTTTTCAGAAGGGCTGTTGAGAGGACCGGACTGCGCCCTGAATTCTTTGGACTCGGGATGGCGTCCGGTTGCGACTTCTTCGTAAGCCGGTAATGCTGACGTGTTCTTTGCGCTCAGTTCCCATTTACGCGACTGCCGTGCGTTGGTTACCGACTAAATTAAGTAATTTATTTCGAGGCTGTGATTCATACATTTTACAAAGCAGAAAGCGTCCGAGTGTTATGTGATGGTAAGTTAGTAGCATTTCTAATAAATTATCACGAAGTTAAAGCAACTCTGTAACCCAGCGGTCCACGTGTCGATAAGAATGTTTAAGAAGCCGTCCTTGCGATGATACCTCGTCCAGATCTGTGTTTGATTACCGGTCGTCGTGGTTGGGGCTGTGGATTAATGTTTCCTCAGTCTTCAGGCAAATACAGGCCTTTAGCGATCCTTTCGAGTCCTTAACCACCTCCTCCAAACTTCTGCGGTTGAAGAAGTGTCGTTATATGACCCATGAATGATCTCTTATCCGTTTCCGGATGTGGGAAGTTCAGCTGTACTTTGTAGACAGTTACTTTATTGAAACTCGAGCATGTTAGCAGCTTATGGTGGCTGTTGTGTGTTTTGAATATTGATCCGAAGTTATGACAGACCAACATGTGAAATATGATCCCTTGGAACCTAAATAAATTGTGTGCTCGAGAAGCTACAGCTGGAGCTTGAGAGGTTCGAACATAATCAGTCATCGGACTAACGTAAGATGAATGCCACTTGAATGTGTTTCCATGTCGAGAATTTGTCGTCACATCGTTCCACGTTTGACCCCTGTGCGCATACCGTGAAATGACACGCATAACACACGCGACAGGGGGAAAATCTGATGTATTTTTCTTTCTGCTATCGAATGTCGGCCTATTCAGTTGCATTTTGCACATTACACAGCGAGGTTCAATGTCTCTTAGCACCCGAAGATGGCGAGACATGTAGTGCGAAGAGAGATGCTTGCGAACCTTTGTTCTTGTCGGCTTCTTCAGGGCTCCGGTGTGGCCTTCGGTCCCTCCCATCGCCGCTAGTCTTATCGGAATAAAGGGGTGACCACGATAACAAGAGATGCAAATTTGGTCTGCTGATACGACGGTAATTTTCGTATTGTTTTCTTAAATGTCGTGTGGTTTGAAGAACTGAACCGCCTGCCTATCCTTGAACGGTAACGCCGTTTTAACTTTACAGGCCCATGTATGCACTTTCTTATTTGTTCTGTTAAATTATTTTTGTGGTTATTTGCCCTAACGCCTAGAAACGTGTCCCAAAAGGCGATCATCGCCCCCAGAAACGCTGGTTAATTTCTACCAGACTACGTGGCGCTGCAACTCTTCGATCATGTTACCTCTATCTTCAGGGTACAGTTTCGCAACTGTCGATGAAGTTTTGTTTGTGAGTCAAATCGAAACACGCGGCGAAGTCCCAGCCTTGCAGTTAGTAGGGACGGCCGGTCCCTGAAATGTTTGTTTGTTTGTTTGATGCTGGTGACTTCACTCTTTGTTTTTCTATCTCCCCCCTCATTTTGGCCACTTAATTCCTTAGGACTGCACATTATAAAAAGAAAATATGTGGCCTCTTCCTTGAAGCCACATCTGCGTGGCTGAGTGAACGCTGTCGGGCGTCGCCATTAGATTAACAAATGGCCTGATGCTGCTGGATGTTGAGTGACATCATTTTCTGTAGTTTAATTCAGTGCTGGAAAAAGACGTGATGTTTAGCCGCGGCGATACGAGATGCCTTCTGCAGATTGTCGCTGAGGTTTCAGCGAGGCGAAACCTCCCAACTTTAATGCTGGAGAGAACACCCGAAGGCCTGTTCACTTTTGTGTCTGAATTAAGAGCCCCCCCCCCCCGCCCCGTTTGTCGAAATTCAAGAGAAGCATTTGCGTGTCGAGTGATGATAATGCCGATTTTCATAGGAAACCACAGCTCGTTGTCTGTCACAAATCAGTGTTTCAAAATCACCATCCCTTTCTGATCCGGTGAACGACAGAGGTCTTGGGGCCGGCGTCTGAATACTCTTACAGCAGCCATGTACCCTGAAGGTGGATTGCTCGGGGCTCGGCGCGAATGGAGTCTAGTGTCATGATCTCTCATCACGTTACAGCGCTTATTGGGGGGGGGGGGGGGGGTTTCAAAAAATAAATTCCATTCCAGATCAACAAAAACATGAGAGGAGGTACATGAAATGCACGCACTGTAAGTGACGGGGCTTTGCCTGCTACCTGCATTCATTTTGAAGTTTGGCGCCGGAGCTGACCGCCGCATTTTGCCTTCGCTGCTGAATTACCGTCGCCATTTCTGCCCAAAAGGAAGCCAGATGTGAAAGAATGCGTGGAACTCTGTTCGCTTGTCGCCTGCGGAATCGGCGTCCGAGAACTTCATTCGGATTAGTTAAGCGACGTGTGAATTGATGGTGGTGAGAAGCTGTGCCCGCGTTCCGACATAAAATATCATTTCGTTGACCCCATGGCTTAAGATTTCGGTCGTGGAGTAACACACTGTGCTGACGTCACAAGAAGGTTTTTAATTGTACTAAGAAGATTTCCAGGCTCTAAGAAGCCTGCACCACCCACGCCGAAATACAGTTTATTTACGATCATCCACGTGTTGGACACGTGTTTATACAATTCGCTGTGATCCTCTGGTTCTCATGCGAATGAGACGACCGCACCGACGTTTACGTGCATGTGCACCACTGACTGCCCCCCCCCCCATGAAACATGGTAGCCCTGTTGTGGTACAGCGCCTCTACTCGAAGATTCTTCCTAAAATGGAGGCCACTTTCTCGTAACTCTCTCCATGGCACTGTGTTTACTAACTCCATACTTCTTGATAAGCTGACAGTCGATCACCTGGCGAAGAATTTCCCCATCATTATGGACCCTGATGGTTTAGAACCATGTTTTTAAGAGCGCGCCCCTGGACCAGAGGTTGTTCCGAAGAATTCGTCCAAGTTCGAGGCCCTGTGTCACGTTTTCAACATGCGATTTTTTTTTCTTTGATGAGCTGTTTGTTTGTTTGTTTGTTAGTCCAGCCGTCTCTTCCTTTCACAAACCAAGGACGCTGTAAGCCTTGATGATAGCATTTTCTTTGATCAATTGATATTCTTCCAATAAAATAATTCTCAGTTTATGGAACTTCAAGATCCATTGTTATTTGGTCCTCTCCTGAGCCAGTTCAGTCCAATTCACATCTTACGTTGTTGTTCTGAGAGAAGTTATCTAAACTCAAAACGCGTATCGTATTGAACGTTGCGAATTTGCTACTTTGCACTGAAGAAGGACTTTCCCGCATGAAGCGTGGGATGTCAGTGCGTTGTATGTACCGATCGAGTTACAGGGTGGACTGGGTGTCGCTACGGTGGCTAATCTTGAAGACCAGTCATCGGATCGTAAACAAAACAAACTCCAGAAGCCTTCTTGTTTCGTCAATAATCTGTTCGGTAGTCAAGAAATCCCTCCCTCTTATGGAGGCCGAAGGCCCCCGCTGGATCCTGTCTTGAGCCAGTTGAATCCATGGACCTCAGTCTGATCCCTTACGCCCGGATTAAGCTGAAAATAATTATCGGCCGAAGCCAAGTGTGCTTTTTGCTATGACCCCGTTTCCAGCTGGGCTTCAAGCTGTGGGAATCACAGTCTTACACGTGACTTGCAGATGTGCAGCGTCCGTCCCCGCAAACCCCGTTCAACTCTCGCTCAGCTCGATACCCGTGGCACTCGTGGTAGCCGGGGTTCCGCTTTGCGCGTGCGCCGCCAAACGGGCTCTTTAATTTATGCCCCCTCCCCCCGCATTCTCTGCTGGCAGAAAGCTTAAAATGTGCCACGGCTGTGCCGTGCCCCACTGATCCTCGAATCCTCCGGGTGTGAGCGAAGGGCGTGTTCAAATGAATTATTCAGCGACTGCTGACTGAGGTGTTTTTATTTTGCTGAGAATGAAGCCTTTTCGACGTCGAAGTCGATGAAGACCGCCCGCTTTAGCGTTGGCCTCCTTTGAAATCTTGGATTCACTCAGTTCGAGAGAAATCAAAGAAAGATTAATCACCTTCAGTGCTTTACTGCTTTCAGATAAGTGCTCTTTAAGTTGCTATAAACTATTTCTTTTCTGTATTTAGTTTTCTAACCTTGGCAGACAGCCGGTGTTTGACTTTGTCGTAAAGGCAGAGGCTTCCCGCGTTTCGATTTACAACGGGTGAATGAGGCAAGTCAGTTCTAGAGAGGCACTTTTCAAATCGTTAAAATTGTAATAATGAAATCGCCTAAAATGCCTCAGGTGTTTTCTTGTCGTCAGGGGCCTCGGTAGTGTAACAGGCCCGGGGCTCCGCCGCCCCTGGGGGTAGTCATGAAATTGCTCTCCTTTTATGTAAGGCGGCGGTCTGCCCAGTCAAATGCCAAGAAATTCATTTCATCTCTGTTTCCACCCAAATCCTGTCGTTGCTCATTCATTCGACGGTAAAGAATCTAATCAGTTGATTTGACACTGCAAACAAACACCTGCGTGTCAATATGAAGTAGTCTGAAAGTCTTAAGGTCGGCGCTTGGCTGGCGGCTTCTCCTTTAACCCCGGCCCAAGGTTAGTTGCTCCATAGTCCGCAACGCGCGCTATTTTTGTGTTGCGTCTGTGTTCTGGAGGAGCTCAGTAATTCGTACATTTACCAGCTGTTGTTAGAATGACCAGATAACAGTTGCAATGGTTGGGATCGAGTCCCGGACCTTTATATACTGACCTAGTAGCATTTGGTGACACGCGGGTTTAAATTATTACAATATATTTTCTTATTATTGGAATGTAAAAGTTTCAGTGCTGTCTGACATTACATTGGATTGCCTTCGTAGCTTCGAGGCTGGAAAATGAACTCATTTTTGCCATAATTTCCAGCAGGTTTGCATTTTTTATTGTGCCAGATGTGATCCTAAGACATTAAATTCACAGGCCGCTAGAAAGTGAATCCTCCCGTGCGCACTTGTCGTGTTGAATCTCTCGAAAAATGTGGTTTGTGGTATGGGAAGACGATCATGCAGTGACGCAATTGGCCAGAGTGCGCGTAGAAGCTTGACTTATTTTGATGCCAATTGCATTTCGTTTATTTCCAGGTAAGTGAAGGCGCAGTGGAGCCATTTTCCTTTTTCGAGAGCCGATCTTTTGTAATGTGAAGCGTTCCAAGAGAGTTTCTACTTTGACGGTAAGCAGCGAGCGCAGAACTCTCTTCGCAGCTTCCAGCCCGAAGAAAGCATTGACACCCGTCAGATTCTGAAAGTGAATCAAAAGTTTCTGTCATCTAGACCTTGTGATTGCTTCACTGGTTAGCACTCCTCCGTATTCGGGAGGTTCCGGGTTCTAATCTCGCCTCGGATACCGATTAGCCTGACGGAATTTTTTCGTGCGCCCGTCCTCGAACATTATTAATCCACTTCGTCCTTTGCCGCTGTCCGCGTCGTGACAGGAAAGTCGTAGTGACTGGTAACAGAATCTCACGAGTTTCTCGGGTTTCGTGAGAGGAGACAACGCGGAGCCGAATCGGGATCCTTCGCCCCAGTTGCAAGAAGATGAAGGCGGTCGGTGCCTTCAGCATGACGGGGCGACGGCCCGCGCCGTGAACACAACAGCTGCTTCAGTGCAGACGGTCATTGATGGGCTTGGCTTTCGGACACCGCGGTCTCCGGACCTCACACCGCTAGACGTATTTCTGTGACGATTTCTCCAAGAAATTGTTTAGTCCGGCGCAATACATGAATATCCTCCTCCGTGGTAAACTGGGAATAAATCATTTGAAAGTGATTCAGAACGTCCTGGAATGTTTGTGATTAAGAGGATGACGTTCAGCTCAGAGGTTATCTTTCCTCCTAATGTCCAAAACTCCACACAAACAAACCGATTATTTTGCCACCGTCCGTTGTTTTATGATTGTTTGACTTGTTCCTGGAACGCAGGAACAGCGGATCAATTAGTACAGAAGAAAGTAATTTAAAAAAATTATGACTTTATGCTGTTATGAACTGTGTTCTTCGTGTTGGTCACGTGATACTGTAATGCTAATCTAATCGTGTAGTTTGGGCGGGCAGACAAGAAATGCGTGCAGAATTTTGGTAGGGGAGAATTCGAAAGGCAATATATAGGAGGCTAACATTAGGGATTCAGACACAGAGCTCGCGTGTTGGTCCAAGACGAAAAGTCAACAGTCTCTTCCGGTGGTAGGCGTAGTGACTTTTGTTCGCGCCACTGCCAATTGGTATGGTAAATTTTCCAATAAATGCTTCGTAGCGTAAGGAGTCCATTGACTTGTATTGCCATCCGGAGTTGTTACGGAGTAATATCACGTCTCGTATTATAACTTACGCACACAAGCGACCGCACGTCCGTATCTAAGCCTGCAGATTTTTTCTCATGGTTTCGATCTGTTCCTCATTATCTGAAGACTGGTTAGTGGGGCTTGTTTTAGATTAGTCAAGTACATATCACATCAGTCCACGCATTTGCGATTTCGTGGTCACTATAACTTTATAACCTTATTATTTATTATTCGATGCTACGTATGTTCATGTTGTCGGTGCATAGAGCATAGGCGAACAGTTTACTGTGGTTTGTAAAGTTAAAATCACGCCGCAAAGACATGTCAAGGAACGGGCGTGAGCTTCACACTCCGCCCGCTTTAACCAAGGACGAGGTGCCCTTATTCGCAGTAGGCAAGATGCTCGTTGGCGAAGCCCTATCGTGTTGTTGAAATAAAACAGCGTTTAGCGAATAAGTAGCGTTCATGCAGCTGAAGAGAAATGGGATATAGCTCGATTGCTACGAAATCATTGCTTACGAGGGAGTCTGCAACTGCTGGACCACTCCGCCGTAGCTGTCGGCAGGGCGTTCATTGACTCCCGACGTCTGAGTGAGTGACCTTCCTAGGTTCGTGTATGATCGGCAGTAATCGTGGAGTGCGAGACTCGCTCGCAGCCTTTCCCCGCTTGCCACATCTCTCGGACCGCAGCCAGTGTGCGGAGCTAACAGTCTCGCGCCTTCACTCCTGAATCTCTGCTAGCGGACACGTAAGCATTCGGTCGGCTCGTGCAGATGGTTGTGCAGTCGACTATTGTATTTCGGAAAACTCTTTTAATCGACGTAATTTGGTGCAAGTTTCAAGTGTTTTTTTAACTTTATACCGATATATAAAAGTGTTTGGTGACGCCAGAGGAACTGTATGTATTGCAACTAATACAGCTTGAATTGATTCTGTGCATTGACAAGTCAAATTGACATGTAAGTACTATTTGCTGGGATAAGAGTTCGATCTTTGTTGCTCTTGGTAATTAAGATCTTAATTGTTTTCAGTAATGTTTGAAAGCATCACAGTATTTTTCTAGGGATGAAATTGGATGTAGTGTATATAATTAATATTGGTGAAGGTACTTTCGTGACGTGAAATGTATGCGCTGCCAACATTACACTGAAAATACTGGAATGTTGTCTTCCAAGCGTGTAGTTTATAATTGCAGGTGTTTTTTTTTCCGTACACCTGTTGAGATCCACAGTTTGCGTCCAGGCGAAAACGCACCCAACAAGAGATCGCATTACACGCCGTTACCTGACATGACCTCAATTTCATATCAGACGTGTCTTGAGCTGAACGGTCAATCGGTCACACAACCGGATGTGCTGCATTTCCCTTCCAGTTGAAAGATCGACTTCTTTATTGTTACACAGTTACTCTGTGCTCATTCTTTTTTGTGTGCGATGATGTCATTCATGTTAAAATATGCGTTGGAGTGTTCGCTGCAGTAAAGAAAGCCTTGTCAGAAGCATTACGCGTTCATTTCCACACCCTCGATGAGTGTGTCGACTGGATTGGATTTCTTTGTGGACAAAACAAAAACAGCGGAGCGTGTTTTTGCAGTGGTTGGACGTAGTAGCCAAATCGTGTTCCTCAGAACTGATTCATAAACGTCACAACAACAACAACTCTCTTGCCTTTGCAATGTACCTGTTAACTTGAATTAAGCTTTATCACCTTGCTTCGCCGAGCGCACGTTTTCTCCGTTGAGACTTTGAAGTACGTAATTGGAGAGAGGCTGCGTGATTTTTGTTTAATCTGGTGATTCAAGGTATGCAGCTGAATCAGCGCCATCAAATAACCCAAAGACCCATGACAAGCAACAATTACGACAAGAACTTTGGTTGCGGATAATAGAAGTGCGTATTGACCTCTTGCGTGTTGAGTGCGTTGCGAGGTGTTTCGGAGAAGCTAGTAGTGGTTTTATTCAGCAAATGTTTAATGCGTTGTGTAAACAAAGAAGTGAATTTTATTTATCAATTTCTCCTGCAGTTTTATTAGCAGCGGGAAACCTCAGAATAGCTAGATGAGAGGACGAAACTTTCCGGGTCGTTCGGTTAGTGAGGTTTTGCTGCGACGATGGTTGAACCTTTCTATGTATTGCAACAGGAAGTTTGTCGGTGATCTGAGAACTAAACGACCGACGTGTTGTAAGGCCACTCTCTAAATGTCACGTACGTCGTGCATATGCAGACAAGGTGAACGGGATTGTGCGCCGGTAAAGTCTGCATTCCGCCACATTCTCCGGTCAAACCGCCCGCCTCTTTGTTTCATGGACGTGTGACGTCTTCAGCGTACGAACGTGGCAATGAATTCTTGAGTAAATTTCTTTAAAATTGGCAGGACGTCGCAGTTGACTCTTGTGGATTAGATTTTCATACTTTTTCGTGGTTTTCTTCGGTCTGTAGGAAAATTCGTACCGTAAAGCAGACCAATCTGCCTCACGTCCATCTGCCCTTTGATTATTCATGTATAAAGTGCGTAGTTGAGCGTCTTATTTACTGAACTGAGAGCCTAATCTTGGGTAATGCCAGTTTTTCTGTATTGGCGATCAGTTGATTGTAAAAAAAAAAGAACAACGTTCACGCGATTTTGTGTTCAAAATGACGATCAAATTAAACGCTGTAGGAGGTGAATATGCCCGCCCACTTTAATCAAACATTTTTCTGCGTGTACATTTCACAGGTTTGTGATTATACGTTACGGTGGTCCTCCGCATAGCTCTATAAAATTCCGTGTTCACTCTGTTCAACTAAAATCAAGCGTTTGAAATTGGCTTTGTCCGAAACCGAGCGTGAGGCTGTCGCCTTATATTTGCCCCTTAAGCAACACGTCCGATGTCTCCTCCGCCAAATTTGACGAAAAACGGAGGAGACGGCCTGGGTCAGGTGTCAGTGTTCGAGACTCGATGCGTGCATGCTTATTTTTCTGCATGTTCGTGCGTTTGAACATTTCCGCCTGGAATTCACACAAACAGCGACAGGAAATGGGCTCCGAAATATCTAGATTGTGGGGTTTTCGTTTCGCGTGTCGGCAAAAAATGTTCCTTTGTTCTCACTTGTTCTTTTATTGGCATTTTGGTTTAAAGGCTCCGTGTTCGAGTCTGACTGTGGACGAAGAATCTTATCTTAATTCAGTCATGCCCAGACGAACGAGACCCCACGAGATCGAGCCAGCTGTACGCTTACGTCACTTCCGGTTGCGAACTTATCAGAAATTTTAGCGCTGATTTTTGTAGCAGAGCGTGCACAATCCAACCCAACCTTCACAGCATTTGCTGACATCACGAAATTCCTCTTACGTCCGAATGTTTTCAGACTCTCGAAGCAAGAGAACGCGTTTCACGACCTTACAAAGCATCCGACTTGGTTCGTGTTTTCGAAAACAAACGGCACGGCGTTCCTTTGAGTTTTCGTCGGTGTTAAATTTCGGAAGATTTCTAGAAGGGTCGTTATTTTAAATTATTCCTTGGCCACTTTGGCCCTGCAAGCAGAGGTTCCCCTTCTTCCCGCAGGGCGCTGTATGTCGCCGCCGGATTCTAAACTGGATCTGCCCCGATCGCGTGTTTTGAGAGTGAGGATCCGACATCTCCACTGTGAAATTGGACTGACGCGGAATTGAAGTGAGGAGGAAGGCTTTGGTCACGGGGATCGGCCGATCAGAGCCATGGAATGAAGAAAGGAGATGGAGTAGTGAGCGGGTCAGGAGAAGAGAGCCCTTTTCAGAGCACCAGGGTAGAAGAAGGCAAAATGTCTGTCCATCCGGGGCGTGATTATGACGTACGTGGACCTCGAGGTCTGGCGCTGTCGAACAAAAGGCAAGCAGAAACCAGTGTTTTCGAGCCGGTGGATCTGGCGATCGCTGTTCTTTCGTGTCTTACCAGTGCAGTTATTAAATTACTCGATGTAGCGTTGTTCGCAGGTTTCGACTGAAGCTCATATCGAGGTGGAAAGTAGACGCTTTTGCTTGTTTTGTGTACCGAAAATACCCAAAAATCCGTCCAAATTGGTTTGTTCTGTTCGAAACTGTTATACCGCACGCAGCCTAACCAAACCTGCCTCGGACGAACTAGCATACATGAGAAAGTTATCATTTCAATGCAAATCCTGCTTAATTTTTAATATGAATTGTAAAGGTCCTTCAGTAAATCGTCCCCATCCATAACTGTCCGGTTGACAAGAAAGGTTGGATGTGGCCCCGTGTCCTTCAAATGAAGTCTTCGCCGGCCAGATTTCCTGACGATGAGGACCGAGAAGGCTGTCGAAACATTGCTTTTGTACGACCACCTGACGCCGCTGATTGCCCGCGAAGACTTCTCTGAATTCGGTCGGCAGCGATGTTCCCTCTACGGATGATCTCATAAGCTTTTTTGTTCATTTAACATGTCGCACAAAGATCAATATTATTCATGCGTCACTAACATCTTAAATTCTTGTTCAGAACACCGCGGCGTCATTTTATATCTTTGTGAAACTTGGAGGGAATAGCAAAGTCCAGAGAAGGAAAATGAATAGTAAGGAAAACGTCTTTGTGAAAAGGTTCGTAATTTGCGTTCCGTACTTCATGAAACCATTGAAGATGCCCGCTAAATATGGGTTGCAGGAAGGTATTAAAATCAGTTTTGCACTGACGTGTGCAAGTGTGCACTGGGTCCGGTGAAATGCTTTCACATTTCTCACGCCTTTCGCTGCTGTCACGCGCGTGCGCGGTGGCGCGAATTTTAAATTTGCATTCGAATTTTGAGCAATTTTTTCGCACCCTTGAACAGCGCATCAGCAGCTGAAATTTTGTGTGCAATCATTACTAGATGGGCTCTGTAGACGAGCAAAATTTCAGGTGAGGTTTCGGCATGGACAGCCGGGCCATTGCCTTGTGAGAACCGTGGCAATTCTTCGCAGTAGAATGAAAGTCAATAAAATAAATAAACCAAAATAAGGACGGGCCAAGCAGGAAGACGTGTCATCCCGCCCCTCCTTTGTGAGGAAATTCCTGTATAAAGTAAACAAGTCGGAGAGTGTCGGCGAAACGCAACAGTTCGTTCTGTATTTTTCATTTCGCTAATGGCCGCTGTATTTTTATCTCCGCTAGTGGCACCACTGACGTCAGTGTTGTCCAGATTCATTGACCTTTCTGTGGGTGGAATGTGCGAGCGCGTGATTACGTCATCACGGATTCTTCCACGCGGTTGCATGGGCGGGGAATTACCCCAAGGTCATTTCCGCCTGCAGGAACGCGCGTGTGTCTTCAGGAAGACTTTGGCCGACTTTACCAAAACTGGAATTTGACGAGCCCACAGTTCGTGTTGCATGACAACCCCTTCGGCATTCATAAGGTTGTTCAATTTCATAGACGCACTGACAGACAGAGGTTCTCTGACGTCACAACAAACTGCACCAAAGGAAAGTTTTGTGCTTCGCTCGAATTGCTAGAATGGAGATTTCGTGGTGCTTTGTGACGAACTCTGAGAGAGCTCTGTCCGACCAGCGGGGAGTTGGTGGACTTGGCAGTGCGGAAATTGCCTCGCTTTGACATCCTCGCGTTTCTGAAGTGGTCCTAATCGTGCGTATCGGTAGAGTACGATACGCGGCGAGAGTTTACTTTTAATGCGTAGTTACTCGGGGTGGATATGAATGAATCAGAGATACTTTAAATGGCGTGGCGTGGGGAAAATTAGAAATGCTTGCGAAATTTCGGTCGAAAAAATTTGGGGAGAAAGCCAACATCATTTTGTAGCACCTGTGGAGAGATCACTCACAGGCAGCGTACGGCTCTGACAGCCTTGCTCCCCCTTCCTTTTTTTCCAGTGACGTACCGGAAGGTCGTAGGAGGTCACGTGTATTGCCACCTATGAGCGATGATGAATTATCACCAGCCAGAGGGATAGTTCGGTAAAGTGATTGGCCCTGACCTGGATGATCGTTGATCGATTCATGATCTGAACTCCCGATGCGAGACCTTGGATTGACTTATCTCGTCCTCTTCGTTGCACGAATGTCCAGGTTTATCTGGTTAATTTCTGTCTTTAATATTCTCGTGCACCGAACGTTCGTGTTCAGTGGTTTTGCATTTTTATGTCCAAAGTTTAAACCTTGACCCTGAAACCGGTTTTCCTGTCTTACGTTTTTCGTTGATCTCTTCAATGCCTCCAGGCAAATGCTCGGATGGTAACACCTGGACCGAATGCATCGTTCGCCATTCAGCGCGGTTGAAAGAACATCGTCAGACAATATTCTTTCTGCCTTGTAAATTATGTGAGCACAGCAACTAGTAATTTAAGGTAGGGTCACCAACTGCGGGAAACGCGAAGACGGTTCAGTGCAGTGTTCCCGGAGCCGGGTCCAGAGAAGCTTGCAGGTGTTGGGCACGAAAGTTAGGTCCGGGCGTCACGCATGGAATGAGGCGGAGACGCGTGCCTTGGCTTGCGTTTGCCTGTGAGCACCGATGAGGCGATTTTTTTATTGTGGATCACGGCTTTTCCCCCCTCTACACGGAGTCGGCGTAATGGAATTCTTGGAGGCCGCAGATTTGGATTGAGCCCCCCCCCCCCCCCCCCGCTGGGTATGGGAATCTCGTTTGTCGTGAACTGGAGGCTTATTTCTAGCAAACCGCTTGTCCAAGTTTAGTATTTTGCTGCCATGTTCAAGAGATTTTTGAGTTTTGATCAGCGATGGCAATTAATCGGACGAATTATCTGCCTTAAGACCTTGTAAAACCTCAGCTTACGTTACTTATTCTTGGAATTGAGTTGGATGGATTGTCGGCCGTCGAAGCCACAGATTTTCGACCAACTCGTCTTGTGGAGAGACGCCTTCGGCTTGTCATCTAACCCGACGCCAAGTAACACTGAGTTCCATACAACGTCGTTAAATGATCCCACCGACGTGGCAACGCTGTTGCGTCCTCGGAACGCCCGCACGCTCATTTCCATCCCCGGTTCTCTTGAAGTCTGTCGTGACCTTTGCCATTTCCGCGAATTCGTCGATAATGCAGCCCACGATTGACCGGTTCACTGGTTGCTACGTCTCTTCTGAAATCTTGACGGACGGGGGTGGGGCGCGACGCAAGATCGCCGGAATGATGTGTTCCTGCCGTCGCTCTTAGCATTTTCCGAAATGTTCCACAGAGCCTCGTCTGTCGCTGTAAAGGAGGGAACAGTTGAAGATTTCTGTCTTCTGGGTTGTTGCGCTGTGTAGTCTGGTCGATGTTAACCAACGTTTCAGAGGTCATACTGCCTCCGTCATCACGTCGGTAAAGTTCTACCAGACTAAACAGCGCGACAACCCAGAGGACGCCATCTTCGATGGTATCTAAGGTTCTTTTCTTTAAGACGTGGCATTCTTACTGGGTTTGGTAAGTTTTTCCATGAGAAGTTCAGGGTTTTCTTTTTGTCTGAAGAAAGTGTTCATTTTTATTTCAGTAACAAATTTTCAGCAAGAGCTAAGTCGTAGGTACAGTTTTACGCAAACTTTAGGATTTGAATTGTTTCTGGAAAGTCAGTGACCGTGGTAACAGACACACGCATTCATGTTCATGTGGTAATTATGTTGCACGTCTTAACATGGGCGTGTGTGTTTCAGCGTAGCTTTGATATCTTCAGCTGCTTGTGAATCACGGGGGGTCTGCTGTCGTGTTCCTGGGTACATTGCGTTCAGGACTCGTTGTCAGGAAACATTCAGTAGGTTGTTGAAGGAAGTTGCGGTTTCCACTTTTTGATTTAAATAAACTTCTCCTTCGTCAGTACTGACATTACTACCGCATTGCAGTTGGCAATCTGAAGTTGTCATGATTTTCATTTGAGATACGTGCTGCATTTATTTTTGTTAGAATTTATTCTTTCTGCGAGGGAAACGTAAATGTGGGGTGGATTAACGGAAAAATGTCAACTGATTTTTTTTTAACATGGTGGGCGACATTTTGCTACCGGAACTACAACGATTGTCAGCTGTCAGCGTTACAGGAAGCGACTACGAGTGCATTTGATTCTGTCCTGTAAAATTTCTTCTTTCTGGTGAAAGCAGATGGCGCATTTCGTCATTCTGTGGAGTGCCCAAATGAAAATGTTCCCGTTTTGCCGTGTTGAGTGCGTGCCAGACTGTGGTACCGTATGTACCGGTTGGATCTTGCTTTGGCTGCCCCCTTGTACCGGTCGGAGGGGTGGGGTGGGGTAGTGGCTCTCCTCCTTGGAATGTCGCCTCGTTCCGTGAGCGATTTGTTGGAATTCTGTACTTCAAATTCCTTCTCTGCTGTGGGCTTTGTTAAGAGCACGTCCAGAAAATATCTTATTTTCATGATTCTGTTTTCATCCGGGATGTGCCACTTGTGAACAACGCGGTTTAAATTATCCAAGGTATGAAATACACACGAACAATATTCGCGTTGTCTTGAGTGTCGTCTAAGTATTGTGAATTTCACGCTCGGAACGAACGGTCTCTACAGAAACGTGCCTTTCGGCTTCGCCACGTCTGCCTGTTTGAATTTTCGTGGAATTTCACGTTGAGAAGTTTCACTGCAACCTGTTGGCGCGTCGCAGTTTTGGTTAAAATCCGCCTGTTATGAAACCGGAACGTTCATGACGAGGTCGCCCGTCAGAGGTGAGTGCATTCCACTCTTGCCAACCCTGTAAAACCCGGATTAATGTTCCGTCTCACGTGTGCATGTGTCTCCCGAGTGGTCTTTGCCCCTCGGGCTTTCCCGCGCGAGCTGCATGTCATCGTCCTCTGATCTGATGATCCTGTCATTATTTGGTGAACTACAAAGGCCCTCGTTTTGCTATTTTTCCTAACTTCTTGTTGCCCAGTTTTTCCTCAGACACCTCAAATCGCTGTTCTTCCTTTAATTTAAGAGGCCAAGATTTACGCTGCATTCAGGAGTTCGTGCTTTTCTCCCGTTGTAAGGCAAGTGCAGGTCGTAGTTTTGAAGACTCGCGACCAACTTCCCCCAGTCATGGAGGCCTTCAATTGATGGAGTTCTATTCTTCATGGGTTCAACTGCGGACAACCCATGCGGGAAAAGTTTGTTTTGCAAATGAAAGTTTTGTGATGGAGTCCTCTTCCAGCATTCGTAGTAACAACCCCCAGTCTGAAGACGCCAATGCCTTCGGCCAAGATACATATTTTAAGACGAGGTCACAGGAAGGTGGCGTCTTGACGGAAACAGTTTTGTGTCTGAATGAACGTAGCTGTCATTAGAAGGGCGTATCTGGTCAGGTTATAGCGTAGACGCCGCCAGATGTCTGGGGGAACGGGAACTTCAGTCTTTTTGACTGGTTACATTCCTCAGTGAGCGCTTACCTCACCACGAACATTAAGAGAAGCTGGCGTTGCATTGCAACAAAACCCTGCTTGTTCGTGGCATGTCGACGAGTGGCCTGGTGGACACTTCCCGTAACTACCGCCCTCTTAGCTGTGCGCTGTTGGTCTGTCACTTGTTCGTGAGTGTCGCAAGTTTTCGCAGGTTCATTTCTTTAATTCTTCGTGTGTCTTGTCTGTCAGCGTCACTACTAAATTCTTTGCCACTCTTGCCCGTGTGACGATGAACAACTCCTTCTAGACTATTCTTTCTTCTACATTTTCGATTTGTTTCGAGATTTTCGCCCGTTCCCGATATTGTGCGCGCCATTTTCCCATCATTCCGTTACGTGGAGCACTGATTGCGATTATCGCAACTTCTGTTGGGAGGCGGTGAACTGTCTTATGTATACAGGACCGCGTCTTGAAGTCGTATCGGAGGTGGCCGGGGATTGCATTCCGGTCTTTGTGCAGAGGAGAGGCCGTGACGCTGTTTGTCGGAGTCAGCTGGTCGTAAGAAGGCTGGATCGCACGCAGAGAGAGAGTGAGATGAGATCATTTCCATTGGCCTTCACGCTCCAGCGTGTTTACTTGACTGTCGGAATTAATAGCGACGACACATGCGTCTTCCGTCCTCAGTTTATCATTTCCTGGTTGCATTACGACTCAGTTATTATTAACTTGTCGCTGCTGAGTGTTTACGGAATGTGTCGCATTCCCAAGCTCAGAACACTTTCTCATTCTTCGACATTACTTCGTGGTGACGGGATTCAGTGACGTATTTCCGGTATAGAAGCCCCTTGTTCTTCTGACATGCGGAGTGATCCGTTCTCAGAAAGCCGTTCACCTCCTTTATAAACCGTGTACAGTCGTGCAGTAAATAATTCCATTGTCCTCGTGTGCCCGCGTTTACCTTCGAAGGAGAACACACAATTTAACTTGCCTGCAATTGGTTAGGAGACTCTCATGTAACAGCATCCAACAGCCACATTCGTGGACAATTTTCGCTTTTCTTGGTCTGCGTCGTCTATTAACGTTTGTTAAGGTGAAAACGACTTCTGGTTTGTTGCGCTTTGTAGTTTGGTCGACGTTTACCAACGTTTCAGGGGTGTTTTCTGCCTCAATTGTCAGGGCGCGGGTCATATGTCTGCCGTACGCAGATGGTCAAGTTATTTTGCGTTCTCTGAGGAGACAGACGCAAAGACCCTCGAAAATATCTTTAAACTTAGTTCATTGTATGGAATTCCTGTATCAAAGAGGAAATTATTAATTTTAGGGATTTTTGTCAAAGAATGTGCATGAAGGCATGTTTGGACCTGAGGCGTTGCTGGATTTTCGTCAAGAGACGCAGTGATAGAATCGGACTGAGAGACTCGGTGTGGTGGATGTTGAGAAACGACGGAGAACTGCCTAAAAGAGCCAAATGAAATTCGGCCCACAGCTGTCAGTGTAGGTAGTAGACCGCCGATACCAAATTTGATCTAAATCCGGCTAGTAGCGACGACGGATTAAGCTGGCTGGTCTGTTCCCGATTCAGACGTAATTCTCAAGCTGTGTGTGACGTTAAAACAGGCTTTTGGCGAGGCTGCTTGAAGGCACGCAAACGTCCCTACGCCTACCGACGTGGATTCGAAATCTCTTTCTGTGTTCTTACGTTTGCGTTTGTTTCACAATCTTTTATAATTTCTGTAACGTGTTGAGTGGGAACGTAGAAGTGCGATGATCTCGCAGGGGGGGGGGGGGGGTCATCGCTGTTAAAATTTTCTTCCCTAGAGTTGCCTGCGCAAGGTGTGCGATGTGCTGGTCGTTTGTCGTCCTTGGCGTCTGCGTCGGTCGGAGTTACGCGTGCTCGCCGATGCCTGTCTACAGAATAACAAAGATACTTTGTCTGTCCTTAGGACATGTTACTGTAGTTGTTTGGTTAAGATTTCAGTTATTCGCGTGAACGTGGTCGTGTTTCAACGTTGAGTGTGTATTATTAACTACTTAACGGAGCAAACAGTGCCAAGAACATGACGGATTTTTGAGTTGCGTGTTCACTGATGTAAAATACATAGCAGTTCTAAGAATTCTCAACAGGATGCTGTCTTACAAGTTCCTTGCCGTGATATTACGTAGGAATCCGATTTGTGATGCCGCAGTTAACAAACATGGACCCCGGTAAAATTGGGGGCGTGTAGTAGGTACAGTCCACGACTGTAATCTTGAGACTTGCAAGGAATGCAGGAGGTCCGAAGCGTTAAAGGCAGACGCTGTCTTTCCTCCTCCGCCCCGGAAGTCTCAAGATTACAGTCGCGGACTGTAAATATTTGGAACGAGTAAAGTTTTGGCAGCTTTTTGCCAAGTGAGCTGCTCTTCTGTAACTTACCGGCTTCCTTTATATGATTTTAACATCCGGTCTACTGCAGCCCTTGGACGCTAACAGTAAATGCTATTTAAATGTCGATTTTCGAAAATGGAATAGTTCGGTGAACTTTGACTAACCAATCACGTGCTTTAACAGAAGTAATTTATTGGCCAGACGGATTGAACGTGAGTGGCCACATTCGTTTGTTTGTCGGTGCGGTCGTGAAGGAATCGACTTCCTGGCGACGGAAAGTGTGCAGTGCCAGGTTGGTATCCATGAGGTTTTTCAGTGTAAACGTTGGCAGCCGCATTTGTTGCCGATATGTAAGTCCTTGTTTTATTTGTGCGTTTTGTTTCTTTGGTATAGAACGGACATTCAGGAAGCTGACAGAAACATCGACGACTGTCAAGTGGGAGAGACGATGCCTTCTGGATAAGATTCCTCCGTGATTTTGTTCTGTGTCTCAAGAATCACTTCGTCGAGTGCAGCAGCGACGCCTTCGGGTTTCATTGCAAGGACGTTCGTGTGACAAGTCTGAAATCGATATCGTCTGTGATATTACTAGTTTTCTGTGTTCATTATTCACTGTGATCTGTGTTCTGTGTGCACTTGGTCTGTCCGGTGGCGATAAGATTAAATACAAGAGCCCAGTGTTCCGTGCAGCGCCCAGAATCTCACACGTGCGCCTTCTGTTGTCGATGCTGGCCATCCCGTCATCTGCACCTCCACTCTCGTTGCTTGCTGTCCCTCAAGGGTGGTGTGGTACCCCCGCTGGTTGTCTGGCTCATGTTGAAGGCTATGGTTGCAGGACAGACGGCGGAAACTCATGATGACATGTATTGCTCTCAATATGACTACTACCAAGACTATTACCCTCAGCAGCCGGAGCTGTGTCCCGCGCATGCGCAGCTCTGCACTGTCCACGGAGAGTACGGTAAGACGCTGTGTACAGTTTGATCACACCTTGCAACAACTCGTAAACGTCGGAACCAACATCCATAATTAGGTATTGCAGTCTTTACTTCCAGTCCACGTTGCGTGTGAGTTTCTTGTCTGATTTCAGCAGATACTGTAAACGGGCGTTGGATTTCACCGAAATTTCTCACTCGAAATATCGATCTGGGGCCCGAGAATGAAAGAAAAAGTTCATTCTGATACAAAAATTGCATCTGAAAAGGCGGACGATAATTTGACGGAGGATAATCCGTGTTCTGTTCGTTTCATCTTCGTAACAGTCCTGTCAAAAATGCGAAGGAAATAACGAGACCGCCCTCCAACATTATGTGCTCCGCAGGTACTCCGATGAATTTCTGCAAAACGTAATTATAGAGACAGACAGACAGACAGACAGACGGAAATAATAGGAGGACAAGAACTTCTCTTCCAAATGATCGCCACTGGTTATAAGGATAATTGTTGGGCTCAAAGCTCCATTAGATGCTAGCAAAGAAGTTGGTCTACTCACCGCACCACAGAACATAACTCTCAGAGTAAATGTGGGTAACACATTCTTTGAAAAATTGCGTTCACGAAGACCGGACTGAATCGGCGAATGATTTCAGGATCTCTCGTTCAGAACTTATGATTTGATTTGTAGCTTTTCGTGGGTGTCTGTCACGTTAAGGAGACGTCACAAATTGAGGGTGTTTGAGAACAAGGTGCGTGGACCGAAGAAATTGCATAACGAGTCCCAAAAAGTGTCCATTCCAAGGAGGAATTTTCAACCTACTTCCATATTACTGGTACTCTCCGCCCCTTCGGTCCAGATACCATCTTAGATAACGTAGGATAAGTCTAGTCTCGTTCGGAAATGCAGTGTTTTTAAATTCCTACGACAATCGCACCAAAATCGTAAGGAATTCTAGTAATAATCTGTTATGTTCAAAAGCATTTATTTTGTATCCGATTTAGTTTTTTGGTGGTCTGTCGGCGTCCATATGACACAGTAGATTAATTTTTTCGCTCCTGTGTATTGTCGTTATCAGATTTGCTCCCTTTTTACCGATTTATTTCCTTGGAATGCGGACAGTGTTTGTCGTGGGCTGCAGGTCACATCTCTGGTGGTGCCGTGTCGCACGGAGGCCCCGGTTCGCTCTCAGGGCAGTTCATCCTTGTCAGCAGGCTCGTTCCCTCGTAATGGGGCGACTCACTTTCTCTTGACTTGGGTTCATCTGACCTATGTGCGACGGCGCTGCCCCTCGTGTTTGTTCGGGAAGTACCCGGGTCGCATCTCAGCTCGAGCCCCCGCAGCCCCTCGTGGCGGATGCCTTGAAAGAGACGCCGATGGTTGGCGTAGGAGAGCAGTGAAGAGAGATTCGTAGAAAGCATCATTCTGAGAATGCGAAATCGTTTCCGTGCGTGACGTCATGTGTGGAGCGAACGGAATGTGAGTCGGGCGCAGCCGATGATGATTCACGTGTCTTCGGTTTTCCGTTATGCTCGGGCCACTGTTCGTAGACGCGATGAGTACAGTCTGTTCAAAATTATTGCACTTTGGCTACCTGCTTGCGCAATCTTCATGGTCGTGCTGATCAAAAGGTAATAATTAAGCTGTGGGTATCCATTATTAGTTATTGCTCGTTAAGCCGTTAAGCCCTAAGTCCGTCTTTGTAAAGTAACTGTCGCAAATTTAAAATATTAATAATTGTTTTATATAGAACTTCCTGTTCGTTTCTTCTTTTCATGCGCTCTTACCTGAGTTCCCGGAGTCACTTGTGTGTTACACAGGCCATTTAGACCGTCTGTAATTCCAGTCTCCATGTGACGTATTCATAACGAGCTCGTTGACTCAGGAGCCGTCGCTTGTAAATTCTAGACCTGTCTAGGACGTGTCAGGTCTGAATATCGACTGGGACATCGAATATTCCGGTTTCGTGCTTTTCCAGCCATCTCCGAGCGAATGGCGGGGTGGAATTCGCTCTGACAGCTGTTCCTGAATTTCGAAAGGGTTATCGGGTTCGAGTGTTGGTTGGTGCTTTTTGTTTTTTTAAGTCTGCTTAAACACACACACACTCCGAGCCGGAACCTACGACGTTCTGCAGCTGATGTAGAAAGTTCGGCTCGAAGATATTTGCGTCAGTTGAGAGAAACTCGTGTCTCCGACTTGAAGCCACGTGCCATGTCTTCCTTCAACTTGTACCGTTCAAATGTTTTCAGATGCGCTTATCTTCTAGTCCCTTGTCTGTCGAAACGTCGGTGCGTTCCTCATTTCCTTTGTCAATAATCCTTGCTCAGCGAGAGGGGACAGAAAGGGGTTTTGGAACCGTCGGCGGTAGAAAATGCTTTGTATTGCAGCTTCTAGAATATTTTGTGATCTTGTCTCGAAGAATGTCCGACTACCAAGTTCATTAAGAAAATGATTTGATGTCGGATTTTCGCGCACTCCACCTGCGCCAGCTCGTGGGACGCTTTGACTCCTGGATGCGAATTTTTAATTACGACTATCGTTTGGACGCCACTGACTTTGATAGACGTCACTCGGTTCACTTCATAAGTAACATCGTTTAAAGTTTTGCCTGCTTTCGGGTGATGTGAGGACAAGGGTGCGCTGGTCCGTAAAAGGCCCCTTCGCTGTCGTAATGATTTAGTTAGAAGCGCCCCGGAAGACTTCCTGAATACTTAAAATTATCGCCTTCTAACTTTTTGGGAGTTGTTGAATCTTTAAATTTTTCCTTAACTGGTTTAAAATCTCAGAATCCGGCTATGGAGGAATTGCACTTCAATTGGTAGTTTCATGAATGTTAAGAACTCTCGTTTCAACAGCCTTTTCGCTTATTTGTTTGCGGGGGGGGGGGGGGGGGCTTTCCTCGCCCAGGCCCTTTTTCTGGCCCACCAATCGATTGCAAACACTTTTTTTTAAGGATTGCGTTGCAATGATCTTCGCAAATTTCTTCAATCTCGTCGCTGGCGTCTTCTTGTTCATTTGATACATTGTCATCGCGTTTTTCGGTTATCCAAGGAAGTGTGTTCCTTTAGTTGTTTACGACATTACCATCTCCACTTTCAATAAATGGGTTTCAGCCTTAATTGTGAACACACTCGGTGGACATAGTCTGTAACATTTTGACTGCCCAAGGAACAGTGAGCTGCAGAGGCTTCAGGTCGGACTGCGTGTGACTCATGGCTGTCAGCTAAATGCCAAATGACGCAGGGCAGAGACGTCTGGACGTGCCCACAATGTTCAGCTGATTGATGAATTCTGTCTCAGCAGATGTTCTGTTTGCTGCAGAGGTTTAAATCAGAATTAATGAATATAAAGAACTGAAAAGAGATGTGTCGCTTGAAATTGCGTCATCAGAAGAAGTGAGGCGAGAATCAACAAAACGCGGTCGCAGATGTTTTAAACAAATGTTACATGCTCACTTTTTGCCAGCATTTTCAGAAATGCAACATCAAAGGTCAAATTCGAATGGCTTTAAAACGTTTCTGCGCTGAATATGACGATGCAGTAAGTCATTAGATACGGGATTTTGTCAGCTTTGTGGTGAGCTCTGTATCTCAGTTAGGGCAGAAGTTATGCCACTTTTACAAGATAACTTATGTCCAAAAACTAGTTTTTTCTTCTCGGATTTTGATATGCACTGTCAAAATTTTAATGGACGTAAGATTAGCTTTGGAACGACAGTTGTGAGGCGTTGGAGCTGTGACCCAGACGCAAGTGTGGCCGCCGGCCTCGTGGAAGACGGCTCGCAGTTCAGGGGCGGGTTTGTCACCAATGTCGAGCTACTACGATGATTCTTTGTTTCCTTCAACCAGTTTGCTGTGCCTCGGAAGGTCAGTCCCGTTACGCGTGGAATTAACTGTTCTCGTAAAGTCAGAGCGTTGCAAAGAAGGCGAGTCATTTGAGACTGCTTCGAGGAACCCCGGGATTCCGCGGTCCACGGTTTTAGAAACACTGGCCCACACCGCGTAGACGAGGTGAATGCGGTTTTGACACAAGTGTTTTGCCGACGTTTCGTCAAGAACGTAAGAAAAACGTGTTTATTAATTGTCAAGTTTTGTGCGCTACGAGATCGGTACGGCTTGATTCCACGACTTTGCATTAACGTCAGAGCATGTTTAACTGAGGATTTATCCCCTAGTGTGGGGGCGGTGTCTTCGGAAGGGGGAGGAAGCATGTCAGTTTCTCAAATAATAGCCTTTCAGCAGAGTTCAGCGCCTTGGATCTAAATCAAGGAAATTAGACGTAATTCGGGAAAACATAAAAACATACAAATGGCAATTAGTGAAAGGGAAAATCAGTCCAGCAGAGTTAAACAAAATTACGTCTGAAACGTGATTCAGACATTAATAAAATTTCCTTCGGCGTACTTAACCCGTTTAAGCAGAATTACAGTCTAGCCCCCAACAAAATATAGTGGCGGGAATTTTATCACGCGCGTCCAACGACGCCACAAGACAAACAGAAGACGACAACATGCCATTCAGAACGCATTCGTTTAGGTTGAAAGGGAAATGAAGGAACCGGAAGCCAGGCGCGTGGTCGGTGTGTCAGGGGCTGGTGCGCGCTACGTCTGTAATCGGGGATTTCGGATTTCTTATCAAAGACGCCGTGTCATGAAAACGGCACATGTTTCGATATATTTTCAGTGAAATTCGAACACGGAATGTTTAAAAAAATGAACTGCGTTGGACAAGGAGTGGGAGGGAACCGCGCCAGTGTGGGTGGACGTCGACGCTGCTGGTAATCAGTTCGTGCCGGAATGGTTTCACGTGTGGATTATTGCGGGGGATGTCGGGTTGACGTGGGGGACCAGGTATAATAAATAGCAAGCAGACGACGGGCTGGCGGTGAGTGGGCGTCGGCGGCGATGTTGTGACGTCCTTTTATCGCGACAGACAAAAGCTGTTTGTGGTTCGCTTCTGGTACGTGATGCTGGTTGCATTACGAAGGGATTTCTGTGACTTGCCGATCGAAAGCCGCTTGGCTGCTGAGTGCGTGTGGACACGTGCGAAAGCCCCACCCCCACAGTTGAAAAAACTTGTTAGCAAGTGTTCGAATATCGCAG
This sequence comes from Zootermopsis nevadensis, assembly GCF_977971745.1. Taxonomy (NCBI): domain Eukaryota; kingdom Metazoa; phylum Arthropoda; class Insecta; order Blattodea; family Termopsidae; genus Zootermopsis; species Zootermopsis nevadensis. The sequence goes on from NW_028259154.1 coordinate 2,780,162, forward strand.
CCCGTTTCCAGTTGCTCTTGGTGTTAAAAATGTTAATGAAAAGTAGTTGAATAATGCTCATCTGGTCAGATGGGAAAGAATACGTCACGTGCATTTGAAATTGTATCGGAAGTATCGTGCCCGACTTTCGCATGAACGCTAAATACCCTCCTACGCCAATCGCCTTTCTGAGAGCGAAATCACTCACACATCTCGGAAATGTAATTTCAGAATTGTCTGTCTTAAAAAATCTGCAGTAAGTAATTGTAATTTACGGAAGGTAGAGAAAACCGACATACGGATTAAAATATGAAGGAATTGTGGTTGACTGGAATTATGTCACCAGCTGTACGCACCAACCACTTCCGGGTCCTCGGTTTCGTTCTGCTGGTATCACAACGAATAACAAGAGAGGAAGTTCGGCCGATGTGGAAGTTAAGTTGGTTCTTCATTCCCAGCTCTTATTGGCTCTCCTGACGAAGGTTTTAAGCTAATCTTCCGTAACATTTTGAAGTGAAACTTCAATAAATTCTGTACTGGCTGTTCTCTTTTAAAACTTGTGAGGTTAAATTAACCTTCGTTCTGACTCATGGAGCATAGTCCTCCTGAGGAGGGCAGTAGTCGCTCAGCTCGAAGGTTCATTGCCATGTTCGCAACAGCAACCTACCCTGAGCCAGATCATTCCACTCGCACATAATTTCTATAAATCCGCCAGGCCCCAGTTCTCATTTCACCTACGGTTTCAAGTATCCCACGTGGCCTCTTGCGTGCAGGCTTTGCGGCCAAAATGCAGTTTGCATTCTCACCTCCGACCTGCGTGCTACATTCCCCGTCCATTTCATCCTCCTTTACTTCGTCGCCAGAACATTGTTTTTGACGAGTACAAATTTTTAATCTCCTTATGATGCGATGGTCTCCGTCCTTCTCTTGGATTTATTTCTGTGCAAATTTTCCGAGAATATTTAGGGCGTCCTGAAGATGGACACAACATGTTCCTCAGAAACGCTAGTAACTACGTGCAAGTCCTTACGGCGTCACAACCCATAACTGCAAAGACACCTTCATCTCCTTGAGAAAGTCTTGTCCCTAAAATTTGCCCATACTCGATTTGTATCGATGTGAAGTCCGTGGAGGATTTGGGTGTAAGCGGGAACGTTGCGTGGCGAGGAGCTTCATGATTCAGATCAAGTGGGAAAGGATGAGGATGCCAGTGGTAGGTCCCATAAGAAGGACACTTGCCGTAGATGGCACTAGGGCGAGAGGGTGGCTGTTGCGAACACGACAATGAACTTCACAAAAGGCGGCAAATGTCTTGACTAGATGAGCGAGCATCAGCTTCTACAGATGAGATGGTCTCTGTCTGCTGTGAGAATTGTGTTTGTAGGAAAGTTGCACAAAGGCCCTCATCCGCCATGTCAGGAAGCGAACAATGTTGCCACGATGTTTGCGATAACAGTGCTGGGAGAATATGCGGGCGATTGCGCCTCGGCAAGATTAGTGCGGGCCGCGTCAACTGTGAGGAACAGAATAGAAAGTTTCTATGAAGCGAACGGGCCGGAAAGAAATCATCTCTTCATTTTCGAAAGTTCTTGGTACTATGTTCTCTACATCGTCGTTGCATCGCGCTTATGTGCACTCGTATTTATTTTTTAAATTGAAATAATAATGGAGATTTACTTAAACGGCGATCGACAGAGAATTTTCGATAAGCGGCTTGTGGTGCACCGTTTAATAACTGTAACTGGTGGGCCGGAAGTGGGTCTAATCGCAGTTACAGCGATAAAACATTGCAGGCCGATAATTAACTGGACAAGGAATGCGGTAGGCTGAATACCTGCCCCGCGTATTGACTGAAATTGAGGTGGTGAATTACATTTTATTCTCCGGCTCTTCCCGGAGCACGACAAGAATTTCTGCGAACAACGGAAAGACTGTTTCTCCCAATTCCCCGCAGATTCCGACAAGGTGTCCGAGCGGGTGCGACGTTGAATTTTCAGTGGACATACGAACGTCTTTGCTGCATATTTGTAGTGCCTTTATGAACTTTTATTATTAGTGCTCTGTCTGACGACAGGTCCATATGAACAGGATCCTTCCATCCTTTTCTCGGACTGGGACTGGGACCTGTTCATATACGTTCTTGGCAGATGATCCAGAAGTGGTTTGCCATTGCCTTCTTCTGTGTGTGAATGGAGTAATTGTTGGGATGCCACAGAGGAAAACTCCGTGTTGCCTAGACCACGGCCTTGCCCAACACAAGTTATAAAAATTCGGGCACCGCCGGGAATCGAACCCGAGACCCCAGGATTACAAGGTCAGCGTTCTAACCGATAGACCACCGTGGCGGATTTATGAACTAGAGCAGGGGTTCTCAGCCTTTTTCGCAGGCGTGCCACTTATTCTTATTTAACACATTAAATGTACCACTGACCAAATGCGTTCAGCGAAAATATTAACTTTTGATTTTCTTACTTGATTCGCGTACCATAGGTTGAGAAAGAAAGTGACACGATAAAATCGTGGGAATGCTTTAAATCTGAGAGCAACCAGCTGTTTCTAAAGTAAGGGATATTGGTTTTTGTGCTGTCTGTGACCAAGTGGAATTTCGTGGAAAAGCGCTAACGTGGGAGGAATAAGGACTTGTTTATCGTGATTTATTTTTTATGAACAGCGTTTGCTCTGCTCTGCTCCGCTCCTAGACAAAGAAAGTGTGCTGTTAACATTGTAAATTTAATGTTGGGTATACTAAGCTTCATATCACCAGTGCCTGGTTGGCCGGAAGTTGCCTCTAGCCAGCGCTGGCTGCTCCGTGTGAAGATAATAAGAGCGAGCTGGTCGTAATCAAAATTTTGAGTCGCTGTTGTTACTTGTGCGTAATGTTGGGTATTTGCTTTTTTAAGGGGAAAAGTAATGCGTGGAGTGAAGAAATATTGTGAAACGTCGGAAAGAAAAGACACTCGAAATATGTTTCGTGGTTTTCTTTCGTTGGGGCGACTTTCTTTTATGTTGACGAGGCCTGAAGATTAGACCAAAATTCATGTAGGCTGCTGTAGTGTCGATTATACGGACTGCGATGACGACAGACGAGGCCGCCTGAGTGAGCCCTGAGCACGTGGTCGTATTCTGCGACGAAAGCGACGGGGGAGGGCTGGGAATCGGGAGGTTTGTCGGCGACCTTTTTCTTTCGAGACGCTCAGATTAATAGAAGTCGTCGTGGCCTCAGGTTGTCAGATCGTCTGACTCAGTAGACGTGAAAACATTGTGCGATTTAAGTTCGATGTGAGTAAATCACGGATTTCTAGTTTTTAAAACAGCGGGTAAGGGGGGGGGGGGGAGTTCTGAGCGTGTCAGTGGCATCGTTGCGGGCGGGTCGTTCTACAGGAGTCGTCGATTTTAAGCGTAGCTTTTCATACCTGAGCGCTCTGCACGAATGATTCCGGAATCGATTTGCATTTGCAATCGATGGAGAAAAAGTCGCCTTTCTATAAACTTCCCTGCGGTACAACGCCTCTTCGTTCTTTTTGGGTGTGTATCCGAAAGGAGTATGTGGGACTCTGACAAGAACATTTTGGGACAACTTACCCGTACAATTTTTTGTAACCATAACAGTAATTAAATTCATCTTGAAGTGGCTTAGGGGTCGATCCAACCTTTGATAGGTCGCCCATCCTTCCAGCTGAGTAAGCGATGCAGATTTATTTTTCAAGTACGAAACAGTGCATGGCCCGCGTTTTAACGGTGGTGTCAGTCAATAGATTTGGTGATCGCTGGTGTATTACACCCCCAGTGTGTTTATTGACACCACCTTTTTAAGAGAAAAGTTTACCGAAACTCATGAACACCGTTTGCCCTGCAGGACGATAAGTTGGAAGGTCAAGGTTCAAATGGTCGGAACAAGTTCTGAAGCTGAAGCTAGAACACGTTTGAAGTATTTAATCCAAGTTGGTGTTGACTAATGTTTTCCTGTAATGTTCGATCGCTCCTTCTTGCTTGTATCGTGTAGCGTACCCAATAAAGCTCTCTTAACTGAATTCCTAATCGAAGTAAGGTCTCTCGTGTCACACTTTTCCATTAAAATGTGCTTAACGGAGCGCTTTATATCTTAAGGGAAGTGGCATTCTGATCTGATTCCTGTGTTTGGTCTAAAAATGTTGCTCTGCGTTTGTATTTGTTTGCAAAGTTTGCTAATCGAGAACGCCATTGATAGGCTCTGTGCGTCGTCGTCGAATCGAGGCGGTCCACTTCATCGTGTTGCTTAACCCTTTGAAGCCGAAGATCGTCTGAATATTATTTATGAATTCAGTCCGTACCGCGAAGAAAACACTACACCTCACCATTACGAAAATCAGCTGGTTAACCCTTTGAAGCCGAAGCTCGTCTTCATAATATTTACGAATCCAGACCGTACCTCGAAGAAAACACTTCACTTAACCATTAGAAGTCGAATCAGGCGGTACCACATAAGATTTAACAAAAGAACATCCCGGTCAAAGCCTTAAAGAACGTCTGGTGCATTTTGTGACTTGTAATTCTCTGCCAGCCACGAAGGCAAGCGTGTTTGTTCTTCTTCTTCTTCTTCTTCTCCATCCCATTTCTGCTCTCATGCAGTCACTGGGATCGGCAACTTTTAGTTCCTTGGAAATGTCTCTTCCAGATTTCAGCCTCCTGCTTTTTGCCTTACGCCAGCTCGTCTCTGGTTGGTTATTCGCTCTGACAACACAAAGAAAAGAGACCATCGAAAAGTTTATATTCCGACGCGAGATCTGAGCTTGCAGCCATTGTTTTGAGAAGACAAGTGTAGCGCGCGAAGGTGAAGCTGGCATTGCCGTAGGAGAGGCAGACTCCCCCCCCCCCCCCCGTTTATGGGCTTTCCGTGTTTAGTGTGTCCCTCCCCCATCGTCACTGTGTTGTGAACGGAAGGAAGAATCTCGGTCCCCGGAATGTCGCCTGGCTGCTCTTAACAGAAACGGTTTCCTAATTCTGTCTGCGATTTTACGTGCAGAATTTGTTTGTTCCCCTCTCAGGTGCAAACCTACTGTTGCTAAGTTCGTCGCCCTTCGTAACTGCTGCTTCGTATTTCGTTTAATGTGGACCGTGCGTAGAAGAAGTGTTTCAAATATAAATTGTAGATGTTAATGAGAAATGTATTTTGTTATATGCACACAATGTTTGTACTACGACTTATTATGCAGACGTATTGTAGTTCTGTTTAAAATTCCTTTGAAGTGGATGTTACATCGAATCTGTACGCAGCCGTACCAAATCTCATTCTGCCATAATAGAATTTAGATTTAACCTTATCAGAAAAACGGATACAATTTACATTCCTTGACAATTGGCGCACTAGGTCACTTGCAAACAGGCACAACACATTCCTTTCTCTGCTCTGGCAAAGTCTCCTTGTTCCACAAGATGGAATTTGCTTTCTGTGTCTCGGAACTCCATGTTTTACCCCCTGCTTGGACGATCAGTTCTGCCGGAATTTGCACCAGTTCCTGGCGATTTAGCCCGCATCTGTTGACTCTTCAGTATCAGTCTCGGCCTGAATACACACGCCCTGTTGCCGGCGTTTCGGTAAGTGTAACTCCATGTGCATTGAGCCTACGCAAAATGTTGCGGTAAGCATTGAGAGGGTTATCATTTTCAACTTAATTTTAAGCTACTGGTCCTACCAAATTCGTCCATGCCCCTGTAATTTCCTGCTAACATTTTTATTCTGTTTTTGTTTCAGTTTCACAATTTTCTCTTTCGGATGTGCCACTTGTTGGTCCTGAACGCTTCGTTCATTTGGTTTTGATTCTGGAGCCACTGTTGCCATTCGTCTGATAATTTTATACGTTTATTGTCAAACCGTTCCTGGTTGTTGGTGTTTTAACTCGTACTGACGTAGACTCTCCCTTTCTCGGTTGTCCGCGGTTGCTTAATCAACATATAAGCAAATCTGTAAGGCCCCCCATTTTCGGTTCAAATCCCAGAGAGCCATCCGGCCAATCAAAATCCTTTTCGCAAAGGACAAGTTGTCTGACGGGATAACCTCCCATCAGCAGCAACAGACCCTAATTTATTGAAATAGTCGAGGCTGCCGCCACGACAGAACGCCGTTTCAGTTTTAAGGCGCTAACCAAACACTGAAGATGAGGATGTACAAAACAGTAATTTTTCCTGTTGTCTTGTATGGCTGTGAAACATGGTATCTTACCTTGAAGGAAGAATGTAGATTACAGGTGTGTTTAAAACAGGGTCCTAAGGAGGATATTTGGACCGAGGAGGGATAAAATAAGTGGGGAATTTATAATATTAACGTAACGAGGAAATGCGTGAATTATACGGGTCACCTAGCATTGTGAGGGCAGCGAAATGTAGCACGCATTGGGGGGAACTCCCGGAAAACAACTGGACAGACCAAGATGGATCTTACGGAGGATGGAAATTGAGTTGGCTCAGGATCGTGTCCGGTGGCGGTGTTGGACCTGCGGGCTCTGCTACCAGGGAGTTAGTTTACCATATGCAGCAATGCGTTTCGTACGTAGGAACGGTGTAACCCGCTTGCGAAGGATTCCGCCCTTAGTTAGCATTTTGTACGTCGTCTCCTCCATCCGCGTCTTGGTGACAAAGGACTCTCTTAACATTGCCGAAGTATCAGGCGGCAAATATGAGTGTCCCTTAGAAATAATTCCTTACAGACTTTCGACATTGTCGTAAGTTTTCCTTGCGAATTCTCTGCAACATCCATGAAAGTGAATGATTTTTGGGCGGGGTTTTACTGTGCTCCTTGTCACGTATGTTTTCCGAAATATTAACATGTCACTAAAAAGCTCCCATGTGAGACCGTAACAATGCCATTTCGTCATGTCCGGAATAATTTTAATCAGGACTGCGATGTGCAGTGTCCGGTCACAGGAGAGGAAGCACGAACGAAACAGCTGAGCGATCTTTGCCAACAGCTTTTCTTCTGGTGTACGTACACAAAAGTGCATCGGTCAGCGGTAGTTTCTCTAGGAAGTTGCCGGGATAATCAGCTTTCATCTCTCAGAGACTGACAGTCGCTTAGCTAGTCAAGAAACTCCCCTCATTTTCATGTTCACGATGTGAGGACAGTTTGCACCTTTCGTACGTTCATTCTCATCAGTTTCGTCGTAATAATTCTTCGTTTGTCATGTCGCCGGGAGATTCTTCGTCGTCGAAACCCAGACCGTTCTTCGCGACATCGTCACCGCCGTTGACTCTTCTGGCGCGTGCAGAACGAGACGTTGCAGGTTTCTGCGGAAGAACTAATGAAGCACAGACGACACGGACTGACGTCTCCATGGGTGGGTGACACCGCCGGTTCGCACGCCTCCAGTAACCCATAGACGTCATGGAGGAGGTACAGATCGCGTGGCATTGATGATTTCTGTAGCAAAATAATTGCTTTGGTTGTGATGGCCCTCGTATAAATAAACACGGCTGTCCTGTTGCTCCGACGCAAATCCATCTTGACATCCGACATTTTCTGTTGAGTTTTGCTTTCCAAGATCCTGTAAGTTGTCTTGTGGTGGGACCTCAAAGTGCGACTGGGAAAGTGTCAGAAGAAGTGCCCTAGATGTGAACCAAGTTTTTTTAGAACTTCCGGAACCCGGAACCCGTCAGTCAGTGGCATGGATTTCTTGACAAAGAATACTTTCTTTGCAGCTGTGAAGTTACTACGATTATTGCTTGTATGTAGACTTTTATGACGCACAAAAGCATATTTCCACATTTTTATGTAAATACTTGTTTTGTGGTACATAAATGAAACTGTGTGATACAGATCTTTGGAGAACTGGTTCGGACGCGCCCCTTTCTCCAGCTCTGGTAATTACACGTTGGGTGCCATCGCATGTTACGCAGAGAACTTAGAAATCTTTTGTTCAGCGGTGAATGAACTTGACGTGGACAATGCTTCCCCTGGCACAATATTACGAGACTCGAATGAATCGAAAGTACTAAATACTGGAATCGCCTTCAGTTCTCTGTCGTAGTCCATAATAAAGTTGGAAGACACCTCTGATTTCTTTTCGGAAACGACGAAAGATTAACTGAACGGGGCCGACGACTCGAGAACTGATGCAATAAAACAAACCTTCCACTCATGTTTCGGTAAGAATTATGTCTTTTGAGTCACGTACAAGATTTTATGTGAATCGGAGGGCGAAGACGGCCATGGCCGATTCTGGAGACCACGAACTCTTGATTGTTAGCGACTTCGTGTGCTACGAGTCTGTGACATGGAACGTGCGTTTTCTCGACACAGATTTACGAAGCAGACTGGCAACTTTTGAATGGCACTTTGTATAATAACGACTGCTTGGGAAAATATGCCCAAATTTCTAAATCTGCTGCTTTAAAACAAACACAGATGTTATCTAAATTACTTGTAGCAAAAATCCCGTTCCCGTGCCGAAAATCGTTAGAGGAGGAAAGCGCCTGCTTTTTAGACAACCCACATTGCACGTGTGTTTGAGGCAGGGAGCATGAAAACCGACGTCGAGTGTGACGTAATGTTAAGACGGCGTCTCCATGGTTATGCCTTGTCGATACAAACGCAAACGCCGTTTGAATTAACTGTTCTTCGACAGTGCAGACATTCGCCCCACTCAGTCGCAAGTTTCGAGAATTCTGCTATTGGACGATTTCAGCCTCAGAGTTGAGGCAAGTTTTGTTTCACGTCTTGCGATCCACAGGTTTTCTGTTTCCATCATAATAATATGTTTACCGTTCGTTCTTAAGCCGTTCTTACGCAGCATTTTCCACAAGTGACTCTCCTTTCAGATACCTTTTCATCAGTGCCAACTTCTCGGTTGTCCCGAACACGCCTCCGACTAGCTGCAGTCGATTGCCAAAGTTCCCACTGGTTCCCCGCGTGTCACCCGATGACAGTCATTCGAGGAGATTTTGCTGGCCCTCAGCTCGAAATAAATCACGGATCTTTCTTTGTTCGTTCTGTTAGTGGAGCAGCCATGTTACGTAGTTGCTCTTGTTGAAAGGTTATTTTATCATGCTTTTCAGCGCTGCCAACTTCATTTCTACCGCAACAAGAATTACCTTCACTTTCTCCATCCAGCGGTGTCGCCATTCTCGTCACAGTACGAAGTGAAATTGCTCACAGATGCAGGTTGTTTTCGTGTTACGTGGGGGTGGAGGCCATGTCCTGGTGCGTCGGCGCTGAGGAGTGGAAGAACGAGCTAAGTGCAATAGCCGGCGTTGGTTATTTGGGTGGGGGAAATGCATGTGAAAAATGGAACAGCGAGCAAAACACTTCTACGGGAAATAAACATACCATGTGACACTTTCAACCTTTAAATGTAAAAATTTGCCGCTTCAACACGAGTTGTAGAGTTTGTGTACAGCGAGGAAATGCTCTAAGCTGTTCAAATTGCGTAATCGGATCGGTTAGGATTCGGAGACCGGCTGTAACCGTACTGACTAATGTGTTTATGTGTTTCGTGGTTGTCCTCGGGTGGTTCCTTACCATCCTCACATGAGTTCAGTCCACGTACTGGCACTCCGTTTCCATAATACCAATTTATATGTTAATCTGAAAATTTCGGATGAACTTTTTTTTAAAAAAATTTGCCATCACTCATCCGATTCTACATGCACCGCCCATCCTCTTTGGTTCGATCGTCCTAATAATATGTGATGGAATCGTACAAATAGTATTTTTAGTCTATTTTTTCCAGGTATTATGACTAGCACGCAGTTCTCAAACACTCCATCTGTTTTATTCTCTCTGTGTGTTGGACCAGGTTCAACTCCTCCTTGGAACAGTGTGTACCATTTAAAATGCAAATCGTCAGTCAAGTACTTGATAAGCCCCACGTGTAAGAGACTCTCCCGTGACACTCGAGTCGCGCCTGTTGCTAGGCCGATGCTGTTTGTGGAGCTCTTAGCAGCAGGGGAGTGCCCGGGACACGGCGTGTGCTCGGAGTTGTGTTCCGTTTTCTTAAGTTCAGTGTAAAGGTTTTTGAAACCTTGGGACTGAGATGTAATCGTGTTCTTGTTTTCGCAGGGCCGGTGACTGTGCCGATGGTGTCGACCAATTCGTCTCCTCCCATCGCGATGCCAGTGCAAGTGCCCCCCGGTCACGTGGTCCAGCAGATCGTGGACGAGAGCGGAACGCTCCGCCACGTCATCCTGTCCCCGCAGCCGCCGATCGTCCCGATGCCGCCACCTCACTACGTGAGTAATTCGTCTTCATTTGTCGCAATTGTAGCCTGCGCTGACACGTGGAGGAGTCACCACTTGTTCGGATTGATCTCCTACCTACGCCCATCAGCGTCTTCTGAGAGGACGAAAGTGTCGCGTTTTTCACCGGCTCTGACCCTAGTGAGTAGCCACGGCGATACACGCGTCCTACTTCTTTGGGAAGGCGTCGCTGAGCCTCTCGGGTGCCGGGCGCTCGGCTAATACACGCATGTAATTGCAGGAAAGGTTCTTAAACGCGAATGTAAAAAATTACGGCATGTTCCGGCCTGCATAAAGATTGGAGTAAACGTACGCCGTGTAATACACGCCAGAAAATGTTGTTGTCGTTCTTTGAAGGTTTGTGTCTGACTGATCTGAGATTTGATGTGCGTGATATTTTAGGGGTTAGCATTATGTGATTACTGAATAATAGTTGAAATAGTGCATTGTAAATGATGAGGAAGATTTAAGGCACTGAGAGAACGCGCCGGAAGTCTCTTCATAAAACCAGTACAAACTTGCACACGTTCACACAGAACCCTGAGGGAAAAAAAAAAAAGGCTGTGTTTACATGAAACAGACGCCATTGCAAAGCCAAACTATCAACAGCTTCATATGACATTTGTGCCAACAACTGAATTGTTTCCGGTGCCCAGAAAAGTGTGACGCTTATGAGACGAGCTGACCTCTGACGTGCGATGCCCTCGACACGCGTTTGGAAATTCAGGGAGCGCAGTGACGACGCGTTCTCAAGGCGGCCTTTTTGAATTTCGGATCCCATTTGTCGCAGCCAAGTTTCGCGGTTCAATTCATCGCTTCCATCAAAATCCGCAACCACGCGTTGTTAAATACATCTTTCCACCCCGTTCCACGGTGCTTTAAATACGTCATTAAATAAGCCGAGCTTATAATTCTTTTTTTACGTTTAACTCCACGACATTGCACGTGCTAACTTTGTTTTACGACGCGGTATCAGTAGTGCCGACGAAAGACCTCGTAAATAATCTCATTATTATTTGTCATTACTCATATCTCTCTCTCTCTCTCTCTCTCTCTCTCTCTCTCTCTCTCTCTCTCTCTCTCTCTCTCCCCCCCCCCCCCCCCCCTCCAGAGAAATGCGATTTCAGTTCATGTTCGTATCTTCGGCGCATCTGCGCCGAGGTCGCCTTTCCTCCAGGTGTCACCGTGCGTCCTACGTCTCCCGCTCGTTTTAAGCCTGAAAGTGTTCGGACGGCGGAGGGAGAGGATTTCATAAAACACAGTTCACCGTCAACATTTTGCAGTTCGTGAATGGTCGTGGTTTTACGCGTGCAGTTTTGCTCCATTTTTATTTTGTTTTCAAATGATGTCAGATCGTTAGCAGAAGCTTATAAAACCTGACGTTCGTGTGTGAGTTTTTGTCTTCCGGAAATGCTCGGGTCATGTTTGTAAATGTTTTGGTAGTCAGGATCGCATTCGCTCCCTAGGGCTCCCAGCACTCGCTGATGTCGGGGATAAAACGCTGCCTTTTGCGAAAGAAATGCGGGAATGTTCCTGTTTCGCTCCAGGAACAAACAAATTCACTGCCGAGAGAAAAGTATGAACGTTCGTAATAAATTTGCCTTTGCATCAGCAGAGATCTTGGCATTTCCTGTGCGCGATCGAGACTCTCAGAACAAGAGAGCGGATCAGAGTGTTTCGATTAAAGAGTAGCGGAGGTAATAAGGATCGGAGAAAACTGAGTAATGAATAACATCAATAATTCGTACTTTTTGCCAAAAAAAAAAATATTTAAAACGTAATGGGGAGCTTCAAAATTTGCGCTCTCCGTGATATTGCTCGGGTTATGAACCGAGGAACAGTGGAACGGGCGGCGGGTAAGCATAAGCCAGAAGTTTTCGGGTAATTCTGTCGCCGGCGAAGCGTACGTCGTATCGCGTTCGATAAGTCATCATCGACTGCAATGAATTCACGTCGCCGAGGGACAATAGAGTTCGCGTTGGCCCCTTGCTTCGCCCCTCTCGGGCCGAAATGCATCGATAATAAACTGTAACGTACCTTTCGTTCCCAGGAAGGTTCTGGCTTTAAATCGTTTAGGACGTAACTGTAAGTCAGAAATTATTGCACACGAAGACGACAACGTCTTGGGCGATCAGACGGAGGTGAAATTATGCGTCATGTTCGATGTCTGTTACTCTGTTGACCGATGGTAAATATAAAAAAGGGGCTAGTTGAAACGACTGTACCAGAGTTCTGTGCATTAGCGGCCGAGGAGAGTATTTTCATGCATATATTAGGGACAGTTACAGAGATGCCACCACAGGACATTTGAACTGGCAAGACCTTTTCCAAAGATAGAATTCAGTTTTCATTTCCTAATGTAGAAACAATGTTGCCACAGTTTTTTAGTATTGTGGTTACAAACTCCCCAGGAGGAAGGTTGTTTCGTCGTTCAAGACACAAACGAATTAGCCGCGGTCAACAATGTCGCAAGAAAATCTCTGTATGCAGAGGATTGTGTCCATTGCTTTTCTTTTGAAGGTATCACCAAATGACTCTGCTGTCCAAAAATCACGGTAATAATGTTTTCATATTTCAATTGCTCTGGTTAGGCAAACATGTTATGATGACCATAAATAACTTTTCCCCACATCCGTTTCGTGTTTATTTTTCAAACGTTTGAAAGTAATTTTTTTTTTTAGTTTCGAATTTAGGGGCCTGATAAACTTGTCATAGATTAGGGCCTCGGATGGTCAAACTACGGCCCTGAGTGTAGTGTAAGACATTACAGAACAACATTTTTTGTGGCGTAGATGGAGCGATGATTACAGTGGCGCCGCGGTGGCGGTTTGGAGAAAAACACTTGCCAACGTAGCCAGTGTGCAGCGTTGGACCCGTCCTGGTTGTCGCGTCACACTCGGGCAATGCGAGTTGTAATGTCAGAAGAATTAGTTTGGGCTTGCAGGGAAAATGGCGTATGAAAACGACAACGAAGTGAAGGAAGAGAATCCGCTCGGTGAAGAAATCAATAACGTTACGCGGGTGGTGGTAAGAATACAATGCAGTTTAGTGTGGGGAGGGGGTAATTGTCTCAACCAAACGGAATATTGCCAACTATGCTTAGTAGAATGTGCCTTGTTTGGTGTAGTTTTCGGTTAGTCAGAGTTCCACCCACACCCAAAGTGCCATTAACAAGTGTGCGTTCGCTGTGTTGGCAAGAGCTGCTTTAAATGCTTTCTGGTTCAAAAAGTTGTGTCTTTTAACGAGTGCTGATACGTTTAAGGCGAGATGATACAGCTTTGTAGGGGCGTTTGGATTTTTGTCTTCGACTCCAGTTCCTGCAGATTTTGCTGGTGGGTCTTGGCTTAGCCTGTCTTCTAAGCATCACGCTACGGCAGGTGTGTGGCAGGTTTTCGCTAGACTGGAAAGCTGAACTGTACGCAGCCCGTGGTAACGATCAAATAAGTGCCCCGTTGGGTTTTGCAAACCGACAAGTATATTTTTTTTTCAGTTTCCGCTCTGATAAAGAAATCTGTCTTCGTGTACTTGGTTTATCATGTGCAGGAAAGAAGTCACAACGAAAATTCAAGCAGTCGCGATAACAGCAAATTGATAAGAAACACTGCCTGTATCTAGACGTGACATTCTAGTGGTGGAGTTTTCAATTGCTGGACAGTCTCACGAACACGACGGAGAAAATATCACGTCTTTATACCTTATGCCTCTGTCGATCCACAGATAAACATTTATCCATTAGATAAGGACTATCCCAGTCTGCAGTGTGTTCGGTTGAATCTTGTTTATTTCTGCCCATCGCATTCACGCAGTGTTCACTGTCGGCTCTCGTGAACTGACAGTGAATCGGTCCATTGTTGTCTCATTTCGTCCGGTGCTCGAGGATGTCGCAAATGATACAGTCACGTGTTTAAACTTTTTTGTTTAAAAGTTGAAGGAAACTGTCTTCATAAAGTAACGATTTCGTTGCTTGAATTATGAGGAAATAAACTCTGGAAATGATTGTTATTTGGTTCGAAAGTGTTATCGTGTCTTCAATCCAAAATACTAAAATTCAAGAAATGTTCTTTTGTGAGTGTAGAAGTGGAAATGAAGTTTGGTAGCGTACGTTTTATTATTAGTGGATTCAGCACCTTTCCACCTCTAATTGATACCTCAAGGCTTACATGAACCAGGGCAGGGACTTATTTCCTGCTTCTGAGTCCCTCTGCATTGTATGAAAGATCTTCGGATTGTATTTTTGTCAGGTTTGCACCTCCGCAGTGGAACCTCGTGGTGATGACGCATCACGCCCGCACGCCATGCAATGTTTTTCCTTGCCCCTCAGCTGTGACACTGGCTTCGCTGATGCTTTGCAGCTCCTGCAACCAAATCCAGCATTTGCTGTTTGCTCCGATCCTTCCGCGCCGAATTCAGACCTTGACTAGATGAACCAGGGTTTCTGCCCCTCCATTTTTTACCTGAAGACAGAAGCTCCAGTTTCCAGAAAACAATTTTTGCAGATTATCATGCACCATTGTTAGAATCCTTCCGACTTCGTGTTGTAACTTGTTTAAGTGAATAACTTTTACGTTGGTACTTCATGTATGCACTGAAGATTTGTAAGTGCTGTGAAATGTTAATAGTAGAGATAGTAACATTGATTACGATTTAATTGTTTGTTGTGTGACCTGCCCTCCTTAAGTCTGTTTGTTTGGGCTTATCATTGGAGCACGTAATTTCACGAGACCTCAGTACACGATTGCCGTGTGGTTGTTGCATTTGTTAATCAGAGTTGGTGAATAACCTGTACACAAAACACATTATCCAGGAACGAACGAAAGTAGGTCAATAGTAAATTGGTTTTCAGGAACTCGTGGCACGCCCACCTGTTTCTGAAGTCTCCCTCATTTTCCCTGGTGGTACATTGTAACTGCGTGATCTAATTCCAGCAAGAGGTGAGATCAATAGACCCCTTTATTCCATTTGGAATAAGGAGGAATTGCCTTGGCAGTGGGAAGAGTTTGTTATTGTGCCAATTTACAGAAGGGCGATGAAACTAATAATTATCGAGGCATGTCACTGTTGTCGACTTCTTAAAATCCACCCAGCATCCTTCTCTCAAGGATAAAAAGTATTGGAGGTCTTCGGTGTGGGTTTTGACTTAATATTGATCAGATATTTGTATTTATCAGAAACTGGAGAAGAATGGGAGGGCAGTGAGAGAGCCCAGAAGCCGTTCATAGACTCCAAGAAAGCCTCTGCAGTAATTCAGTTAGGAGGGAAGCGTGTATAGTCTGACGAATTAAAATGTGTTTAAACGAAACTTGAGGTATGTTAATGTCTCGTCAGACACGTTCACACCCAGGGTTTCTGACATATGTGACAATTTGCTTACTCAATGGGCACCCCTCTTCATAAAAGACATTTTACTAAAAATTAAATTATTATTATTAAGTAGTCAGTCATATTTAATCCTTTCAAATTAACGCAGCGAAGGTTGACACGTGTTTTTAGGCGTTGATGGTCGGTATTCTGTCTCCTTCTCTACGCATTTTGGTAATTCCAAATGCTTTAGTAAATGCAACTTCTGTGTTTGTTTTCAGGGACCAGGGCCTGGGACCAGCACAAACCAGCCTCCGCAACCATTCTTTGCTCCGCAGGGTCTGCCCCCGGGATATCATTTTGGCCATGGAAGTCCGATGCAGCCGGGCGTCATGGGACACGGACCTCCGCCTACGCAGCAGGGTCAGTGATTATGTTCTATGTTCTTATAGCGTCTTACATTCTGTGCACTGAGCAGGTTTTTATAACAGGAACACTCCAAACTTCTTTTTTGATACCCATTTGAGTCTTGATGAAGCAACTGGCCAAAGTTTTCTGTCTTTTTATTATTATTATTATGATTTATTTACTGCAATTGGGTTTGCACCCGGTGGCAGTGGTCCTTAAGTCCGCCCTCAGTACATGTAACTTTTATCCCAAAGAACTGCAGCCCTTCATCACTTGGAGACTTCCCTTATCACCGTCTAATCCCCACTTTGCCAGGTGAATGTGCCTGCAAGTAGGCCATCACCAGCTCCTTTCAGATACTTGCATGCAGATAATCATTTCCAGTCTTAATAATAACCTAATAATGAAATCTGTAGGATTAATTTAACCATGGAGGGACTTCGGCTTCTCCGCCCTCGCGATGAAATCTTGTGCATTGTGTCCGTACATTATCCAGCACTTCCTGGGTTTTGGTTCACGGATGTTAAGTAGTTATGGAATTCTGATAAGAGAAACGTACAAGATTTTGCCATTGTTTGTGTTATACAGCGCACTCTCCTCCGCCGCCACTTAATTTCAAGGATGAGAGGACGCAGCGTCAATATATCAAATTGAAGAAAAAGCTGGAGCAGAAGCACATGCGAGTAGACAATGTCAGTATTACCTCTTCACAAGTTACGCCGCCCATCTCGCCCAGAAAAGGTAATTAAGTCATCGCAGATCGATATAAACATACGAGTTTGACTCTGTGGCCGAAGAATTGTCGGTAAACGAGTTGTTACGCATCACGTTCAGAGTGAAAACGAAGGGAATTACACGTGTGCCGTAATTCATGCATCTTCTGGTGACATTTCAGGTTCTTGGGCCAACGAGTTCGAAAATGGTTGTCTTCTGGGATGTTGCGCCGTATAGATATTGACGAGACCGCGTGGCACATCATAACAGAAAGACAGCCATCTTTACACATATATTGTTTACGTATCTGCATGCTTCAAAACACCCCCTCGCACATTGTTTCCCTGTATATGTAGCATGTGTATTGATTCTAACATAAAGACTTGTGTGCGCGCACACTTCAGTAGCAGCATCTTGCGCTTCGTGTCCTTGAAACTCATCTCTCTCGTCCTCAGAAATTACATTTGGTGGCCTCCCCCCCCCCCCCCCCCCCCCATCTTCTCTAGTTAACATTCTTAACCTCCGGAGTTCTTAGTTTGGGCCCGATAAGTGACTTTTCGAAGCGCTTATGTTGGTACAAGTATTGAAGTGTTCCAGGAGTTCCAGCCATAACATTTAGTACTGTTACAGATGTAGTGTTAAAGGTCATGTTTGAAGTCGGTCGTGCTAAAAGTAAGGAAATTCGTACTTGAGTTTAGAATGTGGAATGAATGAGAACGTCTGTTGCTTCAGAACTGGCGAACGGTGTGCGGCGGGGCAAGGACCGTGGGATGAGTAGCGTTGGTACGTCTGAAGATGGAGAGGAAAGCAGTAGTGTGCAGGAGGATGAGGAGGAGGATGTCCATCTCATTATGGAGATGTTGTCCACTGTCAAGCCTCCACAGGTAAAGCACAAATTTAAATGAGACTCGGTTCAGGAACGACTTGTCTGCCGCAGTGCGCGTTGTCACGGGATAATTTTAACTGTCTGTACATCATATAATTTACATCTGAAATGGGGAGACCCTAGTCCGTGGAAGCTTCTCCATTTAGCGTCACGCTAGGTTGTATTTTAGAATCTCTCGGCGCACGAGTCGTGTACTGTAATAAAGGTGTATGTTGGTGCGCATGCAAGTGCCTACAATGGTCATATTTATTAAAATTATAATTGTGTACTTTGGAGGAGGGGTGGTGATGGGGAAAAGACCGAGGCTTACGAGATCCCCCCCTCCCGCTGTCATTTAAACTTTAATCCGGTGACAGATTTTGTGTGTTATTCCTTTAAAGTCCGTAGCAACTTTCGATGTTTTAAGTCAACAGCGAGAGTAGTGCTACTTATGAAAATAACTAATGAACCAATGGAGACAGAAATGTGAAATGTGATTTGAAGACGGGGGTGTTGACGTTCGTACAGATGATGCTTGATTTTGACAATATTGGAAAACTTTCAGTTCTGTGTGTCAGATTTAAAGTAGTTACAATCTGTATTTAAGGAACAAGTTCCTAGTATTGATGATGATGATAATATCGACAACAACAACAACACAGACATATTTGCTGCCTGAAATCCTTGTTGTGACGTGCTTTGTAGTTCACATGGGAATTTAACAAACTTTCAAGAGAAATGGACATGGACCATTAGTGAGGCTGCGAGAAGTAAGGGCTACATCGCCTCAGATGAGACTCTTCGAGAGACCTGACAAGTTGGCCACCTTTTATCAAGAGGGGGGAAGTATGGTGTGAAATGGAGGGCACCGTCATCCCCTTATTTTATGCTGGTGTTTGATCGGATGCAAGGAGCGGAGTCTCCAATTACGACTTCGAAGGAGACGTTAAAGGGGCGGAGGGACTCGGAAATGCCCGTAGACCAAGCGCGCGAGGCGCAGGCAGAGAATAATCATTTGTAATTATCATGGGGAGTAATAAATACACATTTCAGCAAAGAACGCAGCTCGTTAAGCAGTGGCTTCTGTTCCAATATTTTAAGTTTTCATTCTGATTTTTCCTGCTATTGTAAGAATAGCTAATGGAGCGTTGTTGCAGGGCATGCAACGTATGTTTACGTAACCCGCAGTTCTTGCATGAAGCAATTTTCTGTTTGGTGTTCGGTGATATAAATAGAAATAATACCAGGGGAGAATTCTTCATGTGTGTAATTCTGGAAGTGTTAATGGAACGATGTGTGAAGGCTGACACGATGGGAAGTTATGAACATGATACGATATTCTTGATTAGTTGTGATGCATCAGAATTGCCGTTGCATTCGCTTACCTTTGAAGGGATAATGGCAGTCAGCGAAGGTGAATGTTGCAATATAGTTATGCTTTGTGTTGCAACAGGTTGCAGAACTAAGTTCGCGAAGTGCCTTACTCCATTGGTTGCCCCCAGAACGATTCACTGAATCTCCCACGTTGGAAGGAAAGCGCTCCGAGTTTGACTTCTCGGATGCTGACCTCTGTTACGAGGTGTTGCTGAGTGATAAGGGGAAGGAAGGAAAGTACAAGTCAATTTACAGTGGCGTTTCTCTTTCTTGCAGGTATGACAGTTTATCTTTGGCTCCGCTAACAATAAAAGTTCTTTACAATGTTTCAGGGTCTGAAAATTTTCATTAGAGCATGTCTTGGCTATTATGTAAGAAATCTTTGTTCTGAAGTCTCTGGTTTCTGAGCAGGTCATGAAATTCTCATTGTCAACAAGTACTTCCTAAATTGATTGCTTTAATTTTTATTTGCGAGAGTCTGTAAGTTTAATGTTCCAAAGTTGGTACTTCATGTATTCGGGTTTGATGTAATTATTGTCTGTTTTGAGTCAGGATTGAAGATCTGAGGCCTGGGACAGAATACTCAGTGTGTCTGCAGGTACAGCTCGAAGAACTTCAGAGTTCAGTATCAGAGCCCACCACCTTCGTAACTCCAGCCTGCGAACCTGATCAGCCGCAGCCCCCGAAACTCATCACCCGTTCTCGTACTAGCCTTCAACTCAGGTAAATGCTGGCTCGCTTGCTTACTAAGTGTGTCATGTGCCTGCTTCAAATGTAAATATCCGTAGTAATAAATCTGTGAAATGTACCATCCCGCGGGCCAGAGTTTGATAGTACGGTAGCTTCGATTAGATCGGTCGTCCATTGCCAGTTTGTGTGCCACGTCATACTGCAGCGTGTAGCGTCCTAGAGGCAGGGGCACATTTGCTACAATTTGTAGATTGCAGAGTAGTCTCAGAAACATTTTGTTACTACAACAAATCTTGCCTGCCACTTTTTCATATACGGAGTAAACTACCAGACTACGTGGCAAAACGTCCCAGAAGAGAGATCTGTATACTCGCTGCCGCGGTAACCTGAAATCTCTTAACGATAGCAATAACAGTAACTTCTGGTTGTGCAGTAAATTGTTTCTGATGTGATAACCTTTGCAGCGTTGGATTTGCGTCTGAAACAATAGATACCGTATTTACTCGAATGTAAGACAAAAATTGTTCCTAGAAAATGGGGGTTGTATTGTAATTTTCCACAAAATTTTATGAATAGCCTGAATGTTTTTAGGCTGAGTAGTACAGGTGTTTCTTTGTGCCATTTTTTTTCCTCTGTCACTTGCAGTGCAGCCTCGTATACAGAAACGTCCATCGACAGAAGATTACTTTTTTTAGTAGTAGTGCTGTAGATTAGGTAGTAGCCTAGGGTGCAACTGTTTCGTACTGTCGAGTCGGCACCGCGAAACGCCACCGTTCGTCGTATTGCAGGCGTATGATCGAATATACCCTTTCTTTAACTCTGCAACTTGTAACATCTAACAAACTACGATATTCTGTTACGTATTAGTTGTGCAGATTTCCGTGGTCAAACGATCAGACTTTATAATCCATTCGTTGCGTTCACATTTATAAAGACAATCACGTGATATTCTGATTACTTTGATTGCTGTAAACTTCCCATCTGAAATAAACAGGCGGTGTGACCAGATTGTTCCAACAGTAATTTTGTGTACATAATGCAATTTCAGTTTGTGAAAAAAAATTTAAATGCTGTAACTGCAACAATTTTCTCTTGCTTCTAAGTGGAGGATAATTTTTAAATACGATGCAATTCCTTGGCTGATTTCAGTTCTTGTGAGTGACACAAAAACCTGACTAATGTGAATATTGTTAAGGGGTTTGTCTTACATTCAGGTAAATGTGGCGTATCTGTGAAGAATGAACATGCAGACTAGAGAAGTATACAAAATGTGGAGATGCGTGTACTCAAGACTGGAGTAACAGATAATGAGCGTGTTAATATAATCTCAAAGCAGTGCTGAGCAGAAGAGTGAAACTTGCAGTTACTTCGGGATTGCCTTTCTCCTTGCAGGTGGAATGGATCCGCAGACAATGGGTCTCACATAACGCATTACATTCTCGAGTATGACGAAGGAAGAGATGAAGGCTTTGTGGAAGTGTTCAAGAGCAGAGGAAAACAGCATAATCTCGCCAAGCTCCAAGCGTCGACGGGCTATAAGTTCAGGCTGGCCGCAGTGAATGCGTACGGTAAAAGGTGTGTTGGCGTGTTGTTGGTCCATTTCTGTTCGTACAGTACCACAAGTATTGGCTTTGTGTACTATACGTGCAACGCATATTTTAAGTTGTGTTGAACGTGGAAATACTTTCAAGCTACAGATTGTACAGGACTGTAACGAGCATATAGGATACTTCAGAAATGGTGAGAGAATGACAGATATTTACTCAATCCGTTGGCAGACTGAAAAGAGAACAGAACCTTTTTTTCCCCACCTGTTGGACGTTTCTGTATTATTTATAAACAGTTTCCTCCTCCTTATCCTGTTTATTCCTTTGGAGTGAATTGTAGAGTCTTTCTTACATGACGGATACAAAAGATAGTGAAAGTAAAATGCAAGGAGTGCGATGTGGGTCCGTGTATTGGTGTTTTGAAATGAGCCACAAAAGTCTTACCATTTACATTTAAGAAAATTTAATTTATTCTGAAATTTGTTCTGCTGAGAAAATTATATCCCAGTGTATGAGCCGTATATCTCATTTTTGTCTTTGTTAGGAAACTGAAAGAGAGTCCACCTCCGGTGACTCGGAGGCGAGATTGCCGTAATTTATTCCTACATGGGAGGGGTCTTAGAATGGGATGCTTTAATCCTCATTGCAGCCTTTAAGATGGAGAATGCTACATAGCTCAACAAGACCACCATCGATATTCAAAACAAGTTCAGAATTAAAATGGCTACATGACGCTCCATGTCTGCACTTTGTAGTTTTGTTCATTGTTTATTACAGTAGCATATTTTACATGTCTTTGTGTCAAGGTTGATCGATTATAAATATAGAATTCACGTCACCGTATTTTATTTTCCATGTAAGTGACATTAATTAAAGGTATTTTTTTTAACACATCACAATTCAAAATTTGTTGGTATTACTGATTATGAGAAGTTAGAAATTCACGTAAGTATTGTCCTTGATGTTATGCAATATCATGAAAGTGCATTTCAGAAATAAACTTTAAATTTTTAAATTGATTTTTCTTTTCCAGTTGTTATTCGGACGTGGTGCAGTTCTCGACGTCCGGAAGCCCTCCCAGCCAACCGACTCCGCCAGTGCTCAAAGAAGCCTCAGTCACCAGTCTTCATCTGGCATGGCAGATGCGTCCATTTGACGATGACTTTTCTCTTCAAATGGATCACAGAGAATTGGGGCACGGTTTCCTTCCCGTCTACAACGGCAAGGACTTGCATTACGTCTGTGACGGACTTCGCAGACATACAGAATACTGGTTTCGAGTAAATACGTATAGTAAAAATCTTTTGTAGTAGTAAGTTTGTTTTTATGTACGGGCAGCGTAATGATCTTAGCCCTTCGTGTCCACGTGTTGTCAGATCACACGCAGAGCAGTTACTGGGGTTTTAACGTACCCCAAATAATTTTCCTATTTGAATGCAAACAAACCTGATACTGTTGCTATTACGGTTTGATTCATGCTACTGATTTATTTTAAATTATAATAAAATATTTTTAAACCATGTGGTAGTTTTGCATTTCCAGAAACATTGTTTACTGTTTATGAAAATGATACCCATGTTTTGTACTTGCAGCCTCGCATGATCTGGCTTCGTCATCTTCCTTATAAGTAAAACTTTGTTAGGGAGGATTTTTTTGGCGGGGGGTGGGGGGTGGGGTCTTCGTTTGGATGCCATTGTAACAGAATCCTTTTTATAAAGCAAAAATGTTGGTTATTCCTTGTTCTTCAAACAAAGTGAGTGATGCGCAAAATAATACAGAAAATTAATTTAATTTAGCCGTTGAATGTGATGTTTTTGAACACACGTTGCAGTAAGGTTACTATGCACTCAAACCACATGTTGGCGTATGCACATCTTTCCTACTTACAAAATTTTTCAGTCATAAGTCTGTTGTTAAAGAGAGTTATTTCTAAAAACTGTTGGTTTCTTGGGTTGGTATAATTTAAGCTCTGTCACTGTCAAAGAGACGTTCAGATTTGCCATTTGATTTAATTGAACTAGGCAAGGAGGAACAGAGTTTTGGTGATATTTATTTTGAAAGTTAGGAAAAATTGTATCCTCGGCAGTGTTGCAAGTACAAGTATGACTACGAGCGCTGTAGTATATGGTGACACGGTTTTGAAGTGAACAGACTGATTTCCAATCACAGTATTTAGATGAAAACTGTTGTTTCTGGCAAAATAGAAGGAAAAAGTTGGATTTTCAGTTCTTCACACGTGATTCTATGCCACCTGATGACGGCTGAGACCAAAACATGTTGCCAGTTTAATACATAATTAGTACACACTGACATTCACAGTGCTGCTCCTTGCATTTCAACTGTTTCCATAGTTTTCGTTATAGTTTGGGTAACCATCGGTCATCATTAAGTTGCAACGTGTGTTAGAAATACAAATACTTGTTTTTGTGCGTATACACAACAGACAGTCGGTCGATTTTAACAGTTTGTTGTGAATTACTTCAGCTTCGTGCTCACAACGAGGAAGGTCCCTCACGCTGGTCTGATGAAGTTTGTTATCGGACGCTTCCCGACAGACCCGCCACACCTTCCAGGCCTACGGTCAAGGGTCGTGTTCATGCTCAGACATTTAAAATGAAGTGGGATCCTCCATCAGACTGCGGTGGTGCAGATATTACCACATATCTTCTGGAACTTGATGGAGGAAGTGGTAAGTAATACTGGAAAGATTGATTGTTTATGTCACAGAGCAGCACGAGTTCCTGAGTTCAGCGTCTTTCCCTTTGCCAATTTGATGTGACTGGTGCTTCTGTCTCCTACTTTTATGCAGCTGGATGCAGTATAGATGAATAAATTCTTTTCATCACATTTTGTGTTGTTAAAACGGGAAATTTATCATAAAGCAAGATTGATTGTGGTATATATCAGGAGTTCTAAACCCACAGGCTTCACGTTTCACACCAGCATGTTTTGCAACACGCGTGCATGCATGTGCTTGGTTACTTTGTGCCATTACTGGGGCCACGTCACATAATGCAACTAAATAGTTAGGTTGGTATCGTCTTCTTTAACTATGAAAGGTGAACATTTTTCATTCCGGAATATTGAGATTCTTTAGAAATGTCTTTGGAAAACATGGACACATTGCAAATAGCTCTCTTACTGTGAATTCTAATGGCATATTTTCACATTCTGTCCAGCTTTGCTGGTGAAGTAGCAGTTGAGGAAGTTTCAGGTTGATCTCACACGGCAATTTAATGAAACGTCGGATATTACAGACTTGTGAAGAAATTAATAAATTAAAATTAAATTCACAGCTCGTAAAGCAGTGGGTGCTTGTGCTGTTCACTAAGAGTTTTATTGGGGAAGAGAAGGGGTGAAGTTCTTCTGTGGCCTTGAAGCGTGCACGTTTTTTTTAATTGTGCGGGTTATACTTAAATTACAGTGTTCATTTTATCGTTTCAGGTTTTGAAACTGCGTATACAGGTTCAGAGACAGAATTTATATGCGATCGCCTGACTCCCGGCACCACGTACCAGTTGCGCGTGTCGTGCATCAGTGCAGGAGGCCGTAGCAAATGTTCAGACCCGTGCATTGTTACTACAGAGGCTGTTTGTCCTGGAAAATGCTCTCCACCTCGCTTGCATGGCAAACCACGTGCCACTTCCCTTGCCCTCAAATGGAGTAAGTTAAGTTTTACTACCGTGTCAAGTTTATCTTTCAGCAGAAATGTCTTCTTATCTGAAAACTCTGTGAACACCCTACATTCATGTGAAATATTCAGGAAACTTTATCAAATGATGATTTCTCATCTGATTTTCTTCTATTTATCCTTACTACTCTTCACACATAAGTGCGTACTTCAAATAACAGTTGTCTTTGCCGTGAACCTTTAATTCTAAAATAATAGCCTATACTGTATTTACGTGAATGCCACAACTCCCCCCCCCCCTCCCTCCAAATGTTCATCCCCTAAAACTAGGTTGTGGCTTATAATGCAGATATTGTTTTTGATGGTGAGACAATCAGTCTTTGTCACGGTTGATTAGAAATTGTTGCTTTGCGGCTTTTGACGCAGAGAAGCGATGCAGATATTTCATTAATAGTGATTATACAAATAGTTGGTCCATAGAAGTATGGATGGTTGAAACTGTATGAAATAACACGAGGTGAAATGACTGCGTAAAAGGTCACATTTCCGATGTTTTAGGACTGGAATGACTTGAACAGGTACAGGGACAAAATACAACTCGGCTTTAGCAGTAGCCGCTTATGGCTGGCACACAGAATAATCTGCACAGGCAAAGTTCATCATCTTTGGAGAGCACAGGGTGTAAAGGTCATCAGTTATCCTCATTCCAGAAAAATACCCGTGGCCTAACGAGCATGAGCAATAGTCCAGTGGTTTACTACAGTTAATATCTTTTGAGATTAAAAATTGTTTAAATCTGACAGGTACTTGAGAGGAAGGTAATTTAAAACTTAGATGTGGCTTATTAATGAGATTTTATCTATTTTTTTATTTTATTCTTATTCAGGCACAGCTTATATTTGAACGTCATACTTTTTGCTAAGCAGGTAGAAAATTAAAAATTTATGATGTATTCCTTCCACTGTACTTTTTATTAATGACGTCTCGGCATCGTGTGCCGCGTGTACGTGCAGTGACAAGCTGATCTCATGTGTCATCAGTTGAAGAAAGTCTTTTGAACTGGCGTTTTTACAAGGATGAAGGGAAGACTGCGTTTTATAGACACAGGCTGAAATAAAGATCTGGTGCCCTTATATATAGGGCCAAGGAATTAATAGAGCTTGCTGTTGTACTCGCAGTGTACATGCAGCGACAAGCTGGTCTGTTGTAGGTCACCCTCTTGGCTCTGACTGATGCTCTGTCCAGGCAGTACCACCCTGTTATAGCCAGGTTAGCCTCAGAGGGGACCCAGAAGACAGCGAGGCCATGGCCTCACTCCAACTTTATTTTGAAAAACGTACAAAATAGCTCCTGAAGGAGCTGATAATGCCTTAGGGTTGCCCCTGCCGTCTCAGCAGATTGATATTTCGCTGGTCCTGGTAGAAGGACTGATGAACGCGAAAAACAGGTTGAGTGTCTGCACGCGCTCACACACACCACAATGGAGGATGGGTAGCGTCCAAGTAGAGCTTTTGAGATTGGAGTGGCATCTGAAGGTGGCTTGGCAGCCGAAGAATGTCACGCCGGTCCAACCAGGAAGACCAGTAGATGTCTCGATGAAGGATGTGGGCGGCTGCAAATAATGGCCATCCCATCACCCAGGCTAACCGTGTCGCATATCCAGTGTGTTGAAGGTTCTGAGTGGTCCCACACATTACCCAAGAAATGAATTTATGAATACTCTGTGGGCACTGTGATTGTCACTTGTCTCATCTTGTGCGTCCCTTTCTGAACTTTGCCTGTAGTAGCATTGCATCTTTAGTGAAATACCAAATGTTGTATAGATGGACATTATGGTAGTCACTTGGTTTCATGAAGTGTTTTCCCAGGTGTGAAAGTCTTACTTTACTAAGCTCTTGCAGTTACGTAAAATGTGAGATTGTCTCTTCTTTCGTGTGACATCTGTCACGAGTTGTGCTCTCTGCCAGTCCCAGTTTGAACAGATGTCGCTTTAAATTATAGTGCCCTGTTGATAGTCCTGTCTCCTGATCAGTGTGTAGAACTTGTGGCAGAAGGTTCTTGGAATAAATAAATTCTTTGCGTTCTTCTGTTTAGGTATGAACTTTGTCAGTCCCTGATGACCCACTTATTTGTTTTTTCTGAGAAAAACTGACGGAGAAGAAACCAAGAGACTCAGAAATATGGCCTTGAGAGCATTGAGTAATTTGTTTCATTAGTCTCCATCAAATAACTCAAAAGAGTTAAACACAAAACACGTAACTCAATTTAACGAGTTTAACATTTACGTCATGTTTCACTGATCCGTATTTTTTGCAGGTTATCCTGAATATGATGGAGGAGCTCCACTTTCTGAATTTGAAGTTGAAATGACAAGTCCAAACTCCAGCCGGCAGCAGACGTACAGAGGGAAAGATGCTGAATGCATAGTTTCAAATCTGTGTCCTGGACAAACCTACGTCTTCCAAGTCAGGGCATTTAATAGGGTTGGGGTAAGTATCAGCTGGTTTGGCCTACTTGCTGCAGTTAACATTGTGTCCTGCAAATCAAATTGCGTTGCATGTTTGGACTCAAAGACATTTTTAAGAAATGTGCACAAACTACTGAACTGATTTCAGTATAGTTGAAATGTCGTATCTATTCCTGCTTTCGCATGGTTTATGTTGCAACAAAAGAATTTTTGTAAATCTTCTTTACCTGAAATATGATCTTTTAGTTATAACATACAAGTAAAAGTACACTATACGCCATGTAGGCGCTTGGTGGGAGAGGAGGTATAGTCGCTACTCATTCTTGACCTTCGTACTGGAAGGGGGCGAGTGGTCATCATCACGTCCCAGTCGCGCTTTACACCCCAAGAAGGACCCCGGCTATTGGTTGGTTGGTTAATGCGCAGCATGCGTTGCAGTAATGCAGTATTTCCATACCAAGACGAGCACAAGAGGCTTTAGTAGGTTGTGCAGGACCGCGTAGCGTAAATAATTCACAAAGGCATTGGGCAGTCTTTCTGGTGGATTTCTGCAATTTTGATTTTATTTGTTACATATTTCTGTGGTAATGGGAATGGTAAACATAGGGGGGCAACTGCTGCACACATGCCTTTTGAGTAAAATGTATTTGAACGTCCAAACTGCAGACCAGTTTTAGTAATAAAAAACAGTTGGTTGGATGTGCCAGTAATTCTAGTTCACACAAAGGTGAGCTTTGCTTGTGGGTGAAGCTAAGAAGCTACATTAATTCAAGGAAACAGCGAGTACAGATTTACCAATTATTCATTCTTTTCGTGAATGCATCATGGACTGGTTGTGTCCATCCGTCCGTCCAGCCGATTCAGTGAAATTCTGTATGGAGTTTGTGCTGTTCTGTATGACCTCAGAATTGTAATTTTTAATGTCCTACAAGTGACAATAATAAAATGACGGATAAGGAAAGTTTTGCGTTAGATGATGGTCGAATTTTTATGAAATATTTGCCACGTACTGAAACTGAATTAATTCAGACTTTGTGCCTTGGAGTGATTGCCATAAAATTTATATGTACAGAGGAAGCCTTCTCCAGTAGCAATATTGCTGTTTTGTGTTGTTTATGAAGTGTAAAAGGTGTGGCTTATGGTAAGACCATCTACCATAAACATATCATATAAAACATTTGTTTCCTGTCTCCAGTGACATTTTAAAAGTTGTTATAATGTAAAACAGAAAAGAGTCTCGGATCAGTAAGGACGGACAACAGAATCAAGTGGATTACTGACTGAATAAAACAGGTACAGTATAATCTGAACAGTCTGGTTACGTATGCTGGCTCTAAAGTGATAAGCAACATATTATCCTTGTAAATTGACTTTTTTAGGTCACTAATTCCCAACACTGGCCAGAATATAGCGTTAATGAGGTAGGAAGCCCAGGTTAGGGAATGGTCGGTGGTTTGCTTGGGATTTGCTGAAATTTGAATTACTTGTGCGTACCATTCAGAAGACTGTGCATATAACGTAAAACAGTATTTAACACAACCTTTGAGTCTTACAACTAAAAATTCTGTTGCAGTGAGGGACAAAAATATGATTCCTTTTGATGATGTTAATCCATTCTCTATAAAACAGCTGATTATGATGACCGGTGATCACATCACGTAGTTCCTACTTAAAATATCTGTATAGGACTTCCAACATTGAATGCTTACTAGTACATTTAATTTTCCTACAAGAAGTGGCAGGACAGTACAGTACTCTTTATCCTTCATTGTTAAATTTATTTATGCTACATTAAACTGGCACACGTTACATTCAGGAAAACCATGAAGAATCTCAGATTATCTTTCCTGGAATCGGTAGATGCCATGAAAGTAACTTGCTATTTGTGTTGTAATACTAAGAGTAGATTCCTATCATTGTCATACAACAATATGCATTTTTCAGCCTGGTCCATGGTCTGACAGCCTAGAGGTGATGAGTGGGGCCGCACCTCCCGACACCCCCCGTGAACCCGCGGTTATATGTCGGTCCTCCCACCACGCCGTTGTTCACTGGGATGAGCCTTCCAGCAATGGAGCACCAATCACAGAGTACCGGCTTGAGATGAGTATGGCGGACAGAGAACCGGATTACACCACAGTATTCCATGGCCTGAATAACTCGCATGAAATTAAAGGCCTAAGCGCAGCGACTCCGTACTATTTTCGGATACAGGTATGAGCGTCGCGACTCATTTGTGATTTCATCGTACTTAGTTGGCTTCAGATCATGAACTGATGCTGTTGTCCATAATATGCATTACTAGTTACAGATGTAATAGCATTCCTTATTCAACCCGCTGGTATACCAGAAAACCAACAGTTGTACACAAAATAAAGTTGTGAAATGAATGGCATAGAATGAGAATTGTTTCAATCCTCATCACAAATAAGCCATGTGCCCCAGTTTTTGTTCACATTATTTTGAGAAAAATGCATAGAGGATATTTCAGAAAATACAGGAAGTGCAGATGAAATTTGGGGAATGCACGCTGACATTGAGTTCAGAACCTTTCGTCTTTCTATCTCCTAAACTGTAATTTACCCATTGTTTTGTATGTGTATGAAACTTTTTCTCTTTACCTGAAGGAAGGATGAATTTAGTGTAGAACAGGGTGCTAAGAAAAGTATTAGGACCTGAGAGGGTAGTAGAGAAAATAGCATAATGGAGGGACCAGATATTTACACAGTGATCAAATCAAGGAGGATGAGATGGTCAGGGAATGTAGCATTCACGGGAGACATGAGAAATGCGTGCAAAATGTTGGTCAGAAATTTGTAAGGAAAGAGACCATACGGAAGACCAAGGCATGGCAATGAACTGAGCGCATTCCAGGAATGTAAATGTGAGCTTAGGTTGGGTTGTGACCAGATGGTTCCGTCACAGACTGGAGTATGTACTTTCTAAGTTGGCATTACCATTGTTGAAATGAGTTGGTCAGTTGACAAAAGTCCTGACTTGCTGTACGTAAACTCATATTCTGAGATGAAAAAAGTAAAATTGTAGCCATGATTTTTTTCTTCTTAATTTAACTTATGATTTTTGCACATCCTGAAATTTTCTCAATCTGCAGAAAATTATAAATAAAGGATGTCTCAAGCTAAAAAGGTCATCACACAAGGCTGTTCCGTAAAAGAGTGACATTCTCTTGACTCTCATTCATGTAATTAGTTGTTCATGTAATTTATTGACTGCCAAATCTGAACAAATCTTGGTACACTTGTAATGTCTGTTCTGTACAGGCTTGTAACAGTGCTGGCTGGAGTGGAGTCTCGGCCGCATGTCAAACCATTACGCCCCCCTCCTCGCCTGCAGCCGTGTGTTTGCCTCGTTACGTAGCCACGCCAACGACCTTAAAGCTGTCTTGGCAGGAGCCAGCCTGCCATGGAGCTGATATTCTCCATTATAATATTGACATGAGTGACCATGTCAAATCTACCAGTGGACCAGCAGTGGAGCACGCACTGGAAGGCCTAATTCCAGACACAACTTACAGGTCATTACATTTCTTTATAAGCATAATGAATAAGATTCATGTCGTTAAATAAAGCTAATTATGAATCTTAGTTTACTATATTGAAATTTAGGGTGTAAGTAGGACTGAAATGTAGTGTCCCAAATCCCCAGCCACAGTCTGTAATTAATTCAATTTGTATATAACAATATTGGAAACATGCGCACGTGCACACGCATTCTCCCCCTATGCCATGTTGACCGTCATTCTTCTATTGCAAAAAAGCTACTTCTGCATATACTGAAAAATTTCCTTGCTATTATTAAATGGACATCATAACAGTATTTTAAAATAAAGCTATAGGACCTCTATTTTACTTTATATACATGTTTTATGGCAATATGTTTTCAAGAAAAGTGATGCAGTTCAGTTTGAGCTTTATATTACAGACCGGAGCAATACGGATCAAAATTAAATTTGCAGAACTTTTGGTTTGTTCTCCATTTACTAAATTTAATTCACTCTATATAAATTTTTGGAAAGAGAGAGACGACCTCCCCTCACTTGTAATTTTATGCGCTTTGTACGTAGGACACTAGAAATATTCATTGGCATTCGCTTGTTGAAACAGATTCTGTACCTGGATCGCCAGTGTAGTTGCCAGGAATTGTCATTGTGTTTTTTTCTGTTGAAGCTTTCATGTCATTTCTGAAATTGTCAAATATATCTTTTTCTTTTAAAGTTTCCTTGTCACCAGAAGTGTTGTGATAATTTCACTCTGGAAATATTTGTAATAGTTGATACCCACATGAACGAGTGGAATTCACACTGTTAATTTTTGTTTAATATATATATATATTATTTTCTCGGAATGTGAAGTGTGTCCACTTTATTCCTTACCACAAACAATTGGACTGCCAGAACTAGAGAATGTATGGACATAAGAGATATTAACTAAGAGAATAATGGATAGTTACATAACATAAAGCTCTATAATTTATATATTGTATGTAGTATTATAAAAGTGACCAGAGTGGAGATGGTGGGTGGTCGGACCAGCTTTGAATCTTGGAACCGGTCCTGGAGCTTTAGAACTTGCTTGTAGGGAAGAAGGTGATTAAACCAAGGAAGTTTACTGGCCATGTAAAATTGGTTGGAAGATCTATTTGGCAGGTGCTGCTTGGAGGGTGAGACAGTATTAAAGCAGATCTATATAGCATTACAATCCACATATCCAGTGATTAGATCCAAAAACAAAATTTATGTATATTTTATCAAAGTATGTGTTTGTTTTAATCAGTGTGGAAGTATGATGTTTAACGTCCACTTTAGGCTTAAGGTTTATGTGAAAATTCTCTGGCGCCACAGTTAAAGTGCAACCACGAATATTTAAGAAATACTGATTTTGTCTAATATGGTGGTTCCTGTTTTTCCAGACTACTTGAAAATTGCTGAGAGTTTTGGCAGGCAAATTAATGATTTTTACCTTCTTGCCTAGGAATTGTAATGTGCTAAGCTACAGATGCTGAAGATGAAAGTAAAAGAGTTGATACTGTACTTAATTTATTCAGTAAGCACCTTGGAACTTAGTAATCCTTGTTTATATATCTTTATTGAGTGTTTTTCCTTCTTCATTTTGCAATCCCACCACCTGAATGAAGCTCATGGTCCTCTGGTCTAATATGTTTGAATCTTAATATTAGTAGTAGTAGTAGTAGTAGTAGTAGGCTGCTACAAATGACATGAATATAATTTGTTTTTTTAATAGACTGCGAGTGCAGGCAGTGAACAACGTGGGACCAGGACCGTTTTCACCCATCTTGCGTGCAACAACCTTGCCACTCCCTCCGGCCCCACCCAAACTTGAATGTGCTGGTGTGGGGCACAACTACCTGAAGCTCAAGTGGGGCGATGGCAAGAACCCCAATTTCAACCAGTACATGGTCGAATCAGAGAATACGTGGACGAAAGAGTAAGTTATTAATTTAAAAACAAGTATCTTCCTCGCTACAGTAAAATCGTTGTATAACAAAATTTAATAGAAAGTTCCCAGAAATTTGAGTTACCCAAAGGAACCATATTCAGAATCTTGCAATAAAGTAAATAGAATTGCCATGTTAATAGGCAGGAAATCAAAATGTGAACATCAAGTATATTGTTTGCTGTAGTTATTTTGTGTATAATTAATCGAAGTAAAAGGACGCTTCATCTAAAAGGGCCGTCAGCTCAGGGTTAATCACGTGCACCATTGTGAACGGACTGAAGATTCCAGTTATGGAAATAAAGTCTAGCTACTGGATCATGCCTACAGCAGTGATTTTGTAAGGCTGGAGGAGTCGCTCTAGCTTTGTACAGGTTTCGCATCCCTTTCGATACTCCCATCTCTTGCGCTCGTCCTGTAAGGCGCTTACAAGATGAATTTTCGAGCCAAGATCTGATATCATTAAACATCTTATCTTAATTCTCTACTTTGATTTTAGTTTTCTGCTCGTTGTTGCTTTATTGATAATTGTGAACGCTGTTTCTGTGGGGAACTTGAATCCCAGAATTTTCTCCGATACCGCCTCGCAGGCCTATACTTACTGTAAGATCAAGGCTAAAACACTAGACGCTGCAGTGTCAACACAAAAAGAATATTGCACAGCAATAAATCAAACATGAATATGGCAAGGTAATATAGTTCAACTTTTCTCGTGTCTGCTACTAACTCATAGTGACTTGTAACCGATGTAGTGACCGCAAATAGCAGAAAGGCTGCCAATTATTCCCCCTCTAAGTACAGTAAACCACTGTCCACTTTATGGTTATCCAACTCGTATTTACTTATTCATGCAAAACAAATTATGTAAATAGTTACTTACCGAATGCTGCAGGGTTCTGCACTCCCACCACTTTTTGTCTCGCTGTTGCTCGCGTGGCATCAAAACACGAAGCATCTTAAATTGGTAGGAAGAAAACAAAAGTCACAAGGTGAAACAAATTAAGATTCTGGGTAAGTTGCATGATAGTATTCTTATTTCATATATGCTATGTGTAGGGCCGTTCATTTGTGTATGTTTGCACACACGCGCAAAACATCTGTGGACCTAGTTACTGATGGTAAACTTTAAATGAAGTTTGTCCAACACATATTTACCCAACATTTTGTTCTCAAATAAACTAACCCACACGTTAAGCAAGTGTTCACTACGCTTCGACGCGAAGGAGCAATTTCTTTTGCTTATGGGACCCGTTCGTTCATTCATCGTCTGCTCTGTCTCATTTATTTTAGCTTTTTTATTTTTTTCTTCCAGATTTCAGTGTGTGTACCAAGGCACAAGTCATACCTGTAAAGTAAATCGTCTGCAAGAAATGACGATGTATAGGTTCCGAATTGCAGCAGCTAATGGTGCGGGGCAGGGACATTATTCTGAGATCTATGAATTCAGCACCTGCATTGCACCACCTCCCTCTCTAAAAGGTATTCTGCTGTTTTATCACTTTATTTTGAACCTAAAGTCTATCACCACAAAATCTCGCCAGTGAATTGAGCCCCGAAACTTAAGCAATCCATTTCATTCTGCTAAAGTATTTTACTGTTAGCAGAGAAAAATAAGTCTGTCGCGCATGTGTGTGTAGTTTTTAATCGTGAAATAATATGCATAGCATTGTGACATCACATTTTTGACATCGGCAAGGTGCACGATTGCAATTAACATGGAGATGACATTGCCCATACTGAAAGCTGGTTTCTGGCATTTATGTTATCAGTGTTGGTTTTTCATGACCAATCGCATCATATACCTCTGATTACATGTTACAATGCCACAACAGTGCCGTTCATTGTACATCATGAAATGTCTGTGTATAATGAATGACCAGTCCCTTGTCATCTTGTGAGATTTTGTACTTTGCATCTGAATGTCCCTATCTCTCTTGAAATATGCAGTATCATCTCTATCTTCCACATAAGCATAGCAGATCACATGACATGGCATATATTTGCAGCATAAGATTTATCAAGTATGTACTTATCACTAAATGCATGGATATTTGCTTTGTATGTTTTGAAGTCCTATTATGATACGCAGGTAGCCCTCGATTTATGCCGAGGATGCGTTCCTGGACGAGCCGGCGTAAATGGAATCTGCTTAAATTGAAACTCTTTTATAATGTAAATCAATGGGAAGTCAATGACATGCGTTCCCAGCACCCAAACATTGGCGAGTAATATAATGGCGTTACATTTAAAGATCTGAAATAACGTAAATAAAATAAAGGGAATTTAAAAAATATATTTTATGCACTTACAATCGGCAATTTGTTGGTTCCCGCGATTGACTGCGGTTCTTTCGTGTGATTGATGTGTACAGTCATCTCTGCTGTTATGCAATGGTTGCATTCATGTAAGACGCTGACCTACAGAAAATCGCGTAGTAAAAATAACCCCGGTACCTCCGCAGAGTTTAAATTAATCCTTTGAAAGTTTAAAGCGAAAGGAATGAAATTGCATAAGAGCAAATTGCATTTCACAAACAGCTTTTACCAATTCATCGATCTCATTGGAGCAAATTCACGTTAACGAAACATACGTAATTGCAGAGATGACTGTATTTATAATTTTTATTCAAAATCAGCGATGTAAGAATTACGATTTAGTATAAGAATCAGTGCAAGATGCATTGTAAAAGTTATAAATAATAGTAAAACATATTTTTTTCACTTTTTGACTTGCTGGTTTCAAAATCGGCGTTATTCTGAACCGGCGCAAATCGAGGGCTACTTGTATAGGGGTCCGCGTGATCTGAGGCGTGGGCCTTGCGCTGCTTGGACACTGGAACCGTGGGTTCGAATCCCACTCAAGCCATAAATGTCTGTCCGCGTTTTTCTGTGTTGTACTGTCCTGTGTACAAGTAGAGGCCCAGTATCCCAGTATTATGATATATCATTATAGGACTGTATTAAGGGACACCAGTCATGCGGGGGGGGGGGGCACATCTTGTTTTGTGGATCATTGATTTAATGACATCATCCACATTGTTCATAGTCTTCCAGTCGGCCACCTTCCAAGAGTTTCGTACCAGCTTTTTATGTTTCTTCCTTCTTATCGTTAAGCTACTTACAGCCATATTTCTTGTTTGTTTTTTATTGGCCGCAGTGTAGTTTTGACGAGGTTTTACTTAATTTTCAGCTCCAAAATTCAGTGACATTCAACAAAGGAGCTGTGTGGTTGAATGGAATGCTTGTAAACCCATTGGTAGTGACCCAGTAGTATATCAAGTTCAGCTTTCACGTCTCCGAGACCAGGAATATAAACAAGTGAGTACTGAATCAGCTAATTTTCAGTAAACATTGCGCGTAAGTATAGTAAGTGACCGTGAATTAATGTCTTCTATAATTTAAAAATATTATTAAAATATATATATTAAAATTGTCCGTCAATCACAATAAAGTAATATAAGATAATTAAATGGTTAAAATATTATCTTTTGTTCCGTATCGAGTACTCGATTTACATATGGAACATTCTCGACATGTTTCGGCTTTCATAGAGCCGTCATCAGGTGTATGTTATAAACTCTTAATTCAATTACTAATTTTTAATTTTCGTATCATTTCTTCAGTTTTTCACATTGTATCAACATTTGTTGTTGTATTATATATCATTGATACAATCGTATTGTCGGAGTGATGTTAATGCTGCGTATATTGGTCTGTGAATTAAAGGATTCAAACCATTAATGAAATTGAATATAGAAAACAAAATAAATAAATGAAAGTAAACGTATAAACTTACCAGAGAAGTAATATCGAAGTTGTAAGAGGAGAGATCAGAAGTACATCGTATCGGAGAGAGGTTTGGTTATTGACTGCGGTGTTAGTGGGTGAAGGGCGGTTTGTCAGGGTTGGGGTCAAGGTACTCGATCTGATAATATGCAATCCCATCCCGAGAAGCATAAGTGTGCTTGTGTATGTTATGACCATCTTTATCTTCATCTGGGCCATGCACATTTACAGTGAGTAACATCAACTCTAAAGGACATCATTAAATAAAAAACTTGACTGTTATTTCAGCCCCTTCTTTGCCCAAAAGCCAGTTCCCAAGATATTTGCTATTCCATGGCAAAGTAAGTACAGCCCCTTTCCAGAACTACCCACTATAGACAATTGGATCCTGTAGTCAAAATAGAGGTTGATCGAAAAGCTCCTGACACATGTTCTGTTTCTCAAAAAATAATTTAATTAAAATCAGAAAACAGTGTTACATGACTTGACCTGTATGAGTTATTGTATAGCCACAGTGAAATTTTGCGTTTCTTAATCCACTCTAATCGTGTTGAATTGTAACCACCAATAAATATTTTGATACGGGTTGCGACTTTTCATTCAATCCGTATATTCATATTACGCTTGGTTGCCAGTGGTACAGAGTGACTCACAAGCAGTTGTCCTGCCATTGTTCATGTCCTGCAGGCATTACTTGGGTCATTCCAAAGAATTCATCCTGTTACAGGGCTTTATTACATTTTTTATTGTTAAGGGCTGGCACCCAGTGACCAAGCTGGAGGATCGCTGCTTGTTATATGTCCATGAATACTCATTTATTATATTGGCAGCTACCCTTGGCATTGTTTTTCATTATCGTGAAGATGGCAGTTTTTAAAAAGTTTCTCTAATAAGATGGTATTTGACAGCTCATATGTATGATACTTATAGTTTTGGTCCTTTTTACACACATGCTTCTAAACACTTTGAGGTCATTAGTTTCCATTGAAAATTTCCTTGTTTCTAGTGTCATGCACAGAGAACAGACATATAATCACAATGAAAGTAAAAATACTTGAATTACAAAAATTTAGTACTTGTAAACTTTTTTACTGTTCATAAAGTAAAATTTATTTTATCTTTGAAATTTTTAAACATTTATTATTCATAACATATTCTTTTTGTCGCTCTCGGTGGACTAATGGTTAGCATGCTCGCTACTGGACCCAAGGTTTGCTGGTTCAAACCCGATCGAGGTTGATGGATTTCTAAGGGTGATTAAAATTTGTAGCACAACTTCCTTCAGAGGGGAAGTAAAGCCGGTAGATTTACAGCAAGTAAAAGAAGAAGCATGATCGAGATGTTCTGTAAGCAAAAATTAAGCTGATTCACTGCTAGATGGCTCTGGCAGTGAAATCAGGATTGATTAGAAATTGTGCAGTCAGTGGGCTGGTCACTCACTATTCACAAATGCACCCTTGAAAGACTAGGAAACCTCTGAAAAAAAGGAGGTGGCAAAGACCCATAAATGGGTTGTAGAGCCAAGGAACAACAACAACAACATATTCTTTTTGATAGAACACATTCATTCATAAGAGTGAAGTAGTTAAACATTCTGTGTAGTGGAAACTTCATATAACAAATTACAAAGATGTTACTCAACATATTTCATTACATATAGGTGCTAATATGTGTTTAGTTGCCTTGTACTGATGTCCGTCATAAAGGAGTTTTTTTTTTAAGAAGTTTCTGCTGTTGCAGGTGTATAGAGGAGCTGAGACCAAAGTGCAGCTGAATGACCTTGAACCAGGCGCAGACTACAGTGTTCGGGTTTGTCCCGTAAGGCAAGCGACTATTGGAGATTTATGTGGTGTGTACTCTCCATCATCAACCTTCTCCACCTTGCTGCCAGATTTAGCGACGGTTGCAACTACGAAGACAGCTATTTTGCAGGTGAGAATAATGAAACAGATTCCAGGCCTGCTTGTCTTCTAAATAATAAAGTTACAAATTAACAGAGAGGTTGAGTGAGAAAGAAGCTAGTTCTGTTCCTTTGAAAACGTTAGCTCAGATTTTCATCCATCGTGTTTGTACTTACCAACAAATACTTTTCCTATTGCTACGTTCTGTGAAGTACGTATTTTTGATTAATTTATTCTGTAGGCCATATGTTAAGCTAGTGTTTGTAATGTCGTATTGAATCCTTTGCAAATTTGGACACATTTTTAATAAGTTTTGTTTTTCTTGGTTTTTTATTGTCACAGAAATATCTGATATTGTATGTAATTATTCTTTTTGTTTTCATAAGAAACAAAATGTAGAGAAATGAAGAAGATGTAATACACCTTATGAATACTTTGGCCTTATAGTTATGGGCTATAAGTGTTTGCCATGTTGAGGTACTTTATAATTAAGTTACTGCTTAAAAAACACCTATCAGATGTTTATCGGTACTTTGTTTTTATTGTCAGTAAAAATTACCTTGAAGTTTAAAGTGATCAAATGAAGAAGGTTGAGATGGACAAGGTGCATAATTTATCTCGTTTCACAAGGACTGTGCTGCGTGGAGTTGGTTTACCCAATTGGTGTTTTTCTTATCATTGTAGGTCACTGAGAGAAAGCCATTGTCAGATCAGCAGTGGGCATTGATCATTCTTTGTGGCTTCACTCTGTTTGCTTTGCTGACGGCCGTAGTAATGCAGAAAGTGATTCACTGGAGCAAAGGAGCACCATGAAGGGCTGAAGCCAAGCAGCATTTCTGTTGTGTTGCGTTCACCCCTGATATTCCGTATTAACTATGATCGCACGTTAATTTTTATTATTTTCTTTTTGTTTATTTTCTTCTTGGACCATTTTATATTATTATTAACTACTATATAACTGCTTTCCAACCATGGCTTGCTGTACTCTTGATGACACACAGAGAAGAGGTAAAGTGTATTAAACTAATAGCTACAGGTCATTAGCGTTCTGGGAGCACACATCACTTCCATTTAATTGGTTAATTTAATTACTAAAGCTGATCTACTGTGTGTTGTGATTCAAGTGACAAGTGGCGTCTTACAAACCATGATTGGAAGGAACCTTAACTTTTTGGCCGTTGGGACCATAAGCTGTGGATCAGTTCTTGGAAGAAGGGAAAGAAATGTAAATTACAACTTTCAAATTAATAAACTGTCATAAGTTGTGTAATTGAATTTTGTATGTCACTGTCTTGTGTCAGTTATGCCTCTCGTGAAGTTCGGACTTGTCGGTGACATCGTACGTTTTATTTTCAGGTTTTTATAGATTTGTTCCTCAATTCCATTCCATGAACTTCTTTCTGATGTTTACCCTTTAATCATGCCTTTTCATATATTTGCATCAACCAAGTAACTTGTGTATGTAAGGCATGCAGCTTTGAATGTTGTTTTTATGATTCTACAGACTGCTTTACGGATGTGGAGCTCTGCTGGTACGTGGCTCCTCCATGCTTGTTTTCTTAACAGCATGTGCTGTACTGTATCAGAGTGTCAGTATTTCTTGGCAGTGCATCTTTTTTTGTGACAACTGTACTGTGGTTATATTTACTCTTATTATCCATAAGAATGGTGGTTGGTGAGTTTTGACATCATTTTGGGCATGCTTACAACCGTGCAGAACACCCACTAAAAAAACTCTATCTATCCATATGCATTAAAACAAGTGAACTAGTTTCAGTTCCATTTTATAAAAATGTTGACCTGTTTCAATTTTCATTTACATTGGACAGTTTCAATAACCTCTTTACAAAGAAAATTGTTTTTGAATTTAAGCAGAAAAATTTCACTGGTAACATAGCACATAATTTTACCATTGATATCTTACCAAGTCACTGCTGTAGCTTAAGTAGCTTGAATTGCCTCATCACCCCCACCCCTCCACCATTTCCAAATCAATAGACAAATGTTTAGATGCAGTAAATAAAAATATTTAAATTCTCCTTTGCACCTGATGGTTCAAGTTCCTCTGCTATACAACTCTTGTAATATTATCAAGTATGTAATGAAAATCCCATTTCTCGAAACTTTCTGCTTTCATCGGAGACTTTGGGTGATTCTGATGGGTGTACATAGTATGTCCTTTACTCTCAAGACTGCATCATCGTGTCAAAGCTCATTTGTCTCACACATCTTTGATGTTATGTGTGATTCACAAAAGTCAAATTCTGGCAAATGCACCACAGTTATGCTATTCATACATTTCCTAACTTTGTTTCCTAATCACTGTTGAGTGGGGTGTTGTGTGAGATCCTCTCTATTGATTGGCATTTCATATATCGTCATTAGGCCTAACGTAATGTTATCGTACTTCCTGAAATGTATTTTGTTTTCATCTGCTGTGCATTACATTACTGTCTAAGTCTGTGACGCATGTAGCGTGCGTTCTTATGGTATTTACTGAAATCTCTTATTTGTTACATGACTATCTGAATTGGGGAGTGGGGTCAGGTAAAGATTTTGCTTTATCTTTTTTCGTTCTTTAACTTTGGTCGGAATGCACAGTGGTGATGCCATATAGTAGCTAATATCATGTGGTTCTGATGCAGACTGTTAGGAACTGTGTAATACACAGTGGAGATTAACCATGAATATTTGTAGAGGATTTGTATTCTATTTACATTATTTTCTCCATAATATAACATTTGTTTTTCCCTTCTTGGGGGTTATGGGATATTTTCAACAAGTATTCTGTTGCATTTTAAAGACATGTTATGTGGCAGGTGTTGTCTGTGGTGCTAAAATTGTATTCCTAGTTATTATGTTAATAGTGTAATAATGAATTCCATGGGCTATAAACCAGGAGCATGAAACCAATGTATTTTTAATATGATATTAAAATGTGATTGATTTTTAGGTGCAACCATCATAAATTGAATGAGATGGGATTTGTTTAAATATGTATGTTGTGTATGAACATTGTAAATTGCTTCCATATGCCTTAATTTAACACATTCACTGTGTTCTGCTAAGCAGCGCTGGTTTCCAGGTCACAGTGAAGTGAATTAGGATATGTATATATATATATTATATATGGTTACAGAGGTGTTAAATTATTTCATTGAAATTTATAGTAAATTAGTTTGTGACTGGATCATATTCTTGTATGTAATCATTTTCAAAAAAAATAAATAAAAATAAAAGAGGGAAAACTGTAATAGTGGTTGGAAAGCAGAATACTTTATACTGTTGTCTTGTGCTTATGAAATGGTGAACTATTATACATTATTTTTATTGTTACAATTCCTATATAAAAATTGAAATTATTATTATTGTTTACATATTTTTATTATGATTTGATTTTATTATTTTACTGTTACTACTCCCACTTCATTACATGCAGTAGGCTGTTGCTAGATCTAATTCTTTCACCCATTATTTTATCTCTTGTGTTGGTATTTCAATTATCAGCTCTGTCTGTGCTGGTTATTTGAAACTGTGACAGTAGAA
Source organism: Zootermopsis nevadensis (assembly GCF_977971745.1). NCBI lineage: Eukaryota > Metazoa > Arthropoda > Insecta > Blattodea > Termopsidae > Zootermopsis > Zootermopsis nevadensis. The sequence goes on from NW_028259154.1 coordinate 2,822,047, forward strand.
ATTATCTTTTGGAAAAGTTGTTTCTTCACTGATAATGAGTATACCTATATGTTTGGGTGGACTCGATATTTCAGCACATGGGCCTAAGAGTGGAATGTAAAATTGTACAATGAGCATTTGTAAGCACAAACACTTCTCAGTCTCGTGTAATGGGTAAAGTTATTAAATTTCCTTCCATCACTGGTATCAACAAGGCCAAATACACCACAAAATAAATCTTTTACAATAGACACACACAAAATGTGTTCAGTGATAGCAGAACAGCTTGAGAACATTAGTGTTTGGGCAATACAAGAAGAATGTTAAGACGTAATCCGTACTACAATTCAGTTTCCACTAAATGTCTTGGGCCAGCCTCACGAAGATTAACCTAACCTTCCGTTACCTAGTCTTGTTAAACTTGACCTGACCACCTTCCTTTAGCCAAGTTTGACCTACCCAGGTCATATCTGTCTTTAGTATTGGCAATTGAATGAAATTAAAGAGTGTGATTTTACACCACATAAAATCAAATGACATTAATGGAAGTCTTATATGACCGGACGGACAGACATGGCCTATTCTGCATGTTTACTTATAAGCAAAACATGCCCCTAAAATATACGGACAGAAATACACGTGGCATAGATAATACTAATTTACATGGCCATTCTTGTATGAGTTCAACTTACATTCAAATTGAATTATTTGGTTATTCCGTCAAATCACAATGTATTTAAATTAAGATAATTAAAATATCATTCTGTGTTCCATATCGATTATTCGATATGGAACACAGAATGATATTTTAAATACATTATGATTTGACGGAATAACCAAATAATTGAATTTTAATTTAATAAGTCACAATATGACGCAACTACACTATCTTATTTCAACTTACATGTTGAATTTTACTGACAGATAGACATGGCCAACCTGTATTGTCATCTTTATTAGGATAGATAAGGCCAATCTTGTACGGCAAGAATTTTCTGGCTATCCGTTTGTGCGGAAGGTCATACATTGAAAGCAGGTTCAACGTCTATCAAAATCCACTTTTTCACACTATTATAGTTTCTGGCAAAAGAAACCTTTTTGCATGATGATTAGAAAGTGAAACTACTGCTACCGTCCATCAACGTTCAGAGAATTCCTTGAGTGAACGGAGAATGGAAACTAGGGAGCGAATTCTTTGTGAGGCCATGATTGACAGGGAATGGACAGAATCAAACAATGGTTGCAGGCACACAGTGACGCGTTTGAAAGTGCATGGTTCCACTACAAAACGTATCAAAGCAATTCCGTTTACTAGAACTGCCGCTCTAAATTATATGGCAGAACATGTGGAAAATACAACTTATAATTTGTAGGCAGAGGGCACAGTCATTGACGGTGTATGTTGAAGAAGATTAACATGCACATTGTGTGCCATTACTCGTACCATAGATTCCCACAGTTTATACCCATCGTTATTCGCTTATGCTGAGCCATAAACGAAGGAATCGATTGTTTACGGTTTCGAGATGAATATTGGTATATTCTGTGATACGAATAGTGTCCCACAATGTCCCCACTTTCCAGATGTGATGAGGAAAACTTGTACGTTTAATACTGCCGGAAAGAAGAGCAGTCCAGTTACAGATATTATTAAGTGACTGAATAATTTGTTTGTAAATGTTGGTTAAATTCGTAGTATTGTGGGAAAAGTTCCTATGCAATTGAGCAAATGTTGGATAGCAGAAACTGTATGCAGTTGGATTTATGTACTGTTGCCTGTAGCTTCATGATCACTTTATGTGTAAATTATCACTGATTATCATGGATGTTGATTCTCCCGTAAGTTTGAAACGGTCTAGCAGTGCACCAATGATAAATGAACTGAATACAACTATGACAACAGCATCCACATCATCATCAAGGTAAATTTTGTCTGTTACAAGAAATAATGCTGTAATTGGTGAACTACAAAGGATATACATGCTCTATTTTACATGCATATATTATATGCTATTGAACATTGCCAGTATGTTGTGAAGGGCATAAATGTCAACTGATTTATTTTACAGTGAGTATTAATAGTTGCACATCTCAGTCCTTCTGTATATTGCTTGCATGTGGAGTCAATCGATAGTGAAACAAACTGGCTACAGTGAAGCAGTATGTTTGTTTTTAAGAGTTATGATTGTTACATGATTTTGATGTTAATGCATTAAATCATGAAAGGCAACATAAAGTATGTAAAAGCTATGTAAGGAAATAATTTGGGTATGACGTTGACGTTGTACATGTTTTATAACTAAATTCTAAGTCTAGTCAGAATGTAACTAATAAAAGTCACCAGGTTTAGGCCAGGTTGACTTCTCCTACCTTCTAAAATTCTGCCCAATTTGGCATAATCACCAAAGATTAATATAGAAAGGAGTGACTAAGTAAGAGTAACACCAACCCATACTGTCCTCCAGAATTCACTAAGATTTTTTGCTTTTGTTTTCCTCATGGCTGGTAAAACTAACAGAAAACCTCCTAAAGTAACAATTTCTTGGTGACCTAAATTAATTGTTTGTTGGGATAAGCTAGAGGAGCTTCAAAAGTGGGAAGCTCATGTTGGAAGCAGTGGGGTGGAGCTTCAGGAAGTTGTTGGGTCCTATTTTTATGGAAATGATGTACTGAAACTGGATGAATGACTGAAATATGTCTATAGAGAGAGAATAAAGAAATAAGTGATGGGTTATGGATTCAAGAAATATAATGTACATTTTTGAATGATACACAACTGGTCTTTACAAACCCTGGGTACCAGGTTTTCATGGGACCTAAAATTTTCATGGTAACCAGCGGCAAATGCAGTGATCTGGTTAGTATGCTGCCAGACCACTAAAATTAGAGGAATATAATATAAATGTTTTACCATGAAACACAAAAGCAGCTTAATAATAATACTAATAGTGATGATGATTATAACAATAATAGTCATAATAATCCAAAAATATGTCAGTATTGTGGTGTGATTGTTGTTGAGTTCTGCCATGTAGAACCTATGCTTAAAGACAACATTTATTGTTGTTACATGTTGGTATGTGTATTGAAAGATTTTTGGAGTTTGGACAGTACAAAGCCTTCTCTAAGCTTGCAGATTATTATAATTTTAATACAGAATTAATATAAATTTATTTCCATTTCAGGGACACTTTGTCATTCAGCATATTTCCAGGAAACCAGCCTAGAGCTCGGAGATTCAGTGCAAGCTTCAGTCCAGTTCACAACGCAGGAGTAAGCATTTCAGTTGAACTATATACTTGCTTCAGTTGAAGAGCATAAGTATGCAGGTTGTGTATAAAAATGTAGGTACAAAGTAAGATTCCTCCATTCTCTTGTGTGATGGCCTGCTCTCTTATGTCCAGTGCACAAAGATTCTTCTTGTTGCATTGCACCACTTTATCCTATGCACAAAGGGGGCAGCCATCCAGGCCCCCTGATTTTATGCATCTTACCGCATGAAAATTATGTATGAAGAGTCTTACAGTGCCTTGTTCAGCTTCGAAGTTTGATTCACATATTTGGGCAGCAAGCACACAAAAGAATGTGCAAAGTTCTTTTTTGTCTTTAACATAAGTACCTATACAAATTTGTTAGCATTTTTCTACATTCAAACTAGTGTTATTAAACTATCATTGCTAGTTTAAATGTAAAATTGTTAAGTACCATGTATTGATAAACAGTTTTAAATCTTCTCTTAACTCATGTTTTGTTAATGTAAATAAATGTTGTACTTGTATAAAATGATTAGGAATTTTCTTAGAAAAGTAATGTCCTGGGTTGAGGTGGGGGGCTGGGGTCTACAGCCCACTGTTGCCTTGAAGCAGCCCTGAGAGTACCCCATATATGATTTTTGTAAGGTTGCATTTTCATATAATAATAGAAGGATTTGTGTTAGGTCTTATTTTTAAAATAGGAAACAAATTCACTGACTGCTATTAAAATACTGTTGACTCTTGTTTGGTTTGTCTTAAGATAAATCTTTTGTGATTATAAAAAATAGTCAGCTGTAGGAGGTAAAATGAGTAACCATTCTCTTTTTCCTGTGGTGCCTCTGCGCGTACTGTCAGTCATATTGGTATAGTGATAATGCGGTAGACTTTTGTTTTGTCAGCAACCTCATTAGAATCATGCCTCGGTTCCTGGATTTCCTGACTGAGGCTTTTGTGATTTGTCAGCTTGTTTACGTAATGCCAGTGGCGTAACTTTGAGTAAGTCATGACTGTCTAGTTCCAAATCCTTGCCTGCTTATTCATCATGATCATTCTTGTCTTATCTCATGCCATATGACCTCTTAGATCAGAACAGATTTATAAACACTGGTCAGTAATACTTTTGTCATATGTTTTAGGTGATCTGTATGTATTTTTTCTGATTAAAAAAAAATCAGAATTTTGCTGTCACCTACAGTTTAGATTAGGTTAGGTTAGAATTGGAAGAGGCAGGTGTCTGTGACTTTATTCTCCTCCTTTGCTTTGTTACTTTCTGCATGTCGCTCCTTGCAAGTTCATGTTACGACGTGTGCATATTTACTCAGTTTCATCACACAACTTATATGTTGACTTTCTTTTGTCAGTTACTTTATTTTGCTCAGTGTAGTTTATTAATTGTTTTTATTAATTGGCAGATACTTGTACATATTTATCATTTTGTGTGAATATATTCATATTGTCTTGAGTGCATGCAAGTGTGTCAACTACCTAAACAGTTTTGGTTATGTGTTCAGAGAGTTCACTTTTATATCTCAGTGAATTTTCACCTTTTATTTGGCTTGTAAGATGTCAAAATGTTGGCATCTAATGAATGGTGAATTATGTGTATATAAATTCTCTGTCAGGCTGGCTATATTGGTCTTTTGAAATGCCATTTACTTTCTGATGATCTGGACAGAGCCAGGAAACCATCTGTTTAACAAGTATGTTAAGCATTGCTGCAAAATTTAAAGATATGATACAATTTAAAAAATTACCTCAGCTGTAAGGCCGTGAAGATTTACCAGTACCGAGGCTGCCTGAAACATTCAGTGTAAATGATGAAAGTGAAGGTGTTGTAAATATAACAGTGAAGTTCAACATGGTGTACTGACAAACAATCTATGCAGTGTTGATCAGCTGTTTGAACCATTTTGTTCATGCATAGAACTTCTTTTAATATTTCAGACCTGATCTTGATTTGTCAAAAATTAATTCTGATGTTATGGCTTCAGGTTACAGTGGTTAGAATCTTTTAGTAAAAGGCACAAGGATGTCTTAGTTCCATCATCATCCATCTCTGTTTCCAGCCTGGGGCCGGGTCCGCTCGTTAAAGCCCCTCCATCTCTTCCTGTGCCTCCACCACTCCTCCTCTTCCACCAACTGCCACTGGGCACCTCTCTCCATCACTCCTCCTTTTATCTGCTCCTCCCACCTTCTTCGTGGTCTTCCCCTTGGTCTTGAGCCAGTCACTTTCATATTTGTCTTGCTATTCGCTTCACGTGTCCATACCACTTGGGTGTAGGGTATGACGGGCCTAGTAAGCCGATACCCGAAGCCAAGAAAACATCACTCGAGTTTAAAAGGGTAATAGCCGGACTGCTAAACAGGAGTATTTGTTCCACAAGTGTAAAAAAAATTGAAAACTATGTTGCTGCATGTTGGAAATAAATACACTTCAGTTCCAGTAGCACATGCTGTTGATGCACATCATTGTCAAACATAATGAGTATGATAAATATTCTTGTCATATATCTGAAGATTTGAAAGTGATCAAACTTCTCTGAGATATATGAAATTTTTGTGAATGAGGCAACTGACCAAGGGAAGTCATTACTATAAGAAACCACAGCTACTTCCAGGGTAAATGAATTTAATCAGCCAGCCTTTACTTGGGGGGGGGGGGGGATTCTTGCCACATTACATATGAAGCTTGGTTTAATGAAAAATTTTGTTCAGGCTGTAGATCAAAGTCATAGAGAATTTCTGTACTTAAAACTTTAGGGGTGGGGGAGTCATTTGTTGAAGTACTTCTCAATACCTACAAAGTTATGGGATGCAGATGTTAAAAATTGATTTTCTGAATTCTCACCACAATGGAAAAGTGACTCCAGGGCAAGTGAATCCCCACTTTGTCGCCATATCAGCTGACTTATTGCTGGGCAGTGGTAAAAATATGTCAGAGGTTAAATACAAACATAAATCTTGAGTAGCTAAATTTTATTTTAGTCCAGTATGCTTTTTCTACTTTTGTATTGTTATTGTGTCTTTAAATTTGTATAAATTTAATTTTTTACTCATTCAGAATTGGTGGGTGACATAAATTTATTCTGTGTTAAAATACTATAAAATCCATCCATTTTTTAGATGTGATGAGAAAAGTCCTTTCTTAGTCCACTTTAAGTTGAGAATCAGTTTATATTTTATCCAAAGTATCATTTAAAAATGTGGTTGTGGAAGAATTGTGGTTAAATGTATGCAGTGAGCATGTGTTTATTGTCTTGGAAGGTTAGAGGGAATTATTTTATTTTTGTGTACAGTGTTCTTCAGGGCCACCACGCCTGACACCCCGTGTAAGCCAGCTGAGACAAGAAGAGCGTGTAGAAATGGGAAGGGAAGCTGCCCATGAACGAGAACTACATTCAGCTATGCAGATGTCTCAGTCATGTGAAGACCTGACAATTATGTCTGGTTTGACAAGTTGCAAGGTACAATGCAATGTTGTTACAGTGAATTTAATCAGATCTCAAACCTTTATTTCACTCACTCTGTGGTGCAGGAAATCCTTTGAAAATTATATTGTGTACTCAGCTTGTCGAAGAATAGCCCACACTGAAGGTTCATCACGGTGTTCACAAAAGCCTGCCACCATACTCTATCCTGAGCTAGCTGTATCCAGTTCACCCATTGATTCCTATCTCCCTAAGGTCCCTCTCGTCATCCTCCCACCTACGCCTGTGTCTTCCTAGCGGTCTCCTCCCTTCAGGCCTCCCAACTGGTACCTTGTAAACACCTTTCCCCTACCACATGCATGCCGCATGTCCAGCCCACCTCATCCTCCTCGATTTAATCAGCCTAACAATGTCAGGTGAGGAGTACAGGCCGTGAAGCTCATCAATATGCAATTTTCTTCATGATCCATCCTCCTCCCTTTTAGGTTCAGATATCCTCGTCAACACTCTGTTCTCAGAAACCCTCAACCTGTGTTCCTCCCTCAAAGTGAGAGACCAAGTTTTGCACCCATACAGCACAACAGGCAAAATTACAGTTTTGTGTATTTTGATCTTTAGATTTTTCATGAGGGGAGGACAAAGGATTTTGGACTGAATGATAGCACGCTTTCCCTAACTTTAATCTGCTCTTGATTTCCTCAAGAATGTCAGTCAGACTTGTTAGTGTCGTCCTCAAGTACTTGAATTTTGTCGCATTTTCGAACGATTCATTAGTTGTCCTGAATTCTGACGCTGATACATAATCATACACTTTGGGTTTTCTGCATTTATTTCTAGACCAACATCCCTTCTAGCCCTTAAGGGTGTTTCTGTGTTTGCTTTTACAATATTTATATTGTAGCCCAGCAGATTAATGTCATCAGCATAGACCAAAGGTTGACGTCTCCCATTCAATTAGAAATCGCCCTGATTTTCTATCTTTCCTGGTGGCATATTCCAAGGCAAAATTGAAAAGCAACGGTGATGGAGCATCTCCGTGTTTCGGGAAATTCTGAATAGGAAATGTATCAGACAAATGTTTACCTACACGAATGTTGCTAGAGGTTTTCTTAAACATGTTTTAATTAGCCTGACTAGTTTCTTAGGTACGCCAAATTCAAACAAAAAAATGTGTAAAGAGCTTCAAACCTTTATTTATGAATGCAGATTTTGTGTATAGTTGGTGATGGTGTGTAAGAAAATCTTCCCACTTTTGTTATTGCATGATGCTCTATTTGTGTGACATTGATCTGATTTTTTAAAACAAGTTTTATTTTCTTCAGAAGAAAGAGAATGAAATGGGGAAACTTATGTTGTAAGGAGGATTTGAGGTTATCATGGTGGTGAGTACGAAGATGGCTGTCATCTGGGTTGTAGTGCTGTGCAGTCTGGTATGTTTGCCAGTGTTTCAGAGATCCTTGCTGTATCCATCATCAGGGTGATTAATAAACCATGTGCATGGAATTGGTTTGAGTTATAGGAAACTGTCAGTCAAGGTAGAGCCTTGGCTTGACCAGTGGGGAGTGGAGTCAGGATCGGGCAAGGGCCCGGGAGCCAGTGGCAGAGGTGGGTGGGCCACAACCTGGCCAGCTGGGGAAGGACATGAAAAAGAGAGAGGTCCGAGAAAGCATCCTGTGTAAGGGCTCCTCAGGGTCTGGTCTGGTGGGTGGAGGGAGTTGGGTGGATGTGACGAAGAGGAACAAGGAGAGTGGAATTAAGGATTGGCCAGGGCCGAGTGGTGTCCTGAAAAAGGATTGTAGTGGCCGTGTTGGGACTGGCAGTGCTGTATCATATGCTTCCTACTTCCTTTGAGAGAGTGGATGATTGGCTCAGGTGAAGGTCATCCTCCCTGTTCATGTTGTTCAGATATAACTTGATCTCATTGGCCTCCCTGATCATCTGGTCCATGTATCTAGATTTGGTGGGCAGGATCGTGATGTCCTGGAGTTGAATGCGATGGCCCAGGTTGATGCTGTATTTGGCAATGCTGGATTTGTCTGGATGCTCCAGACAGACATGGCGCTGGTGCTCCTTGACCCTGGTCTTGATGGAATGGTTGGTCTGCCCAATGTAGACTTGACCACACTCACAGGGCATACTGTACACACTAGGAGTCTTGAGTCCCAAGTCATCCTTCACAGTCCAAAGGAAATTGGGGATATTCTGCAGGGAGGCCCACAGACTTGATGTTGCGCCTGGACAGCAGCCTGCTGATGCGGTTGAAGGTTGTGTTCACATAGAGCAGGAAGGCAACCAAGGCGGTTTTCTCCGGGGGTGGTGTGACTCTCACTGGAGAGTTGTGAGACCGTCGAATCTGTCAGTCACTGTAGCTGTTCTGCATGATATTACATCCAAAATATGTGTAAGTATTGGCAATGTAGAGACAGTTGTTCATGAACACTTGGTGTTCAAGGAAGTGTGCTGACGTTTTACCAAAAGGCACAACGTGTTTCTTTGTCTGCCAAACATCTGAACTGGTTTGAACTGGAGGGAAACACATTTCTGCGGTGAATAGTGACTTGTGACAAGACATGGACGCACCACTTCACTCCATAATCAAGGAGGTCCTATGTGGAATGGCACCACAAAGGATTCCTGCCACCCAGAAAGTTCAGGACAGTCTGTAGCTGGCAAGATCATGGCAAGGGTCTTTTGGGATTCTGAAGGGTGATTCATATTAATTTTCTGACACCTCTTGCAGCAGTTAATGAACAGTAACTTGCTTCTTAATGCAGTGCAGTTTGCACGGAAATACTTGGCAAACTGTCAAAGGAACTCTTCATGCTGCTTAACAGTGCACTTTCACATGTGGCAGATTTGACAATGACACTGGCAAAATGTGGCTGGGAAATCTTAAACCACCTTCCCTACAGTGTGGATTTAACCCCTAGTGAATTGGCTACATAGTCATCTGGCATCTTTCTGTGCTTCCCACATGAGTGCCTTACAAAAATCTGTTCGTATAGAGGGACGGTATATTGAAAAAGAGTAATAGTGTGGTGATTCTGATGTGTGTGTGTTTTGTGTGAGGTCAACCCTGAACCATCCTTATGTTGTCATGCAGTTTCATTTCTCATTTTTACTTTGGTACATGAAATGCGAAGTAGCTTCTATGTTTAAAGCACAATACCATGGTGGTCAAACCACCATACTTTGCATACCTTTGGGTTAGGTATAATGGTTACATTATTGCATGTAACTTTGGCTTTCGGAGACAGCCGTGTCAAATTTTTGGTGTTAATCGGCGCTCTGGCAGACATTGCAGTTGCCATCTTTAAAGTAGGTCTGAGGTGTCCCAGTTTGCATGTGGCCATGTTTATTTAAAATGAAAGTCATGTGGATAAGCCACATGTGAATAATCCATACATGGATAATTGGGAATTTATTGTTATAATTTCTGGAACCCTGTTGTTTTCTATACTGTCTTCACCATTATTCTGTATATTTAATAATTCCTTAAACTGTTCTATCCATGTCTTAATATATGTAAAGTAAAGTTTGTCCCACTATACGCCATGTAGGCGCTTGGGGGGAGTGGAGGTATAGCTCCTCTCTTCCTTGACCTCGGCACTAGATGGGGGTGAGTGGTCAGCATCACGCCCCGGCCGGCTTTACCCCCGGGAAAGGACCACGGTACCCATTTTAGAGGAGGCTGGGTGGGCTCCAGAGCCGGTCTGGACGCAGAGGCTAGAGGAAAAATCCTCTGCCCCCGTCGGGGATCGAACCCCGGTCGTCCAGCCCGTAGCTAGTCACTATACTGACTGAGCTATCCCGGCTCATGTCTTAATATATGTCGTATGTTAATATGACTGAATTCTTTTTCATTTCAACTTATTCCTCATTACTGCATTTGATAACATCTTGTTTCCTTTATAATCTCTTTCTGATCCATCACATCATTTTCCCCATGTCCTTTCTTCTCTAATTTAATTCCTTGATCTAGTCTTTTCAAATTCTCTTCTTTATTGTCAGTTCTGTCATTGAGCCACTCCCTCCAGGCTTTGTATGTCCTCATTGCAGTTTCTTTTATTCTGTCTTTCTGCCTTAAGTCTGTTCTATTCTTCTTTCACTAATTGTAATTAATTTTGGGTAATTTGGTGTTTAATAACTTTATGAATTTTTCTTTATCATTCCATCTTTTAATATTTTCCTTTTGGTATAAAATTGGCTTTCTGTCCATCAGAAAATTCTAACATTTTTTAATTATTCAGCTTCCTTAATGACCATTCAAAGTCAGAAATGTTTTACCAGGGCATTTCCTTATGGTAAAGTGTTCCACCCACCTAGAAAACAAATCTACTCAAATGTAACTCCATCTGGATTGTGGTTTCATGAACATTCTTCAGCCTGGTAACAACTCTGTGAAGATATTCCGACCAACATCAAAGAAAGGGAAGAATTTCTTTTCAGAAACCAGAAAGACACCTAATAGGTTTGAAATAAGATTAATATTGTGCAGGAATATTACCACCTGAAACAATTGTGGCATCTCTGCATTTTACATTGGACAGTTGCCCCTGCCAACTGCTGCAACATCTATGACACAAACATGGTGGCTGCTGATGTTCACAGTATGCACGTGTTTGTAAATGGTGTAGGTAACAAGGCAATCCTTGCACTGTGACCATTTTGTCAGCTTTTGTGCATCCCATTCTTCTGATGTGACAGTAGATCTGTGCTTACATAACACACAATATCTTACTCAGTGGAATCTCATGAAAATTACCTGGTTCCAGAAAATGTCTGCCCAAATGGCAAAATTGTAAATCTGGTGGCCATAGTTAAGGCCTTCCTATAGATCTCAGGTCTCTTTTCTTTGAACTTAGCTAGGGTACTGTCCTCGGACATGGTCTTTTAAGCACCTTGGTCAGGGCTTTGTGCCGTGTGGCAGGTCCAGCCAAGATTGTGAGCCCTCCTATAGTACTGTTGTACCTGGCCTTGTGGGGTATAGCCGGCCAAGAGCCTGTATCTCCTTTCTTAATTGCTTTCCATGAGTGTGTGCACAAAAGTAACTGGATGGGAAATCTCCATTCAGCCATGCAGCCACAAGAAAGTTTCATCTGTGACAACACCACAGCTCAGTCATATGAAAAACAGGACCGTTCTTTGTCTGCCTCTTGTACCTTTCAGGCTGTAAAACTATTCTGCCATCTGCCACTGGCTCTACGAACTGTTTGTGCCATCTTCTATCAACGGCCATATGAATGAACTATTTTTTATTACTCCATTGTATGTGCCTTTGAAACTTTTGTGTGCTGTGCAGCATACACCTTTCCAGTCTTGTTATTTTGTTTGCAGACAGAGCATTTGGAGAATAGAAGGACAGAATCTACGCGAATGGTTCATCAGCTCCCACCATTACACCTCAGTCTTCCCATTTGCCCCCCAGTGTGCTCTTCTCCTTCGCCGACACGTCCTGGCCTGGGTCGACAGTCTTATTCTCCTGGTATCCATAATATGTCGTGGAAAAGCCTTTCGCCCAGCCCTACAAGAAAAGCCTTCACAACAAAGTAAGTGTTTGAACACTTATTATATAAATACACACACAACTATAGTCCTTTCTGTCTGAATAAGAATCATTGCATTTTAAATTTTAAATCCATGCATTTGTGTCATTGTGCAATCTCATCTTTCTTAAAGATCATAGTTTTGTCAACTTAAGACTGTTAGAATGTGTTAGAATTGCCAGGAATAAAGCAGATTTGCAAGTAAAGAGATCGGTTTTTGAATGGATTCAATCATACATCTGATATGCATTCGTACATGCCATTTTATGCTTGCAGGAACTCTATCAGATTATCATGTGAAAATGTTGATTGCTATATACAACTTTGGCTTTAACCCTTTTATGTGTATGCACTTACATTTAAATTGAAGGGGGCTAAATATAATACTATCATATTAACCAAAACAACATAAGAAGATTTGGAAACTGGTAGGGACTGAAAAGGAAACTGAAAGCATTGCATAACATGGAGCTTTATAATTTGTACTTTTCATCTAAGATTGCTGGGATGTATAAATGAAGGAAATGGGGGTGGCATCAAGCATTAGCACGAATGTATTCAGAACACTTCTTACATTCTTCTTGATAATGTCATGGGAAGTGACTCTTTAGGGTGTATTAAAAATAATGCTTAAGGAAATTAGTTGTGAAGCTTTGAACTAATTCAGGATCAGATGGATAGTGAAGGTAAGAATTGATTGACGCTAGTGTGGGTTGTGAAGATGTGAATAAACTCAGGATATATTGCTTTATGATTATGTAAACTACCACAGGATAGACTGGGCTGCAAAAGAACGTAAATTGGCTCATATTTGGGTTATGAAGCTGCAAATTGGTTCTGAATAGAGTGGGTTGTGAAGATATGAATTTGTTCAGGATAGACTGAGTAGTGAAGATACAAACTCTTTCAGGATAGAGTGAAATATATCTAAATCTACCCAAAATATATATCTTTGTTATTTGTCTCTGCTTGCAGACGTAGCCAGAGTCCCATTGCCATACGACCTAGCTCTCTTGGTCCAGTGAAGCGAAAGTTTGACTTGGAAGAAGAAAAAACGGACCAGTATCTCTCTCCACCAGCAAAGCGTCCAAATAGCTTCACTGTGGACAGGGGTGGGCTTCTCATGGCCCATTCAAACAGGTGGGCATAAAATGTCTTCACAGTGATCTATTATGCTGTTTTTGATTGAGTCTGCATTATAACATTTGCCATTAAATAGGGGGCATTTCCAGACCCTTGAGGTGGCATTACTGTTGTCTTTGATGACCCCAGATAGGAATGTTTACCATTCACTGCAGATATTCAGTTTGTTCATCTTAATTGGATCCCTTGTGACATCATGGTACATCCTCCAAACATGGAGGGTATCTACAGGTATAATAAATAGGCAGTCAGTAAATGGTAGATCTCTAGCTTTAGTGTAGGACAGATGGGCTAATGACTCTCTTATCGTAATAAACTAGCATGTTATGAAGTGTTACACTGGATCTCAGATTTGAGTGAAGACTGTTGAACCTTCAGATTCCGTAATATACAGAGAATTTCTTTTACCACCTGAGTGACTTGGCAACTTGTCAAAGAGGTAGTTGAGCTTTGCACGACATTATCAATATCAGTTGAGATATGGTCACTGTTGCAAGACTCTGCAATAGGAAAGTGTGCTGAAGACTTGACTTTTTTGTAATACTTTTCCTAATTTACCAGTAGTTGAAGATTTCTGTCTTTGGGTTGTTGTGCCGTGTAGTATGGTAAATATTTACCAACATTTCAGAGATCATACTGCCTCCGTCCTCGCCCTGATGATGGAGGCAGTATGACCACTGAAACATTGATAAACGTCTACCATACTACACGGCGCAACAACCCAGAAGACAGCAATCTTCATACTCGCCGCTATGAAAACCTCAAATCTTACATTACCAGTATTTTCTCTCTCTCATTTAACACAAGGAAAATAAATTATGGATACTTTTTTTCATGTGTGTGTATACACACACACACACACAATTTTTATTTCTGATCTGATAACTTGCACATGATTGTAATTGGTTTTAATACCTTGTGCAGATGTATTGCACGTGTGTTTGAGATAATTTTTTATTTTGTGAAGTTACAACACATCTTGACTTTCATAAAACAAAGGAGTTACGTATAGACTGTTTGTTGTTTTCTGTTATGGAAGCCTCAAGATGAGGGCTGAAACATTAAGGGATCAAAACCTGAAAAAGATAAAGTCTATTTGTTTATACATGCACGCAGGCACACAAAGGTTTTAGGCATAAGGTTTTATGGTTTAAAAAAATGAGGATAAGGATAATTAATATGAACACCGATATTTAAACGTATAGTGATTGACTACAGACTGGATGATCGGAGTTCAATCCCTGATGGGTAAGAGGACTTTTCCTCTAGCCTCTGCATCCAGACTGGCTGTGGGACCCACCCAGCCTCCTTTTCAATGGGTACTAGGATACTTTCCTGGGGTTAAAGCATGGCCAGGGCGTGACAGTGACCAGTGCCAAGGTTACGAAGAGTAGGAGCTATACCTCCTCTCCCCACAAGCACCTACATGGCATACAGTGGGACAGCTTTTACTTTTTTTATTTGCTATGGCATTATCTCTTCTCCATTACATGTTTTAAAATTGTTATCAGATTGGATGCAACATCGAGTCCACTGCCTGGATCCCTCAGTTCTGTTGGAACTCCTGAGTCACTTTCAAGTGCAGATTCTCCTGGTTTCACATTCCGACCAGTTGACAGCCCTTCTCCGGGACGCCCCATTTTGCCAGTTACCGATGAGCCCATGCATGAAGAACGACAGCCAGAACTGTCAAAGCAAGATCAAGTTATGACCTCTGTAGAACATAATCCAAGTTAATCTCTTACTTCAGTGTTTTCTTCCTTGCCATGCCTTCATGGCTGGCTTCTAGTCGTGACTTGCAAGTCCTTTCCTCAGACTCATGTAATATATTCTGTTACTATTGTTGTTTAATGCTTTATCTGTATCAACATCAGGTGAACTGAACTGTTTAGATTCTAGAATGTATACTATTGAATATGTATTTTAAATTTTATTCAGTGACTGTTGGGGAAACTAATGTTCAGAATTTTGGGAATGTTTTATTATTATTTTAAATATGTGGTTCTCTACAGAATGTAATCTTCGAGCCTTACATTCAATCAAGAAGTGACCTCCTAATTCATTGTTATGGAAATCTGTATTTGGAGGATAAAGTACCTGAAGGTATTACTAATACTAAATACAGTAAAATCTTTGTATAATGAATACCAGCATAACAAAATTTTCAGTATAATGAAACTGTTGTTCACCCCCTATCAGAGCATCATATCCTGTTGTGAAAAACATTTTACTGTAACAGATAACGGTATAGCAAAATTTCATAAAAATATCAAAAAAAAACCCTTCCCCATCGAAACAGAATTTGTTTGATAATGTTTATCCTTTCCAAGTTTTATATGAACATATACACATTCCTGTGCCAGCAACACAAGCAGTGTTTCAAATTAAACAACCCCTGTTGTTTTTTCAAACAGTTTATTAAATGTGCACTAGATGCAACAAGCATACATGCATCTATGGTGCTGTAATTTAGATTTCTGTTCATTGAACTTTAAGATGAAAATATTTTGATGGTAGCCCTTGTAATATTGCCATTTAATGACCAGGCTAATGCCAAAGTGATGACGTCTGCTGTGAGCAGGATTCTCACCAAAGCAGCTAGCAGTGTTTAACAAGTGATAGCTGATGTGTGATGATGGCTGTACATTTATGCCAAAGAAATCAAACTGCTGGTTTGTGAAAGTGTTGGGAACAAAGTAATCATTGCGTACTGCAGGTTTTATAATTTGCATGAATGTAATATTTCAATGAAGTATTCATGCTCAATCAGCCTTATCAGATGACCATAAAAACCAATGTTTTGAGAGCAGTCTTGATTCTCATTGACAAGGATCTGATATGTCTGCGGAGCCCATGATGTCCCACATATATACTTGCCTGGACTGGTTGCTGTCAGACCGGGCGGCCAGTGGCGCTTGTGTGCCTTGGCTTAGCTTTGCCATTGGTGCGTGTCCAGACCATTTGAGTAGATTGATTTCTGGACTCCATGTGTGGCTAAGAGTGAACCCTTTACCTCTGTTAAAGTTTTTGGGATGTAGCCAGATCTCATTGGCTTCCCTCACAAAGAAAATCTGTGTACCTGGAAGCTGTCCCTGGCATGGAAATATCATTGAAAGGATGTGGTAGATTGCTACAGCTCACCATATTGATTTCAATGGTATCTTCATACTGAGGATAGCTAGATCTCAACAAGTTTAATAGAGACAAAGGGTTCACTCTGAGCCACACATGGTATCCAGTAATAAATGTACTCAAATGGTCTAGAGATGCACCAGTAGGACTGGAAGGCGAAGCAGAGCTCGGCATGTGGCTCCACCCACTAACCCCATTCAACAGCAACCGATTCAGGTAGGTGTATATCTATGTGGGACGTCCCGGGCTCTGCAGACGTGTCAGATCTCTGTTAATGAGAATCGAGACTGCTCTCGAAACATTCGTTTTTTACAGCCACCTGGATGTGGCTGATTGCCTGTGAAGACTTCATTGAATTTAGTTGCTTTGAAAGCTATGGATCATGCAACATAATATTTAATTGTTCTTAAGTAGACACAGTTACTGTTGATTTTAATGCCTTGCAGACGGGATGATTCACTGGATGATGCAATAATCCACTACAAACAAACCCCTTATACACTGACAGGTGACAGTTTCATTTGGCAGAAAAGCTGAAATGTTGCTTTTGAAACATATATCACTGAGTGATCATTTTAAAGTAGTATCCCTGTCGGAGTGAACTGTGTCTGTTGAACTTCATGCCGTTCATAAAAGTGATGTCTGCTGCCTATTGGTTATTGCCTGTTGCTTTGCTGTGAATCTTATCCTAAAGTAGTTCATTTCCTAATGGAAGATGCTGACCTTGTTTCTGCATTCACATATATGCATGTCCGATGGGTAAAACCAGCATCTGGCTGCAGGAGTCCTCAACTCTTCTGACTAAACACAAATTGCTTCCTGAATTGTGTTTATACTATTCAAGACATGCTTGTGACATCACTTCTTGATCGGTTTTCCTATCCTTAGCTGTCAGCTCTTTATTTGAACTCCAAGTGCGGAAGACATTCTGGTGGACTAAGCAAGAGGGAAAAGTGGCAACGTGCCAGGCAAACACGACTGTGTGCCAATGGTTTTAGAGGCAAAAAAAAACTGGTTAGTGGGGTCAATGAACAGAAAATCATTTAACTACCATAATTCACGCAGTACACAATACGTTGCAGAATAATGTGATTAATGATGGTACTATGTCAGTTTTGGATTCTGTGGAAGAAGATATTTTGGAATAAGAATATGATGACAGTGGTGATGAAATTGGTGGTAATCAAGCATCTTATCTTAAAAATAGCACATCAGATTGTAAACAAAGTGAAAGGAAAGCTTCTCCAATAGTCAGTAAGTGGTGTGATGTGAAATGTAACCACATTAGTAGTTTGTACCAAATTTCGTCAAAATACTTCGTGTGTGTGCGCTTGTGCGAAGATTGCACAATAATTTACATAATCATGTAAATGGTAGGTCATTCAAGTTTATGTTGTAATAGCAAGAATGTATGAACAATTGTTTTATACTCACTAATATCATGAACAGGCAATGTGTCAAATATTTGAGAAAAAAGCATTGGTATTTGTGAAAATAATAAATCTTAAGTTATTGATTTCTTTTTATTGCCTTTCAGTATAGCAAACTTTCATTGTAACATAATTTTCTGTCCACAAAAGTATGTGATACCAGATTTCATTGTATGGGGCCAGTGCATTGCCAGCTATGTGAGAGACTGAATCGTGTTGCATTTGTTATCATGTTTTTGCAGATATATGTTAAGTATTTGGTATCATATAGTGCTGTGAAGCACGGGTGTCAAATGAAATTGCCCTAAAAACATATTCAGTAAGTATGAGCACTATTCATTCATTGGAGGCAGGTTTTGTGAGATTTAGATGCGTGTTAGTGTTGCAAAGGACTGCGAGAAGCTGTGCCATACTGTACCACGACAGGATGGTTGTGTGCCGTTCTTTACTTTCTCTCCCACTTTGAATGGCACGTACATGCCATGGTACAGTGTGGCAGAGGTACATGTCCACCGCCTTCTGGCAACAAGACTAACATGCATTTGTCCTGTGCATAACCTGGATTTTTATGAGGTATTATTGTAGTTACTAAACGTGTTTGTACATGAATCCTAGTGTTTCACGCCACTGTACAGCAGTTTCTTACTGATAACAGTACAGAGTACTGCATTATTGCCATTAATTTTTGAATGGCTTCTGTATGTAAGCTTTAAACATACATAATGCAAGAAGTGTGAATGCATATCAACTAAATTGATATTTGGGACCATCAACTTTGAATTTTGATTCCATTGAGAACCAAAATATTTTCTGCAACACTGAATTAACCTGATTAGTATTTATCCAATTTGGTATAACAGTTTCATTTGCTTTTATTATCATACTTCAAAAAAGGAGAGGTGTGTGTTTTTTGTGAATTTGACAGAAAATGTTGCTGAATCACATCAGTGATGATGAAACAAGCAGAAAAGTGATTTTAGCAAACAGCTCACGCACTATTATGTTAGTTCTACTTTTAATATTATGTCCTCTGCTGTTGCAATAATTTCCTCTTTTAATATAGAGTAATAATTAACAACTTGAACGAAGTGTCATTAAGTTTTCTCTGTTATGGTTGCAAAATGTTACTGATTTCATCAATGCTGATGCCACGCTATACACAGTAAGTCATACTTTTCAGTAGAGCTGAAAAGAATGAGCATTAAAATTCTGCATACTGTTAGAAAACATGAAGTTCCTATGTTTAG
Source organism: Zootermopsis nevadensis (assembly GCF_977971745.1). Classification (NCBI taxonomy): domain Eukaryota; kingdom Metazoa; phylum Arthropoda; class Insecta; order Blattodea; family Termopsidae; genus Zootermopsis; species Zootermopsis nevadensis. Next base: position 2,841,206 of record NW_028259154.1, read on the forward strand.
TTTTACAATATATTTGTTACCGCTGGTTGGTTGTCTGTGAGATTATTCATTCATTGAAAACACCTTGTTCATATGCATCATGTCTTTTATTACATTCTTAACATATTAAAGATTTAGATGTGATGAAGATTATCTGTGAGCCTGCCAAAGTTGTAAACTGGATCTTAGAAATGAATAATTTTTTACATATTAGATAATACATAACCGTATGTCATTGACACAGAGTGCTTGAAGATATATATAAAGTGCAATCTTCTAGTAGACTAGCGATTCCCAAACTGTTCTGTGGACCCTGGGTTACTTGAGAGGTTCCCCTGGGTTTCATTCATTATGATCAGCTGTTGAATTTGAAATTCAGGAAAGTTTCTAGTTACTGCTGCTACCAAGATGTGAAACATAAAAAATGTCAATTACAGAATTTATACATTATCAGGTTATCTTTTACCAAGGTAAAGTGAATGCCCATGGGTTGGATGTCTGGGATTTGATTCCTGGCTGAGGCAGGAATTTTGATGAGGTGATTAATCTTTGACCTTCTTGTTAGTAATATTAATTAGAGGTATTTTAATTTGTTTCTTCTAATTCATGGTTTGGTGCATAAAAGTGCATTCTCAAAGACTAGTCCAAAATGAAATGAAAATAAGTATTTTAACCATTAAAAATTGTACCTGCCATTGACACAATGGATGTAACGAGAGGTGTCGCCTAACATGATGGCCTGCAGCAAAAAATGAAAGTGGGATATTTGCACGTGACGTATTTTTGGCTCTTTTAAAAACATAAATATGAACATGGTGTGATGACTAAGCTTTGGATAGATGCCCCACTTTAACATACCTTCGGGTCAGTTAGTTGAATGAATGTGGCTGTAACAATTGGTTCCATTATATAATACATGATAATTTTTATTTGTATTAAGTACTGTATAAAAACTAGCACGTTGTGTTTTGTGTGTTTATACATGATGTGTCAAAAATGCTGGAAACATTGAAGTATGTTGTTCACTGGATCTTCACCACTTTGTGCTATGCTGTATTTTAGTATCATCCAACATCTGTTACATTTGTTGGAACTGGGTTAAGTATGCCTATTCCAGCATGATTTCTTGTATGTAAGACAACAGAAGTGTTGTTGGGTCCATGGACATGTACAAGTGAGAAACATAAAATTATGCTCACTTAACAAGAGAGGGTATTGTTAAGTATATTATGCAGCCTTGCGTTAGACCCTGTAAATTAAGAGCATATATGAAGACGTGCATTTTTGGTATCACATATTGAGAGCTTCCAGTTATGTGGCTTGCTGATACTGTATGCCTAGGGAACTACGTATACATGTATTTTAAATGTACTACTACTAAACAGTGGCATATTATTTGTAGAATAATACTGTTCTCAGACAGTAACCCTTTAAACACCAAATACTCCAATATTTGTCTCAATGGTATGCCAAGTTTAAATGTCCACTGCACAGTTAATTATACAGAATTATATTTATAGTTTTTTTTGTGAGATTACAGGTTCTTATGGTGACAAACATGAAGATGGTTGTCTTCTGGAACGTTTTACAAGTACGGTAAACACTGACTGACACTTCAGAGTAACTTATTGCTTCCTTCAACGGGGTAAATCAATCGGACAGAAATACATGTAGCTGAACAAGTTTTGAATTTACATGTACTTACAACCGAATGTGCGAACAGATTTAATTTATTTTCAGTGATACTTCGAAGGCAAATTTTACCACAATGGCTTGGTCTTATGAGTCCCGAAACATTTTACGTGAGTAGAAATGTTCTTTCTCAGATGCGAGGAACGTATAATGTGTCTATCTAGAGTTAAAAACTCAGTTATTTGAATTTAAAGTTTTAATTTCATTACTGAAATCAACGAATACTAAAATGTGTATCCGATGAATGAAGATGTCTTGGTATACATAATTGTTCTAATTCAATTAGTTTGTTTACACCTCGCCATTGCGTTTACTTGTTTAATATACTTTAGTGGCAGCCCGACGCACAGTGCTGCGTTGGAATTATACACGTATAGGTTAATTATATAAGGCATGCATGACCTATCGTTCTAGAGCTATTACCCGTGCCAGTGGTAAACAGAATGTTGGTGTTATCTGTGCCAGTAGTATAGTTTTTGTATAGTTGTGTAATGTTACGGAGTGCGTGTTTGTTCAGTTTAACAGTTGCTGTTGTTATTTATTTTGATTTGTAAGTACTAATCACAATTAGTTTTTGTGGGGTTAACTTCGTACTGCATTTGAATGTCAAACGTAAAGGAAGACAAATGTAGCAATAGTCGGAAAAATATAACTACTCATGAGGCCCACCTTAGCAGTCATTAAGCAAGTCATCTTGAAATTTCCAGATCCAGCATTATCTTCCATGTTAATCATAATCACCGTCGTAGTATCCTTAGGATTACACCCTAAAAACGAAAAAGAAAATTCTGCTTTGTCAGGTATTGAACTCAGTTGTCCAGCTTGTAGCACGATCACTGTACTGATTCAACTATTCCAGTGTCTATTTAACCATAAATTTAAGGTCCAAAGGTTAGTGTGTCGATTTTGTGTTCCTGGTGAATTAATATTTGCCTTGGGAAGTAAGTATATCTTACAAGAAATGAATGCTAATTCTGCTTATCTGTAATTTAATAGTAGAAGAATCTTTCCATCCTTTGGTATTCATTCCTGTGACTGCATACGAACAGGTGTACTAAGCCAAGTTATTTTCTTCTTCTTTTTCTTGGTACAGAAGTCAACAGAAGAGAAACACAAGGACTTGTACATAATTGTCTAATTGGTGGTCTTCGCAATGTATTCACTGTTTATGAAGAGAGTAACAAGAATGGCATTAGCAACAAAACGTGAGCAGTATTGAGAACAGTGTTAGACCTGTTGTCACTTGAATTGTTTTATTAATATGTGGTCACACACTAAATGATGTATGCACAGGGATTTGGAAGTGGGGAATGACATATTTTTCTTTGGAGTAGAAACCAGCCAAAACCTCTAAGAACCTAACAGTTTTTTGCCCTCAAGGTTTTATGTTTTAAAGACTAACAAAAATATTTCAGCATGCCACCAATTAATGGAATGAATTACATTCTTTAAACTTTAAAGGCCCAGGATATCTTTAAAGATGCAGCACTGGTATCCCTAGTGTGCCCACTGTAGACTTTAAGACATTTCATGCATCACATCATGTAACATGGCTTTGTGAATGTTATATTGGGTTCTAATCAATGAAGACAATGTCAGTGTGTGTACTCCAGAAGGATGACCATATAACCTTCAAAAATTTCCTTGTTAAAAGACCCCCTTTCCTTCCTTTATGTAACTGCCCTTAACAATTGACAGCTAAGATTTGTAAGTGGGAATTAACTTCTTATTTCTGGCTATACTCTGTAACTTTCAAATAAATATTGAACACAAGGCTGTAAAGTGTTTCAATAACTTGATTTGAAAGGGCACTATTGTACTACTGATTTCACACTGATAAATGATAATGAAATATTGTTATATAATGTGTTTTTTTTAGGTTGATATAACTTCATTTTTACATTGCAGTTGCAAAGACATGTTTGTGTGCTTTATGTAGGGATTTTATTTAATTAAAAAGTTCTTTTAGTAATTTTCTTGTGCAATTTTGGGTTTTGCTAGAACAACAATTTCTGGAAGGGTTGGTGTTATTTATTTGCATTCTAGTATGTGCCTCCTCTGATTAAGTGGTTCATTTCACCATACATTTGCCATTGATGTGTGGTCTACTGTTATGGTCAGATGTCTGTTGTATATTTGCATCAGTTTTCTCATTTATATTATCTATAAATAAACAAATAAATAAATAGCAGTGTAACTGATTGTTTCCATGGACCGGTAGATCACAGCGTCCACTATGATGTGGCTGGTCACACACTGTAGCCCATCCCGGACCGTGTGTAGCTGGTGGGATATGTTGGGTGTTTGGGATTTCTCAGGGGTATTTGCTTAGCTCTGCTAGTCGGTAGGTAACGACTCAGTCTCATTTGTTGTTACGGCCAGTTCGTAGCAAACCAATCAACTACTTTATTAAATTCCACAATCCTCTCACAAATCACTGCCACCTCCGCACGTACGTCCACCTCTCCCGAGCTCACAAAAGTGTTGTGTGTCTCAACAGTCGGCAAAATCCCTCTTATACCGTAAACACATTTATGGTTGGACAATCAAATTTCAAACTTTGCCCCAATAGGGAATGTAACATTAACTCCTATTGGCGTGGGTCCAAGTTCAGTCCGACAAAAGCACGACAATGAGTGGATAATACTAAGCCTTATGACCTAGCACATAAAAGTTGGATTAATTACAAGTACGGAATTAACATAAACCAATAAAGGGATTGATGAGTGGTTACAGCAGGTAACTTGAAAGGTCACTGTTTGAGTATAGTATGAGGACTGTATCTAGACCAGGATTCAGGAGAGAAGTTTGTAAATGAGGAGTGAACTGTTTGGAACATGTTTTATCTGATTCAAAAGAGAAATGATCATAATAGCTTGTGGATGATACATCAAAAGCAGAATTAGCATTATGCATGTTTATAAGACCCAGTGTTGAATAGGCTCATTATGCAGCACCTGATACCAAGGATTCCTATTCCATTGAATACTCCAAAGTCTTCCTTGTGTAGTTTCTGGCCACATTTTTATTCGAGGAGTAAAATCTGTACTGCAGTCAGTATTACATCCTGCAAGCAACTAGCAGCCTTTCACAAGTAGCGGCCATCAGTGGTAGTACATCTTGGAAGTATTATGAATTTAAGTGCATACACTTCTCAGCTTCCACAGACAATCCTACTGCTGCTTTTTTCTGTTGGTGGCACAGAGGGGTGCGGGGATGGTTGTATTAGCAGCATAATATTATAATATAAAAAGAAATATATCTTGAATAATTTCTTTAGATAACAAAGATGACTGGTACTGTTCATCATGCACCAGTAGCTCTTCTTGTGCCGTCTATAGAGAATAGATGCATTGAAAACTTTTATTTCTTTGAAACAGGAAAATTGTTTATTGTGATGCTGTTTGGCATTACAGAAGGAATGCCAAAAATTTTGACTCTAGGGCCCTCAAAAGAGAGAAAATGGGCAATACAAGTAGAAATCATAGCAGAATCACAGCAATGTGCTGGAAAGACAACATAGCAAGTACAGCTGTAGCTGTAAGGAGTTTTTTGTGTGCATAATTCTCTGAAGTTCAAAGTAGTGCAAAGTACAGAACACATGATGCTGATACAAATGGCAGGATCGGCAAGAGGTCTGGCATAGGTCACAGAACTTATGTTAACAGAAAGCTTTTATTTACTTCTCATTAATTATCTTATAATGCAATTGAATATTATAATACGTAAGCCATATGGAGTGAAATGGCCCGCTTGCAATTCAGGAAAATTCACAATGTATTCTGTGTTTACATTTTCAGAGAATCAAAATCTGATTCAAATAGCCATGCTAACTACAGCTGCAGAAGAACCAAGGACACAGTTCAAAACATTAAATATAACTGTGCCAAATCCATTTGTTTACCATGTTGAACTCAACAGACCCAAGAAATTAAATGCAATGAATAACACTATGTGGCTGTAAGTAAACATGTATATGTATGTTTATATAACAATAAAGCAGAGTCTTTCTTGAGATAGTGCCAGGAGCTCACCTAGTCAAGAAATTGCCCACTTTAATAGAACCAGGGTGTTCATTATTGTGTCCACAAAAGTCCAATGAGCCAGATGAATTCAGTCCACGTCCTCAAATCATGTGTCCCCTTAAAATGTGTATTAATATTATCTTCCCATTTCTGCATAGCTCTCTCATGCGGTCTGTTCCCTTCAGATTTTCAAACCTAATGTTTAAATACACTTCTCTCATACATGCTACATATCACACCCATCTTCATTGTTTTGATCATCGTAATAATGTTTGGGGAAGAGTACAAATTATGAAGTTCCTGTTTATGACATCTCAATGCTCTTGTTAGTTCATACCTCTTGGTTTTAACATTCTCTTCATTAACCTGTTCTAAAACACTCTCACTCTGTGTTCTTCTCTTAACTATTTGAAGCCCAGTGTACCACCTGCTGTAATATTCACAGAGTATGTTTATGGGTTTTGTATCTTTCTCAGAGTAGACGTTTGATGTTTGTAATGGCGACCTGTTATTTTTTCTTTGAGGTAGGGAGTGAATGTTTACATGTTATTTAGATGTACTCTAGTTTCAAAGGGTCAAGGTTAGAGACCAAGATTCATACCCACGCGAAACAACAGTTTGTTTATAATGTGCAGTAAAATCTTCATTATCCATTTCTGTGGTAAAAGATTTGCTTTCTTTGTATCCCGTATAAACTTAATGTGTGTTTATTTTTTTTTTATTTGTAGTGTTCTGTCTGACGACAGGTCCATATATTATGAACAGGATCCTTCCAACCTCTTCAGGTTGTCAGGGACCTGCTCATACATATATACATTCTTGGCAGAGATGATCAGAAGTGGTTTGCCATTGCCTTCTTCTGTGTGTGAATGGAGTAATTGTTGGGATGCCACGGAGAAACTGGGGAAGCCCCCGGAGGAAAACTCCGTGATGCCTAGATGAAAAGTTAATTTTTTTTGTTCAGTACATTTTTTTACTAGCTGACATTTATTCAGAGTCTATTTAATGTACAAGTTTGACCAAGTCAGGACAGAATTTTACTGTAAAATTGGTGGTGTTGCCCTTGTGCTTTTTCATATTTTGTTTTGGTGGAACTTGATGACTTCAATACATTCACTACTGAAGACAAAAGGAACGCTAGCAGATTTAGTTGGATGTTGCTAATGAAAATTTATTTTCTGGTAGTTGAATATGAAGTTTCCACATCATTAATACGAGGCTCGTCCACAAAGTAAGTTTCCCTGGGGCCGTTTACAGAAACAAAACACAATTTCATGGAAATATTTATTGCAACAGATACAGCAAGTGTCCAGCTATTTTTCAACATATTCGCCACCGGAATTGAGACATTTGTCATACCGTGGGACCAACTTTTGAATACCTGCGTCGTAGAAGTCTGCCGCCTGGGATTGGAACCACTGTGTGACAACCATCTCCGCCTCTCTGTCATTCTCAAAACGCTGACGCTGACCGGACAGGAATTTCTTGAGGTGTAGGAAAAGATGGAAATCACTGGGAGCGAGGTCCGGGCTGTAGGGTAGATGATTAAACACCTCCCAGCTGAACTCCTGCAGGAGACTTGCTGTCCGTCGAGCCGTGTGCGGCCTAGCGTTATCACTGACCGCACTTCACAGTCGGCGGGAGCTGGAATAAGAACCTCCATCTTCAACAGCTGCAACGATGCTACTGTGAGAACGCAGGAAGTGCCGTTAGTGCATCCGCCATGCTACGTCATTTCTCTATCACGTACGCACAGTCGCTTCGCGCAATATAAGGTTTGCTAGCTGTGGGATGAGTGGGAAACTTACTTTGTGGACGCGCCTCATATCAAAGCCAATGTTATCCACCTCCCACTCATACTCCTTCCCTAAGATCTTCATGTTTTTCTTCTGTCTCCCTACTTCGTACCTTACCAACCTTTTCCAGTCTTTTATTTCTTTTGTTTATGGTTTATTTAATTTCACTGTCACTAGGTCATATTAAATGCCATTGAATTATGTATTGATTAATGAATAATTAATTGGGAAAGACATGGAAAGAAGCTGTTGTGGACCAGTTTAAGGTAACATACTGGAATTTGCCTTGACAGACTGAGGAAACCCATGAAAAACCTCAAACAGGCCAGTTGGTCCAAGGGTTGATATTTTTTAACCACTCTGCTGTGATTTTTGGTCTTACCAATAATAACAACTTTGATTTAACTGCCTGATTAGTGTAAGGTGGTCTGTAAAATGACAGTTTTTTTAGTGTTGTTCTAATTTTCTCACTTCGTTACAAGTAGAATAACAGTGACCTGTGATGTGTGTGTGTGGTTAGAGGGTATGCACGATAGTGACTTTATGGAGGAATAAGTATTCAGTATGGCAGTAATTGTATAAACGAGAGGAGCATTTACAAATTGGTAGAACAATTTGGAAAATACATTGAAAATGTACTACCTGTCCGGTTGCCAACAAATTAGATTTCCAGTCTTTAGCAGAAAGATTGATGTTTTTTGTGATTCCACCAGTCTTATCTGGTTAAATTTCAGATCATAGGAAGAGCAATGCCTAATGTTAGATGCAGTGTAACGGATTGAAGTGTGCATTTTAGTTCTATCAAAACTGCATCAGCTGCTTTCCAGAGGTGTTCTTCCGTTCCAAGATAATGCTTATGTTCTTGCAGCTCCTCACACAGTTGAGACCTTCAACAACATACACTTTGAATTCTTCCAATATTCATCGTTCGAGCCTGTCTCAGTGTCTTGTGATGTTTGTCCTTTTGGCTACACGGAAACATTATGAAGTTGATGGTGGCGGTGGGAATGAAGCAATGCAGGAATGGCCTAAGACCCAACCAGATTTTATTCTGATGAAATTAAAAAGCTTCTAGACCATGGAAACATGAGTTTTCAAAAGCAGGGTGATTGTTTAAAGTAACTACTAAATAATTGTTTTGACAAGACTTACAATAAAATTCGCTAAATATTTTATGTGCCCTGCAAAATTAAGAATTTAACTGTGCAGAAATTGTACAGTTCTTACCATGATATTTTAATGCTTATAGGGAAATTGGAAAGTGTTTCTCAGAGCTTGGAAATGATCCAGATTGCCGAGTTATCGTACTGTCTGGCACAGGAAAGGTGTTTAGTGCTGGTGAGTCTAATATTTATGTGAAATTACATGCCTTTATAGCTTGTGATTTAAGGGCAGTAGTTTATTGTGGTTGATTTTGTGCTGTTATTTTATACTTTCATGCAAGTTGAGACAGGAAGTGAGGTTTTCATGGCAGTGAGTCTGAAGATAGCTGCTGTCTTGTGGGTTGTTGCGCCGTGTAGTCTGGTAGAGGTTTACCGACGTTTCAGAGGTCCTTGCTGCCTCCATCGTCGCCCTGAAGCAAGCTATTAACACATATTATTATGTCGCAATTTAGGCATTGACTTTGCTGATGCGGCCCAGATCGGCGCAAGATTGAGTGAAACCGAAGATGTAGCAAGACGCTGCAAAATTTTACATGACACTATTAAATTATATCAAGATTCAATGACATCTCTTGAAAAGGTAATGTTTGCTTATGGTGTAACACATGTAAGTATAGTAATGCTTAGCTTTGTCAATATTCAGTGAATTTTTGGTCAACAAGTAAATTTTAAGGAACACATCCCTTGGAGTTGATATGCTCTTCATCATTGCGGTGTTCGTCTTGTAGCAAGTGTGTCACTATTCTGCATAGGATTTAAATAGATTTCCTGTTGCATGGTATGTGTGGTATGAAACGGACCAGGGACGAATCCTCAGAGCCAGTCTGGATGCAGGGGCTAGAGGAAAAACCCTCTGCCCCTGTCGGGGATTGAACCCTGGTCATGCAGTCCGTAGCCAGTGGGTTACTGAAAATTATGAAAAATATTCCGCATGCTGTGATTAATTTTGTGTTATTTTTAATTGTATCTATAATTATTATTTTCTGTACAAAGTTTAAATTAAATTTATCATTACATGACTTAGAAAATGTGAAGCAGAATGTTATACTTTTATTCTTCAAGAAATTCCTCAGATGCAGTAAGGAACATTAAGAAGTAAAAATGTGTTATTTACTATTCTTATTATATATGAAGTAACTGCTGCTCATTTGGTGTGAAACTTGGGGCCTCTCAGTTTGAGGGAGGAACATAGATTGAGGGTTTTTGAGAATGTAGGTTTGAGGACGATATTTGTACCTAAAAGTGAGTAAGACAGATCTTAGAGGAAATTGCATAATGATGAGCTTCAGGGCCTGTACTTTTCACCTGTTACTGTTAGGGTGATTAAATTGTGGAAGATGAGGTGGATGAGATATGTGGCAAGCATGGGGCAGGGGAGGGGTATTTACAAGGTGTTACTTGGGAGGCCTGATGGGAGGAGACGACTGGGAAGACCTAGGCATAGATGAGAGGATAAATTTAAGATGGACCTTAATGAGACAGGAATTGCTGGAGTGAACTGATTCAGCTAACTCAGATTTTGGTGATGGGCTTTTGTGAACATGGTGATGAACCTTCAGGTCCTATAAAGAAAGTTGGCTATTCTTTGACAAGCCTGGTATACAATTGACTTTCCAAAGAATATCCAGTACCATAGAGTGAGTTATAGTTGGTCATGTTTGGTGATAGGGAGTATGGAACAGTACTGTGAAGTGAAATTTATTTACCCATATTAAAGAATGTGCCTAAAATGTTACTCGTTGGTTTCAATATGTTCCCCAAACCTAAACAGATTCTGCCTCACGTGCTACATGTATTGTGCTCTTCAAAGTGAATGACTTCTCTTACATCTTCTGTGTGTTGATTGGTTCAATACACATCTTTTAAATATCCTCTGTGGTTTAGGATAACATGACAAATTGAATGTTTAATGGCCATATGGATGTAAAGAGCATGCAGCTGTGATTATCTAAGGCTGTAGTTTTAATAATTTTGTAGCATTTCTCACAGTCCCTTTCAGTACTTGTGCATGGCACTTAAGAGGTTTATTTGATGAAGGTTCAAACCAAATTATGATACTGATTCTGTTAATATTTTACTTTGATGTTTTGATTTCCTCTCTTAACATGCCAGTTGTTACTTTATTGACGTGATTCTGAATAGTGTTTCCGTGGTTCAGGAAATAAAAGTAATTAAATTAGTTCTCCTTTGTCAAGTGCTACTGCTGTGAAATCCTTGTATTATGAATCTTTATTAACAAATTCTGCTTTAATCAGAAGAAAACAATCAGACTTTTTGAGCTACTGATAGGGGCGTAGATACTGTGGTGCTAGGGTCAAAGGTCATGGGCACCATTTTGTAAGGTTGGAGATCAGATTCATACAAATGCACCGGAATTGTTATGCATGTATTTCTGAACTTCTTTTTTACTTCAGTTTTATCTGTTTTTTTAGTGCCCGAAACCAGTAATAAGTGCAGTTCATAATGCATGTATTGGAGGTGCACTAGATTTAATAACAGCAGCTGATATTAGATATTGCACTAGTGATGCTTGGTTCCAGGTGAAGGAGGTTGATATAGGTAAGTGAAACCAGCAACAACAGCCATATTTGAAGGATTTGCTTCTAGTTAGAAAAATACATGTTAGTATTGAGTACAAATTTGGCAGTCCATTTCTATACATTTATGGCAGAAAATATTGTATTGTGGCCATTGCAGACAACTCTGGTTTTGTCCATACAGGGTAGACAGAGTTACAGTACTGAATGCTTTTCGCTTGCAGTGCTACTTTCCTCTAGGCACCCACATGTCTTACCATGGAATGTTCTGTACTGCAGTAGGCATAATTCACAAGAGTGGGCTACCTTCATTTCAAGATGTTCCTCAGGAACTTCCACAAGTTTCCTTGTGCTCATCTGGTTACATTGTTTTCTTCAGTGTTTTCCTTAAGAAAAAAGTAAAGCTGTCCCAGTATATGCCATGTAGGCACTTGAGGGGGGGAGGTATAGCTCCTACTCATTCTTGACCTTGGCACTAGATGGGGTGAGTGGTAAGTATCACTCCCTGGCCATGCTTTATCCCTGGGAAAGGACCCCGGTACCCATTGTATATGAGGCTGGGTGGGCCCAGAACTGGTCTAAACGCAGGGGCTAGAGGAAAAATCCTCTGCCCCAGTTGGCAATTGAACCCCGGTCATCCAGTCCGTAGCCAGTCACTATACTGACTGAGCTATGCCTAATGGAACAAAAATATTTATGACTTGAGTTGTTCAAGTGTACACAGCATTAACTGTGGACCAACATGTAGTCCATTCAGGTGCTGTTGGACCAAAATCAATTCCATTAACCTGTGTTTTTTGGCAAGAATGTGGGGTGTTCCCTGTCTTGTTAAAATGGTGTGTATTTCAGCCTGCTCCCTACCCTGAGGATGCATTAATTGTCCAGGAATGGACTGAGATAGCGAAGCTTACTGTAGTTGGACACTTCTGTCTCCTTGCTGAAACACAATGTCTCTTCCAAGAATGTTCCTGTACCAGTATTATTTAATGTTGCAATGCTTATACAGTTTCTCGATCTTCAGGGGTCCCTTAATCCAATCTCGATGCACCAATCTGCAATTTGTGATGAATCTCCTGCACCAGGCTGTTTCTGCAACCGTGACAAATAATTATCCAACAAAGACTTGCCCATCTGAACACAAGGCTCAGTTTTCTGCTGTATCATAACTTCTTCTTGGTTTTAATTAAGGGCCTTAATGACAGGAAGACCGCTGCTTCAGTCTGAGCCATTTCTGCCCCTCCCACCATAGCATATGGTTAGCCAAAGAATGAGGTGAGATGCCTTGCGAAGCTCAATCAGCTGGATTTTCTTTACCATTCGTGTGATGCCATCAGTTTCTTGGAGTAACTTCTTGTACTTCAGCCACAAGATTTGCCACCAAGGTTCTCCACTTGTAGGTTGGTGCTGCCAGACTTGCCAGTACCACTGTGGAGTTGTTCCACGGTGGCTTCTTGAATATTCATGCTCAGTGAACTTTGTACCAGTTAATCAGCCGATCCAAGACTACTGCACTGCATAATTCTGGGCTAGGTAAGGATAGCGGCTTGAGAGATGCCACTTTCATTTTACCAATGATGATGATGATGTCTGTCAAAACTGTCATCATATAAACTGCCACTAATTAGGTAGCCTGTGACCCATCACAGAATACAACCATTTTGTATTGTGCTGCCTTAGATGCAGTGATGTTAATGTCTGCCAGTAGTTGGAGCTCTTAACAGTACTTTTTCCACATTTGAGGGATGTCCATTGGAAGGCCTTTGTCCTATCATGGTTCCATCTTCCAAATATTCTGTATCAAAATCTTTGCCCTGATAGTTGCCTGGGATGGTTATCCCAGTGGATAAAGAACTCTTGCAATTTCTGAAAGAATAATTGTCTTGGTGTATGTCGTGCTTCTCCAGAGGAACCACTTTCAAACCTTCGGGTTCCACAAAATGTTGGGAATTTCATGAGTTGCTGAGCAATTGTTGGCTTCTAAGAGAGGACTTGCTTTATGGAATTAGTAAAATAACAGCTGTTTTAATTGCAGTCCCATGGACAAGCCTCTGTACCTTTGCATGCAGATAAAGTTTGCTAGGTGTTGTGACATTGCTGTTTCTTCACTTAAATGTTAGGCAAGTGCAGATGGACTTAGAAGGTGATGTGTCTGTAAGCCCACAAACATTCAGCCATTGCCTTGTAGTACCTAAAATTAGGTATCAACTGCTTCTTCTTACCTCCATTATAATTCATCAATCATTAATCATCCTGTAATTTAAGGCATTGGCATTGCCATGAGGTAAACCGTTATTAAATATAATTAGAAGTTATTGTACTTTCCGAGGTCATGCATATTCAATGGTGCTTGAAGTGTATAGGAATGAGAGTGGATCTTGTGATGTATTATGGAAGGTAATGGCATCTGTGGCTGTGTAAGTTTCTAAGGAATAACATACTGTGTAGAGAGACGGAGCTGCTTGCTGTTCCATTCCAGTACATTTCAGCCGTGCGACATACATGCACTGATGATAGATGAATAACACTGAATTGCCTGTGGCTGAAGAAGACTAATATAAAAATCTGTGATGAATGGCTGGTGGAATTACACTTGTTAAATATATTGTTGATTTTTTTGCTTGTTTGGAAGGTGACAGTACTGTATGGTGTGTGTAATTACTTTTGTCTTTTTGTACAGGAATGGCAGCAGATGTGGGAACATTGCAGAGGTTGCCTCGCATAATTGGCAGTGAAAGCCTTGTTCGTGAATTGGTGTTTACAGCGAGGAAAATGTTAGCTTCCGAAGCCAAGGAGTGTGGTTTTGTCAGTAAAGTGTATGATGACAAAGACAGGTAATAGAAATGTTTGTTTTGTAACATTTTCCATTTCCTGGTGTGATACATCTGCCCATTTAATCATGATTTCCTGATAAAATAGTCTGTTTATATTTGCACCTGGGAAGCTTTCTGGCTACTCCTGCCATCCAATTTATTTTGTAGAGAGAAACCTGCTCTCCTAGCTACTCAAAATGGTAAAGCAATTTGTAGCGGCTGTGCCATTGAGGACCATTAATAGAGTAACTGTATACTGATTCTGAGTTAATGTAGGAAAATTCGTAGATGAATTATGGAGAACCAATGCATTGCATAATAACTACTCAGAATATTTACTCTGGAGGCTGATGCTGGTTAAGCGAACTTCATATAGCTATCGTAAATGATAAATCAGCAGTTATATGCATATTAATGTCTTCTGCTCTCTCCTCTGACCTTATTAACAGTTTTATCCATCATGACATTAAGTAAAGTTGGAGAGAGGAAATTCCTTGCCTCATTCCATCATACTTGTTTAAAAACACAGACCATATAATTTTATTCTAGTATGCTGAAAGGAGCAATAGAAATGGCCGCTGATATCGCAGCTAAAAGTCCAGTTGCAGTTCAAGTAACAAAAAGGAATATTGTGTATTCGAGGGATCACGCTATTCAGGAGGGTCTTGATCATATAGTAAGTACATAAAGCAATAAGAAGTCTTTCTTAAAAGCTGGTGGTTACTTAGGTGACCAAGAAATCCTCTCATTTTATGGAACAACAGGTTCATAACCATGTTCACAAAAGCACACTGCTAGGCCATATCTTGAGTCATCTAAATCCTTTCAGCCTGTTCACACCATATTTATCCATGTTTAATTTTAACACTTCAGTGATGTGTAATGTAAGCTTTTAGGGCTCAGTTATAATTGGTGCACTTAGGAACACTACATTTGGTAACAATGTAAGCAGATGTGGGTGGCTTCTCACAGAATAGTTACCCGTTTTCAGTCATGGCTTTGATCAAGGAAACTTGTCCTGAAGAAAGTGGAATATTTCTGGAATGTGACAGTGAAACTTATTCATTGGGTGAAGAAGAGTAATTTTAAGAAACGAATCACAACTCTTGCAACCTCAGCAGCAAGAACAATGAAGGTAGCAGCATCTAGCCTTACAGTCGGGGTCTGTCACCTCAGAATGTGAATATCAGTTCTGTCCACAGATTTACAGGAGGGTCTCATGGGGGGGGGAAAAATCATTGAGGTCAGTGGGGCACCATACTTAAATAATTCTAGTCCACTGGCTGGTTTGAAGTTTTCTTGTGCTATCAAATTGCTGGCGGTGGATACAAACCAGTGATGATCCAGAACCACTGGCTTCACATTGGTCTCATCAGAAGTTCTTGATATCTCAGGGTTTGATAGGTTGGCAGCTTTGGATTAGGTCTAGCTCAGGTTTTATTAGGTAGGACTGATTTCTGTTCTCATGTCGTCACAGATGAGGCTCAGACTAGTGGCACAAGGAGCCCTACTTAGTGATTCATGAAAGCCACTGCTAATAATCTTGTTTAATTGTGGATCAATGAATAACTGAATGTAGCTAAAGAAACCATTTCAGGAGTTGACAGAACACTCAATTAATAACTTGCTAAACAGTTATTCATTTACTACCTTGAAAACCTAAAAATCTCATCAATTTATTAAATTCTGTAAGGAAACAGAAATTATGAGTGAATACTCATTCAAAAGTTTAGCATCACCTTTATGCCAAGAAAAATAAGAGTTTTGCAATCAGACTTATGAAAGTATCAGAATTATGCAATTTCAGGTGACCACTGTTGTGTGAGAATACATAAAAATCTGTTTTGCTGCGCTATGTAGAAGTATATGTACATAGTAGAGCATGGATGAGCAGTCTTCTGTTTCAATGTATGGTTTCCATTCTGAATATTGACAATATTTGGAAGTGAATATGTAAGGTTAGTGATTGGTAAGACTATTAGGAATGTGTTAGCCGATGTAGTGAACTTTATTATTTTTTGGACAAAAGTTCCTGTGTTCGTATAATATGTAGAATGATGTATAATATTTAGAGTCAGTTACAGTTTGTCTCCATTCACTTCTCAAATTACTAAGACTGAGTTTGTAAGCTATTTTTCAGTAGCAATGGTGTTACTGCCTAAATATGAATGAAGTAAATCACCATTTGTAAAAGAAATCTTTAAACTTTACACTTTTCAGTCTGTGCAATTTTATTCTTATCGTGAGTTGTGTTTCTGCAGTAAAGCTGGAAAGACTGTTTTTGGATCTATATTTTTTAAATACTGAATGATCTAGAAGTCATGCAACCATATTAAAATATTTATTGATGATCATTTTTTAATGCAGTTCAGTTGGATTAATACACTCATAATGTGACTATACAAGAGCCTACACAGGTCATGCCATGTTAAACCTGCTTGTGCCAGACTGACATTTGTCTTTAAAGAATTAAAATTCAAGGATGCAGCGAGTCTTCATTGTCTAAACTTACGTAGTATCTTATTCTTCCTTCACTTGCCAAAATGAGTTCAAAGATAAATTTCCTGATTCCCCTGTGCCAAACAAATTGACAGTATCTCATCTGGTGAACTGTTTCTGTGACACATAACTCTGTACTTGCTTGCATTAAACATGAGGAAAAGAGTGAATGCGTTGTAGACTCATGAAACAACAGAGAATTCCAGTCACAGTGCATAAAACCTAAACTCCTGTTGCACAAACTTCTAGTTCTCTGAATCTTGTTCTGTAAAGTTAATGGTTTTTAGTTAATTTCACATTTGAAGGTACAGTCATTTATTATTACATTTTACATATGTGTAATGCTGTTCTTATCCCCACAACAACAAAAACTTACCATTTCTAAAAGGGGCATACTTTTGATAACACGGCCAGTTTGTGTGTCTGATGATGACAGACTGAAACTTCAGTTCTATTGTGTACTGAAATGGTTGATTGGCTGAGAACACTTTACTGCACTTTCAGCTTAATTTCTGATTCTGGTGTTTAATTTAATTACAGCGTTTCTGGAACATGGCCATGCTTCAAAGCGAGGACTTCATGAATGCCACTGTAGCACAAGCCACCAAGAGTCCTCTGCCAACATTTTCTAAGCTTTGAAATGGTTAGGTATGGTTTATGTGAAATACTTTAGTAATCAGTTTATACAACAATATCAAAACAAATTATCCATCAGCAATTATTCAGTAATTACATTGGACTTATTTGAAATTTTCTAGCTTGTTTGCGATGTTTCTGCCAGTGCCACCAAACTCACCTTCTTTGACGTCAAGTTGAACACATTGTCAAAATACTGTTGGGGGGGGGGGGGTTAGATTGTTTCCCTTAGGCATTTTGTCTCTCCTTCAGAGAATGCAGTTGAGGCCGTGGGTAATGATGCAGCACTCAGTGATGACTTAGGTAATTTTCACTCCTTTGGGAAATGGCCAAGGGGCAGTGGGTGTTTATGCAGTGAATCCACTGCTGATTCACTCTCAAGGTGTTCAGCAAAAATTAACATGAAGTAGATAATACCATTATTATTTTATAACTAAATATATATAATTAACTGAAGCTTTTCCTCTGTTTCAGTTCCTAACAACCAAGTAAGAGTTCAAGGCCATTGCTAAGAGATTTGAAGAGAGATGGAATTTTTCAAACTGTCTAGGAAAACATATGCATAACTGGACCGGCAGACAGTGGTTCAGCGTTTTGGAATTACAGTGTTCATTAGTCTTATACTGCTTTTCATATGCAGTGTCAGTTTATAATATGTGATTTCAGCATTGCAGTACATCAGCTATTCATAGACTTCAAGAAATTGTTCGGTTAGGATGGAAGAATTCTGCGGTATTCTCAATGAGTTTGGCGTACCCGTGAAACTAGTTGGGCTTATTAAATTTTTACAATAATTTTATTCACCGTCTTTACACAAGCTTATAGATTGTTAAAATCACATAAAATTATAACATTTCAACATTTGATATTGTTACATTTTAAAATGACGACATGTTTCGATGTTCATTCCATCATCGTCAGGTCTATCAATTAAAATTAAAAACTGTTGCACTTGCTGCCCTGCGTATACTGATTTGTTCTACCTGTTAGATTTTATTTGTTTAACCTCCAGGCTTCTTCCATTTACTTTTGAAGACTGCGCCTGGATGTCTTAAATCTGCAAAATCAATTTTAATTTTCATATCCTGATCCTGGCTACTGACATAGGAAATGGAATAATTTTAAAGAATTACTCAATATATCGTCAGTAGCCAGGATCAGGATATGAAAATTAAAATTGATTTTGCAGATTTAAGACATCCAGGCGCAGTCTTCAAAAGTAAATGGAAGAAGCCTGGAGGTTAAACAAATAAAATCTAACGGGTAGAACAAATCAGTATACGCAGGGCAGCAAGTGCAACAGTTTTTAATTTTAATTGATAGACCTGACGATGATGGAATGAACATCGAAACATGTCGTCATTTTAAAATGTAACAATATCAAATGTTGAAATGTTATAATTTTATGTGATTTTAACAATCTATAAGCTTGTGTAAAGACGGTGAATAAAATTATTGTATTGAAGAACACAAGCATGACGCAATTAAGATATAAGTTATTAAATTGTGTTTAAACGAAACTATACAGTAAAGTCCATACATGTAAAAATTCGTCTGACACGTTTCCTATTAAAAATGGTCTAAAACAAAGACATGCTTTATTGCCATTGCTCTTCAACTTTGCTTTAGAATATGCAATTAGGAAGGTCGAAGAAAACGAGGTGGGACTGAAAGTGAATGGGACATAAAGAAAATTACAGAAGCTCTGGTTGATGCTAGTAAGGACATTGGTCTAGAAGTAAACACAAAGAAAACTAAGTGTACACCAGACTGCAATATCATAGTATAAAGAGAGCTGATGGATCCTTTGAAAATGTGGCAAACTTCAGATATTTGGGAGCTACAGTAACAAATCAGAATTTCATTCATGAGGAAATTACGAGCAGATGAAATTCAGGTAATGCTTGCTACCACTCACTTCAGAAAATTTTGTCTTTCCATCTGCTGTATAAAAACGTAAGGTTGATCTTTTAACACTAAGGGAGGATTGTCGATTGAGGCTGTTTGAGAACAGGGTGCTGAGGAGAATATTTGAACCTAAAGGCCGGAGAAAGTTGCGTAATGAGGAGGTTCATAAGTTGACCTCCTCGCCAGATATAATTAGACTGATCGAGTCAAGGAGGATGAGATGGGCAGGGCATGTAGCCTGCATGGGGGAGAAGGGGAATTCATACAGGGTTTTGGTGGGCAAACCAGAAGGAAAGAGACCACTAGGAAGACTTACACATAGGTGGGAGGATAATATTAAAATGGATTTTATAAAAATAGGATGGGGTGGTATGGACTGGATATATCTGGCTCGGGATAGGGACCAGTGGTGGGCTCTTGTGAACACGGTAATGAACCACAAATGTTGGGAACTTCTTGAGTGACTGTTGGCTTCTCAGGAAGGACTCAGCTCCATGGAGTAAGTAAGTAAGAAAGTGATTTCAGCATTAATGGGCAAGTGTCAGATGGTGGTAGTCTAGAATATAGAAGATTCTGTGAAGGATCCAAGAAACATACACAATGAATACAACTGTGAATTCGACAATACAACAATACTGTGGAATCCTAAGAACAATAATCAGTCATTTGCTGTGACTTCCTTTTTACAAAGTTCATCAAATATTTTCATCTTGGTTCATTCTGTGTTCCAAACAAACCATGCAACCTGTGAAACTTCAGTCTAATAACACAGGGTCACTTCTCTTACTCATGGAATATATTAATTTTTATATTGTTGCTAACACTGAGTGCAGCAGCCTGGTCAGCTTCAAGTGACATGAGCCAGCTTGTGCATGCATCTCATCGGAAGACGTTCTTTGATTCTCTCAAAATGAACAGAGAGACTGGGAACATTCTCTACTGAGCCAGACCCTTCTACAGCCACCATGACCTCTGTACAAACAGAGCAAGTTTGGTCAGTCAGTTGTCCAAAAGCCCAATTTGAGTTGAGAGTTAAATGAGTGACATGGAAGGAGAGTGCAGTGACCAGCTGTGATGAAGAGAGCAGAATCGGAGGTTGCACTCCGACTTGAGTGTGGTTGTGACTAATAAACTAAGAGAACTGCAAGAAAGAAAATAATTAATTTCAATAATAGTGAGTGTAATAAATCCAAATTTCAAGAACAAAGAACCCACAGGCTGATTGCTGATAATCGCTCCACAGTTCAGCAGTAAACATTCTTCATGAGGATACAACTTTATTAAAGTACTATTACATGTTAACTATGCATAATAAAGTATGGAAGGAAAGGAATTTAAACAGTAAATGTTTACAATTAGAATTGGAAATGTTATTTATTACTGTGTAAGACTTGAGGTTCTCACAGCGGTGAGTATGAAGATATCCGTCTTCTGGGTTATTGCGCTGTGTAGTCTGGTCGATGTTAACCAACGTTTCAGAGGTCATACTGCCTCCGTCATCAGGGCCCTGATGACGGAGGCAGTATGACCTCTGAAACGTTGGTTAACATCGACCAGACTACACAGCGCAATAACCCAGAAGACGGATATCTTTATTTATTACTGTTAATTAAGAAGTGTAATTGAATTTGAAATAATTTTATTCATGATTATGACAGTTTTATTTGAGCATAGGTGAATTTGCTTGTACTCACACATTAAGTTCCTCTCATTGAATCATATGTTTGGAATGTTCTGTTTTTGGGATATATTTTGGTGGAGGAATGAGGCTGTCATCAGTTGCATTAACCTGCAAATATTAAAGTTCATATCAGATAAGTTCTTGTTTGTTGACAACTAATATGACTTATTAGTAAGGTTGGAGGTTCTCACAGCAGCAAGTGTGAAGATGGCTGTCGTCTGGGTTGTGGCGCGGTGTAGTCTGGTAGAAGTTTATATCAAATACAGTTTTCTTAGCTGCATTGGTCTATTCCATGCATTATTGAACATACCTTTTTCTTCTCCCACGTAATGAAATAAATACTGGTTGGGATCGTGTTACAGTTCTGGCAACTCTGTGCAAGACTTGTGGAAACACCAGACAACTTTTGTCACGTTAGTGTAATATCGACTGAAGTCATTTTGAGCAGCAATTGCATATAATTATCCTAGGTATTTTTGTGCAGTTTTGTCTTTCTAGTTGACAAATTATGTGATGCAAATCCTCAGCTAAAACTCAGGAAGCTGTCTCTACATTAACAGCTTCTTACTTTGTGATTCAATTTCCCATTTTGCTTTGGTTATACTGCACTAGCATTAACATATTTGATTAACCCACTATACGTTGCTTTGTCAAATAACAACAGTTCCATTTATTTATTGGGCTTAGCCCAACGCAGAACCTGCATGTCAGGAAGATTATGAATAGGATGATAAGACAAGGGTGTAAAACATACAATAATCCATATCCTTAGCAAAATTTAACCCACAACCCCAGAATTTGTTTTGTATAAGACTGTACATGTCTTCATAGCTGAAGTTCTTTTTAGTACAAGCAATCTTTAATTTTGATCACTTCTGCATGTGTATATGGAATCATTTGTGTATGAATATGTGGTCTGGTGGTCTGTTAATAATGTAATTGTGTTGCCTACATTTATAGCTTATCACAAGACAATCATCTGTATCTGATCTAATGTATAATCACAGGGCATGGCACAAATACTTGTCAGTCAAGTGTAAAGAAGAATTGCTTCCTCTCTGTGAAATGTAGAGTAATATGTAAAACACCGCCATCTCAGCTACTTATGGTTACATTTTGGACTAATAAAATGTTAATCTTATTAATAGCTATTGCAAAGTTACAAATATATAATTTTACATTTTATATAGGTGTGAAATGTGGATCATTTCTCGAAGGGAATAACATAGAATGGATGTTTGAGAACGGTGTTGATGAAAACATTTGGACCAGGAAATAACAGGAGACTGGAGGAAAGTACATTATGAAGAGGTTTGCAGTTTGTATAACCCACACCAACATTATTAGAGTAATTAAATCAAATTGGGATGAAATGGATGTGCCATGAAATGTGTATTCATGGTGAAGATGAAAATGCATACAAGAGTTTAGTCAGAAAGTATGAAGTGAAAATACCACTTGGGAGGTACAGATGTAGATGGAAGGATAATATTAAGCTTGATATTAATTAAATAGGGTGTTCAAATACAGCCTAGATTCAACTGACACAGGATAGAGTCCAGTGGCAGACTCATATATATGGCAATGAAACATAAGGTTCTGTTAAAGGCAGGCAGTTTCTTGACTAACTGAGAGACTATTAGCTTCTGAAGAAGGACTGTGCTTATGAAGTTAATTAGGTATTGCAAAATTGTATTGTATTTCTGCTTCATCAAACTAAATGTTATATAATGTACTGCTAATGTTTTAAAGACTATGGACATGCACAGGATACTGAATTTGATTGTTTCTGTAAATATTATAATTGAGAATCTATATGCCAAACCCGGGCACTTCGATGGTAACTTACAGAATTTGACCTAGCCTTGTAATAGTTGAGTGATAAAAATATTGCCCAGTTCTTACCATAAGGTGATTGATATAGTACTCATATGGAATGTTTCCTGTTTCTCCATCGATCACAACAGCCATCATCTCATCCAGTTCTTCCTGAGTGAATGGCTCTCCTTCCTCGATCATAATTTTGCTGAGAAACTCTTTGGTTAAGTACCCCTTCCCATCATGGTCAAGTGTTAGGAAAGCTTTCAGGAGCTTTTCTGGTGATGCAGGTAGTAATCTGTAAAAGAAAGCCACATGTTAGAATTCTCACCAATGTGTTTAAAAGAATCTGCCGTTGTGAACGTAATGTGTCAGGTGTGATAATATGTAAAGATGTATGAAGTCAATGAATGTGCAATATGTTATGCATGATTGTTGCTTCTTAGTTGTATACTGTCCACTCAACAAATATGATCCATTGCTTTCATGATAAAGTTGATCTGTTAAAATCCCGTCATGCTAAAGCAAGAACTTGTGATATAATTTTAGGTATGTTTTAGCTATATATTTTTCCTGTTTCTGTGTTTGGTCAGGTAAACGTGTTATGGCAGCGCTTGAGAAACAAATGA
The DNA here is from genome assembly GCF_977971745.1 of Zootermopsis nevadensis. NCBI lineage: Eukaryota > Metazoa > Arthropoda > Insecta > Blattodea > Termopsidae > Zootermopsis > Zootermopsis nevadensis. The sequence continues at coordinate 2,864,379 of NW_028259154.1, forward strand.
TGCAGTGTTGTAACTTTGAGATGTAGTGTGGTGTTGAGCATTCCATTGCTTGTTGGGTACTGGAAGTAATTCTTGGGTAATTTTATGAATGTTTAATCATTTTCTTATGGTTAGAAGTGCATAGATTAATGTATTAGTTGTGATAAAAATGCTGTGCTGTGTTGGCTGTTTGTACTGCAGAAACTTGACATGAGATTATACACCCAACCAATGTAGTTATGTCTTCAGATTTTGTAAAATCTCATTCTTTTTAAAGCTTGTTGCTTCATGGAGAGTCTTTGTCATATGATTTATGTTGTTCTGGTGACTTACATTGTGGCCATTTTCATTGGTTATGTGAGTAGTCCCTCAATACTAATTCAGTGGGCTCATATCTATATAAGTAGTTTGTAAGTGGGATTTTGGTAATGTTAATGTTGTTTCACTCGATTATATACCATTGGGACATAATTCTGTACAACTGGTAGGACAGGCTACTGTGGGAATTATGTTACTTTTTTTTTCGTCGTCTATGGTCAGCTTGCCCATCGTGACCCCTTTCAGGGTTTTCTTGCGAAAGTACCATGGTGAATGATGTTACTGGGAACATACTAATATATATATTGCTTGGGGGGGGGGGGGGCATATTGTGACTCTGTGTGATGACAGTATGTTGAATGAAAGAAGGAATATTTCTCATGTGTTTGGTGTTATGTTTCAGTTTTGTTGTGAATTTGTTGACCCTGCTTGTGTGGTTGATTTCTCATGGTAACTTTATACTGGCTCCAGCATTGTAAGTAAATGTATTTACATTATGTTTTTTTCCTAAATTCATTTACAGTTTTCTTGATTTGGATTTAACTTGTTAACTCTGCTAAAGCTTATTGGTTCATATTAAAACTCTTGTTAAGTAGTATAATCGAAATTTTTGCTTTTTCCAGTAAATTTTCAGTTTGTTAAATTTTGATTTTTCCTTGCAATGTTCTCCTTGACTGCATTTTTCCTGGGTGTCATATTGTGTAAAAGTGAGTCATGGATAGGCTAGTCTGTTAGCTAGTCCCCTTATTCCCCTGGGTTCTTCATGACCCCCCTAAAAGCTTGGATACTACAGCAAAGGGTCAGTGAAGGGCTGAGAATTTACCAAACTGTTATTTAGATACAAACCTTCTCTCTTGAATGATATGTGATACAGTGTACAAGAACCGATCTAATCTAATACTTCCAGATGTTTCTTCATCTTCTATTGCAACAAGGATTTCTTGAATTTCAGCCTCGCTGGGACAGCACCCTGGAAAAAAATCAATATAGGGATACATCTTTATTTGTATGAGGTTCTACTGAAGAAATTTGAACTCCCAGTGCATTAAAATTCATTAATGAATTTGCATCTCCTAAAATAATATTTTATTCAGTACTGAACATGTGAATCAAAACACAGTGAAAAGTTCCTAATTTAATACATTTGTATATGTACTGTGCCATAATTCAACCTCTAGCCGGTACATGGATTTGAAGGGATAACCCCAAATCCCAAAATGCACCAAAAATAACTAGATGGAAGCTCATTTTACAAACATAGTACTGTGACATACTCACTGATTACACAGTGAGTTCTTAATACAAGATCAACTTATTTTATGCTGTTATAACTGATTATTGCTGGATTAATATCTGATGCTTAACTAGTCAAGAGTACTGGTAATCTGAGTATAACTATTGTCTACCATGTCTTAGCTGTGGTTCTGCTCCTCTACACTCCACTGACTTCACACTTCTTACTGTATCACTTGTCACTTTAAAACTACCCTGCTCAGCCCTGCGAAACTTACAACTGTTTCAGTGTTGCATAGATACATGGAGTTCATTCTGGAACAATGACCAGGTTCTGTGACTGGAAGTAATGCAATTTCAAAGCTTGAGAAACTGGACAAAATGAATGAGAACATGCCAGTACATAGGCTGCCAACTGCTTGGCTACAGGAAGAGGGGAATTCTGGTATAATACTACAACATCAATGGTGTAGCAGCGGAGGGGGGCTTGCAACCCTGTTCCTTCTACGAGGCGCGTCCCAAAAGTAAGTTTCCCTGGGGCCGTTTACAGAAACAAAACACAATTTCATGGAAATATTTATTGCAACAGATACAGCAAGTGTCCAGCTATTTTTCAACATATTCGCCACCGGAATTGAGACATTTGTCATACCGTGGGACCAACTTTTGAATACTTGTGTCGTAGAAGTCTGCCGCCTGGGATTGGAACCACTGTGTGACAACCATCTCCGCCTCTCTGTCATTCTCAAAACGCTGACGCTGACCGGACAGGAATTTCTTGAGGTGTAGGAAAAGATGGAAATCACTGGGAGCGAGGTCCGGGCTGTAGGGTGGATGATTAAACACCTCCCAGCTGAACTCCTGCAGGAGACTTGCTGTCCGTCGAGCCGTGTGCGGCCTAGCGTTATCACTGACCGCACTTCACAGTCGGCGGGAGCTGGAATAAGAATCTCCATCTTCAACAGCTGCAACGATGCTACTGTGAGAACGCGGGAAGTGCCGTTAGTGCATGAGCCATGCTACGTCATTGCTCTATCACGTACGCACAGTCGCTTTGCGCAATATAAGGTTTACTAGCTGTGGGACGAGTGGGAAACTTACTTTTGGGACGTGCCTCGTATAAGGCTGCTTTTTGTGTGGACCCTCGGTATCGCACCAGTCTGAACAGGTGTACCACCATCATATATATCCTCTCCCCTTAAGTGCGTACATGGCATATAGTGGGACAGCTTTATTTTTTTTTTACTTTATTCTATCTTCAATCTCTACATAGCTCTCTGTAGGGCTCCCTTAATATGGAAGAAAATAACTCGGTGAAAACAAGTTTTTAGGATTCTTATATAGAAACTTGTGAGTGAAATGGTGGTTTAGAGTATCTGATTCTCTCTAACACAGCTGTCAAAATTCAGAATCCATTTTCTATTACACACTACTGTGAGACCAGCTTTTCTGCAGTGGTCATAATTAAAAACAACAAGGAATATACTGGGTCCTCTTTTGTTTTTTTTTCTTACAATGGGGTGAGACTACATCTCTGCAGAACCATCTCTAATAATGGGCCAGTTGTCCATCCCCCAAATCATACATGAGTGAATATGGAACATCAGTGGAATTATGTTGACAAGAAACACCACTTTGTCGACTACAAATTGTTGGCCAAGACTGGATTGTAATCATGTCTTCAGATGTGCAGTTGCTTTAATAAGACTGATATGTAAGCTAGTCAGTCAGAAGCAGTATCAGTTATAAACGGAGAATATATTTGTGATATCAGTCCATAACTCCATGCCAACAATAAGCCACTTCATTCATTCAGGCCTTTTTGTAAACTTCATTCCTATTATTTTTCATGTGTAATGCTTTCAACTAAAAAATAACTTACCAAGAGACCTTATAATCGTTCCAACTTCTCGAACGTCAACTGTGTTGCTGCTTGCATGATCAAAAACCACAAAAGCTTCTATAATCTTTTTGTCTAGATCAGTTATGGCCTCTGTAAAATAACATGAGACAGATTCAAGATCAACTTATATAAATGGTAATTAACATCTTCTGCACTATACATCAAGGAATCATCACCATTATTATATGTATTTATAATAACTAAAAATTATTGTTTAAAGTAAATTCTACCGTGTAGAAGGAGTGAGATAAGAGTTACTCCTTTAGTGCTGGCTTAAATACTTCTGTGTCATGATTTAAACTCTTTATAGTAGGAGGAAGATTATTGAATAATAATTCCAGTGTAGTTATCTCCTCCTTCATATTTGCTGAGGTTAGTTTTTGGCACATGAAGGTTATGTTTGCATCTTGTGTACGTCTACATTTGTTTGAAATTCTTCCTTGTTGTCCACAACAAATGATAATTTTCTGGGTAGGAGGAAAATATTAAACTTCAATAATAACCTGTAAGAGACTCCTTTTAATGCCCATCATTGTTGTAATGATTTTTTTGGACATAAAACCCTTTATTCTGCCTGTTGAATTTTCCCAGAATATTATTCGATATGACATAATGGAATGGAAGTAAGTAAAGAAGATTAATTTTATAGTTTCAATTTTCATGATTAGCACTAATGTCCTCACAGTGCAACATCCTGAACTTACTTTAGGGACAGTATATTCAATATGTTTTTTCCAATTTAAGTTATTGTTAATGTGTATGCCAATAAATTGAGTTGGTTTTACTTCTTCAGTTATTTTTGTAATATACTCTATTTTAAGATTAACACAAGTTTTGTTGGGAGTATAAAATTTCATGAAGTTTGTTTTGTCAGATTTTAAAGTGAGTTTATTGGCTTTACACCATTTGTTTGAGCAAATAAAGACATCATTCATGCAAGTTTGAAAGTAGTTAACTCTTGGATGTGAAATAATAATACTAGTGTCATCAGCAAAGAGCATAGGTTTAACTGAGAGTTGATGATTCCAGGCAGATCATTGACATATATGAGGAAAAGGAGAGGACCAATTATTGAACCTTGAGACTACATTTTATAACATCACAGTTTGAGTAGGTGCTATTGTAGGAATCTGCTCATTTTATTTCTATATGCTGTTTCCTGTATTGAAGGTATGATTTAAACCTCTGTCCAGCTATACCTTGAATTTCATAAAACTTTTATCAGTAATAATTCATTATTTATACAATCAAATAGTTCAGTAAGATCAGAAGATATTCTGCCAACATGTTATTATGAGCACATAATATTTAGTTTGCATAATCGAATGGGGCTTTATCTGTCGAGAGGTTTTCTTATAAAATCAAAAATTTTCATCTGAAAAGATGATTGAGTTTAAGAAATCACTTTCTGTTTATATATATATATATATATATATATATATATATATAAAGTATTTTAGGGAATGCTATTTGTAATGAAATTGGTTGTTTAAGTTATTCCGCTTTTTTATACAGAGGTCTCACTTTTGAGTATTTAAGGCAGAAACGTGTAAGCAATTTTATTTCCATGTTTGAACATATGCTACAACAACACAATATATTAAAATATGACGAACGTACCTTCCTCGACCATTTTTAAACAACATTGTTGCCAAGGTAACCGCGGTAAATATATAATCACTAATTGTAGCAGAATACGTTCATCATTAACCAATAAGAGTACTGCTTTCAGTCGACATAGTGTTGTAAACGAGTGATTCATTGGTAGCCATAAAGGCGTCCAGTGTAGTATTCGTGCATTGAACCAATACTAAGTTATCTTATAAAATAAATTTACGGACTTCACGTACGCCATCTCAATCCAGACAAAAAGCAGAAAATAAGTGCGAAGTTAGTGTTATAGAGTTGTTGACAAGTCTGTAATTCCGTTTGAAACAACAGCCAGTAAGAATGAGTGCTAGCATGGATCCATCAAAATTGAAAGTTGTAGAGCTTCGTGCAGAATTATCGTCTCGTGGTTTGGATACCAAAGGAGTCAAAGCCACTCTAATTGACAGACTGAAGGAAGCTTTGGATCGAGAAGCAGGTTAGTAATTTTAAGTTCATAATAATTTTGCATTCGTGTTTTCACGTAAGTATGCGGTTTTGATTGTGGTTGAGGATCGTATTTATTGAGTTTACAACGAATGAACAAGTGTGTACCTTGATTGCCATTTTTGTGGTAATCGTTGGTTAGGCATGTAGAATCAATTGGAGTTACTGTTGTATGCCGTCGGAATTTCATTCATGGATGTAAGTAAAAAATATCGTAGTTTGGCCATTTACGTAGACTGCGCCCGGATTCTGAACATAATTTTAAACATTTCAGTCCAATTTCTCAGAATGATTTCTCTCGAAAAAAATGTCCGTTGTTTGCCCTACTACATGGGAAGCGTCGCCGACTTCTGTGCCGTACGTGTGGCTAGGACCTGCTACATCACTTTCTTTATAGAGTGCCTCAGATATTTTGAGAACGTATGTGGGATTGTTAGTGGACAGGCCCCAAACCAAACTGCACACTAAGTAAAATACCATTGGCGTTTAAATTGTTATGATATTTTTTTTTGAAAATCCAATTGAAAAGGAAGTTGGCCAATAGGTTGATACATTTGACTCGTCCGTTTTCTTGTATATGGGTTTTTATCACTGACTGTTTGTATCTTGGAACACTCCTGCGGTAAGTGAATGGTACATACCCAGCTATTTAAGAGACTAAATAACATTATTAATTTTTAGTAGTTTGTTTGGGCATGTTATGTTTGCAAATATCCTTGGAAGTGATGTTACTGTAATGAAGCACTTGTGTCAACTGAGAGGTATCTTTAGTCACCATGAGCAGATAGTGTTGACTGCATAAATAATTGTAGAGAAACTTTCATTACTGTACGACATTTTCCCTTCAAGTAAAGAATAGAATTTATTTACATTCCATAGATCCTTCATAGGCCTAAGCCAGGGATGTAGAACAGGTGATAGCACAGGTACAATACTTGTTTCTAGTAGAAATATAAATACAAAGATATAACAGCTATTTACACATTTTTGTAACTACAGTATTACAGCAAAATAATCATGATGAGAAACCATCACCATTGTTACATGTATTTATAAATTCTTCTACTGAATGGAAGAAGTGTGATAGGAGATACTCTTTCAACGCTGGCTTAAACATGTTTATATCATGATTTAAACTTTTGATAGTAGGTGTAAGATTATTGAATAACTTATTTCCAGTATAGTAAACTCCTTTTTGATATGTACTGAGGTTAGAATTTGGCACATGAAGGTTGCATCTGTATCTTGTTCTTATATTGTGGATATCTGAAATTGTTAAAAAAATCTCTATGTTATCCACTACGAGTGATAATAGTGAGAGCAAGAATTCACTGGATAGTGGAAGAATATTAAACTTCTTAAGTAATGCCCTACAAGAGGCTCTCCTTTTAGTGCATGCCATTATTCTTTTGAATGTAAAATAATCTTTTCCTGCCCATTGAATTTTCCCAGAAAATGATTCCATATGACATGATGGATTGGAAGTAAGCAAAATAAACTAATTTTAAAGTTTCTGTTTTCATAAGTGCTGCAACTGCCCTCTTAGCAAAACATGCCAGGCTTAGTTTAGGGATAATGTATTGACTATGTGTTTTCTACTAAAGACATGAAGTTGGCCACTTACCTCTGTCTATTGTGAAGGTTAAGAAAGAGTGGAGCTATACCTCCACTGCCACATTACGTGGTGTTTTTTGATGTAAATACGTCTAAATGGAAGGGTCAGTGTCATTCCGCAAAAAAGTGTAACAAAAAATGTGTAAGATGGTTACCTAGGAAACATCAACAATTTGTAAATATGGACTGACAACAATGGTCAGCTTGTATGCATTGTTATGTTACCTAGGAAACATCATCTGTTTGTTCGGCATTGTTGTGTTTCATTACTGCCGTCAACAATCCACTTTCGTTATTGCGGAAAGAGCTGAGCTGTGAATCGCTTGTAGAAGAAGTGTGTCGTAGACTAGATAATTTTGTGCTGGTAAAAACGTTTTACAATATCACAGGTACTTATCTTATATAAGAATTATTAAGAAATCTATTGTTAATTGAATAAAATTTTTCTTGGATATTATCCATCGTCTAGTAAATATAAAACGTAAAACGACGTTTCGGAGATGGGATTAGCTCTATCTAGTGGGCCCAACTGAGTAGGAACCTGAAGACGGAGATAGAGTCCCATCTCCGAAACGTCATTTTACGTTTTATATTTACTAGACGATGGATAATATCCAAGAAAAATTTTATTCAATTGACTCTTTACCATTGTCAAGAAGTTTTAGATTTTGATAAATCTATTGTTGCATTAATTTGTTGCGTCATACTATGTACAAGATGGATGACATTGAAGCTAAAAGACTCCATAAAGCAGAATATATGAGACAGTACAGAAAACATAAAAAAAATTGAAGTATTATATAATCAACCTAATGTTACCAAAAACTAATGCTGAACATACAAGGGAATATATTGATGATTGTAAGAGATTTATTTTGAGTCATTTGAGAAATTATACAAAGATGTTTAACGTTATGGCCACAGAAGATCCTAATACAATGCCGATAATATTGACAGGAGATTTTAACATTGATTTAAAGAAGGAGGAAAATCAAAGCTTTGTCACATTTATGGAGGAAACGTTTGGCTTAATGTTGATGTCAAATCCTCAATGTAGTACTACTAGATCAAAATCTTGTATAGATATGGTGTTTGCACGAAATGTTGATACTCTAAAATGTACAAATTTTATAACATATTTCAGCTACCACAGGCCCATCTTAAGCGTAACTAATTCAAGGAAGGCAGTACTGTCTTACTCAAATTTTAATCAATTGTAAAGCGTGTATAAAGCCACTATATAAACTCCTTACCGTATAGTCAGAATTCATGAATTACGCACTGAATGACATACTTATTGAAAAGCTTGTGTCTGTCGCATGTTTTGGTACTTTGTATATCTTGCCAGGTATTCTGAATGAAGTTCCTTGCATTTATACTTTCATGGAGATTGAAAGTATAAATGCAGGGAACTTCCTTTAAAATTCTCCAAATTGCCATTTTGGAAACTTTAGTTCCCTTTTCATGCACTACAGGAACTGCATGATATATAGGGCGTTGAAATTTGGCACCATTACTATTTTCTTTGGAATCTACAAGCCTGCCAACTTTTATTGAAATCTGAAAAGGTTGGGTTGTGGACTGTGTTGACTTGGTATGACATTTCCTTGCTTTTCAGTGACTGTCACATAGCGTTATTGAGTGTGTATCCATCCTCATTAAGGATGTCTGTGAAGTCCTTTCAATGACCAAACGGTTGATAGTCTGAAATATGTGGAGGGTGAGGCATCACAGTGCATAAATTTTGTCATCTCTGTGGCACACATTTTTGTGTGGGGACTGCTTTTATCATGAAGGAACAGAAGCTCAGATATTTCTTTGTGGGTTTAATTCGCAAAATTTTCAATTTTCTTAATGTCTCCATGTAACAATCTGAAGTTTACCACAGTGATTTGAGGTAAGAAGTTCACAATCATCACATCATCCTTATCCCAAAAAAAAATGTTTTTTTGTGCTGCGTTCCTTGAAGTCTTTGCTTGAAGAAATTTTGTGGTTGACGGCTCCGTAACCATGGGTTCAAAACATTTGACCCAGGTTTCATTCCATATGATATTGGTCATTAGGAAATTTGCACGTTAAAAATTGAAGGCATTTTTTTCTTTTTCTTATTTCCAATATAGTAATTGAATATATTGTTTCAGGTGTAAAAGAAGGAAATAGGGAAGGAGAGACTGGGGGAGATGAAGTGCTAGGTGGTGATACAGCAGAAGAGTCAAACATGGAATTATCACAGAATGAATCTGAACTACAGATGAATTCGCAGACAGATGCAAGCTTCAAAGCAGAGACTGATTCAGAATCTCTGATTAAGAAGGAACCAGAACCAGAACAAGAACAAGAGCAAGAAGAAGAACAAGAAGAAGAACAAGAAGAAGAACAAGAAGAAGAGCAAGAACCAGAACCAGAACCAGAAGTTGCTTACAAAGTGGAAGAATTGGAAGAAGCTTCCGTATGCGACATTTCATCTGAGGATGTGAAGTCAGAAATAAAACAGTCTGTTGCTAAAGAGGAAAATAAAGATCAGGTAATGCTACCATCTTTATAATGACAGTGTAAGTAATATGTGAGTTTCACAAACCTGGAATTTATGAAAGATTTCTTTGGGTTATGTTGATAAATCTAATAAGTGTTGAATACTTGATTTAAAATATAATTTCTTTTAATATATTCGAGCATAACCTTTAATCTGCAGTTTTGGTTCAAAAGCATGAACAGAAGTAACTTAAACTGATTTCTGGCGACAAAATTTTTATTTACATTACCTACTTTTTTTAGTAATGTTATTTTAAAGTAGTGGATTATGTTTGTTTATGAGTGAAGTCCTGTTTCCAGTCCTGGAAAGTATAAAGGGCCTACTGGGACAAGATTTTTAGATGGGATTTTAGGTTCTTACTGCAGCAAGTACGAAAACGGGTGTCTTCTGATCGTTACACCACGTAGTCTGGTAGAAGTTTACTGACGTTTCAGAGGTACCAGTCAGTGAAGGCAGAACCTTCACTGGACAAATGGAGAAGAAGGTGGACATTAGGCAAGGGCAGGGGGGCATACCACAGCCTGGCCACATGGGAGGAAAGGACATGCATGGCTGAAATTGTCAGGATAATTGAATGACATAGAAAGCATGGCAGAGGGAAAATTAAGACTTGGTGAAGAAGGCGGTATTCTTTAGGAAAATTTTCCTTCTGTGTCCTTATCACCTCCTTGTATGGTAATATGACAGCCTCCATCTCACAGCTGAATATCTTGCATGTCTCCATGAAGCAAATTAATCTTCCGAGCTTTTATGTCAAAATATAATATTAAAGCATACAAAACAATAATTTTATTTGAATTGTATGACTGTGAAATTTAATCGCTTATAATCAGGGAATAGGGTTCTAAGAAGGATATTTGGACCGATGAGAGGTGTTATACCAGGATGCAGGAAACTTCCGCAATATTAGGATGATAAAATAAAGGAATCTCAGATGGGTGGGGCATGTAGCATGAATTGGGAGATGGGAAATGCATAAATGGCTTTGTTTGGAGAGTCTGAAGAGAAGAGTCCTCAGAACTGGGATGGATTGGAGGATAATATTAAATAAGACCTTAAGTAAATAAAGTAGGAGGTTATGGACTATGTTGAATTGGCTAAGTATAGGGCCCACTGACCACCTCTTGTGAATGCAGTAATGAATCAATGAGTTCCATAAAAAATTCTCAAGAAGAATTTTGTACTGTGGAGATGGTTATTGAAAAAGTAGAGTAATATGAACAAGATCACGTCGTTTCTAAAATTTGACTTGAAACTCCAAAATATTTTTTCAGCTGAAGGTTTTTTATTTTCAGATTGATGTTACAGAGGCTTCAGCAGAAATTAAGACAGAAAAGGATGCCGAGGTAATTGAAGTGAAAGATGAGCCTGAAGAGAAAATGGTTGTTGATGCAAAAGATGAGAATCGTGACCGTAGGGACAGAGAGGAACGTCGTGGTGAGAAACGGCGGCGATCCCCAAGTCCTCGCAGAAGGTACTGCATATTCTTATAAAGTACACACATATTTAAGTTCCTTCTTGTCATTTGTGTTGTATCATTTTTGTGTTTGTGGGATAAGTATAGTTTTTTTTTTCCCTCAGGAGTCCTCCAAGAAGACAAGATGATGAGCCAGATTATGATGAAACTGCTGTCATCCTAAGCTGGTGTAAGTTTCTGCACTTAGGCATATATAATGTAATAGAATTCAAAGCATGCAAATCTTACAAAGGCATTCTCTGTACTGAGGTTATAGAACATCTATTATTATTATTATTATTATTATTATCCCATCTATTCACTACTTTATGGGGTATGTACTTCCATGTACCCAAGACAGACCTTGTCCCTAAGGTACATAGGGCAGCAGCTATTTCTGGGATACGTATTGTTTTTAATATGTATTACATGTATTATATAATTTTATTTTATAACAGCGTCTTTCGGATGATGTATGAAGTTCCCAAAATGGCAGTCTTCTGCAATTCCCCGATGTCGTGTTTGCCAAATATATCCTGAGTAACCTGGTGACAGTTCCTGTCGCTCCTATACCTATTGGGATTTTATTATTCTTCTTCTGTTACGTTCTGTGTATGATCTTTCAGTAAAGTATCCCCCATAACTAAGTATCATGTGATAAGTAGTGTCCCACATACCGAGTATCACGTGATCTTACCTGGCATTCCAACTTACAGCTAAGATGTTCTTTCTCATTTTATGGTTGTAGGGATATTCAATATAGGCTTAGTAACTCTATGGAACAGTGTCTTTCTTGAGAAGCTGCTAGTCACTCAACTTGTCAGGAAGGTCCCTACTTTTTATATAACCAGGCCCATTGCTGTTTGTATGAGAGCCTACTATTGAATCCGATCCTGAGTCAGTTCGAATCCAATCTACACCCTCACACCTTGTCTCGTCAACGTTTAAATGCCGGGGCTGATTGCTAATGGGTAGGATTTTGCAGTCTCTAAAGAAAAATAAATTATATTAAAAGAAATCTTAAAAGAAGAAAATGAAAAGTTTACTCTACCTTTAGTAGATTGAGCGTGTGATACCATGTCTTCAGGATGCGGGGGAACTTCACATAAAAATATTATGTTCACTTTCAACATTCTTAGGAAATGAAATGTCCTGCTTACCAGCCTTCAACGGTAAATTGGCTCTCTCTGTGTATATGTGACTTCATCCTTTGAGGATGTGTTGCGTGAACACTGAATTATTCAGGATTTTGGCAAACATTACAGTTGCCATCTTGATATGTAGTAATTGTTCATTTAGCTATGAGAGCTGTGTTATCCACGTATTGTAGCTCAATGTGACAGGAGGGTGTAGGTATGTCTTTCACATACAGACTGAACAGCACAGGGGAGATAAGTCCACCCCACCTCACAGATGTGGCTGCCTAGAGTGACATTTGTATGTTCATTTTAAGGATGACGAGGGAAGTGAGGAATGTGTACAAAACTGACCACTCAGAAAACCTAACTGTAGGCAGGAGGATGGGTCATAGGGATATAGAGTGTGAGGTTGCGGACTGGATTGTTGTGACTCGAGTCAGAGACCAGCGGCTTGCTGATGTGATAATGGTGATGGACCTGTGGGTTCCATAAAAGGCAGAGATTTATTAACTAGCTAAGCAACTGTTGCTTCTCAAGGACTTGTGCAAGTAAGGTGGTTAGTTTGGGGGGGGGGGGGATCATTGTATAGCCAACTAAATATGGTACTTTTGTTTTCAGATGACTCTGACTTGAATCTTGTTATTGACAAAGAAAACTTCACTTCAGCTGCTCCGATGTTTGATCATGGATTTGGTTACATCTGGGCTGGAGCACGAGCCACTTATGGGTTCACTCAGGGAAAGGTGTTCTATGAAGTTAAAGTAAGTAATGCGGTTTATTAATAACACAAGTTTCTTATAACATGGTTTGTGTAGTGTGGATGCAGTAAGGTTGTTCCCTGATACTTTTGTACTGTTATTTTAATTTACTATTTCTCTAATGGAATATTCTTGAACTTCTGTATCTTGTACCATGTTTGTAAAAAAATATTAAACAAAATGGTCAGAGTACAAGGCACCTTTGCACTGAGAAGATAAAGATGCCAACAAAGGCATCTGAATTCAGTCATAAAAATATATACTGCTATATAAAATAACCATCAGCATGCAGCAAATGAATATATTTTCAGTTGTCACAGCTGCACGGTCTGAGGCATCATGCTTTGGACCGGTGATACAGAATGCGCGCTGGTTCGAGTCTCAGGGAAATGGCTGGGGGTTCGTCGTGCTGACCACATGTCACCCTATATCTGGTTGGATGATCGTTCACCTCTGCTTAGGCATGTGAACGTGAGGCCGGCAGTCAGCTAGTCGGCTTTGGCTCTCAGAGGGCTGTTACGCCACGGATTATTATTTAACTGTACAAACTTCAGAGACTTCCACTTGTTTTGGGAAATTTGCAGATTAATTGCTAAGACTAATGTAACAACTGCCCTTGTTGCTTCCTGCAATCTTTATTGCAAAATTTTCATTAGTTTAGCTTGTTCCAAAACTTATAATTTCATAAGGAACAAATAATCATTATTTCCCATACCTGCAGCTAGTCTTTGCACTGTCTTCATCTTCAACCGTGAAGATGAACAGAGTGTTTCTTTAAAATATTGGTTTCTATCTATGACATCACAACCCAGAAGAATATGTTGTCCTCACCATCGCAAGAGCCACATATCTCCCAAGATTGGAAGAGTATGATGTGTACTAGAATACAGTTTCCACTTTCATTCTTAGCACCTCTTCATTCTTAATGCTTCTAGCTAAAATATATTTAAATTACCTACACTGTACAGACTTTGCCATAAGTAGTGGCATTGTAAACATAGCAGTAGGTCTTAGACAGTGTAAAGACATGAGTGTGTACTTCAGTGTATGATGAGATTCATTTATGAACTTGTTCTCTTATTAAAAATGCGTGAAGATAAGCTTCAAATGCTGTTTTCTTTTTGTCCACTAATTTGTTTGTTTGCTTCAGTCTCCAATGGCATGATGTTTACATGTCCATTTCATTAAAATTTGTTTCGTTTTTCTTGAGTTGAAATGTGATTGAACTTCATCTCCACCTCTGTCTTGACTTTATGTCACAAGTAGTGATGTCCTCACAAATGTCCCTTCAGGTTTGGAAAGAGATCGAATCAAGTCTGGGTTGTTTGGTTGGGTTGTTCCAAGTAGCCAAATGAATGCAGTGAATCTCTGCAGTCATTTATGCATCACATTGTCAGAGGAAACTAGTTGAATGATGTAGTGAGGGAACTTTCTCAGAAGCAGCGTACTTCACTGCAGCATGTTGGTCCGCAACTACTAGTCTAATGAAAAACATCTTCTGTACATACCCAAAACTCGAGACACGCAGAGAACAACTCTGAATTTTTATAGCACCGTAGTGTAGTTATAACAACACCACTAAAAGACATTTTCACTGCACCAAAGTATTTCAAAATATTTGGATAGGAGACATCTTAAAAGCTGCAGAATGTTGTTCTGTACATTAGTATCACAACTTGGTAGTGTCAGCAGTACAACCTCACGTGTCCACAACTAACCCAAACGCCCCTTTGTGAAGCAATGTCGGAATGTGGTCTTGCCCAAACCCACTGCACAACCACAAACGAGAGGCCAGGAAAAATAACATGGACAGTATTTGTTTGAGTTTCATTGCCATACTGCATGATACAATCCTTTGAAAATGTGGCGAAGACAAAATATTCGAAGATCATGTTAACTAATCAGAATTCCATTCATATGGAAATTAAGAGCATTGTGCTTCTATGCAATTCAGGGCCCTGTACCCTGTACTATCTGATTTCTGAAAGCATTAAGATTAAAATAAAGGATTTCTCAATAGGAAATGCACAAATTGGAGATGATAAATTGATCCATTTTGAATATTGTGTAATTTTCAGTTACAGAGTTCCAGGTGTTTGATCTTTCAGACAGACATCTACAGGAATGTGGCATTCCTCCCACATGTTTATTAGAACATCCCCACAGACATGATGGGTTAACACTGTTTCTGTAATTGAACTTAGTCCACACCAGAGTAATCCTCACATTTCAGTCTGACTGGCATAAATTTTGAACTTGTTTGTCC
Organism: Zootermopsis nevadensis; assembly: GCF_977971745.1. Lineage (NCBI taxonomy): Eukaryota > Metazoa > Arthropoda > Insecta > Blattodea > Termopsidae > Zootermopsis > Zootermopsis nevadensis. The sequence continues at coordinate 2,879,672 of NW_028259154.1, forward strand.
ATATCACATTCATCCAGTTTGACATCTAGAACCATGAAACTATGTCACATGGTTACAGTATTGCAGGTGGATCAGTGGTCGCTTTGAACTTGGTCTCCAGAGAATCATGGTATGACCAAGTAATTTCCAGGATGAGTTCTCTATAAGTGTTTGGTTCAGCATTATTTTCAACAAACTTGATAGAACTTCATATTTTTGACTACTGCCCTACTTGGTGAATGTACCTAATTTTTGTGCAAAATGAACGTTTCCTTCTGGAGGACGTTCCTCTTGTAACATGAATTCACATGTGTCTACAGCATGATGCAGCTCCACCAAATTTCAACCAACAGATAACAGACTTTCCACATGACACTTATCTTGGTCAGTGAATTGGTGAAGGTGGCCTTTAATTGGCCACCAAGATCACTCAATCACAAGCCTCTGGTTTTTTATCTTTGGAGTCATTGAAAGTCTTTGGTTTGTGAAGAGAAGACAACTGAGATACATTGCTTCACAGAGTATTGGATGCTGCAGAGCAAATATAGAACACTCTTGACATTCATGAGAGGACCGTCAGTTTGTTGTCGCAGTGCGTAGCGCTGTCAATGGAGCACAGCTTGAACATTTATTGTAGATGTAAATTATGAATTTAACAGTTGGCAAATTTATAAAATTTGCCACAGTTGTGCCTGTTGAACTCTTGAACACTTTCAATAACTTCTGAATGGGACATGTTAATATGACATTTCTATTGAAAAGGAGTAAATATATCATCTTCAGTTTGTGCAATTCCTCCTGGGACATTCTGCGTACAAAGTTTATAATTTTACTTATTTTGTCCGATTGTGAAACCTGGTCTCTTGTGTTAACCCTTTGCAGTCCCTTTTAAATACTGCTACGGCTCTCCGCTGGTCTATTTAAATGCCACTGAGCTATGTAAATTCAACTACTGTTATGAACTGATTTGATATTCTTTTATAAGTTGCATAAAGCAGAAGAAACTTTCCTCAGTATGGTGAAAATATGTTCTGAATGGATCACAGTCCTACTGTTTAAATACTGACTGTGTGAAATATTTTTCACGGTCTGTACCATTGTCGCAGTTGATATGTATAGTAAATGGTGCCTTTCAGAGAATAAAGCAAGACCAAGTCAATAGATATGACTTTGGCGACTTCTAAACATCTCTTATTGCATGCAGATATATGATGTATAAGCTTTGAATTTCATAATCTCAGAGCTATACTTCTTTTCGAGCTGTTTGTGCCCGTAAGTTCAAGACAGAGTTCAGCACCGTAAAAGTGAAACACAACGTGAAGTGTAAACGATGAAGTCACTATACAAAAAGAATGCTTGATAAGAAGATGAATGAATATGCCTATATCAGTGACAGATTGCTCTATGCGCCAAAAAGAATTTAAAAAAATAGAATTTCCTACTAGGAAGATGTGATATTTATTTTTTAACTTTATCAGATATAAAATATTTAAATTCTAAGTAAATATGACAGCTACATAACCTAATGGTGTTTCTTCACTGTATGATACATGGCAAAACACTCAGTGTGGAGTCGTGGCTTCCTTGGACATGTGTCACAATAAAATGATGTCTCTCTCTCCTGCCTCCTTTACCATCCAGAGACTTTACCTCCCTCCATGATGAGGACACAAAAGGTCGGATTTTGGAGGGGATAGAGTTAGTTCATTAGTTCTGTAATTACTGCGGCAAGCCAGTTCAATGGTAAAGGTGGTAAGTTGTTACATATTGTGTTTACAGTTGATTGAGGATTGTGATGTGTCTCACTTGGAAGATGAACCAAACCCCCATGTTATAAGAGTTGGTTGGTCTGCAGATAACACTTCCATGCAACTTGGTAAGCTTTTTCACTTATTAACTGTACTTATTCTGGTTTACTATTGAATATTTCCAGTGTTAATACATAAACGTTTTCTATGTGGTGAAATAAATGTAATCTGGCCCATGAAACTCTTTTGTATGTCCTATTACAGATGTTTTGGTTTATAGTTTAGATGCGTCATGTTTGTGTTCAAAATTCAAATATATATTTATTATTCAAGTCTATACACAAACTTTTAAATTGTTGATGTTAAAATTTAAAATTTAAAATCACCATTAATATTCTGCGCTATTCATCGTTATCTCGATGTTACAATATTGCGCTATATAAAGGAACACCCACAACAGTAATCTACAATCTACAATCAATGAAAGGCGTGCATTAATAAATATAGAATAGTTTTAAAGATAAAAACCTGAAGATGATGCTATGACATTGAAACATGTAGTAAAATATATAGCGCAATATTGTAACATCGAGATAACGATGAATAGCGCAGAATATTAATGGTGATTTTAAATTTTAACATCAACAATTTAAAAGTTTGTGTATAGACTTGAATAATAAATATATATTTGAGATGTTTTGGTGTTGACCACATATCTTTTTCCTGTTTCAACATGTAAAACACATGGCGCTTATGCATAGATACTAATGTTTCACTTCTCATAGTGCTAATGTCAACACTTGTTTTCCACATGGTGTTGCATACTTGATTTACATTTTGTTGGGCTGAATTTCATCAATTTTCAGTGCTGATTAAACATAGAATGTCTGTCCTTGTGACATGTTATTTTTTTGCCACGTCCAGAAATGTCAATGAAAATGATTTGTATCTGAATCATTTAAAAGTTACGATTAAGTAAGTTGTATTATATTACGTTTTTTCTGGTAAGTACTACTGTTGCTTTCACAGGCTTTAAAATGAATGTTTTTTGAGATACATTAATCTGTGTACATCATGTACCAAGCTTCTTTCGACCTGCAGAAATGTTCTTTGTGTTTTCAGAATCATCACATTTATCATGTTTGATATTATGAAAGGAGCTTTTGGTCTCACTAACCATTCATAAACTTTCTGACCTGAAACTTTTGTCTGTAACTGTTGCTTTTTTGTCCACTTTTAATTTAGAGGCATGAATAGATTCTGTATTGATCACACGCACGCTTTATTACATTACCACAGGCAATAAAAATGTTGTACTGGTGTCATATTGAAAGGCAAAACAATGATTTCCAAAAATATATTGTGCAACAAGCATATGATTCACATGAATGTTCTCAATTGAGAAGTGTGCATGAGTTCAAGGAAGATGATGAATTTTGGTTGAAAGTCGTATGAAAAATTCATAGCACCATATTTCCTGTAATCCTGCTTAATGCAAGGGACTCATTTACCAAAATGCATTTAATGAACATGCCTCTCTGTGTTTCCCATGTTGGAAATCGGTGACAACTGTTGTAAGTTATCAGCTGATGGTCTGGTATATTATCTTGCTTTTTGTTGATACCATTTACCCATTTTGAACAATTTTGTGTGATGTGGCTTGGATTTCTAGGCTTCCCTGAACAGGTTATGAAATTTGTGTGACACACTTCTCAAAAGTATTTGGAGCTGATCACTGTATGCTTGAATCTTGCAGACTTTCTGAGTCCATATGTGAGCACATTCAACTACTGTTCTGCCTACTTACTATTTACAGTATACAGGTGAGTCAAAAGTATGTTTACAAACTTTGTGTGCATGTTCCAGGATAAAAAAAAATGTCCCTATGAAAATGAGGTCACGAATGTTTCATTTCCGAAATAATAGCCAAAAATATCATATTAGCGATTCTCAAGAAGGCGCTTGCCACATCTCCTTGAAGATGTACCATTGAATAGAAGAAGACAAATATGGTTTATGTGCAACGGAGCCCCAACACACTTCTCATGTCACGTCAGAGATCATCTCAATGAACAGTACCCTCAGCGATGGATTTGACGCGGTGGCCCAATAGCATGGCCACCGAGGTCACCGGACCTGATTCCATTGGACCCTTATCTGTGGGGTGACTTGAAGTCTGTCGTTTATGTAACACCCATAAACAATGAAGACGACCTATGGGAACGTGTGCAGAATGCATGCCACATGATTCAAGGAAACCCTGGTGCGTACGAACGAATTCGTCAGTCTTGTGTACGTTGTGCTCATGCATGTGTGGAGAATGGAGAAGCAACCTTTGAGCATCTGTTGTAAAGAAACATCCCTGTCCTTATCATCAATTCCTGTTGTCCCTCCCGGAACATAGGGCATCAACAAAGCATCGCCACCTGGTTCTGCTGACGGCCATCCTCTTCGTTCCAGCTCTTTCCTTCCTCCAGTGCCTCAGCGTGGACCGGTCTTCGCCATGTCTGTCTGAGCCTCCCTCTCTTGCTTTTCCCCTGTGGATTCCAGTCCAAGACCTCTACTTGGCAACACAGGCATACATTGAAACTTATTTTTGGCTATTATTTTCAAAAAGAAGCATTAGGATCCACATGTTTATAGGAAATTTTTTCTTGTTTTTGATCCAGGAACATGCACACAAAGTTTGTAAACATACTTTTGACTCACCTGTATATTAATGCCAGGCATTATGGGTGTTAGCTCACACATGATATTACTCTTCCAATTCTGTATGCATGAGTGCTGATGGTTAACCATTATTTCATTTTGTGTGAAGGGGAGGAACTGTTGTCTTATGGTTATGGTGGAACTGGTAAAGCCTCAACTGATTGCAAGTTCAAGGATTATGGAAAACCATTCCACGTTGGCGATGTTGTTGGAGCACTTCTGGTGAGTAGGCTGGTACTATCCTAAAGTCTGTCTTCAAGATACCTGTACTGTGTTACTGTGTTTGCTAGACAAGAAGATTACCTTGGATATAAGACAGACTCCCATTCATTCCTAGTGGTAAACGTTCAGTAAAAATGCATTTTATACTTACCTGGATAAAATTTGTAAATATAGCACATTTTCCCACTTTTTTATTGGTAATCCATTTAATGTCTGTAATTTTTCTAGTGCAACTTGCACCGATTTAATAATATGCAATTAAGGTTTACCTTCATTTAATATTCGGTCATCAATCACGAGTTTAAGTGTCCGTATGTTTTGTTATACTTTTCTTAATACTTAATTTTTATTGATACAGGATTTGGATGATGAGACAATTACAATGTCATTCACTTTAAATGGAGAAGAACAAGGCATAGCATACAACTTTACTCGTTCTGAACTTCAGGATAAGGCTCTGTTCCCACACATTTTAAGCAAAAATACCAAGTTCAAATGTAACTTTGGAAATGAAGGTTCCTGGTTTCCACCTCCAGATGGATACACTTTTGTGGCGCACGTGCCATTGACCGAGAGAGTTAATGGTGCAAAACGTCCAGGAAGAAGAGAGGACTGCGAGGTACATTTTGGCAGATTGGATGTAATACTTTCATCATGTATTGGTAACAGTGTATTTCATACCATGTCATTAATTTTAATTTATTTCTGCAGATAATTATGATGTGTGGTCTGCCTGGCGCTGGGAAAACAGTGTGGGCTAATGAGTATTATGCAAAGAATCTGGACAAGAAATATAACATTCTTGGCACAAATAATCTGATTGATAAAATGAAGGTTGGTCTGAAAACTTTATTTCAACTCATGCTTTAATCAGGGGTCTAGTCTGTCAGAACTCTAAAATGCACCGTGGTACTTGTGACTTTGTTGGGGATGTTTTATGACTGAAATCTGCAGTCATTAGAGCAAAGTTTATACTATATTTTCTGAATATATTAATTGTGGGTGAATTCTGGTTTATGTCATTGTATTCTATGGTTTTAATTCTAGTGGTAAATGTGCTAGTCTAATATTCAGATATTATTAGTGTCACATTACAGTCAATTCCTTTATGTTGTGTTGTGCGTCGCTTTGTTGAATGTGCTAGTTAACACTTACGGTTCCGAAATTAAATGGCTGAAAAATGTAAGACAATTGTACTGACAGTAAAACAAATGCTTTCTTGAAAAATCTGAACAGTTCACAAAAACAAGCAAAGCCCAACGTGTTCTCTCCGTGCAATTTGTGCAAAAAATGCCTAATAATGATGAGGATGTTACCTTTGTTTCCCTCTTGTTCTCATGCCTGATGCAAAATTTTAGGGGGTCTGTTGTCTTGGCAATGAGTTCAATTCTGGCCTAGTCTCTAAGCGGTCCTGGATTTATTGTTAGTCATTGGTGGAAAGTGATAAGCCAGCTGACGCATGGTATTTGTATTTGTGGTAAGTATGAGGTCACCACAGAGGAAAGGCTTGACAGGCGTTTGGATAGGACATGCCAGTAAGGTGTTTCATGCTTCCATGAAAGCATAATATTGCCTGGAAAGTAAATAGTATGTCAATAAAATGACGGCCACATACCTAAAGATGGGAATTGAGTCAACTTCTGGAACATGCATCAAATGTAGGCTACCTCAGGTGTTTCTAGAATAAACCATCTTTTAAACCAACTTTTAAAACATCTTCTGTGTGTTTGTGGAATATTTTAGTTGATGGGTCTGCCAAGGAAGAGGAACTATGCTGGCCGCTGGGATGTACTTATTGACAAGTGCACAAAGTGCTTGATGAAGCTGCTGGATGTTGCATCTTACCGCAGAAGGAATTACATCCTTGATCAGGTAATTGCTGGTTTTTGGTTGATTGTGTAGCTAAATCACACTCTTGTTTTAAAATGGCTTTCATTCCACTCTGGCAGGCAGGTATGACTGTTGCATGACATACAAAATGGTCATGTTTTTGGATTAGTTTTGTTAATTTAGTATAGGGTTTTAAAGGTTCTTCATAAATGGATATCTATCCGACTTCTACAGAGTGTATGTTCTTTCTGTTGTAAAGTGATCACATAGTGACACAGTCCCACAAGTTGTGTTTTTTGTAACATTCAGCACATTTAGATGGTTTAGTGCCAGTTAAATCTGTACTTGCACTTAGACTGCAAGAATTTATATGTTGCTCCTAAAAGAGTAATGCAAAACATGTTGAAGAAAGTCAGGGTGTCATTCTCCTCTGTGATATTGACCAGCCACATACAGCATTGCACCTGGGAATTCATGTTATATATAGTATGGTTGGCATATGCTTGAGCACCCACTGTGCAGTACAGGCCTTCTGCCCAGCTATTTTGACCTGTTCCCTCTGCTGAGTACATTCGTTCACATCTGATACAAGTGTTAAGGGGTTTGGAACTGTCTAGTTGAATGCCCGGGCCTTGGCGAGGCTTATTGAATGTGGGAACAGTCGTGCGACTGTGTTAAAAGACTGTAGTCCAATGGCAGTTTCAGTAGTAGATAACAGAAACAAAATATCAAAGCTTTTGTGGTTAAACATAGGAGAAAGGGAAGTTCACTGGATTACGTGTTTTTATTCCATATTTGGTAGATGTGATGAAAGTTTCTGAAAGTAAGAAGAGAAAGATTTCTGATTTTGCTTTATGTTGAATATTAAGCATTGCATTACCACACATGATTATGAAAGCTTTTGATCATATATATAAGAATAAATTACTTTTAAAATGAAGATGGCTGTCTTCTGGGTTGTTGGGTCATGTAGTCTGGTAGAAGTTTACTGACGTTTTGGAGGTTGCTGCCTCCGTCTTCAGGGTGATGATGGAGGCAGCAAGGACCTCTGAAATGTCGGTAAACTCCTACCAGACTGCATGGCGCAACAACCCAGAAGACGGCCATCTTCAGACTTACTGCCATGAAAACCTCAAACCCTGCTTTTAACATATCTCTTTGTAGGACTAGATTTCTGTGTCGTGTACTTAGTATGCAGTATGCAGAGAATCATCTGTCATCAAAATATAACATATAAATTATTTCCTGCTCGTCTCTTGTCTTCCTTCAAACTGCCATGGAGCTTGAGAAAATATTTTGATGTACAGGGTTCGGCAGGGGAACTTGGTTTTTGAAATGATAATACAACGTTGTAGTTTGATAAAAAACAAAAAAAAAATATTTTTTTACTTAAAGAGAAATAGGTGCCATTTATGATCCGATAAAAACCAAATTTAGAAAGTTGATTGTTGAATTTAAAAATGATGTCCTCCAAATGATGACCATTTCTGCGAACACATTCTTGCAGTCTGTTAGTGAAGTTCTGCATTGCACGCTGAACCATATCTCGTGGAATCGCCTGAACTTACTGACGAATTGCATCTTTTAATTCCTGGGTAGTGCGTGGTTTGTTTATGTAAACCTTTCCTTTGAGGTAACCCCATAGAAAATAATCACACGGTGAAAGGTCAGGTGAACGAGGGGCCACGGTATGTCTCCGCGGTGAGAAATGAGATGCTCGGGAAACATTTGTTTTAGAACCTCCATCGAAGCCCTTGACGTATGGGCTGTCGCCCCATCTTGTTGGAACCAAATTCATCTGGGGTTAATGCGATATATGCAAAGTTCTGGCAAGAGGAAGTCACGCAACATGGCAATGTAACGTTCAGAATTAACAGTTACCACATGTCCATTTACTTCAAAAAAATACGGACCAATTATGCTGAAATTGGCCACCCCAGACCACACGGTAATACGTTCAGAATGAAGGGGACGTTCATGAAGTTGTCTTGGATTCTGTTGCGACCAATATCGAAAATTCTGCTTATTAACACACAGCCAGTTAGGTGAAAATGCGCTTCGTCACTCATAAGAACAACCAGGTCATCATCTAACGTTTCGAGCGTGGCTTCAGTGAAAGTTTGACGTTTTTCCCAATCAGTTGGCCTTAACTGCTGGACAACCATCATTTTGTAAGGATGAAAGTTCAGATCGAAATGTGAAGCCTGACTCCGTCTGCCTGCAGTTTTAACCAATCCAAAAACATCATATTCCTCTGCCGGACCCTGTACAAGTTTAGTCGCTTTGTGTAATTTTCAGTCTTCAGTTCTCATATTTTGCAAAATAGAAATTCTAGTGACATCAAGATAAATTCTTGAAACAAGGTGCAGACTGGATGTAAATCAGCTTGAAGTTGTCTCTTGTGAGTTTATAGTAATAGGGGACAGCTTGTGTCTTTGGCATAAATCTGCTTTATTTTGTCATTCTGGGTCCAGCGTATCCTTCCGAGTGTTGTTACAGAAGTGGTCACTGTACATTATACTGTTAGCAGATAGGCTTATAACTGAGATATTTGAACACGTCGTGTGTTATCCTGTTTTGGAGAATGTTGGTTCTAATTTTCAGTGGCCAAATCAATATTATGCCATAAAAAATGTTTAACTTGTTTGTAATGTTTTTGAAATTCATATGCATCAGCAGTTTGAATGCTGCATATTTGTTAAAAGAGGGCCAGTAATATATTTCTTTTGTGAATATTGAAAATTCTTTGTGGTAGTGACAAATATTTGCCTGTTTGAAATTTTTGCTTGCAATAGAAATACATTCTGTAGAAGATTATATTGGTTGTAGAAGATCAGCAGGAACTATATACTCATAGTACTCGCACAACTACAGTTACGCGTGTTTTATTACTGTTACATGCTGTGGGGTTGTGTTTAAAGAATTACTTTTTGGACAGAATTTTCCATTGAAGTTGTGCATGTCTACTCAGGTAGAAAGAAATTCAAATTAAAGGCTTTGATGTTAGTGTAGCAGTTGGGTTATTGGTCAAAGTGGGGGAAGTGGTGCAATGTACTGAAATCTTCAGTTCTCTTTAGAGCTTTCTCTAGTGTCTATTAAAACAGTGTAATATTAAAAAGTACTGAGTTTCAAATCTCTGTTTTCCTTGGCAAAGTATTTGTAACTGGACGTGGTCTTCTGGATTATAATGCCATTGTATTCACCAGGATTTTGGAGGATCATATTGCCTCCAACTTGAGGCATAGGTGAAGGTGGAGGTGACACGTTCCTCCAAAACATTAGTAACTGTTTGCTGTAGTACCTAGTGTCATAAACCAGAAAACTGTGATGTTTATTTTTACTGCAGTGAAAAATGTCAGATTTCATATAACATGTAGGAGTTTTGATGTCAGTTTTTAAGGAAAGGTGAGTGTTTAATCATTTTGCAACATAATTTACAGTTTCAAGAAGTTTAAACATTGTGGTAAGTACAAAGTTGGCTCTTCAAAATGCTGGAGTGCGAAGGTAAGTCTGCATATAAACCAAGGTAAGTTTCACTTATTTTCAAAAGGGACGTCAAACTGTATGGAAATTAGCTGTAGGTGGAAAGGTAAGTTCTAGTATTATTTTTATCTGAATGTAAGACTTTTTTTTGTGAAGCACAGCTATGCAGCACCCATTATATTTTTGAAGAATGATACTGGATGGCACTGTGCAAGAGGAATAGTATCTATATAGGTAATAGATTTTAGAGATGTGCAGAGAATTATGCTTTAAAGTATATATCTTTTGTAAGGCTGTAATGATTATAAAGCCTCACATCAACAGGTTTGTGCCAAGTCTTAGGTAGGGACCAAGAAGTTGAATTTATTGGCATAAAGACAGGATTCTTTTCTTTTCTTCCCAATGCTGTAGTGACCGTGGTATGTATAAGGTGAAGTAGGGCCCCATAAGCATCCTGCTGTGCTGGTGTCAGGATATGTGTAGACATAGTTACAAAAACAAGCATAAGTATGACATCAGAATGTATATTTGTACATAACTGGAGTATAATATAATATATCAGCAGTGATAGATACTACAGATCTGATACACTGATCGTCTTCTACGTTATTAGTTGGTGAAGACATTTGAGGTAGTTGATAAGCTATATTTGAAGCAAGAATCCAGATGTGGAGAAAGCCAAACTAATCATTCTGTATCAGAGAGAGCTTGCTAGTAGAATAAGGATTGTAACGTTCACATTTGTTCCCAAGACAGGCTTCTGGATGTTTCAACTTTGAGGTAAGTATTGGGTAAAGGGGTGGGAAGGGAGAAAGGCATTACCAGCTACTAAACCCATTTGTTGAGCCCTTGTCATTCCAGAGTTGATGCTAACAATGTATATGAAGGAAATGGAGATGGGGTCCTGGTGACCCCAGCATGGAATCTTAATCATGTCTGCAACCCTATACATTACACAGACCAATGTCTATCCGTCGGCCCAAAGACGCAAAATGAGGGGTTTTGAGGGCTTCATACGGCGAGCGGTAGTAGTTGTACCAACAGACGAGGAGTTCAAGAGGCGTGTTGAAAAACGAGAGAAGCTGGAAGGCAAAGATGTACCAGACTCTGCTGTTCTAGAGATGAAAGGTAACTAAATGGACCAGTCTTCCGTAATACTTCATGCAAAGGCCAGGTTGAATTCTCCTCTTTTCTCTTAAATACATACCAGTTAGTTGTAGTGTGATGTTGTGACAGCCCAATCTGGTGTACTAATGTTCTTTTCAGCCAGCCATGCTCCTTTCCATCTTCGTCCTAGTAAATCATGTATGTTCACTGTATATTTGGTTGGACACTGTGCTTTGATGTTTTGTAATACTTGATTTTCTCCTTATCAGTGCTGAAAGTGTGTGAAAAGTTTAGGAAATGTGAATACTTCCAGTGCATTTCTTAAATTGTTCTTGGCTCATGAAATCTTTAGAAAAAATACAAGGAGGTACCAGGGCTAAATATCAGATTTCTTGATACCACAAGTCTATTGCATAAACTGACATTAGTTGTTACATATGAATGACGTATTTTAATCTACTTTTGTAACATTTCCCATCAGTATGTATAGGTGCAATTTTTCTGAAATTAGTCCATTTCTCCGTGCATTGTGTAAGATTATCTTGATTCATCTCCAACAAACTGTCTCACTAGAGTAGCAGATTAGAATATGTAGTCGTAAATCAGTGCAATATAATGAATCTATAGTGCATACAGGTTTTTATTTCAGGTGGGGTTTTAATGTGTGTTTATTTATTTTGTGTATTGATGTAATTTCAGCTAAGTCCACAGTCAGGTTTCATATTTCCACATATTGTGGTAATTAAAGTTATTATTGAAGGTTACCCAAACAAATGTCTGTCTCTGGCTCTCCTACCGATGTTATGTTGGGCTTTGTCCCTGTAAGAATAAAGAAATGTAATAAATCTCTCAGTTTAATGACAATCACCTAAAGACAGGAGGGAGTAGAGGCATCTCAACATCATGCTCATCAAATGTACTTCAGACAGTGTACAGTGTTCAACATAATAGTAGTATAATGAATAAACCATCTTTACAGACCTTTAGAGAATGATGATTACAGGTAGTAATTATAGTAGATATTTAAAACAAATATATGCAATATGATGCTTTGTTAATATTACGTTAATTCTTTCACATAACCTTTTACTGTGTAGTGAATGAACCATGTACATTAAAGTGAAATTGATTCAATGACAGAGAGAGAGAGAGAGAGCACAGTATTATATACATAATTATAACAGTATTTATCCAGGTGGTACGATTTTTGTAGTTCAGTGTTAGCTTTGCCAGTTCATTTAGTTAAGGTTTGTTTGGATATATTGTACACATTATTTTAATAGCAGTTGCATGAAATGACAGGCAGCCCAGGTTTCTCCTTGTTTCAGACTTATTTACTTTTAGGAACATTTAAATTAGCATTGCTTAATGAAAAGTAAGTTTTGCGTTATTTTTAAGTCATACAAAAAACAATTTACTGACCCTTGCTGTTTCTTTTTACTCACTTAAAGCACTGTTCATTCATAATGTCAGCTTTTAGTTTATTGTTTTTGTATTGAACAATGGATTGGGAACATAGGGTGGGGTCAGACACACACACACTTAGATTCTTGAATGCTATATATATAATAGTTGCATAATGAATGCCATGAAACTTAGATGAAAATATTAAAGTTAATAACTGAATAAAACTGATTGTGGTTATAAAACATGTATATTGCATATTTTAATATGTTTAATTACAGAACTGGTGGAAATTATTATACAGCCTTTGATGTTGGGGATTATTGTGATATGTTTGTTTAATATGCTCTAAACTATTATTTCATACCTAGATCTTCATACATTACAAACATTGACATTTTTGGCTTGAAGTATTGATGTTTGTACCACATTAATCGGTGATTATATACATCAAGAATCTAAGGAGATGTGTTTAGAAACCAGTGAAATGATGCTTATTCAAGTGATTATGCTGTTACAGCCAACTTCATGTTGCCTGAGGTAGGTGATATATTCAATGAAGTACTATACAGTGAACTGCAAGAGGCAGAATCCCGTCCCTTGGTCGATCAGTACAACAGAGAAGGGCGAGATGCTGGGTATGGACAATCACAGAAGCGCCACAGAAATGACTCCCGTGACGGGAGGGATAGGTCTTCATTCCGAGGAGGATACAGACCAAGAGGTATAAATATAGGGTTATTGTGTTCATAATGTTGTGTTGTGTATGTCCTGTTCCAAAGCTACTTCAGATTATGACGCCTGTAGACTGGATGACTGGTAAGTAGGCTTTCCATGCTTCATCATAAATTGCTGTTGATTGTTCTGTGCAGTATTATAGAAGACCGTAATACTATATGATTATTTGTTATTTCAATATTATTTAAAATGTTGAAGTCTAGCCATGAATGAACCCCAGTAATTTTATGCTAACAGGCTGCTGTACATGTGATTGCCTAGTAGAGTCGTGAAATTAGTTCACTTTTACCCTCATGGCACAGTTTAACTGCACATTATCTTGGTAGTAGTTTATTTCCACTATTATACGAGGCTCGTCCACAAAGTAAGTTTCCCTGGGGCCGTTTACAGAAACAAAACACAATTTCATGGAAATATTTATTGCAACAGATACAGCAAGTGTCCAGCTATTTTTCAACATATTCGCCACCGGAATTGAGACATTTGTCATACCGTGGGACCAACTTTTGAATACCTGTGTCGTAGAAGTCTGCCGCCTGGGATTGGAACCACTGTGTGACAACCATCTCCGCCTCTCTGTCATTCTCAAAACGCTGACGCTGACCGGACAGGAATTTCTTGAGGTGTAGGAAAAGATGGAAATCACTGGGAGCGAGGTCCGGGCTGTAGGGTGAATGATTAAACACCTCCCAGCTGAACTCCTGCAGGAGACTTGCTGTCCGTCGAGCCGTGTGCGGCCTAGCGTTATCACTGACCGCACTTCACAGTCGGCGGGAGCTGGAATAAGAACCTCCATCTTCAACAGCTGCAACGATGCTACTGTGAGAACGCGGGAAGTGCCGTTAGTGCATGCGCCATGCTACGTCATTGCTCTATCGCGTACGCACAGTCGCTTCGCGCAATATAAGGTTTGCTAGCTGTGGGACGAGTAGGAAACTTACTTTGTGGACGCTCCTCGTATATTTTTGCCAATGATTGTATGATTTCTGGAAACACTCTTACAGGTGTTTTCTTGTGGTGGAAAGCTTTACCTCGTTATTAATGCAGTGTTTATATATTAGGTGGACCAGATAACAGGAACCGTAGCGGTGGCTGGCAGCCAAGAGGTGGAGGAGGAGGAGGAGGTGGTAGCTGGAGAGACAGGTACTGAGTCGTGTACTTATTTTTTTAAGGGTTTCTGGTAATGCTTTGGTGATGTTGTAAGAACAACCATAGGAACAGTTAACAACTTCTCTGCAGCAATTTTGAAGCTCACAATAATGGTTTATTTCATTTGATCAATGCTGGTTTCTCTTAAACTCTGGTAAGTTTGTATGAAACCCAATAGATGGCAAGAGTCTTGATATGGGAGTGAAATCCATTGTGATGACGTGAATCTCTGTATGGTACTGACTCATTTCAATGAAATGTGATATCAAGGTTACTTCAGCATGTAACTGATAAAGCTGACATTTTATGCCTAAGTGTAGGATAGAGAAACAAGGCAGATGGCAAAAGTGAATGAAGGAGAGTTAACACTAATGAGTTTCGGAAGAAATGGAAAAAATATCATCTGTTGTCATTTAATGCTTCTGTTTGTGGGTCTGAAAGTTTGATTCTTGAAAATGACATTTGTTATATTCTTTCACTTAGTGGACCTCTTGAAAAACTTCATGTGATGTTTAAATTTGTTATAAAGCATGTGAGACAAGAATAATGAAGATTAAACTGAAGGAGCCGAAACACCTTACTGGTCTAAAAGGGTCAAATGTATTACACAGTAGACCATGATACAAATATGTTATTCAATTAATTCTTAATTATCAGTGGGAGTTTTAGATGCTCTCTCATTCTTATATAAGGGAGTAGAAATTTTGATTTGTGTTCGCCAGTACCTACACTATCTGTAAATGGTGGTAGGTGTTACCCTTTCTCAAACAAGTTTGGAAACTGTATTCCGTACCAGAATACACATAATTTCCTCATGTGTTCTTTGCAACATGCATTTTCAGGTATTAAATTTGCCTTGTTCAATAGTTTTCCTTTTGGCTGCCAGATTGCAGCACTTTACTGTCTACCTCATGACTTTTCATCCGTCATTTTATTTTTACCGCTCGTAGGATATTCACAACCTCAGAATCAGAGGTTGTGCAAGAATAGTACAACGTCTACATCAAATTTCAGCCAGATCGATCCAGTGGGTCTCCAGTTGAATTGACTGGGTGGGTGAATGGGTAGACTAACATGACCAGCCCACAATGCGTTCTTACTATGCACGTTGTGCAAAGAATGCATAATTATCTTATTGGGCATAGCAAGATGCGTAAATTTTAGGATGATGGCCGATGATACTGTACACAAATTCTGCTTTTAGGTGTATTGAATGTTCTCCATGGGCTTAATAAAGTATGCTTCCTTAATTCCTTCTGTGTCACTTCAGATGTAAAAAATAAATTGGTGCCAGTATCATTTTATAACCTTTTAAAGACTACTTCATTGTAGAATCTCAACACTGAACACAATGTACAGTTAGCTGCTTATTAAATTGTTTTGTTGTCTAGAAATCAGCCTCATGGTGGTTTCCGAAGTGGTGGCGGAGGAGGAAGTGGTGGTGGTAGTGGTGGTGGTGGATGGAGAGGAGGTCGTGGCAGTGGTCGAGGAGGTGACTCCCATGGCAACAGAGGCTTTGATCGTAATCGCCAGTCAGGAGGAAATCGTAATCAACAATCTGGAGGAAAGGTATGTATGAATGGATATTCTGAATTATTTAAATTAGCCTACGCCAGGGATTGAAACTGGATTCATGCAGGTATATTGTCATATCTTTGTAGTTAAGTGTGTAGAAATATGTTATGTTATTTTAATTCTAAAGGGTTTTGACGACGGTAGTTTACATTTAAAATTGTTTGTTATCTCTCACTGGACTAGCTCTATCTAAGGGGCCCAACAGAGTAGGCACCTCTCACCTGAAGACGGAGACAGAACAAGCCTCCGAAACGTCGATGGAAAAGTCCTGATAACGAACAATTCTGTTATTTTAGTCGAATATTTCTGATCCCCCCTCCTCCAGAACATTTCAGTCTGTGTGTGTGTGTTTGTGATACTTGTATGTGACATTCTGATGGACAGAGAAAAAAAATCATCTTATTCTTTGGTTTCATTCTTTTTGGTCAAAAAAGAAAGTGGGTATGTGACAGTGTTCTGCTTCTAATATTGTTCAGTATTCACTTTCCAGTAATGTGGTAATTAAGCTATTATATTGCTATTTTTGTAATCTAACAGTTGGCTTTGCTGATATTTGTCACTTTATTCCATTTCAAAACAAAATATTGTTTACACTCTTTGTGCAAGAGGAATTTAATATGACAAGTATCATAAATAGTTTATACTTTCTCATCCATTCCTTTGATTTGCTACTAAAGGACCTGTGCCTCAGTAATGAATATTGTTTGCTATAGAGAAATGCATATTTACCCGTTCATAAGTTATCTCCTGAGGCAAGCAACTTCCTAGTACTTGTTACATTCATTCAGTACTTTCTGTACCCAATAATGGATTATCGTTAACAGCTTGTTTCATATACGTGGTGTCCCAGTGTTCTTGGAAGGCTAGACATATTGCATCAGTGATATTCAAGCCATGAAGGAAACTGAAAGTGGCATAAGGTTTAAGGTTTGAGTGTGTTGCAGGGAAATTGGGGAGGCTATAATCAAGGAAGTGTTGGATGTGGCGGCAGCGGTGGCACCAGCAGTGGTGGTGGTGGTGGCAGCGCTGGCGGTGGCAGCAGCAGCAGCAGCGGTAGCAATTGGGGAGGTGCTGGTAGTGGAAACTGGGGAGCACAGGGCTACAACCAGCAAGGTTGGACGCAGCAGAATTACCCACAGCAAGGTTGGAAAGGTAAAACTTGATTTTTGCATTATCTTTTCTGAAGGATTTTATCACATATTGCAGGTTTTCCACATGATTCAAACTTATTCTTTTGAATAAAATTGAAACAAATTATTGATAGGAAATGCCAAACCTCTCCACTTTGCTTGAGGCTACGGTATTTTCAGTGATTTTACTTGCACTAGATTATCACATTTGTTAGGTTCTGGAAGAAATATGTTGAATTATGAATGCTAGGTTTCTTTCTTTGAATGATTAGTGGTAATCTGGTTGCATGGGAACTAATTGCACTGGCTGGAAATTAATTTGTTATTTAATCTTGGAAGAATTTTCAGATGGAGTTTAATGATTTGAGTAATGTTTATTCTTTTGTACATGTCTTGTCAAGTCAAGTCAAGTCACTATATGGTAAAATCTTGTTAATTTAAATGTAGTTTTTACAGAATTTAATGCAGTTAAATTGAAGTTTGCAGGTAGTTTGAAATGAAAATTTGGAAGAATTACAATTTAAAATGTCATTTTTTCACAGTGTACTGCTAAAGTGATACCATATCCTTTTTAGTTAAAAATTTCCATAGATCATTGCATTTAATAAAATCAGTATCCTCTTCAACCATCTGTTAAATCTGAAAATTGTCAGTGGGCTTACAGATTCCAGGTCGTTTTTCAAAACTTCCTACGTCTAAAAATTTGTCACTGCAGCTTTTGATAACAGCTCGTAATATTTTTATTGCATAACAACAAAGAGGGGTCTTACTCTTCAGGCTGGAAGGCCACATTGAAAGGATAATGTGCCACTAGGGCTAGAACATTCAAAGATCCCTACCATAGTCGACACAAAACTGAATACTACCTTGGACCTGCCTTTGCTGCATAAGGAAGTTTACATTTTGTTCCACTTTTGAAGTACCAGTTTGCCTCACGTCATGCAAGTACACATCAGTGATTCTTGAACTTGGCTTTGATTTATTTTGATACAGGAAACAGCCTATTCACACGAATTTGTGCTGCCAAATGCACTTAACAAATGACATGCTAATGTGTCTAACTCAGAAAACCAAGATACAGGTAAAGAAGCATAAGATGTTATTAAAATTTACTGGATAAAACTACTACTACACAAGATTGAGTTGAAGATGCAGTTTTCCTTGTGTGTTATGGACTTCACAGGGGAATGGTTCTTCAAAGCATGGTTACAAAAGTAATTGAATGTCATTTTTAAATTCTCAGCTGAGGAATCATTCACTTGTATAGCACAGACACTTGGAAACAACACATGATGATCCATTCATATGAAGGGAATCACAGGGAGAAGAACGATATAGGTTAATACTTTCCAGCTACTTCTGAAATAATTTCAATTTTATTTCAAAACCTCAGGCATCTCCAAACATATCAGAAAAGAGTTTTGATGACCATGTAGTTTGGTATGTTTGTAGTTATGTGGTGGCTTATGTCACATGGCAATGCCAAATTTTAAAACCAGTTATGAGTTACTGGGTTTTTGGAGTTTGGCATAAATGAACAGCAAGTACCAAAGAGGGTTCTGAACATGAAAGGAGGGATGCTGTGACCAAGATGGGAACAAGTTAGTGCAAGAAGAACCTGGGAAGGAATTGAGCTGTGGAAGACGAGAGTTAGATGGAAAGTTTTCGTTGTCAGATCACTTACATAAAGTGAAGATACCTTAAGAGAAAGAAGAAGAAGCTATGTGCACGAGAATGGCTTAATCTGTGGCAGGTGGTGCATGCGATTGAGACGTTTATGCAATAGCGTACTGAGTTTCCACTGAGTAAACCCCCAGTTGCTCTGTGATCTTGGTCTCTTTGTCACATTTGGCAAAATGTTGAAATTTGTGCAGCATTCAAACAAGTACACAGAGCCCCCAGTGGAAAGCTTCCACATCACCAGCACCAAATGAAGGCATGTCAGTCAAGATCACAGGTGATTGCATTCT
The DNA here is from genome assembly GCF_977971745.1 of Zootermopsis nevadensis. NCBI lineage: Eukaryota > Metazoa > Arthropoda > Insecta > Blattodea > Termopsidae > Zootermopsis > Zootermopsis nevadensis. Next base: position 2,898,716 of record NW_028259154.1, read on the forward strand.
TTGATATTGAGGCATTGTTGATTTGAGTTTTTCCCCTGAGGTTAAACAGTTAATTCAGCATTATAAAAAGAAGTCTTACAATGTTTGAGAGAGGTGTCTGACAGACATTACCATAGGAATGGCGGAACAGTTTGATGCCACATCATGACACTGTACGATGCTACTTGTCACTCTCCATCCTCCAATTTTTGGTGGATAGAAATAACTACGAGGGTGAGTCAAATGAAAACCGTAATTTTTTTTTTTTAATTTAATTTATGGAGTGAAAGCGGTACACAACTATATCATTTTTCTACATAGTCTCCATTTCGTTCAATACAGGCCCTCCAGCGTTTATGAAGTGTATGGATTCCTCTACGAAAAAATTCTTGTGGTTGTCTGCGCAACCACTCATGCACCGCCTGCTGTATCTCTTCGTCAGAACGGAACTTCTTTCCTCCCATCGCCTCTTTGAGTGGCCCAAACATGTGGTAATCACTTGGGGCTAGGTCTAGTGAGTATGGCGGATGTGGAAGACACTCAAAGTGCAAGTCTTGGATTGTTGCAACTGTTGCACGGGCAGTATGGGGCCGAGCATTGTCATGTCAAGGACACCTCTAGTCAAAAGTCCACGTCGCTTTGATCTGACTGCAGGTCGAAGATGATTCTTCAAGATTCTTCACTGATCAAAAAACGAATTACAGAACGTTGTTCTTCTTTCGTGCACGTAACTAGTGGAGCAGCCATTTTCAAATTGGCACTGTGATGGCGATATGTTTGTCTGCATTATACTACCACCTATAGGATACTCGTTATAGCATTGGTAACATGTCTGCCAACTTATAGGACAATGGCGCGATATTTCGAATTTTTATCTCAGTTTTACGGTTTTCATTTGACTCACCCTCGTACAACCAGCCTACTCTTCTGACCTGTCACCATGCAACTTGCAGCTCTTCCCCAGATTCAAAGAAATGGTGAAAGCGGAGTAATTTGACATGATTGAAGACACTATCTCCAGCAGCAACTTCATGTGCATCAAAGGAAGTACTTAACGGGGAATGGTGATGAAGTGGGTATTCAGTCATTCATAGGACTTCTTGGTATACATTTTGAAGTATCTCAGTTTATAATTAGCTTGCATGTTTTGTAACATATTTTGCTGTGGTGTGGGTATAAAATATAGTAGAAATAAGTTCATGTTTTAAGGAGAAATATATCTTGAAATGTTGAAGTGAAATATTTTACTTACTCTCTTCTTTCATTATTCTTTATGAATGTATCACTGTGGTGTGAACTGATTAATTAGATATGCTGAGAAGGTGCAGAATTTCATGAATGAAAATAGACTGACTTGTGCGTAGGCTGCATCACTGTTTTCAGACTGAAACTTTAGAATGGGGACTATAACCCGTATGAACCTCTTGTTTCCATTGCCTGCAGCTGTACACCTTTGATGTTCTTTGCCTCTCCCCAACTTGAATGGACGGAGAAACCCACTTCTAAGTCGAAAGCACTCATATGATGGGATTCCACTTTCTGCCCTCCCTGTTTTACTTTGATATATGTTTTGAGGATTACTTCCTATAGCTCGTAATGTCCCATAGGCTATGGCTAGTTGCAATTTTGCTAACCACTGACTGCAGTGTAACTCAAGGAGACTACTGTACATGCAACGTGGTTACAAACTACCGATTTAAGATGTAGCGTATTTAAAGTCTTACGAGCAAAACCTCTCAATTGACAGTACAGTAGGGCCCCGCTTTTCGGCGCTCCGCTTTACGGCGATTCGCTAATACGGCGCTCAACAGCTGAGTCAGAGAAGTGCATCCGGCGCCATTTTATCGTCGCTGATTCAGTCTGTTTACAGCTTTTGTGCGCTCCGCGTCTACGTATTTCTGGCAATTTTTCAAAGTTATTACAAACTGTATATTTATATAATATTTTTGTGTTACTACAGTGTAATTACAAAGACGTCTAAGGGTAGTAGCGATAAAAAGAGGAGTCGTAAGCCTCTTACTTTAAATGCCAAGTTAGATATAATTAAACTTCGTGGACAAGGCATGTCTATGGCCGAAATAGGACGTAAGCTAATTCTAGCTCACCAAACTGTTAGTACCATCGTGAACGCTAAGGAGAAAGTGTTAAATGAAATTAAAAGTGCCACACGAATGAACTCTAAAGTCATAAGAAAGAGAGATAGCCTTATTGCTGACATGGAAAAACTTTTAGTTGTGTGGATTGAAGATCAAACGAGCCACAATGTGTGTACTACTGATATTCATTTTACTTTCATATCGTTTTCTTAGGCCTAGCACTATTGTGCACTTACTATATGATAGTGTAACATCTTATTAGGCTTTGATATGCATTTGCAAGTGAAAAAAGGCAAAGATCCGCTTTACGGCGGGGGTCTGGTCCCTAACCCGCCGTATAAGCGGTGCCCTACTGTACACATACCTTGAATGCTGACTTTTTGCCCGTAGTTTCATGGTGTGTGTGGAGCTTTGCATTAAGTGTGACCTTTCTTCTTCTAGGCTATGGTCAGCAGGCAAGCTATGGACAGAACTATCCTCAGCAGGGCTATGGCCAGCAAGGTTATGGAAATGGCAGCAACTATGCAAACTGGACTCAGCAGTATTACAACCAGGCCTACGGCACAGGTGCACAGGGATGGGGACAGGTACAATTTTTTGTCTTATTTTGCATGCTAAGAATGAAAACATACTTTATGTCTCAGTAGTCCATTTTCAATGTCTTCTCTTTTGTCATGAGGTAAGATAACGTTTTGTATGATTTGAGGTTTTCACAGCGGTGAGTATGAAAATTTCTGTCTTCTGGGTTGTTGCGCTGTGTAGTCTGGTCGATGTTAACCAGTGTATCAGAGGTCATACTGCCTCCGTCATTAGGGCGATGAATGTGCCAATTGGATGGGTGGTGCTAGGTTTATAGGAGCCAGACCCTGAATGGAGTAGCCTGCCCCTAGCCAATGGGAGCAGGTGTCAAATCAGGCATGAATGGGGACCAATAGGAGCGCGTGTGGGTGTGTGAGAGAGAGGGAGGTCAAAGTGCAGCCCTCATGAGGGCCTCGGGACGTGCGTCCAGTGGGACATCGGGAGTTGGGTGGATTGTGAAAAGGGCCAGGTTAGTTATCTGGGTGGTTCATGGGGTGCACTCTGGAATGCTTCCGGAGCCCTCGAAGAGTGTGAATGAGGGGCTTCTATGACTGGCTCAGGTGAAGTCCATCTTCCCTGTTGAAGTTGTCGGGATGTAATTCGATCTCGATGGCTACCCTGATGATCCAATTCATGTAGCTGGTTTTTGTCGAGAGGACAGAAGTATCCCCGAGCTGTATGTTGTGTCCCAGGTTGAAGCGATGTTCAGCAACAGCAGATTTATCAGGCTGTCCAGCCGGATGTGGTGCTCGTGCTCCTTGACCCTAGCTAGGGTCAAGGAACCTGTTACCTGCATACAATGGCCAGATGAGATGTTTCAGATCAGAGCACTTGCACATAGTTTTAGTGAATTTGAAAATATTGACATATTCCAATTCCCTGTTTTAAGGAGCATCTTCCAAATCTTTTTAACTGGTTCATGTTTCATGACAAAAAAGAACTGTAACATATCATACTCAAAGATTATAGACGCACAGAATAACAATTTATGTATAAATATAAAACAGCAAACCACTGATATCCATAATAAGTTCTTACTCCTGTAAAGAAGCCCCTAAGCACAGCAGACAAAGCTGCTATTCCCTAGTAAGGACTGAAAATTATTGGATTTGCTGGTAAAAACTTGATTCAGAATTTGAAGATTTGGGGTTTGCTACTCTAGATAACTAGATAGCTAGATAACAGGTCAATTTATTTATTTATAGTTTATTTAACAGTGCTTTTTCAATAACTCAGATTATATAGAGGTTGGTAGTGAACAATGAATTTGATGTGGAAGTAAGTGGTTGTGGCCTAATTTAAGGTACTGTCCTGGTATCTCCTTGGTGGGACTGAGGAAAACCATGAGAAACCCCAGTCAGGATAGCCGGTCTCTGGGCCGAGATTTGAATCCAGGACCTTTGAATGAGGAGGAGGAGTGTTTACCACTAGACCTCAGAGCTTGGCAGTAACAGGTCAAGGAATGGTTAATAGCGCACACATGGATAGGTCTAAGAAAATACAGTGAATTATGCACTGTGTTCAAACATGGTAGTGAATAATGTAAAATTGGTGCACAACGTATGATTAGTTTGAGTTGAATGTTTTTTACTAATACATATATTTATTTTTCCAGTCTATACACAAAACTTGTTTTAAAATAATGTTGTTAAAATTATTTATAACATTTACAATATAAATTGCATTATGTTATATTTTATGGCGCTTTTCTGTGTCGTATAATATTACATTTATCACAGCGCTTTTGATTTCGACGACATGTTTCGATGTTTACCACATCATCATCAGGCTTATCAATTCATATATTTTTAAAAACTATTGTACATTTGTGCATTGCGTTTATAGATTTTTAATTTTCAGTCTTCATCTTGATTTGGAGTATGCATTTTGATGTTTATTATGAGGTTGTATTGTGATGTGTCGGACGTCTGATATCCACAGACGATAAACTGCAACTCTGCAACTGATCACATCTTGATACTATCACACCTTGTGTAAGGTTAAATAATCACTCATTCTAGTTTTCTGTAGACTATCACCAGAGTTGATTGGAAGTCCTTTCGGTTCTGAATAACAGTCTAATCACGACCATTTGCACCACCTTTCTCCATTGCTTTCTGGGGGTAATTGCTTCATGGGTTTGGCATTTGGCATTTCAAATTTATCGCTGCATGGTGACCAACATGTCTCAGCTGAAGCAAGAAGTATTTAAGAGTGCATGGAAATATACAAGACACAAACTATCCCTCTGCACTTGCAGTGAAATGATATGGTTCAGCAACAAGTCAGGTTAGGTTGTTTTGGCACACCAGAGAGACTGCACGAGAGTCTACCCATCTTCCTCCTACTCTGCTGAGTATCAGCCCATGAGGTCACATGCTCTTTGTCCATTGTAATTTATTCATGTCACATTACAGGGTAACAGTACTGCAATTATGCCTTTGATATTTTGAAAGTTTGTAGTCAACGGGTAAAAAGGTTTTATAATGGTTCACAACGTATATAATATCCTTTCAAAAATGAGGCTTTCAGACTGATGAATGCTGACACCATTCATAATATAACCATCCATAGTCTAGCAGTAGCAAGCTGAGGTTGGTACTGACCAATGAACCACCTCAGTACCCTGACGACAAGGACGACGATGTTTCCTTACTTGCGGCAACTTTTGATTCTTATAATGAAATACATCGTTATCATAATCAAACAGTCGAGGAGTTAGGTCATATTGACCCGTTCTGGCCTCGTACTCTAAAAGTATCTTATGCGGTTTTCCAGGGTTTCTTCATCCACATCCTGTAAGTAAAGTAAAGTTTGTCCCGCTACACGCCATGTAGGCGTTTGGGGTGAGTGGAGGTATAGCTCCTCTCTTCCTTGACCTCGGCACTAGATGGGGGTGAGTGGTCAGCATCACGCCCCGGCCGGCTTTACCCCTGGTACCCATTGTAGAGGAGGCTGGGTGGGCCCCAGAGCCAGTCTGGACGCAGAGGCTAGAGGAAAAATCCTCTGCCCCCGTCGGGGATCGAACCCTGGCCGTCCAGCCCGTAGCTAGTCACTATACTGACTGAGCTAGTTTTTTTAATTATTTGGGAAGTTTGTCTCTCTACATTCTGTTAACATGTTGAAGCCAATTGTTTTTGTGTTTCAAAATTTTGTCTAAATTGGGTTTTGTTTTTAACTCGTAATCAAATACCTGATTCCAATAAGCAGTGAAAATGTAATGTGTTTTGATGTTCTTCTGGTTTTTAGCACCATGTAGACTCATCAGTGGATGCATCTACCCATCATCATCCTCATGGTTGTGAAAACCTCATTTCACATGGTGTATTATTTTGATTTTAATCTTATTGCATAAAACATTTTAATAAGTGGTCATCACATTAAGCAGTGCATACAGTGGTATGCAGAGTCTACCCTTGTTTCTTGGGTGTGATAGTTGATGTTTTAACTGAATTCACAAGGCTGTGGCTGTGTGCTTTGGAAAAGAAGTGCATGAATTTTTTCTGTGTTTAGACTGGAGCAGATGGGACATATACTGGTTATCCACAACAGGGAAATTGGCAAGGCTATGGGCAGAACAGTTACAGCTATGGTAATCCAGGTACAGGAACTGGACAGCAGGCTCAGCAGAATAAGTAAAGCTGCATTGCCATTTTTGTAACAAAAATCAACAGGTACAATATTTTATGTATAGAACAAAAGAAATGACAGTCTTTAAAGTATGTTATTTTCTTCCTGAAAGATGTATGACTTATAGTGGTAGTATCACATATAACAGGCGCAAATATTTTTTTTTTCCTACTATTGGTAGTTTCTATGATGTGTGAAGTAGTTTTATGTGAAGTACTGTATGACTGTGTACAAGTTTTTTAATACATGATTTTCCTTGAAGGACTTTCATGTCATGTCACACACCATAAACTCTTAAGGGATGTGTATGATGAGCAGAGTAAGAAAGAAATTCAATGTTGTTTTCCCACAAAAATTATTCACAAAATTAATTTGATTCATTGATAATTTGAAAACTATCTCAATTGTAAGATTATTGCAGAAACAAACACAGATTTACCTTGAGTTAAGGATGTCTGGATCTGAGTTGTAACATGTGGGTTAGGATACTCACCATGGTGAATTTTATTCAAGAAATCTAATGCAATGTCCTGTTTTCCCTGTATTTAACCAATGCCATATTTTTACTCTACTGTTTACATTGCATTGTGAGCTTATTTAAGTACAATGGAAAGGTTAAAAAAAAGTTGTAATTTTGCAGTGTTATAGCAGAACACTTGAACACATTTTCAAGAAAAAGTTGTGCCTGTAAGGGATAATCATATATTTCCAAAGCAAGAGTGATGTAAATCATATAAACTAGGCCAGTGATGAATTTGAGAGCCCATGGTAGTGAAGGTTTGCACAGAAATGTCTATCGAAGTGTTTCATCTTAGATTTCTAAATCATCAAATTTCTAGTATTTTGTTGCCTTGGTCTTGGTTTGTGTAGCTGTATCATTGAATGTTTTGAATTCCTGGTGCACTGGTACTTTTAAAGATGCAGAATAAAACATCTTGTCAGCATGAGTATATATAAGTCACATCATCATCATCATCCATTGCTGTTTCCAGCCTGAGGCCAGGTCCGCTTGGTAAAGCCCTTTCGGCTATTACCCTTTTCAATTCGAGTGATGTTTTCTTGGCTTCGGGTATCAGCTTCCTAGGCCTGTCATACCCTACACAGTATCACAACCGGTACAATCAGTATGTGATTGTCGCCTGTGAATATCTGGTGACGGGCCTTTAGGGAAGTCATTCTTCAATAGCCTCGCCCCAGTAATGATGTAGCTGCTGCCCTATGCCATCTACCATGACCCTGGTAGAGGGACCATTGCAGGTTGCTACCCCTCGGGTCATGGGGAACCCGGAGTTCGCGTAGGCAGGAGCACTCACTTACCTGAAGTAGGACTATCTCCGAAGAGAGTTCCTACACGCTACATAGTACTACATGGTTTAGAACAACATAACCTGTAATTAATTATCAATTTATCAATCAAAGTTCCTAATTTCAGACAGCAATGCATAAGTCATCCAGTATCAGAGGGCAGTATTCTGTTTTCATAAGTTGGAAGAAATGCCCATAGCAGAATACACTGTACTATGTGGCAAGGTGTGTCTTGCCATGCCAACATGCCCATTCCCCGCGCATGAGACTGTGCATATCACAACTACCAGCTTTCAAAGACACACAGACACCTACCTGCCATGGACAAAGCCATCAATTCAATATGTAAACTGTACCATACAAACTTTCTTTGGTAGATTTAAATGTCATTACATACCATTCATTCTGACATGTCTCAATACGAAACACAACATCTCATTCCTTTACACTGACACAAATTTGGTGCCAGTTTGATCTGAATGTCCACGGGAGTCGTGTGCCTGCAATGTCGAGAACACACTTTAGAGGGAGATGCTAGCGGACATCAACACAGTTTAGAAAGCAGGGCCAAGTCATGTTGGCAACACTGCAGGCCAACTACATCCCGTGAACCTAGACTCCCTAATGTGAATTTGGTATCCCAATGCTGGTACAGGTTTTCACGACAGGAATGCTCTTTCAGTGCCAGTGAATGGTTGTCTGCACACAGCGCATGTTGAAAGTGATGCTGCACATTTCACACATGCTACAAGGTGACCACAAGGTAAGAATAAAACTCCCCGTTCTTCCACGTAGCAAATCTGGCAGACTCGTGCGTCATCAATTACCTTCTCATGTGAACCGTTTGCTTGAACAGCGGATGCTTTCAGGCTGGGCTCCTTACTTGATGATGATGATGATGATGCCTTTGTCTTCTGCATGTCTCCCAGCAAATTCTTCAAATCCTGGACTGGAACATTGGCTGCCTTTGGCTGACGACATTCTTGAATGAATTCCCGCCCCTTGTTCAGCACAACATACTTACACTTGGGAAACCACACTGCATGTTCAACCCACAGATTGTCCGTCTCCTCCCAGTCTTGGAGTCCTCCACCGCAGTGGAAACACACTGTTTGGTCTCCCTTAACCATGTAATAGAACCCTTCTTCACTCAGTTTGTCTGGCTTGTGTTTGAGGGAGCGTTACCAGTTCTCATATGACCGTACTAGTGAATCATATGTGTTGTAAGATGGGTGCATTGGGCCACGGCTCTGGTTGATGCCATGCTTCTGCAGTTCCTCTGGTGTCAAAAGGTTGTGATGCACCCCACTGCTGACGGCTCGCTCTGAGCCAGAATTCAGCCTAAAGTCCGAGAATGGTCCACAGACATCATAGCCACGACTCTCTTGTGACTCGGTGGCCATCGGAATTGATGGGAATGTTTCCAACTGGCATCCCTCTAACAAACCCACAGGATGGGGCCCAGTGCTGATGATCTGTGAAGGGGTCATCTCCTTCCTCCCAGTGTCCCACCTGAACTCCACAAAAGGCACACTGCACCACATCACCCTGGTTTGTGTTGTAAAAGCCAGCAGCTGACAGAGGATGTGGGTCCATGAACAAGATCGACCATTTCTCATACGTTTTCAGACGGTCAGCCTCACGTTTCAAGTTTAGTGATTGCCAGATCTTAGTGGCAGGCTGGTGTGTTGGTGAGGCACAAGGGGCAGTGGAGCTGGAAGGTGTGGCGTCTGCGGTGTCGATGGAGGATTTGAGGTGTGGGTGGTTGTTTTCAAGGCACTGGGAGAGCTGCGTTAACACCATTGGGAGGCATGACATACAACATTAGCAGCAAACGTTAATTTGTTTGTTTTTTCTGTAAATTTCTTCAGTTGCGGAAAAACAATCAACTACGAGTTCTTTCAAAATTTTAACATAAAGATGGCCTACAAATGGCTACACGTAAGCACAACTGTAGACTGCTCTCATCATAAGTGCTGATTGTTAAAAATCATATTTTTTGTTATGCTGCACATTTAAAACCATGTATATTCCAGAAAGACATCGTATTCGTGATAAGGTAGAGAGACCAGGTGCTGCAGGTGTAGTTGCTCATGGATGATTCTTGTCAGCTTTGCAAAATTTACAGCAGTGTGAAGTACGAATGTTTTGGTTAATGATATGAAAAACTTGCTCTCACTTGGGTTGTTTTTTTTTTTTTTTTGACGTTCACCGTTACTTTAGTGATGGATTTTATTTCTTTGTAACAAGTTCAGAATTTGAGACAAATTTCAGACATTAATAAGTGTGTGCCTATATGCTGTAATAATTGTATCTGCAGTGTATGCTCTTAAGTTCTCAAATTGTATTTGCTTGACGTACACATCCCTGCTTATAATAGAAAATTGTTTTACTTCAAATCATTAGAGCACGTTCACGAAGTTATATGTCAGAGTGTCTGTTGAAGCTAATATCAACTTTGTATTCTTTGTACTAACTTCTGCAGCACAGTCCTTTTTTATGTACATTACATTTTAGTATAGGTGCATTATTATAAATGGTTAAGAATTTAATGATTATACAATTTTAGAAGTGTTCTTTATTATGAGCAACCATGGTATATCTTGCAATTTTACCTTCTTCAACTGTGTGTCAACATTGAGCATGTTGCAGCCGAATGGACATGTGTCACAGTTGTATGCTGCTGAGGTAAGCATTTAGTTCCAGCCGTTTTATAATAGTTATGACACTAATTCAATTTTGCTTAACTGCTGTGAGTTGTTTATATAACATCGACCTGTAAAGGCTGTTGTGACAGGGAAAGTGTTAAGTTCCAATCACATGGTTATGGTCATGGTCTTCTCAGCTCTGATGTAGTGGCATCAGAATATGAACCGGAAGGAATACCAAAGAGATGTTGAATAAATAGTACTTGACTAGTGTGTTTATGGTTTGCTGATTGCGAACGGTTGTAAGGGAGGATGTAGACAGGAACTTACTTATGTATTTTAGTTACTCAATTGGAAAACTGTTTCTGTGAAAAGAATATGACTTTCTTCTCTCATGATGGCATGAAGTTTGTGGAATAGAATAGAAATTTAATGGAAACTAGTTTTGGAGACTGATTGTGATGAAGCAATCTCATCTCACACTGAAAATGAGCTTGATGAATATACTGTGGCAGCAAACATTAAAAATAATGCATCAGTTCTTGGAATTCTGTTGGTATCCATCTTTTTATTTGAGTTGTCAGTGACTTGAAGATGCAAGAAGTACCTCATGAGAACAAGAATTCTTCATTGATCACAACCTTCTTTTCTCTTGTTTATGGACCTAATCCAGCAGTTCTGCATGACATTTTACACCAAAATGATGAAACACAGTAAAGTTTTTATGTGCTGAGATTTCAAAATTTTTGCTACAGTATGAATCAAACAGGCAAGACTGACAAGAAATGTGAGACTTAGGAAAACGAAATCTCTCTCCAGTAAGCTCGGTGACAGTAGCTAAATTTTACAATCCATCTGATCATTTAGTTGTCGACAGAGTCATTGTGCTCTTTGAGTAAAGAGTTACACATTCCAGGGAAGTAAACATTGTCTATAGTATTTTTCTGTGAAATTGGCGGCTGAGTCGAGTTCTGCTCTTTGTGAGTGACCAATCAGCGCAAAGAAGGTCTGTTGGTAAGCAGCTAGACCTCAGTCTGTTCAGAAACTGCGTGATGGAAGCATCAGCTGCTGCACTGCATTGTTGCCAGTTCTCGTGTCGTCTTTGCGTAGTGTTGTAACCATTCACTGGAAACTGATGCTGCATCTGGCACCATTGTATGTTTCCTCACTTTCTTGCCCATCCACCTCCCACCACTACTTCCTACCGTGGCACAGTACATGCCAGTTTGGCTGAAAACGTATTGGTACACTTAACATGAGGGGAAAGGCTAGGCAAAATGCAGCACAGGTGGTGACAGCTATGCTTGTGACAGTGAAGTCTTGTTAAATGGGTGTAAAGAGCTCATAAACTTTACGTGAAAAATTCTTCATCCATATTTTTTGATTATCTATGCATATGAGCTGTCAGTTGTTAATTGTTCTGAAACTATCTGAATCATAAAGCAATACTGGGGGGGGGGGGGGGGCATAAGACAAATTGGAATGGGGTGACAAACATGCTAGGGTCATAGGTATCTTTACTGCAATAATGCGAAAAGGTGACCATATATAAATTGACGATTGTGCATAAACCACCAGTAAAAGGTGACATTTCTGATGAATGTGTAGGAGCTCATAAACTCATTATTTGACTTTGGTTTGCACATGGAAAAATTGGCCAGTAGCTATTATTTTACTTGGACCAAGAATTTTTTTATCACCTGTTGGATCTACCACTATTAACTATATCATTTCAACATGTGTTAGCTAATCAGATCACCAAATATTTCATCTGACTTCAGTATTTGTTGGAAATAAGTAGATGGCAGCCTCCACTCCAATCCAGCTCAAGAGGAAAGCCAGTCATATGTCTTCTCTTGAAACTTGTTACACTAAACGATGGATGATGCTTGTGGTGCCATGTGTGTTCAGTGAAGAAGAAAAGAATGACAGCAAAATTTCAGGGCTTGGAGTGCTCATTTTATTTTTTGCATCATACTGTTAAAATATAGCACTATACAACTGGGCATTTTATTCTTTTTTCAGTAACCTGTTCTGTATTTTAGCACTAATAATTTTGTAGGTGTAAACGTTTTCTTATAACACATTAGTTAAAAGTCTGGCCACCAGCCCTGTACTTTGGGTTTTTAATAACCTATTTACATATGATAAGTCTTTATGTTTGGTTAAAGCACTGATACACAGCATGCAATTTATGAGATATTGTAATTGATGAGACAGTTTTGTGTCTCAGAAGTATTTATACAAATCACATTGAATTTCAAAGATATTTCATTTTACATTTTTGTTTCTCTGCCATTTTGAAAAGTAATGTATAAGAATGTAAGATTTGAGGTTTTCACAGCGGTGAGTATGAAGATTTCTGTCTTCTGGGTTGTTGCGCTGTGTAGACTGGTCGATGTTAACCAACATTTGAGAGGTCATACTGCCTCTGTCATTGCCCTGATGATGGAGGCAGTATGACCTCTGAAACATTGGTTAACATCGACCAGTCTACACAGCGCAACAACCCAGAAGACAGAAATCTTCAATGTATAAGAAATTTTAAAAAAGCAGCTCTTTATGGGACTGGATCAGTTAGACCACTGTTATTTATTATGTCATTCATTTTATGGCCATGCAAGTGGTGTAACCCTTCTGTGCTGTTAATATGCATGTAAGAGTAACATGTTCAAACTTGAGTAATACATATTTTGTATAGTCTTCTATTTTGTTTTGCTAGTAGGAAATACACAAGTAACTTTCTATTTTGAACCCTCGTCTTCCTTTTTGATAGTTGAAAGTGTGGTGGCCAACACATCTCGGAATGAGAGAGAGTTTGTCCTGTGTGAAAGGCTGTAAGTTGCAGGTACTATTGGCTTTGGCTGCAGCTTGTCACCAAAAATGTGATTCCTCTTCCTGGAAAGAATATGGTATTTCCTTTTATCAGCTTCATTCCATTTCACATTCTCAGTTCAAGCTAATGCCACAGGAAGAACTTCAAAACCTCAGTCATTCTGCATCTGTTCCACAGCAGATAGTGTGGGCTCTGCAGTTTCACTCGTTTAGCAAGTGTGGTGGGTTGACTTGAGGTCCTTACTCAGATGTTGATGGTATCTTGTAGGCATGTAGTTGCTAGCGCCCACCGAGAACCTGTGTGGTGATGAAGAACTCTGGCATAGCTATACTGGACAGTTTTGATAATCATGGATGTCCGTTCTCTGACCCAAGAAGACTTTAAAAATGTGCTGACCACGCATTACTTAGTTTGCTTTTTCTCTATGGAAATCTGTAAAAAAAAATGTCAAAGCAGGAGGTAGTGGGAATATTTAGTGATCATCACTGAGAGGGAGTTTCCAAACAGTCCTTATCGGGAGATGCACAGTAGCAGTTGTCCCATGATTGAAAAGTGTTGACTTGCCAGCGAAGAGATTGCTTTATGTAAGACGGGTAAGTGCAATGAGAGTTATGGATTGTGTGTGTTTTGCTACAAGTGGTTTTCGGCGAATATTGCCGGGATTAATTTTGTTGGTTGTGTGTTTTTGTGCTGTTGCATCCGTATTAGGCGTTGAGTGCCAAAATGAAGTCTGACGAAGGGAAGTTCGCGTTCGTAAGTATGGTTACCAGTGGACGCTTTCACTCGGTGTGTGTTATAGATAGTCGTGTAGGTATTAAAGAGTTGTGTCTGGTTTTGATCTAAGCAGTGTGTTAAAGGTTGCTGGGTTCAGTAACAAATCGGGTGACCGAGAGGCAATGTGCGCCAGAATGTAGGCGATCTAGTGGCGAAATGTGTGTTATTTGTTTCATAGTGCTTCGTGCTATGTTGATTGAGCTGTAGTTTACGATCCTAGGTGTTGTTCAGTGTGGTTGGTTTCATAAATTATTGGAAGGTTTTTAGGTTATGGATATGTTTGATAGTTGGTTTCTTATAGGTGAAGTTGTTAGGCGTGTTTCGCCTTCATTTGTTTATAGTTCCTGTAATTTTTAAGAGCTAAGATGTCACGGAAGTACTGTTCAGCAACCCCGTTGCTGCTTATGAATTTACAATCTGTGGAGTGGTATTTCAGGCAGCATTTCGTTCGGCAGTGCAGTGGAGTGTGCGCGGACGGGCATGTAGTTCAGCTCTGATGTCGGTAGATGACAGGAGACTTCATCACGGTGGGCATATAACGATCGTTGAATATCCCTCGTTCTCCGGCGGTGGCGGGATGTGGTCGCTGTTTTTCAGACGTTGCCGTCCCTGCGTATGACAAAATGGCGTGGACGTTCTGTCGTTGTCGACTTCTACGGTCGGCATCCAGTGCAGATTTACTCTCATATATTGCCAGGGCGTGCAAGTTAATTTGATGTTATTTGAATTAATGTGTGTCATATTTCCCCTGTGTGAAGGACGTAAAGTGGGAAATATTTTAGTTGCATGGAAGGTCGGTTTAGTTGGCCAGTTGATTATTAATGAAATGAAGAACTTGTCTATTTCTTCTATTGAGACTACAAAGAAACAATGAAGAACGTGATTTTTCTTTGCCAGTGTAAGGAACCACATTTTGAGGCTGACCTCCACATAGTTCTATAATTGAGAATGCATGGAGTGTACCTCCATGCTCCCACTGCCTCATGGCATTGCGCTTAGTCACAAGGATAACTTCAGCTGATATAGCGAACCATTAAATGTTTAAAAATCGTAATCGGTGTTGGTTTTCTGTAAGTCCAAGTGGTGTTAGAACCCAAAGACCACTGTGAGAACCTGAAATCTCTCTTAAAACCACATTTAGTATGTGAAATTGTTGAAAGCGTCTGCTTCATATCTGGAAAAACCAGTAAGGCCTGTTGTGTAAGTTGGTAGGAGTGTTTGTTGCTGCAGCCATAAAAGAGTTACGACGGTGTTCCTTGTTTGTCACTACACAATGGTGGCGATATCACAGGAAGCTGGTGAGTTCAGTTTTATAACTTTATATTGTTCAACATTGAAACAATTTATATTACTGATGGTGAAGTTTTCACCTTTGCTTCCAGAAGGCATTATAAAGTGGCGTTACTGATGGTGATATGGAAAATAAATCTAATTGATACGGCTACCTCTTGCCCCTTGTCGGTTGAAGTCACCTTAGTAGTAGAAGTGCTACAGATGTTGGCTGTGTGGTAGAGGCTTGCCATTTCTTAAGCTTTCATTTACGTCCTTTCTCCACGACATCAAAACAGGCGAACCTGAAGGGCATGGACCGACTGGTGTTTATAGACTCATAATGGGGCACGAGGAGAGGGAGCCGTGTAAGCCGGGACACCTGGCACTCGTTCTTATCTTGGAGACAGCGATCAACATCCTGGGCTCCAAACAGACGGCAAGCGAACTGTTCGTTAAATATCCACTGAATCAGTGGCAACGGAAGTTGCGTGGGACTGACGTGACGTGTGTGAGTTGTAGAGTTTGTAGTTGCAGTATTATGACGTGTGGAATAATGGCCCACTTGGCGAATGTTTTAAATTTGCTGGGGGGGAGGAAAGAAAGGCTCCAGTATGAATCTGTAAGCGAGGGAGTTCAGAATTTGTCAGGTCGCTGGTCGTGACCCGTATTTAAAGTTAACTTGTGAATGGGTTTGTAATGAACATGACAGAATTTGTCTTCTGAAAATGGAAGGTGCTTGTTCATTGGCTAAGGTGGGAGTGTTAACTGCTTGGTGAAGTAAAACTGTGTGTTCTTAGAAGAGTGTGATGTCTTGATTTCTTGAATGTGAATGTATTTTCTCTTTCTAGGAGTAGCAGATTACGAGAAACAGAATGATCCTTCAGATTCTACTGAGCACCACGTGACCTGCGTACTGCTAGCCAGAGAAGCATTGAAGTACGTGCGGCAACAGTTGGCAGACCGACTTGATGTCAGAAGATTAAACCTGCTGGGACAGAGAAGGAACCTCGTATCCGCAAGAGACTGATATCAGTCTGAACTAGGCATTCGTTGTGTGAGTACATGAGCATTAGAATGTATTTGATGTGGTTGTCGTGTGAGAGAGATGAGTCTGTCTAATTTTATGAGGTACTTTAAATCTTGTGACTATAAGTATGATAGTTGATATGTCAGACATCCTACGTGTTAACATTCTGTTAATTGAATGTGTGAGTGAGTAGGACTCAGGTGGCTTGTGGTAGGGTCCAGCCGAACCGAATGCAGTTGTGAACACGGTGATGAACCTTCGCATAATTGCTGGAAATGTAACCAAGACTTTGAATAAAAATCTGCCCCAAGATGTGGGCATAGGTGTGCGGATTGTTTTAAAAAGGGTAGCAGAAAAATTGAGCGTAGTTTAGCATAATGAATGGCGCGTTGCTTTGGTTAACAAGGAAATGATCATTTTTTTACCGTAGCTGAAACAAATTATTAAGAACACACAGTCACGAAGGTCATATTGAACGGCTTTTCGCGTTTGCTTTCTTTCATCGTTTTGTCGTCTGATTTGACTTTGTTTGTCCCCACCATTTTCCTACGTAATACGACCATAATTCGTTGCGTTGGATACATTACTGGGCGGGGGAAAAGGGTTCCTTTGTAATTTATGAAAGTGACATTTGACAACTTGCTGAAGTGTAGCCTAGAACGTTTGTACATTGTCCGACAGAATTCGTGTATTTCTACATTGTTTTGAGGTCTTGTTCGTCCTCGTAATCGTTAAAAAACAACTCGGCTCAATTTGAATACTAAGAAAAGTGTTAAAACTAGCTACTACGTGTTTGTCCAGGAAGGCACTGATGTTTTGTAGTTGGTAGTATAGCCAATATGATCTGTGTTTTTATTCATTTTTGTTGTCTGGATTTGGAAACAATTATTATTGAATAAGCAGGGTTCCTAATGACGTAGGATGTGGAAAGAGGCAACTCCATTCTGAATGAATCTGGTTTCATGTGGAATGTCACGGCCATTGCACTTTGGAATTTCCTGGAAACTCAGCTATGCTGTCAGAGGAATTTTGCACTTGAATTCCAGAATTGCAACTATCTTCATCCAAGATTGTTTCCTTCCACACAAGAGACTGAGCTACTGTTTATTCTGACGCAGTTTAAAATATAAGGTGACATTATCATTGATCTGTCTTTTACACGAACATTTGTCGTTTCAGAGTTGGTGACCTTGAAATAATGACTCTTTGTACAGACTGGATGCAGCGGCTTGTTACCGTTTAGATTCAGCTGTAACAAGGTAAATGTTAGGTGGAGGGAATATGTTGTTTGTGGCAATTCTTACTAATATAGAATATCACAGGTACTTATCTTATATAAGAATTATTAAGAAATCTGTGAAACTCCATTTTAGTTTTGATTAAACTGATCTCCTGACAGAACGCCTCTGGGTACGGCGGTTATCCCATATGTCAGAGGTGTCTGAAAAATTTAGAAGAATTGGGAACCGATACAACATCAGGACAATCTTTAAAACCGGACACACTCTCCGTGGTTTATTGAGTTCCATGAGACCAAAAACAGCCGAGAGACAGACTAGGCAGTGTGTGTATGGAATACCGTGTGATTGCGGTAGATGGTATATCGGCGAAACCAGCAGACCTCTGGAGGTACGCTTAAAAGAACACAAATATAATTTCAGACGGCCTGCTGGAGAAATCCAGATTGGCCCAACATGTGTACGAAGAAGATCATCATGTCTGTTGGGATGGGGCCAGAGTATTATTAACAGAACCCAATACCATCTACAGAAAATACAAGGAGGCTGCACAAATGGCACTACTCGCCAATCCTATCAGCCAGCCTAGTTTGGATTTATCTCCTATTTGGATACCTGTAATCTCTGAAGAAATCCAAGTTGGGCATCGAGTTTCGAGCTGATATTCATGTGTATTTATTCTTACCTTTTGTGAGTTTTTGTTTTTTTGGCTTTATCGTGTTTATAAATTTTGATTTCTACATACTATTCTTTTATGTTCCACGGATGGATGGTGTGGTAATGCCTTTTTATTCTGGGACTTTCACTTTTTTACTTTGTCCAGAGATAGGGATTAGCTCTATCTAGTGGGCCCATCTGTGTAGGAACCTGAAGACGGAGATAGAGTCCCATCTCCGAAACGTCGTTTTACGTTTTATATTTACTAGACGATGGATAATATCCAAGAAAATTTTTATTCAATTGACTCATGTTAAATGTGGTTGCTTGTGCAGATGCGCCACACACAGTGGGGAACATTAAGCTGGTGGTGTCCGCAGTTGGAGGGGCTGTTCCAACAGCCATCACAGAGACCGTTGAATGTGAAATGGTCTTATCAGACATCGCAGCACACAAGCTGACTCTGCTGTACCATTTGACATGAGTAGAGGATGTGTTAAGACTGGTAAGTACACATTACAAATTACAGCAGTCCGTGGTCCATCTGGGAACATAACGTAACATTCATGGCAGTTTATAACTAATGAACTACTGCAGAAAGTAATCCTTGAGCTTTATAACGTACCATTTGTATTATGATGAAATTAGTTTTTATGTGTATATTAACAACTGACACTTTGGTACCAAAACCAAAGGACTCAATATTGCAAATTCCAAAGGCTACGATTGGACATGATTTTGAACGAATTCAATCAACCTCAATTTTTTAGTACTACCTTCCAGTTCTTCATCACAAGTTATCGTTTTCCATCACATATCTCCACCAGTATTCTTTATGCATTTTTGTCACCCCATCCTAACTTATTCTTCCTCCTATGATGTGTCTGCTTGCTTTATGGGTCATTATACAAAGCCTCCTCCCGAGGCTTTGCTATGTGTTGAAACCAGTTTCAATCCACTACTGGTTTGCTGGACCTATCGCAGCTTCGCGAGAACACCATTTGCCATCCTTCTGGGCTTTCATATCTACATTAGATGTGTCAGGGACTAATTCCCCACTTTGCATCAACCCAGTTGGCACTTCCCTACTTGATGAAAATAAAACTGTAATGGGTCAACAGTAAACAGACAATTTTGTTGTAACCATTTTATAAACATAATTTATGTTGGGATTCAACATATTCAAAAGTAATTAATATAAAATTTGTAGGAGAAAGTAGTTAATTTGGTGATGTACCTTAAGGTCTCCTAAGCCATGCACTTGGAAGTAATTTAGACAGCCAAATACAGTGAAACCTCAATGCATCGTTTTCGGCGGGGGTGGGAAATAAAAACGATGAATGCGGGAAAACGATAGATGCGGGAAAGCATTAAAAATTTAAAAAAAACAATGTTTCTCTTTCAAAGTTACTTCTTTTTACCAAAAAAGTCTTTAATGGTCAACTGGTTTGTCGAAACTTTACGTTTTAGACCAAACAGAGTACTTTCCACGTTCAAAATGTTTTCCTCGTCACGTTAAGCGCATAAAAGAACGACTTCACTTTCACAAATGCAGCGTGTGCTTCGGCAAAATGGATAAAGGGCTTTCCTTGATTTCAACAGTCAAAAGTGTACATTGTGAGAAGCCAGCCTATCAGAGATGTTCTCTGAGGGGTGAAGCCTCATAAGTAGAAGGGACTGACTGAAATCTTCCAGTGAGTTGTGAGGAATTTTAAATCAAATCAGAAACTGAGAAGGTTGTTTTAGAAGCTGTGGTCTTCCAAGATTTTTAAACATACACATGTTTGGATACCAGTTATTGAACAGAGCAGATGTCTCTTCATAAATCAATCAAATTTATGACTATAAAAGAATTTTTGGAACCAACTTTAAGAAATTATATTATATGAATAGTTCATAAATAAACTGAGGCAAGCAGTTTAAAATTTGGGTCAGGTTAATTTGAGGTGTTTGAGGTTGCAGTACATTAAGCTTTATGAACATTTATTTGTATTTGATAAACTATGAGTGAGTGTGTTGTATGGTGGAATGTATGAATTGAAGTTGTGATAGTTAACAGGCAAGTGTATCCAGTTTTAAGAGGCATTCTGTTTATAATAGAAAAGGGACCAGTCATGATGATACCTTACTCCTCATCAAAACCACATTCAACCCTGATTTAGCACGTCCATTGTTGACATTTACTAATCTATTCCTGTAATATTAAAGGTAGGAAGACTGTATACAAGGTTGGATATCATTTGTATGAGGTTCAAATTGGCAACAACCACCAAAAAATATGAGTGCAATTGCTTTTTATTTGCAAGAAAATAGTAAAAAAGTACTTTTGTATATTTAACAAGCAAAATATTCCATAGGGCACAGCCATTGAGAAGCTGCTAGTAGGCTCGGCTAGTCAAGGTATTGTCTTCTCTTTATGAAAATGATTGTCTAGTTTGCTGTAGCTCAGCCAGTCCCTACCCTGCACCAGATCATTCCAATCCACGTTTTACTTCCCTAAAATATTTTTTAATATTGGCCTATACTAAGCAACAGTTAAAATTGTAGTGTTTCATATTGTAATCTTTGTGTCTTTAGATGGAAAAATGAGTCCATGGGGTAGGACTGTCTGAAAAAAAATACACGAACACTTGCGCCATATCACCATCTTAAGTTTGTGTTATACAGCCAGGTTCACCAACTTCCAGTTTGGTGCACCACTTTTGTTAGCTGAGCCTCACTCATGTGTGAAGGCATACAATGCATGAAATTAGTAGAGTGAAGATCGTTTTTAAGAATTATTTCACGATTAGTTTACAATGTACTTTTCTGAAAAAATGAAACTAATTTATGGCAGATATTTTAAATATGTACATTTTGTTCTCTTTGGTTGGCACGATGCTCTTTGTTCCTCGTAGCTGCATCCGTTAATACTCGTGACTTGGTAGCCTGGTGTTGGAAGACAGTTATGTCGTAATAAAATCTAGATTGTATTTAGTGTGGATGATTTTCATTGTAATAGAGTGTGGCAACTGTGATACAGATTACTATTTAAGTGACTGTGTGTACTTATTGTGTTGGCTTCTATTTTACGAACGCTTAAAATTGTCGGTCGAGAATTGGGTAAATATGAATTGTTTGCACAATCGCGTGCTGCATAAAATTCACCATCTCTTGTGGAGTAGAAGATTCCAGAGTCTTGCAGTGTGCATTATGTTAATACAATATGAAACGTGTTATTACGAAGGGTTATTTTTGCTGTTAAAGATTAAGGTGGGTTTGAATCCAGATTCACTGTTTTTCTGTTTATTTTGTGTTAGGCTTATGTTTAGGTGACGGATGCTGCTATATGTAGGCCTACACAAAATCGCGTTTCGTGTTTGAAATTTGCAGGAGGATTATGTACACTGAATTATCTCTGTTCCATCATAATCTGTATTTGGTCTTGAGATGTGAATTCAAGCAACACACTTAAAAATGTTTAATATAAGATTTGTGTAAATTATTGAAATGTGAGAAGAGACTAGTAGGTTATACAACAATTCTCTCTCAAATGATAATTTTTTTAGAAAATTATGAATAAGATACTGCAGGCAGTGTAAATCATTCTGTGTAATAATTTTAAGTTGTTTGGTGAAAAATACAAATTATGAAACTCATCAGTGTGTAATAGTTTTATACCTTACGAACAAACATATTTATTGTGTTCTAGAATTTAAGTTGTAAGGTCTTGTTCATGCATTGTTATGTTGTTACAGCTGATGATCTGAATGTGTTTACGGTCATGTGGAGGAAAGAGATTACACTTCTATATGTAGACAAAATCCATCAGGGGGCCAAGGACCCTCGGATTACATATCACAGACACAACAATTCTCTTATTGTCACGAATGTCAATACCAGTGACTCTGGACAGTATTATTGCACTTTCAGCACTACTCCAAAAGTGGAAGTGATGCATACAGTGAATGTTTTTGGTAAGAAAATGAAGGCTTTATATCTGTAGCAGTATAAAATTTACTTTAATCCTCTCCATTATTCCTTTCATACCTTTGTCTCCGTCCATTTTCTATTTCTTTCAACTTTGAACAACAGTGAAAAATACCAGGCGTCAATTTATTCCATTTTCATTACTATTTACCTTATGGTACTATCACTCGTAAAATATAGTAGTTGGCATGTAGAGTCATTACTGAGAAGATTTTGTATTATCCACACTACATCAAGGTTTTCCCCATGTTTTACTCCCATCGGGATATTTCCTATGACTACAAGCAAAACAAAAACATACTGAAGATTTCTGTCTTCTGGGTTGTTGTGCTGTGTAGTCTGGTAGATGTTTACCGACGTTTCAGAGGTCATACTGCCTCCATCATCAGGTCATCGCCCTGATGACGGAGGCAGTATGACCTCTGAAACGTTGGTAAACATCGACCAGACTACACAGCGCAACAACCCAGAAGACAGAAATCTTCACCGCCCTGATGACGGAGGCAGTATGACCTCTGAAACGTTGGTTAACATCGACCATACTACACAGCGCAACAACCCAGAAGACAGAAATCTTCACCGCCCTGATGACGGAGGCAGTATGACCTCTGAAACGTTGGTAAACATCGACCATACTACACAGAGCAACAACCCAGAAGACAGAAATCTTCACCGCCCTGATGACGGAGGCAGTATGACCTCTGAAACGTTGGTTAACATCGACCATACTACACAGCGCAACAACCCAGAAGACAGAAATCTTCACCGCCCTGATGACGGAGGCAGTATGACCTCTGAAACGTTGGTTAACATCGTCCAGACTACACCGCGCAACAACCCAGAAGACATAAATCTTCATACTCTGATGACGGAGGCAGTATGACCTCTGAAACGTTGGTAAACATCGACCATACTACACAGCACGACAACCGGGAAGACAGAAAGCTTCATACTCATCGCCCTGATGACGGAGGCAGTATGACCTCTGAAACGTTGGTTAACATCGACCATACTACACAGCGCAACAACCCAGAAGACAGAAATCTTCACCGCCCTGATGACGGAGGCAGTATGACCTCTGAAACGTTGGTTAACATCGTCCAGACTACACCGCGCAACAACCCAGAAGACATAAATCTTCATACTCTGATGACGGAGGCAGTATGACCTCTGAAACGTTGGTAAACATCGACCATACTACACAGCACGACAACCGGGAAGACAGAAAGCTTCATACTCATCGCCCTGATGACGGAGGCAGTATGACCTCTGAAACGTTGGTTAACATTGACCAGACTACACAGCGCAATAACCCAGAAGACGGAAATCTTCACCGCCTTGATGACGGAGGCAGTATGACCTCTGAAACGTTGGTTAACATCGACCAGACTACACAGCGCAATAACCCAGAAGACGGAAATCTTCAGGTCTGATTCTCTTTTGGTCTTTATCCTGTAAATGTTCCGACACCTGAATGAAAATGTTCGGTTAGTGTATTAAATGTATTAAAATACTTACTTGTCTTACTGCAGACTAATTATGCTGTTTACAGCTCCAGCAGCAATAAAGAACATTCAACCAAGCAGAACACTTATGATAGATAAGGGTTCTGCGGTCACACTGAAGTGCAGTGTTACTGGATATCCCCGCCCAGAAATCAAATGGAAGAAGTTGGTAAGTAAACCTTATATCATAATGAAACCTTGTTTGTTGTAAAATGTTTTATACTAGAGTGACAGTCTGTTATTTTTAAACACCAGACACTGACTTCTTTGCCGTATACCTCCAGTTTCATTGAGACTTTGCTTGATGTAGAGCAGATTTTTTTCCTTTTCCTTCTTACAAAATCAAATTTTTGTGACTGTGAGAAATGCCTCTTTTGCTCTGGTTCAGAATCTCCTTAAACGTGTTTTCTGTCCGTCACATTACAGACTGTGTTAAATTTCTCTGTATATTTGCTCATTTAATTGTCATTTTGTCTGGTAGATGGCTGTAGAATGTTTTGAATTCCATAATTTATAAAAGAGTTTCTAGGATGTCTTTGTTTCTGTCAACTTTAATCTAAAAGCAGTCGGAACTTCTTTTTTACTCCTAACAAAAGCATATACACCACTTATGTTCTGAATTATGAAGTGGCAACTTAGTGAATGACTCTAATGCTTTTCCTGAAAAGAAAGTTTTTTTCAGAATATATGTTAAATAAACTGCCTCTTAATGGCTTGCCTCTACTATTTATGAACAAATTCTGTAAAGTGGATGAATGAGGTCATAAATGTCTGTCCCTGTGTTTCATCTTTGAAAAAATAAATTGGATTTCAATTGTATTTTGTGGTGAGGTTTTACACACAAAGTAAACTTAGCCCTTTCACTTCTGCTTTTGTACTGTCTTTTCCAGATCAGATTTCTTTAAATATTGAAATTAGCTAAACCCCTTTCAATTGACATTCTCTTTATTTCTTTCTAGAAAAAAACTATTAATGTGTTATTTCAGAAAATATACATCAAAACTGATAATATCATGATCTGTTTGCAGACGAAGTATAATAAACCTGACGCAACTGTCATTGCAACTATTGAAAATATCACTTTCAGTTCTGTGGAGAGGTTTGACTCTGGCACTTATGAATGCTTTGCCAAAAATAATCAAGGACCAGAAGTTTTGGCTGAAGTTTATATTAATGTTACATGTAAGTATGGAATTAGTCTATGGCTAATGTAGAGAGTTTTGTTGAGTTAGATGCACCACATCATAGCATTATCCTCCATACTTTTGAATTCACCCTTCAGAGTTGAGCTTCTAACAATACGGTGTAATGAATTTACACTGAAATTTTGTGGTTACTCTGCGTTTCCTTTTGATGACAGGATAATATATGTTGAACAGTATTTTTGCAGCGTTTGTTGCCTTTGGGTGTTCATTGGTGTGACTGAAGAAGAAGAAGAAGATAATGAGTTTGGTTTCAGTTGCTGTGCCCGTGGAAGTGGAAAGGCAAATCCAAGTTATAGACTTCAGTTTATTGGAAGATGAATATGTTTGAAAACTAATTTAATATGCTTTCATGCATAAATTTTAACTGTGAATGTTTACTATAGGTATTATGACTCATTAAATTTAATGCGACATAGATATGTTCATTTGTAAATTTTAAATAAAGTGTATATATATATATATATATATATGGTAGTAATAATTAAATTTGTAGACTGTTATATCCTGTTCAGTTTTAGACAGATAGAGGATTGTTACTTGGAAAGTCCACTGCTGTTTTACTAATGTTTGGGTCAAAGAAACCTTTGAGGGCTTCTGATATACATTTCCTTGTTGTCAAAGATCTCGCTGTGCAGGGAAGTGTAATATATTTTTTGTTGTGGTTCTCATTTCAGATTCTCCTGAAATTGATATTGGTGAAGAACTGGTGGCATCAGGAAAAGATTATGATGCAGAATTGAAATGTGTTGTACGCGCAGAGCCCAAAGCAAATGTTTATTGGTTGGGTCTGTAACGGAGTTAGACCGTGTGAAGATAGATGGCAACAAATATCTTTATGTTATTCATAAAACCCAGGTTTCTGACTTTGGCAAGTACAAATGCGTTGCGACCAATATCAAGGGAACAACCAGCGCTAAGGAAATTGAACTCACTGGTATGTTTTTGAAGTTTTCATAAAACTGACAAACTTCAGAAGTTTATCCATATTTTATATTTTGTTTTGCTTTTAATTTAGGAACATACTTTTCACTTTGTTTCATTTCCATGATACTGGTGTGTGTTAAAAGGCACCAATATGCCTTACTGATACGTAGCCCTAAAGAAATAGCTGTCATATTTTATTACTTTTGGCTGCACAGGAAACTTGGTTGAATCCGCTCTCAGGGGTAGTGTCGCTTGGTCTGCTATTGCTGTTAGTGAGACATGTCGTTTGTCAAGAGTTTTGATTATGAGAGGATTGAGCATAAACACACTAGTTGTCATATGTGACCTATACTGAGTAAAATACAAGATTACGCACAGCTAAATAACAGTAAACAATTCTGTAGTGTCATTATTATATCAATGAATCTCGTGGTAGTTTTTGATTAATTTTCCCAAACAGGCCTGCAGCAGTGATATCATTGGTTGGGTCAGGAATTTTTATCTTTATCACAAAATTTGGAATATCTGTGGACCCAACCCAGTCTTTTATGAAATGTGTTTCTATATTTGGGAAGGGGGGGGGGGACTTTCCGTCTGGGTCAATGGTGTTGGTATATGGAGGTGGCCACTCCCAGTTAGTGCTAGGGTTATAAAATATGTTGAGCTTCACTTTCATACTATTTTAAATTTACATAATGTGCTTAAATGCAGAACTATATATCTTGCGGAATGTGCGACGTTTCAATCATTTTGAATATTCAGCTCTCTTATGTTACACCTACACATTTCAGCAGCCACCGAAATTGTTTCTCCAACAATGAAGAGATTCATTCCAATGATTCTTATTTGTCACACATCTAGAATGTGGCAAACAGGGGACATATTTTGATCAAGGATTAACACATTGTCACTGTTTCTGTAATCATATATTTGTCCATGATTGAGCTGGTGTTTGGTAATGAAGAAGAGCCATGATAAGGGTCCATTTGTGTGTATATACTGTACACTACTATTCTGAAGTTTCCCTTAATTTTCAAGGAAACCTATGACACCAGAATTGGTCAGTGCCAGTGTAGGTGTTGATGGCAGGAGCCTTGATGTAGAGTGGCACATTATCAGCTACTCTCCAATTCTTGAGTACAAAGTACAGTACAAGAACACAAAGGTAAGTACCAGCTGTTTGAGCCAACAAGAGAATTATATTACTAGCAAAACAAGTTACTTATTTTATTTTTTTCATCTCCTTATAGGAGTTGTGGTAGCTCAATCAGTATGTTGTTTTGACTGTAGACTGGATGATGTGTATGATCACAAAGGATTTTTCTTCTAGCCTCTGTGTCCAGACTGGCTCTGGACCCTGCTCGGCTTTCTATTCAGTGAATACCGGGGGCCCTTTCCCTGGTGGTAAAGCATGGCTGGGGTGTGATGTTGACCACTGACCCCTTTACCTCATCTTCCTCCTCAGTTTCCTCTTTGAACTCTCTCTCTCCCTCCTCATAGTCCTCTCATATTCTCCAACCCCATCACAGCATTTTCCAATTTTGAGATCTCAGTGGGAAATATATTTTAGAGCTCTGTCTGGAAATTTAAACTTTAGACTACTTGTGATAACTTGGGAGAATTGCAGCAAACCAACAAACAATGCGTGTAGGAAAACTTACAGAAACTTAAAATTGGAACCTTTTGGATGAGAATTCCTCTAAAAACTCTGGTTCTCCATATTGTGTTGGTTTTGCTGTGGTAAGCTTCCTGTAGTTCTTGAAACAGTGGAAACTGCTCATGTCTCTCATTTCTGTTATAGTTACATTCAGATATAGAAATATAATAGGAGATTGGAATGATGCACAAAATGTAAGATGCAGGGAGAGGAGTCAAGGTAGTGGTTATGAGGGTGGGAGGGCGAGCAAGCTAGTGTGATTACTAAGCATGACATATGAAATTCTCTTCTAAATCACATCTGAAAGATGGAATGCAGACATATTTTTATAACATTGTTTTGTAAAATAACTTTAAATTTTATTACAGCAGATGAATTTGTCCTGTGTCATAATTTTTCTGTTAATATTCTGTTAACACCTATTTTTAAAGAACCTTTCTTTCCTACCCACATTTTGAATTTACTAGAATTGCTTTATTAAGGGACTTGCTATTGGGTTAATGACTGGGGTTCAATTCCTAGCAGGGGCAGAGATTTTGCTCTTTACCACCATATCCAAAACAGCTATGTCCTTATTCATTGTATGGGTATCAAGTGGTCTTAACCCAATCTGCCACAGTCATGAAGTTTAGATGCATTCAGAAGTGTAAAAATTATTATAGTCTATTGTCTCATTCACTGTGACATTCTTTATATAGTTCTGTGACATTATAAAGGCAGAATGACAACTTCAGGTTATATAAAATAAATTGTGTTTCTATGTAAAAGAATTCCAATCTTATGATATTTGACATTTATTTGCAGGAAAGTGGGAAGTGGCAGGTTATCGCAATACCAGTGCTGGATGCAGAAGGCAATATTTATAAACTAAAGTATCAGTTAAAGGATCTTGCAGCAGGAGACTTCTTGGTGACTCTTCGAGCAAGGAACTTTTATGGCTGGACAAATCAGGCAAAGGCACATTCATTTACCATAAGTACGTATTAACCAATGTACTCTGTTTTCTAGACTGGGCAGATATGGTACCGCTTTTTAAAATGCTAATTTTTGCTGATTCATATGTGCTTTATAAACTTTTTGTAATAAAGAATTACCACATTGTATCTATAATCATATGTTATTTTTCTTCATATTGCAGTAAATTGTAAATAAAGATTTTTGCCACATGATGACTTATTCAAAAGCAATCTGTCCCTTGGTCTAATCTGGCTCTGTATAAGAAGTTTATTATATAGAAAAATCTTTTCTTTCTAGTATGATTTGTGACAAATTAAATTAAAACCAATCCACAAGTTTTGGAAGAAGTAAAATTCTTTTCGTCTTCTTCCTCCTAAGATTTGAAGTTAATGGCTGAATCATTTCAGTTTCTGGGGAAAGGCTTTAAAGAAAATCATTGTTGATTGCATGTTGTCTATGCCAATGATGATGATAATGATAATAATATGTCACAGTCATCTGTCATTGTGTAGAACACATCTCCCAGTTGAAAAGTTATTACTCTCCCGTTTTGTTCGTGTGTATCCACAGCAAGCACGAAACAGATAAAAAATTTGCCATTTCTGACAAATTATGTTGAAGGCAAAGAGATAAATTGTATTACTTCTTAAATGTTTTCAGTCTTAGGAACTAAAACAATGTTTTCTTTTATTATAAACTAATGGAAATTAGTCATTAGTGGTACCTAGAATATGGGGAGGTTTTCCCCACACTCAGTGATTGATTGTTTTTAATCTTACCAGTTTTATCTTTTTTTGGGGGGGGGGGTCGGTAAGAAGTGTATTTTATTAGCAGCATGAGTATGTTTGTGGCGTATTTGATTTATGTTGTACATTTTCATTTGCGGTGCTGTCATAAACTTTAATTTGGAATTGTATACAGTTTGATTGACTGAAAACAAAATCTGTTGAACAGACTGGGGAAGTATATTCTATTCATGCACTGTTACTGTGATATATTGCTGCACCATTGTACTGCCATTTTATGTGTTGATTGTCGTTGTTAAAAGTGGCTTGTAGTTGTGTGTGTTTATAGATGTTTGAGAGTAATTCAGAAATTTACAAATTAATTGTAATAGGTTCTGATGACGGTGTATTATAATTAAATATAGTTTTTACTGGACTAAATATGTTGTTTTGTGTATTAAAATGAAGTCACAATATTTCAAGGGCTGGCTCTGGCCCCATCTTCAGGTGATGAAAGAACTACTTTGTTGGGTCCTCTAGACAGCCCCTGAAATGTAATGGCTTTATTTTAATATACAGGATGATAGATGTAGTTTAGAAGAAAAACAGTGTTGAATACAGAGAGTTCTTTGCTGCAAAATAACTGCATTACTTTATGATTCAAGTAAGTCATATTATTTCTGCTACCTTTTTCAGTACATATCTTCCCATGATGACATTGTCAGAAAATATGTTCTTTCTGTTGCAAAGCTGATTTTGTAGCTCTAATATGTGCATCTTTGTTCATCCTCATACCAGCCATACCCATATGCATGAGTTGTAGAAGATAGACACAGGAAAAATTTGTATGCCAAAGTAAAATTGTGTTTTTATTAGAATTATCCTTATATAAACACATTTATTTGTTTCCCAACTATTTTATTAAAGTATTAGTCCAACACCACATACATTTTCTTATAGTTTATATTCTGAATTGGACTGTAGCTGTTACTGGTAAGAAACATCTTATAATTGGAAAAAAAGATGTTTTTACACAGCACACTAAATATGCCTCATATGTTTTTTAGATGACAATAAATACTAAAGGCACTTGGCATTTGTTTGGTAAATTTTGAAACTTTAAAGGATTTTGTTTCTCTATGCTTTTGTGTCACACTTACTGCCAGTTTATGTGTTATAACAACGTTATCAGGATATATTTTTGTAAGTTAACAATGATGTCAATTACTGTTGTCACTGCGAACAATTTTCAGGGTCACCATATTCATATTTGCATTTTCCTAAAAAATATCTTATTGAAAGACACATTTCAAAGGTCTTGTTGGTTCAAAGACTGCGATGAATAGTTCTAGTTTTTCCATGCCACAGGGTACGTGGATTCCATGTTGGTATTATTCTTGAAAGGGAGATAAATGTGTAAAGATTAGGATGTTTATACAGAATTCATCAAAAATGGTAAATTTCTGTCTGAAGTTTTTCTTTCGCACTCTAATCAAAACAAGTGATTTTTATGATGTCAAATATTTGTGTGGTGCATTTCTGGTCCTTATTGTAATAAATTAGAGGCAATATTTGTTTCATTATCCTCCAGTACTTTTTAATATGTACTTACATTATTTTGTTTCTAGAATGCTATTATGCTTTGTTATTATTTGCTTTAGAGAATGAAAGCCATGAGGTGACTGCTGAAACTAGTAAATTGGAAGGTATGTTGTCCAGATTGCAGTTTGTATACAAAGTAAGATGTTAAGACTTCACTGACTTTGTGTCATGGCTTACATGTGATCCAGCTGGCCATGCTTGCTGTACCATACTGCTAAATTTTTAATCCTGTAGTAAGTTCAGCTGGCAGCCCATCAGTTGGGGGTTTAAATTTCCTTTACCTTATTGATGTAGAATGAAAATAATGTGCTACGTGGAAGATTGCCAGGTTGATGCATGTTCTTTGATTTGTTTCAGACTCTGTCACCTTAAACAGTATTTGCTTAAATTAATTTTATGTCTTCACTTGCACCTTCTAAATCTGAAATTCTGATATTAGTATTTAATTTTTGTATACAGGGAATAAATAATTGTGTCTGGTTTCAATACTCATTTCTTAATACTCATATCTGTATAAAACTTTTCAACACTTTTAAAAATGTCCAACCACATTTTCAAAACTGTCCCCTGTTTGCTCCAAAAGAGGAAATTGTATGCTTTCCGGTTGTACCACCACTTCCACCGCAACGTTTGCTTTACTTCTTCTGTGTTTGAGCCAGTGCCTCCTCTCATATAGAGGTTTGTTAAATCCTTAAGACATAATATGATTTCATGGCATCAGTATTTACTGAGTCCCACATAAGTCAGAACCAATCTACTATCATGTGATGGCTATGTTCTGGATTGTGACTAACTCATTTCTTGGTAGTTTAGTAACTGCTGCTATGACATGCTATCATGGTGGGTTTCATGTTAAGTGGGACATTGTGATTTGGTATCTGAAGAGAATTCTTCTCCTTTTTTGAGATGTTTATAATTTATGGGGGTTGTTGAAGAGTCAAGTTAGATTATCACTATGTATGTCCAGCACTACATCCTGAAAAGTGTATGTTGTAGACAAGCAATTCTCAACCCACAGACTGCATACAGCCCTCTAATGTGTTTTGTGTGGCCTCTGTGCATTTTACATAAAACACTTCCTGTGCCAACCTCTGTGGTGAAAATATTTCTGCAGTATGGGAAAATATTTTGTTGATGTCATCATAATTTGGCAGTACCTATTGCTGTAGGCTCCAGCTTAATGAATAATATAAAATAAAGAACTAGGATGCATTTTACTAGTGAACACTTTGAGGGATATGTGAATCACAACAACTGAAATTATACCTGATAATGAAAAATTGTTTAAGCACAAGCTGTGTCTAGTATGTACATAATGTTCTGATTTTGTTGAGGAAAATGATTGATTCATATAGGAACCTGTTTATAATAGAATTTTAGTAACATTTTGAATAAATTGTCATGAAGTTTCAACAAATCATTCTCATACAGGTTGGTGATACATGATTTGAAGCTTTCGCGGCAACGTAACTCAGGGTTCACCCTGATGATGGGAACAGAGATGGTCCCTGAAACGTCGGTCTTGTCTTTTAACTATTTTACGTGGCTGATCGCCGAAGAAGATTTTATTGAAACCATTCTAATTTATAACATTGTGGCCTGAAAGTTGTTTAGTAAGGGTGAATATGTCCCTTGGTCTGGAGAAGGTTGGGAAGCCCTGGTGTAAGCCTGTGTCATCTGTAATAGTGAAAATTCTGTTCCATATGTGCAGAAGCCTCTGTGATATTTTGGTTGGCATGGGGATATTCATTTCTTAGTATGTGGCTTGTCTTTGTGCTGCCATTGTCTGCTTCCAACACAAACATTTTTTAAACAACTTGTTTTGGTTCTTTGCAATTATTCATTTTTATGAAGTCAACTTTGGAGGAAATTCAGAGTGGCATAAATGAAGTTTTTACATTGCTAGAGCAGGTGTGTGACATCTGCATAAGGAATTGTATATATTTTAGGTGATTAATATAAGAAATATGTTGAGGGATAGCTTTTCATACCACTCACAAAGCATTTTCTTACCAGCCTTCATTCCTCTGATATGGGTAATTGAGGTTAGCTGTGGCTGTAACAGAATCTGTAAGTCAGCCTTCAGAGTTTCTTTTTTCATCAGTTACAAAACAATATATTTCTGGCTCTTCTCACTATCAAAATAGACATGTTAATATAATATCTCCCAAAGGTTAAAGTGATTATAATTATTTGACCTTTTTTGTCCACAGATTGCAAGGAAATTATTGCTATTCCCTCAGACTGAGAAAGCACTGGTGCTTGTGAGAGAATTTTTTAAACTAAGAAGGGACAGTAAGTGAGCCAAAGTCGTCTTCCAGTCAAATATGATACCTGGGATGTATGTGATGGAATCTTGTAATTCCTGGATGTGAGTGTGGATAGAATTTCAGCACTGAATCATCAATGTGGATTTAATTGTGTTTAAATGCAGAGGGAAAATGCAACATCAGGGAAATGTATGATTTCAGTCAAACAGGAAAAATAAGAATATTTGTAATAACAACTTTCATCTGCATTATATATATGACATTGCTTTTATGTTGCCTTTCTGTCCTCGGTGCCTAAGTCCATAAATAAAGTTACATGTTTAACTTGAGGTACCATTTACTGTGCTTGGAATTAAATTTAAAAGAAGCATGCTATCATTAGTGTGTGAATCAGACCAACTTTTAATTATGGCGATAAAATCAGCGATCTGGAAACATGTTAGCAAATATACCAAGAGGCCAACAAAGTGGGAGAGAATAAGATTGCATTCAAAATATTTTGTTCCCCAATTAAGTACACATGTCTTATTATGGGCTCCTTTGATGTTGTATTATCACAAATATATATATATATATATATATGTTCTTTCTTTCTCTGAATCATTTCTTACAAGGACAATACTTTTTATTTACATCCTACAAAATGTCAGAGATAAAACTGCTTTTACAGATAAGACGAAATCATTTATTAGGTGCCAATTGGCTTTTATTAATCACTGTATATTAGATGCAGTTTCTAATGGTTGAAATATTTTATAGAGAACATGGATGTATGGACTCCATTTTAAATTCAGGTCTTCTATTTGTTTGCGTCTTGGTAAAGTATTGCAGATGAATAATTTAATATAAATTTTACTTGTGTTCCATCTAAATGTAAATTGAATCTATAGTATTTCATTCAGTATGATGATCAAAGTGTGACTTCAGAGTACTAAATGAATATATCCCCCCTTGGTATCTGTGTTGTTTCTATTACAACCAAATAATTTACATTTTTGTTTTGTAATGATATTTACCAGTTGTAGTTGAACCAAATGCACATGTTAATTTATTTATGCGTACACAGATATAAATAAGCATGCCGTCGCAATTGTTGGTCTGACAGTGATTTTCTGATTCTTGTTAAAAGGTAAATTCCTTATATGGCTGTTTAATCATATTGTTCCTACCTTTCAGTGCTTGTAAAACAGGTGTTCATGGTCCATACAATATCTTCTGTGCAGTTAAATAATCATGTTCTGGTTACAAAATTTTGCCCCAAAATCAGCTGGTCTGACTTCCTGAAGGGAATATTTGAGTCTCTGGTTTCATATTTTCGCATTTTGTGAAAGCTAATGTCCTTCATTTAAATACAATTTTCTGTTTTGTGTGTAATTAATTGGTTGTCAGATGCAACGATAATGTGGTTCTCATTGTGTGGAGGTTTACAAGATATTTTATTCTTACCCTCATCCATTGTTATGTACAGGAAAGTCTTATATCAGTGCATGTGTGTTGGTTCATTATATTTCCTCTACACACCAGATATATTGTGTATGAAATTCTAACCTTGTCTGACTATTATTCATGAAGTAAGTACAGATATTACTGTAAGTATTGTTTAACATTATCTTCAGATGTGCTATACCAAGTTAAACCTTTGAAGCTGTAGTTTGTTTAAGTAATATTTAAAAATTCATTTCTTACTACAGAGCAAAAATAACACTTTCTGTTTACAAAGATGAATGGTGATTACTGTTTAGGGAAATAATCACTTTTTATGCTGAAAATCATATGTATCATTTAAATACAGTCTGTGGGAAAAATACAGAGTTATAGATTGTTAAAGCAGAAGGTACATATAGTTACCAGTGAGTTTTAAAAGGTTATGTATTCACTGGGAACAAAATGGTTTCAGTGACAAGTTCTTTAATCCTTGAGATAAATATTTTTGTCCTTTAATTATTGAAATACTGCAAAGTTTTGTTTACAATAAATTGGGACAATTAAAAATTCCAACTGTAAAACAAAACAAAAAAAAAGATTTAACATACAGCAAATTTCCAGCCAGACAAATTTGACTTTTCATAGGAAAAGTTTGTGGCACAGAGATGTGGTAACATTCCAAATTATGAATGTCCAAAATTAATTCACCCATCACAGCCTCTTGTGGTGCAGCTAACATCATTTTCAGAATAGGGAAAGATGCTCGGTGACAAACAAATCTCCAGAACTATCTTACAGCCAAATGGTATGAAGGGAAATTAAATTCATGTTTAAGACTCTGTAAATTTTAATTATAATGGAAAGAAACATTTTATGAAAAGTACAAGTCTAATATAAGCCTTAAGTTGGTAATTACTTGTAACTTTGGAGCTAGTAAGATAGTTTCTGGACTGATAAACAGTGACAAGGTGAACTTTTTTGAACAGTAGTTTGCAGAACAAAGTAGAGAGCAGTTACATTGCGTTCTTAATTAAGGATAACATGAAACATACTAGCATCTGGATGAGACATTATTTTGAGTAATGGATTCGTGAAAAACTTAATGTTTAAGAAGTTTGTATTAACTGACTGAACAACAAAGAATTTCACAATTGAAATTTTGTACTCAACAAACATCTGGTAGTTGCACATATAACCAAAGCAGTGCCTTACCAAAGAGTTTCATATATTGATATATGTTGCATGTAGAACAACAAAATCCAAATCCCTTGTGTTAGGATACTGGAATCTAAATGAAGTATTAGAATAAAAATAATAACATATGGCTATCACTT
Source organism: Zootermopsis nevadensis (assembly GCF_977971745.1). Taxonomy (NCBI): domain Eukaryota; kingdom Metazoa; phylum Arthropoda; class Insecta; order Blattodea; family Termopsidae; genus Zootermopsis; species Zootermopsis nevadensis. The sequence continues at coordinate 2,934,330 of NW_028259154.1, forward strand.
GGATAACATGGAATGAATTCTGAATATAAAGAAATTTAATTTTTGTTCTATAATGCAGGAGTTAGGGATTCTAAATTTTTCCATGCCCTTCCTTTTCTTCGTTAGCCTTCTTGGCGTCTGCAGCTTGTTGCTCTGAAAACAAAAAGTTCTGATAATATTTCCTGGTTGGCAGCTCATATCTTAAAGTGAAATGCTATATGCAAAAATAAAAACCACAAAGCAGATAAAAATGCACCTCCCCTGCGCATTTAATCATGTGGGGAATAAAAGTACATAGTAAAAAAAAGCCAGCTAAGAAATGAGGCCTATGCAGCATTCATTAGTTTTTTGCTATTTGCACTACAAATAAGTATTGCATTTGTACTTATTACTTTCCTGTTCACCTGGAAGCAAAGTTATCGAAGCTAAAATGTTGAAAACCAGATGTTATAACTTAACGATCCTACAACCACTAACATAAGGTCAGTAACAACAGAGAACCCAGGAAATTGTGAAGCGTCTTGTCTGCGCAAGGCATGAATTGCCTGGAATCGAATCAGAAATGGTCATTGGTCTGTTTTATGAATCATCAACTGCAGGCATTGCTTATGTAGTGCCAAATGAGATGTGTGCATAGAAAGATACGTGGAAGTTGTTGTTGCCTATTTTAAATTTGAATTCTCCTGGAAATAATAACAAAAATGTATTGATAAAAGCTATCTCCAAACATGGCTTGTACCGAATAACTTCAAAATGTGAGCGTTACCAGATATTCATTGGGGATTAACTAGAGTACTCCAAACAGGAGATTTATAAGTTTAGAGTAGGGAAGGAATGTGACCACTTCTTTATTCAGATAGATTTTACTGACACAGAATAAACTGCAAATTTGTCTCAATATACCTTCCTCTGCTTTTTGGAAGCGTTTTCCCGCTTCCAAGCAGTGTGTCTTCGCTGCTTGGTATTCCTCATTGTCTATTGCTAAATGCGCAGCTTTTGGCCAACTCTTTTCTTCCTGCAGAAAAAAGAAAAATTAAGAATGTGGTAAACATTTCCAACCTCGACAATGTTAATAATAACGAATCACATAATTTAACATGTAAGAGAGACAATTGTTTTAGTTATACACACAATGCCCCTTAATAACAGCGTTAGTTCAACAAATCACATTAATGTGAAACGAAGGTCACATTCAAAGTACATTCATAAACGTGTAACTGAACTTTATTTAACCTTTACTTAAAAATCAAACAAAATCTTACCTCAAATGGAGTTTCCTTTTCCATTCTGGAAAGCTCTAAAAATAAGCAAGAAAGCAAAAATTAATTTATATTAGCATATAATATTACCTGTTATATAACATAATATTTCTTACTAAAAAGTGATATTGGAACCATGGTTCCGGATAATTAGACGTAAATACATCTATACGGAAAGGAAGTTTATATATTGGCTTTATTCTAAATATTTCCTTTAAACATGCTTTACAATTGAGTAAAGTTTGATTAAGACTTTGCTTATTTAACTTGAATTATTTACGCTTAAGTTGGGTCTGTGGTAGCTGAATGTAATGTATTTATTTATTTAGTGTTCTGTCTGACGACAGGTCCATATGAACAGGATCCTTCCATCCTTTTCTCGGACTGGGACCTGTTCATATACGTTCTTGGCAGATGATCCAGAAGTGGTTTGCCATTGCCTTCTTCTGTGTAATTGTTGGGATGCCATGGAGAAACCGGGGAAGCCCCCGGAGGAAAACTCCGTGTTGCGTAGACCACGGCCTTGCCCAACACAAGTTATAAATTCGGGGATCGCCGGGAATCGAACCCGAGACCCCAGGATTACAAGGCCAGCTATCCTCCCTTAAGGACGAAGGTGTCTACAGAATTCCCCCGGTAGCCAACAATACAGAAGTAGAGTCCTCTAGATTCAATGACATCTTCCACATGGAGGTGCTGGCATATGAATGTTTGACGATTACACACCAACACTCACGATACCACAGGCAATTACAAATACAACTGCATATAACAATAATAATAACTAGGAATTCCTTACCTCAAACTTTGTTCAATTGTAAGAGACCACGATGTCCACTGGTAATGACCGATTTAATCAAAACTAACGGCAGTATCTCAGATTTCTTAATAATTCTTATATAAGATAAGTACCTGTGATATTCTAAGAGGTTTTTAAGAGCACAAAATTATCTTCTCTACGACGCACTTCTTCTACAAGCGATTCACAGCAGAGCTCTTTCCGCAATAACGAAAGCGGATTGTTGATGGCAGTAATGAAACACAACAATGCCGAGTAAACAAATGACGTAACAATTAGTTTCTTAGGTAAAGTAGTGGAGTGCAATACGGTTCATTCAGGTAATTATACTGCATGCATAAGAAAGGAGAAAAGAGCCTTACGGCATGCTCAGCTAATATTGTTGCAGGTGTGGGTTAGAAATTCGAATACTGTACCTTGCATTGTTATGCACGCAGGAGTTCATAGTATAAAAGCTGACCATTGTCGGTCCATATTTACACATTGTTGATGGTTGAAAAAATTACTCTAACTTATAATTTGGTTGCAAGTAATTGTAAATGTAAGAAGTTAATATAATAATAATAATCTTCTTTTTTGATGTAAATACGTCAATACGGAAGGGTCATTCGGCAAACAAGTGAAATGAAAATGTGAAAGATCCATATCAACAATGTGTTAATATGGATCGACAACAATGGTCAGCTTGCGTGCATTGTTATGTTACCTAGAAAACGCCATCTGTTTACTCGGCATTGTTGTTAATATTGTTGTAATTAAAGCTAATATATAAACTTTCTTTCCGTATAGACGTATTTACGTTAGATTCTCCGGAACCGTGGTTCCACTATCAATTTTTTACTATAAAAATTTGTGTTTTTTCGTCGTCGTCATACAATTTGTAGCCAAATAATTACGTCATCAAACAATGTTAAGTTATATTTGTTTACTCGGCATTATTGTACCAACACAACAATGCCGAGTAAACAAATGACTTGTGTAAACTAACAACACTACACTAACCCCCCCCCCCCCCGAAGGGGGGTTAGTTTAGTGTCTTACTCAAGATTTTAAAGTGTTTTCACCCCCATTCAAGTGTTTTAACCCCCCATTCGGGGGGTTGATTTAGTTTCTTACTCAAGATTTTAAAATGCAACCACCCCCCCCCTCCGAAATGGGGGTGGTTGCGTTTTAAAAACTTGACCAGCCCCCCCTAAGAGCTTAGTTGCATAATTTCTGTTAGTACAGGTTATATTGCCTCTGTTAGTTTAGAATTGCTGCTCTGAAAATGGAAGCAGTACATTTTTCCAAAATGTTGGTAACCACAAGACCAGTGGAATCACAACATAGGAAAGGACAATTGATATTTTTACTGCTGTAACAACCTCAACATATGCTCTTTCCTTATTGGGAGACCAAGTTTCACACCCACATACATAATATAGTTTTCTCTAATTGAGTCTTTATTTTTTAATGTAGCAGATGGGAAGACAAAATGTTCTGAATTGTATTGTAACCTGCATTTCTTATGTTTAATCTATTTGAAATGTTAGGGATACTGTGTGATAGCTCTCTGGCCTTGCATTATTATTATTATTAAGTGTTCTGTCTTACGACAGGTCCATTGCTCTGCCCAAAAAGAGCTCTCCAGTTGTCCCTATTCTCGGCTTCTCGCTTTAATTCCTGGAACGTCATCTTCTTTCCTTGTTTAAGGTCGTCGGTTAGCTGTATCAATCTTCTTCCTAGTCCTCGCTTTCCTTCAACCTGGCCTTCGGTGACATCACTCAGTAACCCATTCCTTCTCATAATATGTCCCAGCCAGTTAGCTTTCCTTCGTGTAATCGCCTGCAGAATGTTTCTTTCCTCGTTGACTCTCCTCAATACTTCTTCGTCGGTCACTCGATCCGTCCACCTGATCTTCTCTATTCTTCTCCAACACCACATTTCAAAACTCTCCAGGTATTTCTGTTCCTTCTTCCTGAGTGTCCAAGTCTCTGCTCCATACGTAACACTTCACTAGTTTCTTCTCCATCTCCAAGCCCAACTTGCTAGTGAGAAGTATCCTCTTCTTGACGAAAGCTGCCTTGGTCATGGCTATCCTTGCTTTTACATCCTTGGTGCATAGGGCGTCCGTCGTGACTATGCTTCCCAAGTACTTGAAATGCTCCACATTCTCCATCTGTTGGTTTCCAATTACAACGTTCAATGGTTCTGCTCTCGGTGCTATCCTCATTACCTTTGATTTTTCAATGTTGATTTCCATTCCATACTCTCTACCTGTCTCCACTAACTTGTCCATCATGTTCTGTAATTCCTCCTCTTCCTTCGCCAATACTACTAAGTCGTCTGCATACTTTACAGTCTTTATCACTCTTCCTCCAATTTTGAAGTCTCCTGTTCCCTCCAGAGCTTCCTTGGCAAGCCATTCCCCGTACAGGTTAAAAAGAATTGGTGATAAGCAGCATCCCTGTCTTACACCTCTACCTATCTCAACGCTGTTGGTGTCTCCCGAGTCCAGTCTCACTTTGACTTTTTGCTGCATGTACAGGTTTTTGATTAGTCTTCTGTCTCTCCAATCAATTCCAATTCTCTGTAGGATCCTCATTAATTTCTTCCATTTTACTCGATTGAAAGCCTTCTTCCAGTCGATGAAGCAGGCACATACTTCTCCCTTGACATCGAGAACTCTCTCTGAAATTATTCTCATAACTCCGATGGCATCTCTGGTTCCTCTTCCTCTCCTGAATCCAAATTGGTCGTCTCCGATCACTTCCTCTATCTTCTTTTCTAGTCTTTTAGTCAGTATTCTCGTCATTATCTTCGCCGCATGTGAGATTAGGCTGATGGTCCTGTAATCGCCGCACTTCTTGGAATTCTTTTTCTTCTGTAATGGAATCATTGTTACTTCCAGAAAGTCCTTGGGCCACTCACCGGAGGTGTATATCTTGTTAGCGAGTCTAGTAAGAACCTTCACTCCTTTCTCTCCAAGTTCTTTCAATAAGTCCGATGGGATTTCATCATCTCCCATAGCTTTTCTTCTTCTCATATCCTTTATGGCCCTCTCTACCTCGCTCTTCAGTATCTCTGGACCATTGTCGTCCTCTTCTACTTCTTCTTCTGGCTCCAATTCCATCTCCTTCTCATCCAGTCGGTTGGCCTTGTCATAGAGCTGGCCTTGCATTATAAATAAATAAAATATAAGTATTTGAATGCATGGAACAAACTTTCTTGAAGATGACATCTGCAGTATTTGTTGTTTGGAAAGCAGGATTTATTTTGTGAAGTTACGTTAACTTAGCTAAGGGTAAGAGTTATCAAACCTTTCCAAACATGGGGCCACATTTATCCTTTCTTATAGACTCACTCGTTGCAAGGTTACAAAGGACAATTTGTTGAAAGTTCATAATGATTTATTAGAAGGCAACTAACTTACTCATTACTGCTAAGCAGTTTCTTTAACAAAATTAGTCATTAGTGACATGTTTGTCCTTCCTTGTGCTTGATTAATCTTTCCTGTAGTTGTCGATCGAGTCTCATGGGTTGTGACACTGCGTAGTTTTTTGTAGGTTATTACTCACATTTTGAAGGAATGTATTGTCTGCATCTCTAAGGTCAAAGTTACATTTGCTACTAATGACTCCATAAAGTCAAACTATACAATCATTGCAAATCAATGACATTCATAATATTGACTGCCAAAATGTTGGTGATGTTTATACTGACCAAGTTTGCTGATCATTTTCATTTGTAGTTCAGGCAGTTGCTGTTCTCGTTAGTGCTCTTAAATAGTCAGTGTCTGTTTTGTCTTGTGTGTGCACACACAAGAACAGTATGTAAGCTTTTACATATTCAAGGGGTACCAAGTTCACATCTCAGCCTGGAGACTAGCTGCTCTAAGTGAGGTTTTCTGCGCATTTCTGTATTCTCCTGAGAAAAGTAATGGGGCAGAAACCTAAAAAGGGTGATGGCCGTTTCTATCCAGATTCTTACCAATTAATTGATGAACCATCTACCATTTTATATTTATTATTATTATTTAGTGTTCTGTCTGGCGACAGGTCCATATGAACAGGATCCTTCCATCCTTTTCTCGGACTGGGACCTGTTCATATACGTTCTTGGCAGATGATCCAGAAGTGGTTTGCCATTGCCTTCTTCTGTGTGTGAATGGAGTAATTGTTGGGATGCCACGGAGGAAAACTCCGTGTTGCCTAGACCACGGCCTTGCCCAACACAAGTTATAAATTCGGGCACCGCCAGGAATCGAACCCGAGACCCCCAGGATTACAAGGCCAGCGTTCTAACCGCTAGACCACCGTGGCGTGGCACCATTTTATATAGGTGCATAATATTTTTTTTAACTCCAACATTTTGTGTGCAGCAACCTTTTTAATGTTTTTCACCATTTCACATGTATCACAGGTAATATTTTAGGTGTGATATTCTGTTAATGTGACTTGTTTAGGGAACTGGATGGAATGCGGTACCGTGGGGTGCATAAGGTTGACATGTGTTTGAATAAGCTATCACAATGCAGAGATAGTACATATGTGATAATCTTGTAATGTTTAAGCAATTGATATATCAGTAAAACTATTTCTCTATGATGTGATATATTATTGTAGGTCAAATGCTTTTAGATGGAAAATAAGGGCTAGGCTTGGTCAAATTAAAATACAGTATTGGTAATTTTGGTTGCAGTCTCATTTTTATGCGTGCCTAAATTGTATTGAAATTGGTTTTTATTAACCTTCTTGCCAGTCACTTATATTAGTACACACAGAGGGACACTGAGTTCATAAATCTGTGACCCTGATTCATTACTGTAAGGTTTTGATCTCATTATTTTAATTATTTTTCTCCTCGCTGATGGAAAGGACTTAGTAGGACCATAGTTTTAAACTATGGTTCTCAGGTTTATAAGAAGATGAGCTAACAAGAAATATACCAGCCAAAATTATTACCACTTTATGTAAAATGATTTATAATGTAATAAAAGCCAATTCTTTTATTATAAGAACAGCAGCTGACATTAGGCGGCTTAAATTAAGGATTGTAGAATGATTGGGAGCCAGGGTAGCTCAGTCAGAATAGTGAGTAGCTACAGACTGGATGATCAGGGTTTTTTTTTCTAGTCTCTATGTCCAGACTGGCTCTGGGGCCCACCCACCCTTTTATTCAGTGGGTATCATGGTCCTTTCCTAGGGGTAAAGCTAAGCCAGGGCGTGATGCTGACCATTCACCACATCTAGTGCTGATGTTAAGAAGTCTCTCCTCAAGCACCTGTATGGCGTGTAGTGGGATAGCTTTACTTTATTTACTTTTTATTGTAGAATGATTATTAATTGCATTTAATGAGGGAGGGTAAGATAAACAATTATAACAAATTTTCTGCCAAACACAAGGTTATAGTTTTGTTTATTGCCTTCACCAACTATTCTGCATTTTGTTTGTTCATATTTACCATTTTTATTTTCTCTGCTAGAAAACTATGTAATGCAATTACATATCAACGGAAGGTAAAAGAAATGTTAAACTTTTAATTCCTGCATTAATATTTGTTGAAGTAAAAGTTGTTGCAGTTCTGATTTTAGTCCAAAACAGAAGTTTATGCACAGAAGATAATCTGAGGTTATTAGTTTGATTTTTCAGTGAATTATCATTTGTTTTTGGTCATTGATAAGCATGGAAGTAAATTAATTATGTATATGTTTAGTATCTTCCTTTTTATATTTAACAAATTATAACTTTGTTTTAAGGCTTAACATACCCTCCCATTTATCAGAGGCACTTGAGATGAGGAGTTCTCAATTAATATTATATGGCAGGAAATCTGAGTTCTCACAATTATGTACATAGCAACATGATCCAGCATGAACAAACTCATTAGTATTGCCAATTTCTTAAAAAAATGTTTATGTGTGTTTGAATTCATGTCCATGAAAGTATGATTCAACAGTCATATACCAAACAGTTCTTGGGATTCTAACAGGGACAATAAATTGTTAACATGTGGCAGAACTGTCTGATTGAAGAGGGTGCATGACTGAATGTCATAATACTAAAATGTTTGATTTTTTGGTTTTATAGGCACTATGAATTTTCCTTTAAAAGGAAATTTTGACAATTTTAAGTGTAGTAAGTGTCTAGTGAAATCTCTTCATAATATTACAAGTTGTACTCATTACTTCCATTCTGCAGATTCAGTTGAGCAAAGTATAAGAACTGAGGTAATTGCCTGATTGACATAAACACTTTATCTTAAAAGACTGAGATTTGTTGAGCTCACAATATTCTGGAAATTATTTTGTATTCACTAAATGCTCGCATCTGCTGTCATGTCTGAATGCTCATCTGTACTTATAGTCTGCATTTTCATTATTGTCTTCAGCTTCATGTAATTTCGTTTCTGATAAATGGTTAATTTTGATACTAGAAAAATCAATTTTGTATTCTGTGTTGCCGCTTATTAGATTTTTATATTTGAGCGTAATTTAGTAAGTTTCTTAGGGTCACGTCTAATATTTGTGGGGTTCATGTCACCACCTCCTTTGTGCTGTTAGGCTATGCCTCTAATGATTGTTCGAATAGTATCAGTTATAAAATTTTGTCCAAATTGAAAAAAATAGGTTTGAATTTTACAAAGTGTTAACAGCAAATTTATTAACAGCAGTTTTGAGAATACTGGCTTTTGTGTGGGTTGAGTTATTTCAAGGCAAAAGGGATGATGTTGCAGATGATGAAAGGTGTGGTGGCCATAAAAAAAACTTTCTTAAACTTGGAAGAAAGTAACAAATACTGAGAAATGATTGTCACTAGACTGTTTGGAAAGTAAGAGAAGAACCTAACATGGATAGTAGAACTGTGAGATTGACTTTAACTGAGGGTCTGTACTGGAAGTTCCACAGACTTTCATCTGAGCCGTGTCTTACAGAGACCGGTCCTTGCAGAGCCCAAGACATGCACAAACCATTTTCGTCAGAGACACACTACATCAGAAACAGTCCGAGAGGGACCGCTTCCGCAACGGATCAGGTGGCGGAATTTTGAAAATTTTCAAAAAACCAAAAATTGCTAGAAATTGTTCAAAAAGCGCACAAAACCAAAGAAATTTGAAAAATTTTACATTCAAATTTTTTTCAAAATTTTTTGGTTTTGTGCGCTTTTCAGGTATTTTCCAGCATATTTTGATTTTTCAAAACATTTGAAAATTTTCAAAAATTTTCAGATCTTATCAAGAGATGCATGCCAGTCTCGGTGATTGCCACATCCTGTCTCTGCCGGACTCGGCCTCCATCTCACCCACTTGCTGCCTTCCGCGTTGTCTGCACTAACCGGCCTCTGCAGCATTCGTCTCTGCAGGTCCGCGTCTGCCTCACGTGTTGTCTTCCGCACCTGGGCTCCTCAGAGACGGCACGTCAGAGCCGTGTCTTACAGAGACCGGTCCTTGCAGAGCCCGAGACATGCACAAACCGTTTTCGTCAGAGACACACTACATCAGAAAGAGTCCAAGAGGGACCGCTTCCGCAACGCATCAGGTGGTGGAATTTTGTAAATTTTCAATAAATCAAAAAATGCTGGAAATCGTCCAAAAATCGCACAAAATAAAAGAAATTTGAAAAATTTCAACTTCATAATTTTTTTAAAAAATTTCAAAATTTTTTGGTTTTGTGCGCTTTTCAGACAATTTCCAGCATTTTTTGATTTTTTGAAAAATTTGAAAATTTTGAAAATCTTTCAAAGATCTCATCAAGAGATGCATGCCAGTCTCGGTGATTGCCATATCCTGTCTCTGCCGGACTCGGCTTCCATCTCACACAGTTGCTGCCTTCCTCGTTGTCTGCACCAACCGGCCTCTGCAGCACTCTTGTCTCTGTAGGTCCGCTTCTGTCATCCGCACTTGGGCTTCTCGGAGACGGCACGTCAGAGTCGTGTCTTATTAAGTCCGGTCCGTGTAGAGCCCAAAACATGCACAGACCGTATTCGTCAGACACAGTCCGAGAGGGATCGCTTCCGCAACGCATCAGGTGGTGGAATTTTGAAAATTTTGAAAATTTTCAAAAAATCAAAAAATGCTGGAAATTATCTGAAAAACGCACAAAACCAAATTTTTTTTAAATTTTGAAAAAAATTATTAAGTTGAAATTTTTCAAATTTCTTTGGTTTAGTGCGCATTTTGGTCAATTTCCAGCATTTTCTTATTTTTTGAAAATTTTCAAAATTCCACCACCTGATCCGTTGCGGAAGCGGTCCCTCTCGGACTGTTTCTGATGTAGTGTGTCTCTGACGAAAACGATTTGTGCATGTCTCGGGCTCTGCAAGGACCGGTCTCTGTAAGACACTGCTCTGACGTGCCGTCTCTGAGGAGCCCAGGTGCGGAAGACAGAAACGGACCTACAGAGACAAGAGTGCTGCAGAGGCCGGTTGGTGCAGACGAGGAAGGCAGCAACTGGGTGAGATGGAAGCCGAGTCCGGCAGGCAGGATGTGACATTCACCGAGTCTGGCATGCGTCTCTTGATGATAACTTTGAAAAAAAAATTCAAATTTTTCGAAAAATAAAAAATGCTGGAAATTATCTGAAAAGCGCACAAAACCAAAATTTTTTGAAAAATTTATTATTTATTGAAAATTTTTAAAATTTACAAAATTCGACCACCTGATGCGTTGCGGAAGCGGTCACTCTCGGACTGTTTCTGATGTAGTGTGTCTCACGAATACGGTCTGTGCATATCGTGAGCTCTGCACGGACCGGTCTCTGTAAGACACGGCTCTGAGAAGCACAGGTGCGGAAGACAACACGTGAGGCAGACGCGGACCTGCAGAGACAGGAGTGCTACAGAGGCCGGTTGGTGCAGACAGCGAGGAAGGCAGCAACTGAGTGAGATGGAGGCCGAGTCCAACAGACAGGATGTGGCATTCACCGAGACTGGCGTGCATCTCTTGATGATATCTTTGAAAATAATTTGAAAATTTTCAAATTTTTCGAAAAATCAAAAAATGCTGGAAATTGTCTGAAAAGCGCAGAAAACGAAACTTTTTGAAAAAATTATGAAGTTGAAATTTTTCAAATTTCATTGGTTTTGTGCGCTTTTTAAACAATTTCCAAATTTTTTTGGAAATTTTGAAAATTTTCAAAATTCCAGCAGCTGATGCGTTGCGGAAGCGGTAACTCTCGGACTGTTTCTGATGTAGTGTGTCTCTGACGAAAACGGTTTGTGCATGTCTCGGGCTCTGCAAGGACCGGTCTGTGTAAGACACGGCTCTGACGTGCCATCTCTGAGGAGCCCAGTTGCAGAAGACAACACGTGATTCAGACGCGGACCTGCCGAGACGAATGCATGCCAGTCTCGGTGATTGCCACATCCTGTCTCTGCCGGACTCGGCCTCCATCTCACCCACTTGCTGCCTTCCGCGTTGTCTGCACCAACCGGCCTCTGCAGCATTCGTCTCTGCAGGTCCGCGTCTGCCTCACGTGTTGTCATCCGCACCTGGGCTTCTCAGAGCCGCGTCTTTCAGAGACCGGTCAGTGTAGAGCCCGAGACATGCACAGACCGTATTGGTCAGAGACACACTACATCAGACACAGTCCGAGACGGACCGATTCCGCAACGCAACAGGTGGTGGAATTTTGAAAATTTTCAAAAAATCAAAAAATGCTGGAAATTGTCCAAAATGCGCACAAAACCAAAGAAATTTGAAAAATTTAAACGTCATAATTTTTTGAAAAATTTTCAAAAAATTTTGGTTTTGTGCGCTTTTCAGACATTTTCCAGCATTTTTTGATTTTTTGAAAAATTTGAAAATTTTGAAAATCTTTCAAAGATCTCATCAAGAGATGCATGCCAGTCTCGGTGATTGCCATATCCTGTCTCTGCCGGACTCGACCTCCATCTCACCCACTTGCTGCCTTCCGCGTTGTCTGCACCAACCGGCCTCTGCAGGTCCGCATCTGCCTCACGTGTTGTCATCAGCACCTGGGCTTCTCAGAGCCGTCTTTCAGAGACTGGTCAGTGCAGAGCCCGAGACATTCACAGACCGAATTCGTCAGAGACACACTACATCAGAAACAGTCCGAGACGGACCGATTCCGCAACGCAACAGGTGGTGGAATTTTGAAAATTTTCAAAAAATCAAAAAATGCTGGAAATTGTCCAAAATGCGCACAAAACCAAAGAAATTTGAAAAATTTAAACGTCATAATTTTTTGAAAAATTTTCAAAAAATTTTGGTTTTGTGCGCTTTTCAGACATTTTCCAGCATTTTTTGATTTTTTGAAAAATTTGAAAATTTTGAAAATCTTTCAAAGATCTCATCAAGAGATGCATGCCAGTCTCGGTGATTGCCATATCCTGTCTCTGCCGGACTCGACCTCCATCTCACCCACTTGCTGCCTTCCGCGTTGTCTGCACCAACCGGCCTCTGCAGGTCCGCATCTGCCTCACGTGTTGTCATCAGCACCTGGGCTTCTCAGAGCCGTCTTTCAGAGACTGGTCAGTGCAGAGCCCGAGACATTCACAGACCGAATTCGTCAGAGACACACTACATCAGAAACAGTGCGAGAGGGACCGCTTCCGCAACGCATCAGGTGGTGGTTTTGTGCGTATTTTGGACAATTTGCAGCATTTTTTGATTTTTGAAATTTTTGAAAATTTCCACCTTCTGATGCCTTGCAGGACTGGTCTGTTTGGGACTGTTTCTGATGCACTGTGTCTCTGACGAATGCGGTCTGTGCCTGACTCGGTGTCTGGACGGACCGGCCTCTGTATGACTCGGCTCTGACTTGCAGCGTGTAAAAAACTCTGGAGCATCAGACAACACGCAACTCTGGATCGAGTCGGACGTGACCGAATGCCTGATCGGGGGCATTCCTGCCATTATAGCTGGTGATCACAATGCAAATCACTGATACTGGTATTCTAGGTTGTTTTCAACAACGAGTTAGCTCTTAGGGGTTTATGCCTGCAGAAACTCGTATCTGATCTATGGGTCGGGCTGTTCCGCACTCAGCTCAGATTACTGTGCTCTTCTGATAGAAATCGCATACCGATCGTGGTTTCAAAACACACCTGACCACCTCTAATTTACACGAATGTACTGGGCTACATTCTAAGCTTGCCTTGAAAACAGACACCAGGAGGCAATCGACAAATTCGTCGAACAGCTGACCAGCGCCATCCGCGAGTTTACAGCGACATCTGCTCCCGAGCGATAACCTCGCATTGACCTGTGGCCTCCTCTAACCGCTAGTATTCAGGACGAATTACGGCTGAACAATTGGCTGAGAAGGCAGTGGCATGTCACAAGGGACCCCACTTTGAAAGCTCAGGTCAATCGCCTCCAAAGGTCGGTGACCAATTTGCTGAACGTCTAGAGAAACGAACAGTACACTAGAATCCTTGGACTGCGAGGACAAGTTCGCTATGGAAGTTGACAAAGCGGGTGATGCGAGTTCGTACTTCGCCACCTCGTTGCAGGTGCCGAGAGGACTTGCTCTCTCGGACTTCGAGAGAGCGGAAGCCCTGACCGACAACCTTGAGATCTAGTTTCTTCAGGTGGACGACCCGTCGGACCAGGCAGTTACTGACGTAGTTAATTAGTCTATGCGCACATACGTGTTTGACAGCGCAATTGAACCGAAATTAACCATTCTTTTGGAGGTCCTTTAGGCCATCAAGAGACTCATGGCTGGCAAGGCTCCGGGCCCGAACGATATACCTTACAGTGTCCTTAAACACATACAAAGGTGCGCGATAACCTTTCTCACAAAAATGTTTAACGTAGTCATCCGCAGACAGTACTTCCCCTCGGCACGAAAACACGCTCACGTGGTGTCCATGATAAAGCCAGCGAAGAACCACACGCTACTCTCTGCGTACGGACCTATCAGTACTCTTGACACGGTTGGCAATGTCTTCGAGAGGGTCCTACTCAGTAGGGTACTTATTTAATGTTCTGTCTGACGACAGGTCCATATGAACAGGATCCTTCCATCCTTTTCTCGGACTGGGACCTGTTCATATACGTTCTTGGCAGATGATCCAGAAGTGGTTTGCCATTGCCTTCTTCTGTGTGTGAATGGAGTAATTGTTGGGATGCCACGGAGGAAAACTCCGTGTTGCCTAGACCACGGCCTTGTCCAACACAAGTTATAAATTCGGGCACCGCCGGGAATCGAACCCGAGACCCCAGGATTACAAGGCCAGAGTTCTAACCGCTAGACCACCGTGGCGGTTTAGTAGGGTACTACAGGAGGTAAACGAGAGAGGGCTGCTTCATGACAAGTAGTTTGGGTTTCGACACAGACATAACATGAACCTGCAGCTGGCCCACTCGTTGAATAAGTTAGCAGAATCTTTGGCGAGAGGCGGCTAACCGGCGCCCTTTTCCTGGATGTGGCCAAAGCCTTCGGCACAGTTTGGGTCAAAGGCCTCTGTTACAAGCTGTGAAACCTCAACTTTCCGTACTGTCTGGTGAAAAACATCTCATCCTACATTGCCTGCCGAACGTTCTAAACTTCCTTCCAGTCAGCCACATTCAAACGTCGTGCCATGAGGGTCGGAGTTGTTCAGCGTGGACTCGTCACCTCTGTGCTCTTCAGTCTGTATGTCAACGACATACCTATACCATCCCGCCAGTTCGAGCTAACGCAGTACGCCGATGACACTAGTCTCATAGCCACATCCCGGAGTCGAGACGCGCGCAAAAGCCCAGAGCAGTGCAATTTGTCGGACAGCCGACATAATGGGTCGCAACAACGCGGTATCTTGGGGTGACCCTTGACACCGGACTTACCTCGTCGGCGCAAGTCAGCCAGATGGGAAAGAGGGCAGCCTACTCCTTAACAGAAGTGGTCGGCCTCCCCAATCATGGAGGCCTTCAGCTGAAGTGATTTTCTTACGAAGTTTTAGAAACCTTCATCCAAAGCTTTCCCACCCCTCCTGGGTCCAGATCCCAGACAGTCCAACCAACCAACCAACATCTTTTCACAAAGGAAATGTTACCTGATGGAGGCAGCAAGGACCTCTAGAATGTCGATAAACTCTTATCAGACTACACGGTGCAACAACCCAGAAGACAGCCATCTTCAGATAACGTCGTCTAAACCTCAAATAGTACATAATTAATAATGAATTGGGGTGGATACGGAAAGAGGCGGCCATAATCCAATTTAAGGCAATTTCGTGGCATTTTCTTCGAGAAGTCTATAAAGACCACGATATTCCTGTCAAGATAGCAAATGTCCGGGCCAATATTTGAATCCGGGACGTCCAGATTATGGAGCAGAAGTTGAACACCGAACACGATCCGTTCTGTGAAGGCTGTTCATGTCCGTGCTTGTAGGCTTTCAACGTGCAAGGAGAATTGTATCGAGACATCACTTACGGACATGCGTACTCACTACAAATGGTCAGTAATGAATCATGTATTTTTTTTTCCCCTCTGTGACTGGACCGCGTCACGTTTTCCATAGAACTACACAGGGCAGAGAGCAGATAGACCCTTTTGATTTCATTCTCTTTAAGTGTTTGAGTTCACTTATTCTCATACACCGGCCATCACCCCACCCATCCTGCACAACATCACGGCCTCTACTTCCATTCCATTCACCAGCCTTTAGATACGGTCATTTCCCGACTCCTCCAAATAAGAAAAGGTCCATCTTAGTTGATGACCTCTCGGACTTACTGGACTCTTTTAAGCTGATTGAAATCGAGACACTTGGATCTGGGATGCCAACATTTTCTTTGTCTCTTTTTAACGCTGTCCATTTTTCTCGCCCCTTCCTAGTTAGTCTGTCCCGTCCCACTCCACCCCATTCGACCTGTGCTCTCGATTTACCGCCCAATAAACGAAGGGGCAGCTATTAAAAGTTCTGGCGGCAAGATCCATTATCGTTGACCAGCATCACCCAAGCGTGGAGCGATGGACTCGATCTCAGGTCCCTGGGGAAATTCATTTTCTGATGGGATTTCCATTATGCCACGCCATAATACACACGCTGCTGGGTGTAAGACAATGCCAGTCCCTAACAGTCCTCTCTCAGCAAGTTCAGTAATAACCGGAGTAAAATGGTGGCCATCAAATGTGTACATCCGTTTTTTAAGAAACACTTACTTTTTCGTTTTGGCATGTGGGAGTAAGGACGGAAAAGTTGTATCGAATGTGTGCATGAGTGTCTATATAATAATACTGGTGAGATATAATCTAATATTATCTGAGCCGATAACAAATGGCTCGAATAATTTACCAAATTTTAAGAAATGACTACCCCTTCTAGACCCCTGTAGTTCACCCCTGCTCACGACCCAGCGGAAAGTTCAGCTGAAATCTTTTGCATTTATTAAGCGTTCTCTTCTGTTTTAGCGTGAACTATTACACCTCATTGTCCAGTCCATCTGTCTGTTAAGTATATTCATCACGTCACAACAATAATTAGGTTACCTGGATCGAATTGTTTAAAAAATTACATCAAAATATCAGCGTGTCCTTTGATGTAATTCCACTGACGCTCAGTAGCTTAGACTGTGTAGACTAGAGTTACAGATGACTGATAATTAATAAATTGAAAATTATAAGGAAGTAAACAGTCGTAGCCTATTTTAAGACACTGTCTTGAGGATATATAACCGTTCTCCGATATTTGAACACAGGACCTCGCTGCCAAGACCCACGCCTCACTGCCATTGCAGTCGGCTTCTAATGGGCCACGACATTCTCTATTATCGAACAGTTTTTGTCTCGTAATACAAATAAACCTGTTATGTCAGACGTAGCCAATTGTCTGGGATATCTTTCCACAATTTAATTCCAACGCCGTCTTTAGGTTGCTGGTTGTCAGTATCCATATTTTTACTACGTATCTTAGTGGCCACGGTAGGGATGCTAATGTCCCGTCCACTGTACGAATCGTCACTAATATTGAAACAGAAAATGACCAAATTCAGTGTGCTTCAATATGACAACTGATCACTTGTAGACGAGAGTACAGCCAAATTCAAAAACGTGTGTATCAGATGTAACCGGAAAAAGAATCCGTGTTGACCATGGCTTAGCTGTTGGTCATGGTCCACGTCTTTTCGCCACGGAGACCAGGGTTTGCACCCAGGTCAGTCCACCTAAGATTTGTTGTGGACAAAGGGGAAATGAGACATTCTATAATCACTCAAGTAAGAACTCGGGGACGGATAAATATCTTACGTCGTTTCGTGGTTTTATTTTATTTAGTGTTCTGTCTGACGACAGGTCCATATGAACAGGATCCTTCCATCCTTTTCTCGGACTGGGACCTGTTCATATACGTTCTTGGCAGATGATCCAGAAGTGGTTTGCCATTGCCTTCTTCTGTGTGAGTGTGAATGGAGTAATTGTTGGGATGCCACGGAGGAAAACTCCGTGTTGCCTAGACCACGGCCTTGCCCAAGACAAGTTATAAATTCGGGCACCGCCGGGAATCGAACCCGAGACCCCAGGATTACAAGGCCAGCGTTCCAACCGCTAGACCACCGTGGCGTTGACGTTTCGTGGTACTATTTAGAAATAGCAGCAACAATTTTTTAGTTACTGTCTTCGTTCCACGACTTTGATTCTAACGAACCAAGATATTTTCTACTTTTTAAATAACTCGGAGATTCAATTCAGTATTCACGATCCTATCCTGAGCTTCTAGGTCTCCGAATTGGCCTCTTCCCTTAAGGTTTCCTGAATAAAATTAATGAATTTGTCATGCGTACTACATGATCCACCCAATTCACAACCCTATCGATACCTCGCAAATAGTACAAATTATGAAACTCTGCTTTAAGCAGTTTTCTCCATTCCTCTGCTACTACTTCTCTCTTGGGTTCAGTTACTCTCTTCACAAACCTAGACATGGATTTATTATTCTTTCCCTTCATGCATTTTATTTAAAAAACGCATATAGGGTTGGTCATTTCCTTCCGTCCGTATATTAAACTCGACAATCACTGGGTTACATCGGTTACTAGGACTATACCGCAGGTACCTTGGTTACACCAGTTACCACGTTTACCCCGATTGTTTACCTTTGTTACCATGGTTACCTTGCTTGCCTTCGAAGGCATATTTGTCGTTACCATGGTTACACGTGTGCCATGATTACATCGGCGAGTATGCCTCTTGGGATGAAGCCCTCCGGTTGGGCAGAGACCATTCTCGTTTGTGTTGTTAGGTTACGTTAAGTTATGTTAGGTTAGGTTAGGTTACGTTATGTTAGGTAGGTTTGGTTTGCTTAGGTTAGGTTAGGTTACGTTATGTTAGGTTAGGTTATGTTATGTTATGTTAGGTTAGGTTATGTTATGTTAGGTTACGTTATGTTAGGTTTGGTTAGGTTAGGTTAGGTTACGTTATGTTAGGTTACGTTAAGTTAGGGTAGGTTAGGTTAGGTTACGTTATGTTAGGTAGGTTAGGTTATGTTAGGTAGGTTAGGTTTGGTTAGATTAGGTTAAGTTAGGTTAGGTTAGGTTTGGTTAGGTTATGGTAGATTAGGGTTTGTTATTTTAGGTTAGGTTCGACCGGGATAAGATAGGTTAGGTAAGGTTCAAGATGTTTTCGACAAATCAATTTCAAGAGTTTATAGCCCACCCAGAAACAAAAGAAATGTCAAAAAAATTATGTGGAAATTGTATACTCCGACACGGATTATACCTCGCCAGTCTTGTTTATAATGTCTGCTTGAGTGGTTCAACGTTAGACGAGAGTTTGGTGAAGCGAAAGGCTTTGCACTGCCAAACAAAGTTACTTTTAACTACAAGAGAAGGGCAGATACATGTGTGCAGAGGGTGGAAGATGCAAGATCGTGTAAATATTGGTATCGTTCTGTCCAGTCGTCCCTCCATGCTTATTCCTTTCCCAGAACCAATCAGAGTTTACTTTGTTTCAACCAATAGCCAGTGTACACTAATGATGTCGGTATGAGGAATTAATAATTCAGTAATTGCGTTGGCCTTTGCTCTGATGGATGTGAGAGACGGCTGAGTTTGGATAGAGTATGTGGAAATTGGGGTTGTGGATTTTACGATAGGAAAGCCATGGAACACGAAGACGGTCTGGAAAATGTGCGCTATTACTCACTGCCAGTTCCATGAACATTCCTGTTCCTAGGGTTGTGCACGGGTCGTGTCAGTGACTCACAAGTACAATTAGTTTATTATCAACTGCAAACGACCTTTCGAAACTTTCCATTGTTTTTATCATTGCTAATAAATCAAAGAAGAACTCAATTCTCCGGAATGTAACCTTGTCTGTTTCCTTCCTAATTCCTGCCTTTCTTCTAATATACATTTTTCTCTCTTCTTTCTCGTTGCTTTCTTCCTCCTTTCTTCTTTGTTCCATATTTCCTTTTCTCTCTGTGTTTCTTTGTACTGTAGTCTGAGAAAATCAAATCAGAATCGTATTTGGGAGGTTTCCAGTTCGAGCCTTGGGCAGGGTGCTATCTGTGATTTTCCACATTTCCTAAAGACGACGGTCATTGCAGTGACTTAAAGCAACCACAGCCGTTTCTTCACACATTCCATCACAGTTTTACTCATTTTAAGAACCACCCTGTTGTGCCTCATTCGACTCTAGGACTTCATATTCGTCATGACGTAATAGTATCATTAATTTTAAGAGTACGCACGGTCTGGTCGTGTCGATAAGCATTTCCCTGCATTCTTTAAGCAGGTTATCATTCTGCCCACTTTCTCCCAAATCATTTCCAGTTCACCTCTCACCTCATGAGACCATAAAAAAGCTCTTCAGCTTACATAATTCAACATTAAACACGCCTTTGGACGGCCAGCATTCTATCTTCGTATCATGCAGGTCCCCTGTTTAAATCTCGGCCCCGGAGGCCAGCTGGCTGACAATTTTCCTTACCTTACCCTTCCCCATTCCCACCTATATCTTACTAGTTTCATTCTTACGTTTAAATTTAACTTTGTAGAAATATTTTCCTATATTCTTTAATTCTGCTGCATAAGTAAAATTTTATTCCCTAATAATCTAATCTTTATTAATGATAGAACATTTTTACACGGTACACAGAACCTCGTGGTCGAGTCTTTTTAAAGGGCGTCTGTCTTCCTCTCTCATTTCCAAAGTACCAGCCTCAAACCGTGCTAACTCATTTCCCTCATTTCTTATAGAGCAACCTGTGTCCTCTGTCCTCAGCCTGAGGACGCGACGTGTCGTGGTGACAGGACATGAAAATGTACGCATGTAACTTGTGTAGAGATCGTACTTTTAAGGAAACAACATGTTTGCCGCTCAAAACAATTTTCTGCAACCTGACGTGAGTAATCTGCTCAGTGGTATATTTCTCTACAAGTATAAACGCTGAAATATATTACTATAATCCTAATAATTCAATTGTAACACGATACAAATGTCAAATATTAGTGGTTTATATTATCGACTGCTATTTCAATGCGATTTAATCGGTCAGTGTGGACGAAGTTCGCTAAAACGCCTAATTCAAATGCGAACCATGAACAATAGGGATATTTATATAGATCGGGGGTATAGTTGACAGGGAAGGATGGTCATTACAGTTTACTAATTACATCGTTCTGATACCCGGGTAAGGCAAGCAGCAGCCCTGGACCGACCACACTCTCAGGTCTCTCTGTCCGTCAGCGTCAATCCATCAACATGCCGCCGACCTGGCTACAGTCCTTGGACGCCGTGGCTGTTTCTCCCTGCAGATGAAGACGTCGCCAGAACTGGACTGTTGCAATTGTAGCGAAACGTTCCGACCTGCTTTACTTTGTGTCTCGATGTAAAAGCGAATAATTACAAGTACAAAAAGTTGCGTCGTTATGCTGAGTCATTGTCAGATTTACGCAGAAGTTACTGTTTGAATTGGGATAATATTAAAGTGGATGTCAACAATTATGTGAAGATGTGGACTCAATTATTTTGGTATAGGATACGGCTAACTTGTGAATTTAGTAATAAAATTTCGGGTTCGATAAAAGGCAGGTAATTTATTGAGCAGCTAAACGAATGTTGATCTCTTAAATAGGACTCTGCTTTAAGGAGTTAATAACATTAAATGTACTACTTTAAGACATAAATATAAATTCTATAATATGTAAAATTGTTCTTTTGAATTTTATCCGTCGTATAAATTACAGAAATTTAAAACTACAACGTTTCGGAATCCGAAATCTGCTTCCGTCTTCAGGAAAAGAATGGTGTAGGAATACAGACAGCCTATCTGTTGGGCTTCTTAAGGTTTCTTTCCTGAAGATTTGAGGTTCTGACGGCGGTGAGTCTGAAGATGGCTGTCTTGTGGGTTGTTGCGCTGTGGAGTCTGGTAGAAGTTTACCGTCCTGATAATGGAGGCAGCAAGGACCTCTGAAACGTCGGTAATTTATAATTTTATAAATTACACAATGGATAAAGTCCTTTATAAAAGCTTTCCATGTTACAACGTACCATCGTCAGGAAACTTCAGACTTCGACTACAAACGACATGATGTCATTCGCCAATCATTTCAAATTTCTATCTTCAACCAGAAGTTAATTGTTTGGTACAGTGATGGAGGAATTTCTTCAGTGTAAGAATTATCTCTCAGGTTTCGGACTAAATATTTTTATGAGTTTTCTTCTCACCCATGCATGATACATTCCAAGCCCACATCGTAATCTTGATCTGATTATCCAAGTAATATCTGGCGGTAAGAATAATGAAGCCGTGTATTATCCATTGCAATTTCATCCAAAATCCTTTTACTTTTAAAAATGGCGTTTGTTCCGAACAAGTAAAGATGCTTATTCTGTGGGAAAATAACGATTGATTCGACGTTAAAGCAAGTGGTGCGTATAGTTACCTTCGTAAATTAGGAGATCATCTGTGACGTAAGTACACTGTAGTGCGTTCAGCAGACCCGTAGGAGAACATTGCAAGCGACAGTGAGGAATGAGAATCATTCCGTTTGTTAGACCATCCACTTTGCGGTCACAGGGCAAAGTAATTACTGAATTATTAATTTCTCATCCATGCCAGCGCAGGACGTGGTTGGTTGAGGGTCGAGTCATTATTTCTGGGCAACCGTGCAGTGGTAGAAAGGGCTTCGGTGGGCGAACGTTGAAGTAGGGGGAGGAACAAGACGAGAGAATATTCTGCCACCGCACAGAGCTTAAGACACGCGTGTTATTTATACCATACAGCCGTATTTTTCAATTATCTCCGAGTTTGCACTTCACGAAATGCTCAATACAGGTCTTCACATTCTTATTCTTCTTGCAATCTTGTCCGACTAGAATTCGTTTTAAATATTTGTCCTTCTTCCGGGTTGTACCGAGGAACAAACATTTGCATTCTGCCACAGCCTATTCTTCTAAGCTTTGGGTAATAAATAAGCTAATTAATATATTTTTTTCCAAAATTGTTCGTTTTTAATTATGTCTATCTGAAATGTCTTCGTTTGAATTTTAATTTAATTTTACTGGGGGTAAAGCCGGCCGGGTCGTGACGCTGACCACTCACCCCATCTAGTGCCGAGGTCAAGAATGAGTACGAGCTATACCCCTCTCTCCCCCCAAGCGCCTACATGGCGTATAGAGGGACAGATTTACGTTTTTATCCTAATTGCAAGTTGTTTATTGTTTCACATTGTCTCGGGACCAGTGGGGGGCTGTTTTGAACACGGTAATAAATTTTCGGGGTACCGTAAGAGTTTGGGAATATTTTTTGATCAGTCTAGGGATTGTTAATTTCTGTATCTCATGGAAATGTCGGTATTTTTTCTTTACTTTTCCTGCTACTATGATGAATTTATCATTATATCCCTTGATTATGTTATAGTTTATTATATGAATTACAGTCTGGGCTCATAAGAAATGCCACATAACATGCACTGAAAGTATTAAATTCGTTTCAGAATTAATTATAAATCATTTTCATCGAATTGGATGTCATTCCTTAAAAGTATTCACTTTTATTGTTTTGTGGAGTGGAGCGATCTGTCCGCCCTCTGACCTCATCGTGTCCGCCCTTCAAGCCACTGTCACTGCTTTTCAATCCCGTACGTTCAGCAACAAACCGGTCAAAGATTTTAAAAGATAATCATGACAAATTTTTGACTGCAAAAGGGTAATTACATCTTCAGAATAGCCGATCGCAATTTGGTCCTTTCTTTAAGGTCATCTTATCTTTGAGAGCTATTTAATGTTATCCTTCCATCTACGTCTCGGTCTCGCAAGCTGTCTATTCCCTACGGTATTTCTGACTAGTATTTTGTATAAGTTTCTCATCTGTCGTGTAGTAGGAATAAGTCAGGTTGCCAGCTCGGGCCGAAAGATGCAGCCTGCCCATATTCAGCCGTCACTTCACTCTGTGCCGTGGCTGCGGTAGTTAAGGCGTCGAGTTTCAATGATGACGGCGGCCATGATATCTGTCAAATAATTATGATCAAATAGTGGCGATAATGATGATAAGAGATCGATCCCGTTTCTGTGTTCCGGACAGCTATACCTTGATACGCTAGATATTTCCCTCCTGGTCCACTTTCTCTCAATAAGATTACCTT
The DNA here is from genome assembly GCF_977971745.1 of Zootermopsis nevadensis. Lineage (NCBI taxonomy): Eukaryota > Metazoa > Arthropoda > Insecta > Blattodea > Termopsidae > Zootermopsis > Zootermopsis nevadensis. The sequence continues at coordinate 2,957,883 of NW_028259154.1, forward strand.
CCAGTCTCATTTCTTGTCCCCTCAATTAGAAAAAGAGTTACCCTGTGCACACGAGAGGTCAGTCTGCTTAGGAAACAGAGGGACAGAAAGGGAGAATGAAGGGAGCGAAACTAGAGGAATGACCGAGGAAAATAGTAGGAGACTCCGCCGATCAACTTCAGGCGCCTACTTCGAAAATTGGCATGATTTACGGACTATCATGACAAAAGTATTTAGCGGTTTTCTATTCCTAGCCAGACGAATGCATCAAATAAGCCACGACCACTATCTCTGACGAAAACTTACCGACTCTGATCCAAATCTTGTCTACCTCAATTACGAATTTAATACTGGATTCTGCCGGACTTCACACGTAAGGACGTCAGAACGCGATTGTAGACCTTCCCTTTGTGATCTTCACTGATTTTATTTCAACTCTCCAAAGCCTCAGCAAAGACGGATTAGTAACCATATGTTAGGTTATGTTGGTATTTCTGACTCACTAACAGGTGCAGTGTTCATTCAATTTACAAATCACTATGCATGCAGACAGACGTCAAACATAGAACAAATACACTTTAAAACCACCCCACTAGAGGAATATAGAATGAAAATTTTTCTGAGCACTGGGAAAGTGTATGGATGGGTTGTCCATCTCTGGCATTCGGTTTAAAACGAAGTTTAAACTTACACTTACGTCTAAATTAGTCATGCTTCGCAATAAGCCTTGTGGCTATTGCAGATTTGGACTCATACGCGAAGAAATTAATTGGACAAACGATGCATTTCGAATGGTTACCTCAGTTCTCCGCGTGTCTTCCTCCGACAAGCGGACAGACCTGCATCAGACACATGTGAAGGACAAAATACGAACAAAGGGAACTTCGATTCCTCGATGCATGTGACAAGTGTCCGAGGAAAGTACAAATTATGAGTGAACGTTAACAGGACTTTGGCTGACTCTACGTACATCTGCACTCGACTTTGTTGGATGAAGACCTAAAGGCACTGAGAAGATTGCAGGTGGAGATTACTTTGGTCCTTGAGTCACAAACAGGACATAAGAGAAATATTGTAAGTCAGAGGTAGTTGTGTATGGGGGGGTGGGGGGGGGATGTTTTCTCCCGAGGGAACTAGGCGGGACACCTTGCGACACGCCCCTTCAGAATCAGTATCCCTCCTACAACCCCCCGATTGCTTTCAGAGCAGGACTTACATCAGGTTAGTCCCACAAGAGACAGCCTGCTCCATCTCTCCAGAAAACATTCACTATACAATTCGTTTCCATCAAGACGTTGTCCAAAAGAAGAGACACGAGGGTGGAGAGGCGAGTAGTGGATAAGAAAGATAGAAATAAAAAGAGTAAAGGAGATGGGTGGTGGGACAGAAACACGAAAAATCTCGCGGAAAATAAATGACCGCCCTGTACACAGCCTCTCACTCTCTCGCCCCGACGCCGCGACGCGCATATGAAATTCAATTCACTGCCTCTGAAGATTTCTCTTCAACTGGTAAAAAGGATGACCTGCCAGCACGAGGGGGGGGGAGGGAGGGGGGAGAGTGTGCAGTGGCGGTCCGTCGGTCAGTCACACCAAAATCGCTGCAGATCAGTCCCACCGGAAGAATCCTCTTACCCTGATCTGCAGTTCCTTCAAAGAATGCCTGTGGCATTTATGACGCTTTTGCATTGAAATGATCTCGCCTGCGAGCCTCTCCACAGAAACAAACACTTGAGAAAGAAATAGAGGGAAACAAACAGAATACTTCTGGAGGACGTAACTATCTCTTGGATGATTATAAAATTCCCAGCCACTGTCTTTGTAAGAGCACGCTAATTGTCCCTGTTTTGAGTCAGATCAATCCAATCTACAAGTTATCACTTTTTCTCTTTAACAAACATTTTCATATATATTAAATCTTGTCCGTCTAATCACAATAAATTCTTATTAAATATTAAAATATTACAATAATTAACATTTAAAATATCAAATGATGTTCTTTATCTTTGATATCTGATAAAAATCTGATAAAATGCACGCCAAAATAATATATAGAAATTGTATTTAAGTTATTATTGATTTGAATCTTTATATACACCTGAAGATAGTTCTTTTAGGAACTGAAACATGTCGTGAAAAAAAATGATGGTCTAATGTAAATCGAATATTTCGATGAAGAACATCATTTAATGTTTTAAATATTTTAAATGTTAATTATTGTAATATTTTAATATTTAATAAGAATTTATTGTGATTAGACGGACAAGATTTAAACAATATATATTTATTATATCACAATATGACGCAACTTTACCATCTCAAACATTTTCATGTTATTTTCCCATCTGTGTCTAGTTTTTCCAAGTGAGCGCTTTCCTTAAGATTTACCTATCAAAACTTTGTACACATTTATCGTGTTTCTATTCGAGCTGCATTCCTTATACGTCTCACAGCCCTTAATTAAATCCTTCTAATAATTTGTGGCGAAGAGTCAATTCTGCTACGTTGTTGAGCCACGTATCACTTCAGTCTTTCTTAAGTGTAAATTTTCTCCTCAGCGCCCTGTTTCCTGGCATCCCAGTCTGGGATTTTCCTTTAGAGCGAGAGACCAAGTTTCAGACTCGACAAGGAAAGTCGTAGTTTTGAGTAGTTTAATCTTTTTCCTTGACAGCATCAGAGCAGACAGAACATTATGAACTATATGTTAGCAAATATTACTCGAATTTAATTTGGTAATAATTTCCTTGTGAATAAAATTCTAATTTCTTATCGTCGCTTAGAATATTTTGATTTTGCTACATTTTCAGAGCATTTATTAACTGCCTTTATGTAATGATACTTCCTTATAATATCTGATGATGGGACATAAATATAGTATATACGTAGTTTTTTGAGTGTTTACGTTTAGACTAACTTTCTTAGTAGTGTTCTCTTTATGTTTCATCAGGAAATTAATATAATTAGTACAGATCATAAGATTTCGTGTCCCATTCAGTTCCAATAAGACTTCGTCTTCTTGGGAATTCATAATAATAAAAAGCAAATATCATGTGATAATAAAACGAGAAGAGATACATATATAAAATGAAAATATATAAAAAAATAAAGAATGGATATAGAAAATAATAAAATTTATTAGAATTTGCATCACGAGTAGCCACGTCACGACCCAGTGAGACCGTTGTCAGGAATGTAGTTATCTGATCCTTTATACAAAAAGGAAATTCATAATTCGTGATTCATAATTACCTTCACATTCTGTGCGTTTGAGAAATAAGCTATTTATTAGACGTGGTAACAAATAGGCTCTGACGTCAGTTAATGATAGGATGACCTTAAAGTAATACCGCAATCCTTTGAAGAGTGCGTGGTCTGCGATCCGCCCTTGTTTCCGCTGTTGGTTGCTTACCGCGTCTAGTGAAGTTAACGAATAATATGTGCCTGAGTGCTCAGTTCTCTGTTATGTAACCCAAAACTTTAAATTCGCCATTACAGAAGCTAACCATTCATCAGCCAGTTCAATCCATTCACAACCTCAAATTCTTTTTCTATAAGAACATGTGATTCTGATGTCTGAGCCTAGCTGCGATCACAGAATTGTACCTTTCCATTCGGTATTGTAACAAAAGTTGGATAAGAATTTGTTTTTATACGTAACAAACTTCATAGAGCAAAGTCTTTCTTGATAAAGTTTCCTCGCCTTTTAAGCAAACCAAAGATTAAAACACTCTATTCACGAGAGTCTTCAACTGACTGATTTCAGACAAAACCTTACACCCCATATCTTTATTCGCTTTAATGATTTTTGTGAATAATGCAAATTACGAACTAATAACTCGGAATTAAAAGTTTAGGGGCGTTAATAAGAAAGAAGATTACTGTCTTCTGGGTTGTTACGCCATGTAGTTTGGTACAAGTTTACCGACGTTTCAGAGTTCCTTGCTGCCTCAGTCACCGATGGGTACAACCCAGATGACAGGCATCTTCGTACTGGATCTCAAATTTCGCCAGGCATATTGATTTCAAATAACTTTTAAAATAAACCGGAAGTGATCAGATAATAAATTGAAAATCACGTCTTAACTCAGTTCTAAATAACTGAATATAATTACCGTGTTTCTTAAATTATAAATTATGTAGTTCGGTAATGAAAACACAGGTCCCGCTATATAAAAAAACTCTAGTGACTATGGCTGTAGAAAATTGTAATAATTATACGCCGTTTACAATCATCGTATCTCGTATCGTGCACGTGGGGACTTCCGTGGATGTCAGTAAATCCTTAAGTCTCGCGCTGTCAGGAGGCTGGGTTATAACACGCCATATTGACCCGCGCGGAGATGTGTGTTCTTTCCGTAGTGACAATTCTGAAACTGTTAAAATCTTGCTCATTGCATCAGGACAGTTAATTGATATCAACTGCTTCCTGTCACACTGACCAATAGTAATCATTTTGAGAGTTATTCATGAGGTAACTTCGGCAGTTGTTGTAACTGACTGCTGCCATAAGAAACCCTAGGTTCAACGCCGAAGACATTCAATGAACACAATCTGCAGTGTAGTTTAATCCACCTCTCACCATAAAAACCTGTTTTCCTGTTGTAATACATATCTCTTAACCACTGGCTCCCTGCCAAGTACCAATGTGGGAACATTTGGCCACGTTCTTAAAGATCTTCTTTGAAAAATGTTTTATAATTGGTATTTTTAAGAAGAATAAAGTTAATCATTGGACGACGCTGTAATATACAGGGTGTCCCAGGAACAATAAACTTCTATGTAACTATCCTTTTGTGACAGTCTGTATTGTTGGAATGGGGTAAAAATATTATAATAATAAAATATTAGAGCCACAATGTTCTGCAGTCTGAGATTTCCTCTCCTGTCGTGAAAAATAACAAAATCATGCAATGGTTTCTGCTCTAAACAACGCGGGACAGCCATCTTGTCTTAAAAATCTGCTGTCTTGTATAAACTGGAATGTTCTTTACTGTTTTCGCAGAGTACGCACTGCACAACATTGTAATAAATAATTTATACTTTTTATAAGATGGTAAAGTTGCGTCATATTGTGATATAATAAGTATATATTAAATCTTGTCCGTCTAATCACAATAAATTCTTATTAAATATTAAAATATTAGGACCTGAAACATGTAGTGAAACATGAAAAAAAATGATGGTCTAATGTAAATCGAATATTTCTATAAAGAACATCATTTAATATTTTAAATATTTTAAATGTTAACTATTGTAATATTTTAATATTTAATAAGAATTTATTGTGATTAGACGGACAAGATTTAATATATACTTTATACTTTTTAATAAAATCTAAATACTTAATGTTATTATTTATATTTAAATACAATTTTTGGTGTGTCTTTTAAACACCACAACCGAAAGGATGGTTCCCACAAAGTTTTTAATTGAAAAACAGTATAGTAAGATTTTGTACTGTAAAATCCCGGTATGATGTTTATAGACTCTCGATATTATTGCCACAGTTACGTTTTAAACACACAAATAAATGTTCATTTTGCTGCTGAAATACGCGTTTTGACTGTTAAAATATGTATAGCGTTTGTAAAAAATGACTGTGACAACAATATGGCGCACAGCGCATTAAATATTTGCGACTCGCTCTCCGCACAGCTTTTGAACTGGATGGGTGTGTCTGAGTTCTTGTTACAAAATACGTCACAAGCCGCCACTGACAGACACAAACACGTGACACGACTGATGGCAAGCTCCATAAAGGGAGACGGCTACATGAGATTAATTTTTATTCCTTGTCACAAGAAGAGCTACGAGGATCTTCTCCCCTTTCCTAATCGTGTCGCAATATTGGAGCGCGAGAAGAATTGAACCAGTTAAAATTTAGTATGGCCGTCGCGGAATGCATTGCAATAGCAATCCTAATGGGGAAGGGGGTGCAGGAGGGGACAGGGAGGTCATGAAACATGAAGAGTCCTGTCAGTTGTAAACAGGCATTAGGATATTGGCAAACAGCGGAATTAGCACCTCATTCTTTTCAGTCTTAAGTTATTTTTTCTAAAGACTGACAGAAGACTGATAATGCTCGCTGACATAGAGTTTAGAATATTTTATCTTCACGTCAAGTATTTAAAAACTTAAAGATTAAAATAAAAATATCTAATTCTGTATGTTGGTATTACGTGGTGTGATTACAGTCACGTTGTTGAAAATATTTGGATCTAACAGGAAAGAAGGAACCAAAGGCTTGCCGAAAGGTACCTAATGATGACAAATCAATTATATAATAGGCTGAGTTCCCTTTACAGAACACTTTGTTCGTCTAATACCAATATTTTACGGTCAACATAATCCTATAGAATTAGTCATCATTAACAATCAACAATTTTCAACCTCAATTTCTCATTTTCGAACACTGTAATTACATTTCGTCTTTCTTTCTACCCAGAGGACATCTTTCATTTTTATATCCGTTCTGCATCTCTCCCAGTTTCCAAACACCTCATTTCTTGTACAGTAAACTGAATATTCTACCCTAGCCCACTCAAATTTCTAATCACAGTAACGTGTTCATGATCTATTTTATGTTATCACCTTGTCTGATAACAGATACTTCCCCTAGGATCATGTCAGATTATCCCAATTCTGTTTTTATTAATTATTCATTCAATTTATTTATTTATTTCCATAACTTTATTAGTTATTCCTTGCACATCTGCAAAATTCTTAAAAAATATTTCACAAGCTTCATAGCTTGTACAATGCACCATATACTATAACTGTGATCACGTCGAGTAGTATGAGCTGGACGGTGCATGTAGCACGCATAAGAGATGTGAGGGATACACAGTGTGAGAGCGTGAACTGGATTAAAGTATCAAATTTCACAACTGACAACGGCAGAGAAATTTTGTTAACATCGCAATGTAAAATAGAAGAAGTCATTTAAAGATAGGAAAGATGAGAGAGGAAACGGTCGTGGCCTATTTTAAATTCTAATTATATCACATCATATATTTTTTATTTAGTGTTCTGTCTGACGACAGGTCCATATGAACAGGATCCTTCCATCCTTTTCTCGGACTGGGACCTGTTCATATACGTTCTTGGCAGATGATCCAGAAGTGGTTTGCCATTGCCTTCTTCTGTGTGTGAATGGAGTAATTGTTGGGATGCCACGGAGGAAAACTCCGTGTTGCCTAGACCACGGCCTTGCCCAACACAATTTATAATTTCGGGCACCGCCGGGAATCGAACCCGAGACCCTAGGATTACAAGGCCAGCGTTATAACCGCTAGACCACCTCATCTTATTATTATTTAGTGTTCTGTCTGACGACAAGTCCATATGAACAGGATCCTTCCATCCTTTTCTCGGACTGGGACCTGTTCATGTACGTTCTTGGCAGATGATCCAGAAGTGGTTTGCCATTGCCTTCTTCTGTGTGTGAATGGAGTAATTGTTGGGATGCCACGGAGAAACCGGGGAAGCCCCCGGAGGAAAACTCCGTGTTGCCTAGACCACGGCCTTGCCCAACACAAGTTATAAATTCGGGCACCGCCGGGAATCGAACCCGAGACCCCAGGATTACAAGGCCAGCGTTCTAACCGCTAGACCACCGTGGCTCTATCATACATGGGAAAGAAGTAATATACGAAATGGCCATATTCCTTTTCGTGGCTCGAATCGGGGATCTTCTAAATACGAAGCTCATCTGGACCACCTACACGGACTGAGTTTTGAATCATTCAGAAGTGGTTCATAATGAAAACGTCAGATAATTTTATGAAGTTTCTATTGGGAGGTTGTGAACTTCAGCAAAACTGAGCGTTCGCTTGTAGTCTCCTTTTTGAGTCTCTCCTTTTAATCTCATCACGGTTATATTGAAGTTTCTTGCCCGTCAGGAAACTGCATTGTGTTCCATGTTTACCTTCGCGAGATGTATGGACAGACAGACAGACAGGCCACTGTCCATGAGGCCAGCGGGGGCGAGTGAGGGCTTGTAGTAATTGATTCCTTTGTGCGTATGACGCAAGCAAAGACGTTTTCCCTGTAAATATACCGACAGAGCGGCAACGTATGGGATGACCAACAACAAACAGCGGCGCTGTCTTTAATGGAGTTCTTACTTACAAAAAATCTCATTTCTTTTTCTGTTACCAGTCAGCGGCCTCAACGTCACCTCAATCCTCTTCCTTTCCGCAGTAGAGAAAACCATTCATTCGTGGTTACGTTTTGAATTAGAAGAAAGATGGAAGGAAACAGTTGAAGTATGAAACATTACTCAGCCGAATGCAAACAGCGTTAAACATCGACGTTAAATATGAAAGTACCAAATTACGTGCCAATAGACAAGAGACGGGACGAGACGCGATTTCATATTACGTGTAACCGAGGCAAGGGTAGCGTGTATGGAAACCGCCCGAATGTTTGCAAACATAACCTCACATTGCACGTACTCTATCGAATATTTTTTAGATACGGCATTTCGGAAACTGGCTCTACTCTTGACTGGTTGTCATTCTGATTAACTAACTCCATGTATTACATTCTCTATTGAGAAGAACTTCTATTATGAAACCTGAGGGTTTATCGCCTTGTTCGTAACAGCCTATCAATGTCTCTGTCCTTAGGTCATCGAACAATATTTAAAAATCAATTTCTTACCTACGTAAAAAATAAAAACGTCAGTTTGTTTGTTTGTTATAATAATATAAAATCCATTAATACACTTTGCGGATAAAATATACAATTTCTGATTATTAAAAGAAGTTTCAAAGGATTTCTAAATGGTTCTTGCCTATAGACCATTCAGCTAATGTTTCGTGTTGAAATTCTCGTCTCTCCCATGTCTTTGACCGGCTTTCGGGGGACAATTCGAGTTAAGCATCAGAGCTGTTCCTAATTTTCGAGAAAGAATACAATTATGGCCTTTAGGGTGAATTTTTGTATCACTGTATATCACTCAATTATGCCAGGGCATATCTCTCTGTGTCTTCAGTGAATTGCTTTAGTAATAAGCACTGGTAGAGTTTTTGAAATGAGGGATAGAGTAGTTGACCGACATTGTTCTACAACGCAAGCTCACCGAACGTCGGTGTAAGGGAGCCTTTCGTGAACCACCTTCCACTTTCGTATGTTATTATTACAGTCTAAGAGATTATAATCTTATCAAGAAAGGTTGTTTCATGGATTTGATAATAATTATACAAGACATTGGGAAGGATACAATTATTAAAAACGGAAAACACATACGGAGTACAAGAAATAGATGTGAGAAAATAAACGAATTATACTGGAAGACGGAATAAAAATACAAAACAATTTCCTTTAGTGATAATTTAATGTTAGGAACCTACTGTTCTTGAGACATTTCCACATTTAACCTTACTAACTAACTAACTAACTAGATGGCTTACCGAACCCGAAGGTTCATCACCGAATTAACCAAAGCCCTCCATCGGACCCTGTCCTGGGCCAACAAAATCCAGTCTCCTTCATCTCCTATATCCAATAGATCCCGCCTGAGATTATCCTCCCATCTACGTCTGGGTCTCCCCAGCGGTCTCTTCCCTTCAGGCTTCCCAAATAGTGGACCCAACCAACCAGATGGCTTACGGAACCCGAAGGTTCATTACCGAATTAACCAAAGCCCTCCACCGGACCCTGTCCTGGGCCAACAAAATCCAGTCTCCTTCAACTCCTATCTCGGATAGATCCCGCCTGATATTATCCTCCCATCTACGTCTAGGTCTCCCCAGGGGTCTCTTCCCCTCAGGCTTCCCAACCATTACCCGGTGCACACCTCTTGTCCCATCCATGCGCGCTACATGTCCCGCCCATCTCATTCTTCTCGACTTAATCACCCTCACAATCCACATTTAACCTAAACAAGCAAATTTGGTTATTAGCTAAACTGGATCGGATTGAGTCAGAACCGTCACAGGTGACGCTAAGACGCAGAACGTAACTCACAGGCTCAAGAGATTTATTCTTTAGGTGTCTTTAGATGTGCCGGTGTAACCAGACTTTGAAGTTTAGTGCAAGGCACAGAAATTTAAATTCCTAAATTCAAATCTACGGGCTGTAAGCCCCTCAGGCTGTATTTCATGTGGCTTTGGGGAATAGTTCAGGAGCACATTCTCGAAACCGAAAATCTCCATCAGATTTCTCTGTATGAGAGTGTCTGTTTCTGAGACCGGTACTTCGCTCAGGGTCTGTCGAGTCCCCGTGGGACAGAAACAGTCGCGTACCGGGCGGATTTAAAGTTAATGCGATCAACAGAACGGTCATCTGGAAGAGGTAAAAAGTTGTGATTGCTTCGTGGAAAGTGGAGGATGGGAGGGGTGGGGGTGGGGGGTCAGATGGTCCAGTGGCTATGGTCGTCACGGTGAAGGGATTTACGCGAAAATCCTCCATCTTGCCATACCAAGTGCGAACTTATGTGAACGTCTCTGATGTGACGAGGAAAGTGGAATCCACGCGCCATACAGAAATCTCTCACACTCTCACCTTCCTTCTGAGCTTTGAAACTTCAGACTCGTATTCAGATTTAAAGCTCATCAGGAGTAATTAGCCACCGTGACCTTTGCACTAAAGCGCTCCAACGTCTCGTTGTCTTTGTGTTCCCACCTAGTCCGTACTTGTTGAGTAGCCTAAAAGACGTAACATGGAATGGAGAAAATAACAAAGTGGAGCTTCACCTAGTGGCATTAGGGAAGACAAACAACTGCTGGTTACGGGCTGAAGCACCGGGGTTCGATTATCAGCGGGGGGCCGATCCATACAGCCAGAGTCTTCTGTGTTATTGCGCCGTGTACTCTGGAACAAGTTTTCTTATGTTTCAGAGGTAATTGCTGCAGCCATCATCAGGACGATAATCAAAGTCCTCCTTAGGAAATAATTATATTTTAGTTATTGAAAGAAACTGAATAAAATTTATTAAAATATGGAGAGGGGAATAATAAAAGAATTCAAATAAATTCAGGTGAACGACGAATATTATGAAGATCACTGCCTTCTGGGATGTAGCGCTTGGTAGAATGGCAGAATTTTACCGACGTTTCAGAGATACACGCCCTGATGATGATTTCTTATCAGGCGTAACTGTATGAACAAAGAAAATGGAAGTATCGATGAAGGTACTGAGATCGATTCTCGACCGGGTCATTGTACATCCCTGCTTGGGTTTTTCGTGGATTTCTTTATGTTCCTAAGCAGAAACATAGGGTTATTATCTTCATATTGCCTAAAATCCTTGTCTGGGTTTAGGTCGTGGTTAAATTGTCCTTACGCGATGTTATATAACTTCTGCGACTGAATCCGTGTCTTCATTCTACTGACGAAATAGTGACAACTGGTTTGGACTGCTAGCGTATACCTGAGAAATAAATTATTATTCTTGTATTTTTGAGCACAGAAATACAAACAGACGTATAATTAACACCCCTTATTTGTTGTGCGTTAATGTTAACTACCTTCATAAATAAGAGTTCTTCTACAAAAGCTGGTTGTGTATTAGCTAGTCGCCTTTTACAAAACTCAAATGTCTATTACTGTGTTACTGTGTTCGCAAACGCCCGCTCTGGGACCCTGTCGTGGGTCAGTTTAATACAGTAAAATGATGTAACAGGTTGCAAGGTAAACTTTCGCCGTAACGATGCGGCAACTTCTCCGACAGAGACGCGAGAGCAGTAAGTCTATGCCTACTGTTTCAGGCGCACTCAAAATGTTCGAGGGCATTTTAGCGCATAACAGGCAAATCCCACGGCAGTACTTGTATATCAAATTACACGATTTTAATCAAATTTACACGCAACGTCTTTAAATTCTACTCAAAATGAGGCTCTTAAATTAGGCGGAATATGAGTATGGAATATATTTTTAGAGAAATCTATAGGACGAATGAGAATAATATAATATTTCGCATTAAAATTATCACATGGAAACATGAGAAAGGTTTTGGACTGGATTCAGCTGGCTCAGGTTCGCGATAGCGGAAATACAGAGTGAGATTTAAAGTTCTCACGGTGGCGAGTATGAAGATGATCCTGACGGTGGAGGCAGCAGGGACTGTCGAAATTTTGGTCAGTTCATACAAGACTACATCAGACTACAACGTAAAAGTAAACAGACGTCAAAAGATAATACAATTTTGGTTTTATAAAACACCAAAGATTTAATGATGACAGCAATTATTAGGTTCTGAAGATGATATATTCTCCTTCCACCTAAGACTTGGTCTTTCACACTGCCTCTTTCTTCAAGCTTTTAGGCTAAAATTGTGCTGCTCTGGAGTAAAACACAACAGAACCCCCCCCCCCTCTGTTTTTAAACGAAGTTATACATGAACATTCAAACGAAAATGAGTTATGAAAATACACTGCGAAATTGAGTTGTGGATAGCCGTTGCACAGTGCCGTATGGAAACGGAGTTTTTCAGTTCGGAAGTTAAACATTTGAGGACATTACACCTCACGACACAGGGCATCTCAGAAAACTCAAGTCTATTTTGTATGAATTTTTAGAATCACTGACTCACTCCATCTTTAGACTAGGACCTGGTTTTCAGATTCCGTTCCATTTATTTGAACTCGTGTCAATATAACAGAGCCAATTTAAGTTTTCACGATGTTTTGGTGGGGATTTTCGGACACCCTATAGGCACATGGATTTCGGGAATGCCGATCGGTTAGGCTGAGCCAGCAGAGGAACGGAAGGAGGAAATAGAAGAAGAATAAGAAGAAAGAGAGGCAAAAATCGTTGCTGGGAGTTCGTTTAAAGACAGGGTACGAGGAATATTCTCTAGGTGCAAAACGAGATCACAAAACGTATAAAGTCTTAAATTGGAGACGGCGTGTAGAAAGGCCAAGAAGATAGGATAACTAAAGCTACATTGCCCTTGGCTATAAACTCTCAGAAAAGTAAATATATATATAGGAAGACCTCATAAAAGAAGGGACAAATAAGTCCTGAGCCCCAGAACACGATTTAAAGAACCCGGGTACCTGAAAATGAAGGAAGAATTGATGACGACCTCCTGCGACATTGCGTCTTTTAGCATATCAGAAGCTTACCGACGTTTCAGAAGTGTTTACTGTTTCTATAACCAGGGCGATAATGATGGAGACAATAAGCACCTCCGAAACGTCGGTAAGCTTCTGCTCTATTGAAACTTATTCCTCGTTACCGTGAAACCCCGAAATAAACGAACACGATGGTAGTCCCTGAGTTGAATCACGTTACAGGTTCTTAGATTCCAGCCTCTGTGCATTTGTTTGATTCCAGCTACATTTCAAATTTCGTTTTGTTCTACAGTCCACATTAACAATCCTGATTTAAATCGTGCTGTTAAAGCAAGGCAGGGGGAAGGGATCGCAAAGGAAAGGCTGTATTAGATTATGACGGCTGCTTCGTTAGACTCCTTATACGGCCAGGGCAGTGGAAACAGAACGCGCAGGATAGAACGGACAGACAGATGCTGGGAGATAGTGATCGTGGCCAGCTAGCTAGCAGAGAAGTGACCATGTGAAAGGCCACATCTGCTCCTGCTTACACCTCACCCTTTCAATTTAACTCTCACAGCTTTATGTACTGTTTACCCCACAAGAGGGTGTGTTGGATGGTGTCTCAAATACAAGCATAACGAACAGAATGTAAATCGCACGAAGCCCCGAAGAGAGCCTAATGCTATCTAAAACCTGTGTGTATTGACATTATGTGTGGCCGAATTCAGGTAGTTGCCTGCTCTTAGTACGTTTTCATTACTGAAGAAGACTGACAAATTATTTGCTATTGTAGGTTAGGTTACGTTCTCGAGGATTATAAGAATCGTTTTGTAGTTGGAAAGAACGCCATGTGAAAAGAACCAACACACAAACACAACTCATGCATTCGTAAGTTTGAGCAGTCAGAAGTCCAATACAAATTTCAGTGTTTTCTGGGACGTTGCGTCGTGTAGTATGGTAGAATGTAACAGACGATCCAGAAGTACTTTCTGCCTCCATCATCAGGGTGATGAGATATCTTCTTCATAATCGAGGCAGTAAGCGTCTCGGAAACGTCGGTTACATTTACCAGACTACACAGCACATCACAGAAGACAGTCATCTTCAAACACGAGAACCTAAAATTTCACCAACTTTAACTGCATTGCATTAAAATATACATAACTTAAATATATTTTGGATAAGGTGTAATATATCCATTTATTTTAATTTTTATTGACATAAATGGATACATTACACCTTATGTCTATTAACATATATGCCTGATATATTATTCTAAATGTAATGAGAGTGGTGTCTTATTAATATCAAATCATATTTAAATTTTATATAATACTATGTCAGTTATTTTAACTATGACAATTATGAAATTAAAAAAATACTGTGTTTTGGAGATTGACTATATTTCCGTCTTCAGGTAAGGATTGAGAAAGTTACCTAACCTGTAGGACTACTGATGAGAATAATTTTGTCTAACGGACACTACAGACAAAGTGCTTTCCTCACGTTTTTAACTGAAGACGAAATGTGACTCAGTCTTGGAAACGTAGTGACTTTTAGGATGTTTCATACACTTTTATAATTGCTGTACTTTAAATACCGAGTAATACATGTATTGTAAACCTACCTAACTTAAACAATTCTAAGATAAATTGAACTAAAATATCCTAACCTGCCATAACCTTACGTACCCTGCACTAAACTAACTTAACCTAAACTAACCTGACCGCATAAAACCTAACCTGAATTAATCAAACTGTATTCTCTGATTTTTATAATTTTCAAATGTTAAATTTTTTATTATTTAAAAATGTTTAAAATTAAAATTCCTGAAATTCCAACTTTTGCAAGAAGATTAACATTTGAAACTTTCCTAATCCTCCAAATGTTAAAATTTTGTAAACACCCACAATTTTAAAAGTGTCAAAATTGTTCAAAATTTCAAAATCCAAAAGTATAAATTTCGTAATTCCCATATTCGATATCACAGCACTTAAAATTTATATTTGAACATGTATGTTACTCTAAACTTTCTTAACCGAAACTAAACAAAATTATCCTAACAAACACGCCTGTGCCAACAAAGTCAATCTTAACATACACAGATACTCGGCTGGTTCTCACATTAGTACGAACCATGATTAACATAGTAACCACGATAAATCTTCAGAAAACCCATAACAGTATTTGTCAATGGTAACCATGTTATCTACTGTAAATAAACAAATTTCAACTATGGCTGAAATTCCCACCTACATCACGATTACCATAGTAACTCGGTAACACTGGTTGCCAATGGTAAACAAGTTTCCTCTATGGTCATCATATCGCAGCACCTCAGTGTCCACCTCATGACTTTGCTCGCCTTTGATTCCACACCAAATTTCATCCAAATCCGTCCAGTGGTTCTCGAGTTAATGGACTCGACAGACGGACAGACATGACCAGCCCATCTTGCGTTCTCGCTATGCACTTCGTTCTAAGAACGTACATAGTAACACGAAACAAAATTAATTTTTTTCTCAAAATGATGTTTGATATTAAAGCATGTACTTTCATCTGAGACATTTCTTGGCTCTGTGTATTTAACGCACTGCAAGTGAAATTATTAGTACTGTGGAGTGTTGTGTGGGCTATGATCCTCTGTGCACGTATAGCAAATGGACATTAAGACGAAATGCGAAGAACACCTTTGCTAGTCTTACCTAATTGTCCTATAATTTCGTAGATAATTCCTTCGACATCAATCTAATGGAATTGTGGACTCTTAGACTATCCGTGGCGCGGATAAACCGACGTATATTTGGTTTAAACAAAAAATAAATTAAGTGTACAAAATCTTTCATGAAATTTTGAAAGTTTAAAAAGAAAGGAATAAATACAAAAAGTGATAAACCGACGTCTATCTGGTTTAAACAAAAAATAAATTAAGTGTACAAAATCTTTCATGAAATTTTGAAAGTTTAAAAAAGGAAGGAATAAATACAAAAAGTGACATATTATTTAAGCAACGCATGTCTGTAAATAAACTAACGTACATTTTAAATTTGCTGTTTCTTGGATTTTTGCAGATTATCCCGGAAAAATAAATTTCGCTATCAACCCGGATAATCGAATCTCCTGTATAAAAATAAAACACGTAAATAAAAATATTTAAATTTTTTTTTTAGAACTCAGTATTTTTTTAAAAAAAAAGCTATCCATAATTTCTACTTTCAATACAGGAACGCACAAAGTTTGAAACTATATACATGTATATATATTATAGTTCTTTATCAACGTTTTAGACCAATTATCTTCCGGCTACTTCTACCCCACAGTTCTGAACCAGTATGTAAATTTAGGTTTATTTCCTTTGTCATTAATAATATCACAGAGATCACATGACAAAAGTAAATTAACCAAATGTTACTTGAACCTACGAAAGTGGAGTCTTCAATGTATGGGGGATTCCGTAATTTAATTATGGCTGTTACATGACGAGGGGACGACAGACTTCGCCGCCATATTACGTTATGTTGTGTAGCCTATATTCTGATCGCCAGGCGATCAAACTGTAACATTGCTTTATGGATGGTGCAGCAGAGATTTTTTGCGGGTCACGATTGCGGTCATAAATCCACCGTAGCCCCGTTTTTATCTTCCTTCTGTGTGAGAGAGAGTCGAGCATCAACTCTATGAATATTGCATGCAATTTTGTGGCTCCAGCAAAGGAACATCACATCTGACCGTCATCTGCTAGGTCCGATGGCCTTGTTTTCGTATCCCCTCTCCCCCCTTCACTTCTCATCTCATCGTTCTCCCTTGTTCTCTGTGCAGGACTTCATCCACTCTCCCCTCCCACCGATATTCTCAAGAGCAGATCTTCCTTCATTTACTCCTTTCACTACAGGTTGTACCACAAGTTGTTAACATCGTTTCTGTATCAGAAACCGATTTTAACTCATACGTTTAAGATAATCTTTCATTTGGGTTGCAAAACGGGATTTGTGTTCTTGGTTTAACGTTTCACATTCTTATCCGAATCTTAAAAGACTGTCTTGGGATGTCATTTCATAATGCGCCATGAGACGGCAATTACATTTCATTTTTTTGACGTAAATACGTCTATAAGGAAGGGTCATTCGGCAAAAAAGTGTAACGAAAAAGTGTACCTAGGGAACGTCGTGTTTACTCGGAATTGTTGTGTTACATTACTGCCGTCAACAATCCGCTTTCGTAACAAGATGGGTGACATTGAAGATAACATTACATTACATTACTATTATTTATTTTAGTGTTCTGTCTGACGACAGGTCCATATGAACAGGATCCTTCCATCCTTTTCTCGGACTGGGACCTGTTCATATACGTTCTTGGCAGATGATCCAGAAGTGGTTTTCCATTGCCTTCTTCTGTGTGTGAATGGAGTAATTGTTGGGATGCCACGGAGGAAAACTCCGTGTTGCCTAGACCACGGCCTTGCCCAACACAAGTTATAAATTCGGGCACCGCCGGGAATCGAACCAGAGACCCCAGGATTACAAGGCCAGCGTTCTAACCTCTAGACCTCTAGACCTCTATTTACGTCAAATTCTCCGGAACCATGGTTCCACTGTAACTTCTCTCGTTTACTTATTCGTTCCTTTGCTATTTTCTCTTCCCTTCCTCCCTACTTCCTCTGGAACGGGCAGGGGGTAAGTGGTGCCACCTGTTCTGATCGAAAATTCCCTTGTATTTTCTCAGTATTTCCAGCGATTTCTGAGAGGATTTTGAATTACATCAAGACTGACTCTTCCAAATCTTTGTATATTCAACATACATCAGTACCTGCCCGTTTAATTCCATCATATAAAATGCCTGCAGTCAAAAGGACGTCATTGTATAAGCTAAGGAACAATACGTAAACAATAATTTGTTCAGGTACAACGTAACTAGAATTCGCCGATATATCCACCTACAGTCACGAAGTCAATTTCAGAGTTACTTCTGAGATTATGAATCAGTTTGGCAGGATTCCTTCAACAGATGGTCAGCATATCGCAAGACCTTTGCTTACACAGGACATTAAAACGTAAGAAATAGGAGTTTAAACATACATGCATTGAGCGGAATTCGAACCCGCGATCCCAGTATCCAAACAGCTACGACCGTCGCCCTAGACATCGCGTCCTCTGACATCCGTCATGTCTGTTAATGAACGTATAAAATGTATAATTAAATTAATAACAAATGTTGGATTGTCTCTGGTCGAAACTGAGAGGACGATTTACTTGTAAAAGACACGCGATTGGCAAGTTGTATCTCAATGCACTAATACGACGAATATAAATATATTCGCCTCTATTTCATAATAGATTCTTCTATTATGGAGAAATGAAATTATGGAAAACACAATATCTTTGACGATATACATACACTGGCATAAGACCGTGAGATGCCACTAGGCCTACACGTTTTTGTAGCGAGAATCTGGAATCTAACCAAGATAATTGAATAATATCTCCTAAAATAGAGATTTTAAGAGTCAAAGGCTGTAATTTAGCATAATGATTGATTACTCAAAAGAAGATATACTCGTATTTTCTCTGGAACAAAACACAATCTTCGATAGTACATTTAGACAAGTGTCGTTGTAGGAATATTATCTCGAATACATTTTGAACGAAGTCTACAAGAAAGACAAGTTGGTATTGTTACTCGCACACTTTGGGCTGAAGACGGAACACACTGGTCTTTGAAAGTAGAACGAAAAATTAACTCTAAAATTCGGTAGCAACTTGTAATTAGTTAGCCTTATAAGCACTGTCTCAGGCTGAAGTAGTTTTCTTTCAAGTTCTGATTGCAGGCTTCTCGCGCTACTTCAACTGGCTGTCATTAGGATATATTTCTACGGAACCGGTGCTGTGGCGAGTGTACATACAGAATGGCAAATTCTACGGCTCAGGCAACCGTCGATGTTGAAGCTTCTTCGACGTGGCGCTGGAAGATTTGCTGGAACGTGACTATTTTTTCAAACGAGCTCTCTCTTTCCTTTGCCTCCTTCGAGATATAAAATGGCAGCTTCCTCTCGTTTCTTCCTTCTGATGGTGTTTCCTCGCAGAAAATTAAGCATACATCCAATGACGCAAGAACTCGTAAATCTTGTTTTCCAGCCAAAACAACAGCAATCCTTTCTCGTTCCCCTGCAACGCCTTGTTCTTAACCTTGCCCCTCCGGGCTTGTGCTGACTACGAAAATCTCCAGGACAAGAAATAAGCCGGTATTGGGTGCTCGGCGTTTCAATTTCACCGGCCGCTATCCAACACGCAGACAGGGGTGGCGTCCCAATGTACTCTCTAGACCAGTGGTATTCAACCTTTTTTGTTCGCGTACCCCCGGATATAATTTCTCTTCAACTTTGTACCCCCAAATTTGTTGGTGCATAATTCAAGTTATACATAGTATATAATCTACATCTAAAATAAATTAAATAAATTACATTACTGATTATTTAGTGTTTATCATAAAATAATATATATATTTTTTAAATTTCACGTACCCCCTAAGATGTTGGTGTATAATTCAAGTTATACATAGTATATAATATACATCTAAAATAAATTAAATAAATTACATTACTGATTATTCAGTGTTTATCATAAAATAATATATATATTTTTTTAAATTTCACGTACCCCCTAAGATGTCTTTGCGTATCCTCGGGGGTACGCGTACTCCAGGTTTCGACTCAGTTGTATTATGGGGAAAGGGACCTCTTAAGACGCTCCATGCTACAAAATCATTAATTTACTGGAAGCTGTATTCTTGGGCATACTTGATTCGACAAAATTGCGTTATTAGTGTTCATACGACCAGATGTAACTGCCTGTATCTCTGTGTAGAACAACATTTGGAATAACCTGCATCCCACTAATTTATGTTCTTATATCAGATATGTTTAATCATGCGAATATGCTGATACGCCTATCTGGCATGAATCGATCGCTATGAAATACAAAGAAAATCGATGGAACATTCAGGTGTACGAGGTGTATAAAAATAAGTGAGCAGGCCATTAGAAAAACGAGTTTCAGAGTATAAAATTTAATTTTATTTAATTATACATAATACTTTTCTGTTAATGCCGTACATTTTTAGAAATAAACAATAAAAAGTGTGGTTTGAACAAGCAACACACACGCATTTCATATTAATAATGTCATCTGTCTACACAACTTATTCATTCAGGTGTCTCATTTACCATTTTCTTATACAAGGTTTTTATTGAACTGTGAGACCTCTATTAAGATTAAAATATCTATAACAAATACTCCTTGTTATAAGATTGAAGTGCTTTTAAAATCCACGTTAAAGATTAATACAGGTTTGAACATAAAGTGTAGTTATTTAATGTATTTTTTCTTAGAAAACATTGTTATTAACGTTTTAAAAATCTGTTTTTTAAATCCAGGCAGTGTATTTGTTTTGTACAATTTAATCAAAATATTTGTCACATTTCAGTAAATGTCTCTGTGTACCTCCACAAGATGGTCTCCGAAGACCGAAATAGTTAGTGAGAATGTTTAAAATAAGACACCAAAATAAATAAGCCGTACAGGCGGATATTTCTTACTAACTAGTTGGCTTAAGGAACTCAAAGGTTCATCATCGAATTAATCAAAGCCCTCAGACAGTCCCTGTCCTGAGCCAACAAAATCCATTCGCCTTCAACTCCTATTTCAAACACTTGCTTACTTAGACGATCCGTTCTTCAGTGCCTTGATCATCTGCGGGTCTCAACTTTCATTGACTTTGATCTGTTAGACAGTTGGTAGGACTCCTTGGACGAGTGATCAGCCCGTCGAAGGCCTCTACCTGTACACAGGACAGCACAACGCAGAAAAACATCCATGGCTTGAGTGGGATTCAAACCCACGGTCCCAGCGACCAAGCGACACAAGGCCCAAGCCTCAGATCGCGTTGCCGCTGTGACGGCACTCCTATTTCGAATAATTTTTCAATTGCCGTGGTCATGCCAAACAGTCCGAGGCTCGGTAAGATTTTTCGTAAAAATGCTGTTTTTTTAAGGTGAAAGGTTGTTAGCCTCACACCCAACCCCCAAGATGGAGGAATGCTTATTCAATATATTCGCAGCTAACTTCCTTAACAGGAAGACGCCCCATGCCGTGGTTCCGAAGGACCAACCAAGTAATGTAACTTATTATTACATGGCAGAATGATGTTAATCAACACACACACGTCTAATTACATTTAAATCGGTTACCAAGAGGATTCAATTACTGAAATTAGAACAAATTTTCATGTCATTAGAGTCACTGTAGAATTAGTGTTAAGTGTTCCTGCAAATTTGTATCTTATATAACAAACGGTCGCTGTTAAAGATACATTTTTTCCATAGTTCCTCTGGAAAAACAACGCAGTCCTTTACTTCAAATGTCTTCTTATTCAGAAGAGATGTTGTCGTTTTGCATGCCGAGACACGTCCTGATCTATCGTTTTTATAAAGTGACACCCTGTATCTATAATTTGCCGTCTTGAACCTCAATCCCACGTGGTAGAGAGAGAAGTACATTTTATGATCTAGCATCTTGTTGTACATGAAGAATGTCTCGCCGATACAGAAAATGGCCTCACGCCAAACTTTGTTCTCACTTTGTTCAACGCAGTTTCCTAATTGCAGGTATTCAATGCCATAATTTTTCTTCTTATCAGCAGTTATGCTCTCGTTATGCGTATTCCGAATATGATTCCTAACGCTGGTAGCGTTACCGACCCAAGAGCAACTTAGTTTGGCAAGGCACGAGAATGGACACTTGAAGGGGCGGCAAGGACACTCCTCAGTATGGGGCCCAATATTTTCTGGGAGAAACAGCTTTCTGCATCCTCTCTCAGAATATCTGCAGGGAAACCTGATTTTTCTGACCATATTTTCAGTGAGCAGACATCTGGCTGTTGAAAATGGATATCTGCAGGTTGGGCAGTTAAAAAGTTTCTCTCTGCACTTGGAACAAATGCTATGTCCGTTCACACACATGGCGATCGGTGGTAACATGTACTCCGTACACACCGGACACTCCAGCTCATTCAGTATATCTTTCCTGACAATAACCATTTGTAGATTTCAATGTTCTGTCCTTGAAGGGAAAAAAAAAATGAATATATATATATCGGGCAACGCAAGAATAGATATATCTTCGACATCACGTGACACTAAAACTCGTAATTTCCTAAACAGAAAGACAGATTTTAACAGCATTAGTACATAATATATATCATTAGAATTCAGTATTCAGCAAATGACAATCAGTGTCAAATAGAATCACATAAACTTATTTAATAAACACTTATGTACACCTCATGAACATAAGAACGTACTGATACAGCAAAAACTTTTTATTTTGATTGTTAGAAAATAACTAATTATGAATTCAATTTTTCGACGTCAGAAACTTAGTTAAACTTTGCAAAGCTTCCACGCGTTATATTTATCTGGTGGCAAAACCCAGTTTTGAAAACGGAGTTTTAATCAGGAGAATAACTTACTTATACATTCTACTATTTATTTACTTCAATCATTTTGTTTTCTATATTACTCCATATTTATTAATGTTTTTATTTAAATCATTGCTTTACAGACTAATATTGAACATCAGATGAACCACGCCATATATAGAAAACAATACCTTCGTTCTAATATATAAGAGTAATCTGATAAGAACATTTCAATAAACTGCATAACATTGTAAATGATTGTAATTCGAGTTTTAAATTTTACCAATCTAATTTATACCTGAGGACGGTTAAATATAACCGAAACATGTCGTAAGAGACGTTCCAATTTGTAAATCGATCATTCGATGCGGAACGTGAGATGATATTTTAAATATTTTATATTTTATTATCTTATTAAAATTGTGATTTGACGGAAAATATTAAAATATTAACCTAATTCACAATATGACGCAAATATACTACCTTTACCATATATTCATTTTCTCAAAACTTTGAGTCCCAAAATACATCTAAATAATACAGATCTGTTGGAATACATTTGCAATTCGTTTACATAACATGAAAATACACAATATAATTACACAGGAAGCTTAAGGTCATTTCATCAAACTTTTGAACGTATCTAAATTATATTTAAAATGTATTTGCTACTCACTTGTATAGGCGGCTACCAAGAATCCAGGATTTATGTCATAAAATATCGAAACACGAACTGCTTCGCTGGCAGCTACCAGCAAAATTTTCGTACTCCCTCCGGCAGCAAACATTTTTCTGTGTACACAGCAGCCAAAAATCGACAGCCACCACAAAGTAACTAATCATCAATAATATAATCCCAACACTGACATTATCTCGCCGGCCGGTTCAGTCCCTTTATTTAACTAACATTTTCTAAAATTGTATTATAATATTTTTACTCACCTCAGTCTCTCTAATTAATGTAATTAATGTTAATTTCCGTTTTATTCTGTGCACTAATCTTCACGTCGCCTTCAGTGATGTTGACGTCAGAATTGAAGTTTGTGTACGTTCGTTGTCAGAGCAACGTCACCTGTCAGTTTATATAGCAATGACTTCGCTTTATAAACATTCTCTTGACACCAGATAAATTTTTATTTACGCCAAAAGGGGCGCTGTTTTTATTTAACATATATACATAGGCCCACTACTGTTTTTTGACGTGAAAACGTCTTTAAAATCGATGCCGGGTGTGGGGAGCCAATCGAGCCCAAATGAGCGACAGTTTCTGTCGAAGTAATTTCAAACGTCAATAACTCGGCTACAAATAGACATAGCGCCGCCATCTTAGTCTAGTTTTAAAGAGGAAGGATGAAAGTTTGTGTCAGTACCGCTCCGACATTCGTGGCGGCCGGACGTAGCGAACTGCGCACGCGCAAAGTGAACCCACGATTTTCGACTTTCCGGATTCGACACGTGTCCATAAACGGGATCATATCTCAGAGACTAATTATCCGATTCGAGTGAACCAAGTGTTGTTTTGAAGAGGAGTGTATATGTCACAACTCCGCTTGGCCTTCAAGTGTGTATCTCAAAAACTCAAAAAGATACGAGGCTGTGAATTTGAAAAAAGTTTGAAACTTTCCCGATTTTCTTAAAATGTCGCGATATATGAGAGAAAAGTAAAACCAGAATTACAAAAATCGGGCACGAATGCGTAGAGCACGGAATTCCAAAGAGAATGACACCGAAAACGCCGGGCCCGGACCCAAAACCAACGCGCAGTACTGCCGCGAATATAGGCAACGTAAGCGCGCTCGGACAACTCAGGCGGCATCTGACGAGCCTGGGTGAAGTATGGATGTGTACCAATTAAGAAATAATCATTTATAAAAAAATTGTTTAATTTCAATATACTATACACGATTGACGTTTTCACGAAAATAACTGCGGCAGTGTCCGACACTGCCTATCAATTTTTTCTTATCCTCAATAACATAAGCCCACTTTATATTCTCACACCTCATTTATTTAGTATCCACTACAATATTATCCTCCCATCTACATCGAGGTCTCCCTAGTGATCTACTTCCGTGAGGTTTTCTAATTATATTTTTCTGTGTAGTTCTTATATGCGTTCCGCGCTACGTGCACAGCCAATCTGTCTTCCTTGAAGCAACAGGAACAAATATACTTTTGTTTATTTTAATCTTAACATCTCTGGATATGGGACTGAATGGGAGAAAACGTTCCCTGAACACAGTTTGCTCTCAATGCATTTGCGTAATGTAATGTAATATCCTTCGGATAAGCAGCGTTTGATGTTGGGTATTAACCAATTTTTCAGAAAAAAATCCCAGCTGCCATCTTCAAGGTGAATGTGTTGTGGGGCGAGTTCTAGAAGCCTTCAATGGAGAGTTAGATTTTATGGTGTTGATTGGTGGATTGGCCGATGTAAATGGAAGAAAGGCATGTAGTTTTATTTTATATTTTTATGATATATATATATATACATATATATATACACACACACGAAATTTTCCTAATTTCCGAAGGATTCAATTTGAAGGCGTGTGTTCTGAATTTATCGCTTTCTTGATTTACTAACAAATGAACTAATTTTTTTTTTGGGAATATTTTATAAGAAATCACAAATTTTTATAGTAGAGAATAAGCCGTCTCTGTTTAACGACGTTGCTCACGCTCAAAATATGTACGTCTTGGTATTGCAATAAGATGATAAATTAAGATAATGTTTCAAATCTCATAACGAAACTCATCCAAGACCTTGTGTTTCTTCATCTTTTTCTGAAACTCCTGAATTGAATTAAACGTTTTCGTGTGTTCTGATAAGATAAGAAATAAAATCTTCCGCTCTTACTTGAAGGTGGATGTTAAAGTTATAAACTAAACCCGAAATGATTAAGAATACTTTTCGGTATTAAGTTTTACGCTTTAAAGCCTAAGCAAGATTAAATATTGTTTAATAATTCAGTCCGTACCGCCAAGAAAACATCACTTTACCGTTGCAAAAATCGACTTGTTATGCTGTTTAAGGAAGTAACCCCCGTTGACAGTAAAAATCATATAAAACCTATAAAGCAGAATGAAATGTTATTGAAGGTTGAAACAGGTCTGACATATAGTTACCATCTGGTATAAACGGTTTTAATCAAAACTGGTCTATCTAATGTGACTTTACATTATCTATTTATACACTTCGAGAACGCCCAGCATCCAGTTAGGAAGGAGGTGTTATACAACATTTTCACTTAATTAGGCATACAACTTTAATTAAGCTGGTTTGAATTATATAAATGGAAGTTACTGTAAAATCCGTTTTAGTAAATGTGACGCGATTAGATGCTTTGTCACAATTTCTTTCAGTATTTTTCTTTAGAATACGCAATCAGGAAGATTCAGAAAACAAAGACTGATTGAAATTGACAGGGACAAACCATTTCCTGTTCTGTAGTAATGATGTTAATTTATTTGGTGAGAACATAAATGTCATAACGTAACGTTAAAGCTCTTTTATATGATATTAGGGGAGTTGGTCTAGACATAATGTCATAAAATAGTAAGTACATGTTCATGTCTCAACACCGGACTGTAAAATAAACTAATATATCCATTGAATAACGTGTGTCAGTTCAGAAATTTGGGGACGACTGTAATAAATCAGAATTGCATTCACGAAAAAGAAAAAAAAATAAGATCAGACACTACATTCGGGAAATCTTTTCTCTTCTCATCGGCTATATAAAAACGTAAAAATTAAAATAACACAACTGCTGCATCGTACGTGTGTTTGGATCTGAGAGGGGTGAGATTGGCTGGGCATGTAGCGCGTATGGAGATTTGACATAAGCATGATTTTTTAAAGCTTGAATGGAAGAAAGCACACTGAAGATCTCAGCACAGATGGTAAGATAATATTAAAATAGATATTAAAAAATTGGACTTATAGATGTGGAGTTGATTTATGTAGCTCAGGATAGAGACTGGTGGCGGGAATTTGCGAACATAACAAGACACCCTCAGGTTTTATAAAATCAGGATATGTATATTTAGTAGATCTCAGATTCTGAAGTGCGAGGAAGATGGATTTAATCGCTTCTGATTTTTGAATATGAGTTTCGGATCACAGATGTTGCATTGTCTGAACGTCTGCACTTTTAATTAGTCGTAAATAATTAGTGAAGGAAGTCGATCTAAGAGCGCAAAGCTGGTTGCTGCAACATTCGAAGCTGGCCTTCACGGGTCGCTCTTGAAGAAATAGAAATCAGAAGACGAATCGAAGGGCATTTGATTAGTTTTAAAGTTCGTCAGTTTCGGCCGACGCTTGTTCTGATTTGCCGTGAGAATGCAGAGTACTACGAGACTGACTTTATTCAACAACACTATTTCAACTGTACGCGTTATCTACTGACAAAATTGTAAAGGACACAAATTGACGAAATTATGTGAGTGTGGAAGCGGGCGGTCGTGGGCTATTATAAGATATGATGCGTGGTGTCCAAGCCAAGGTAAGTGTTGGATACGAAGGAAAATGCCAACCTCTGCGGCTGTATTTACGAAAGAAGCGATCAAGTTTAAACACGCAGTGTCAATATGGTGTGTGTCAGTTCGAATTTGATGATGGAGGCAGCAAGGACCTCTGAAACGTCGGTAAACTTCTATCAGACTACTTCTGATGATGGAGGCAGCAAGGACCTCTGAAACGTCGGTAAACTTCTACCAGACTACTTCTGATGATGGAGGCAGCAAGGACCTCTGAAACGTCGGTAAACTTCTATCAGACTACTTCTGATGATGGAGGCAGCAAGGACCTCTGAAACGTCGGTAAACTTCTATCAGACTACTTCTGATGATGGAGGCAGCAAGGACCTCTGAAACGTCGGTAAACTTCTATCAGACTACTTCTGATGATGGAGGCAGCAAGGACCTCTGAAACGTCGGTAAACTTCTACCAGACTAGTTCTGATGATGGAGGCAGCAAGGACCTCTGAAACGTCGGTAAACTTCTACCAGACTACTTCTGATGTTGAAGGCAGCAAGGACCTCTGAAACGTCGGTAGACGTCTACCAGACTACTTCTGATGTTGAAGGCAGCAAGGACCTCTGAAACGTCGGTAAACTTCTATCAGACTAGTTCTGATGTTGAAGGCAGCAAGGACCTCTGAAACGTCGGTAAACTTCTACCAGACTACTTCTGATGATGGAGGCAGCAAGGACCTCTGAAACGTCGGTAAACTTCTATCAGACTACTTCTGATGATGGAGGCAGCAAGGACCTCTGAAACGTCGGTAAACTTCTATCAGACTAGTTCTGATGTTGAAGGCAGCAAGGACCTCTGAAACGTCGGTAAACTTCTACCAGACTACTTCTGATGATGGAGGCAGCAAGGACCTCTGAAACGTCGGTAAACTTCTATAAGACTACTTCTGATGATGGAGGCAGCAAGGACCTCTGAAACGTCGGTAAACTTCTACCAGACTACACGGAACAAGGACCCAAAAGAGTCATCTTAATACTCGCAGCCGTGAGAATCTCAGACCTTACTGTAATACGTTATGTACTCAGCAAGAATGTTAATGCTAACCTGTAGTTGAAACATCGTCGTTGAATAATCTAAGAAAGATTTTTATTTTCCTTGTGTGTCCTTGGAAGTAGAATGCACTGTGTAGTGATCGTGTATCTGAGCTGTGGTTGGACTACTCACTCCTGTGACGTTCATGTGATTTTTCAAATTAAGGAAGATTTCGCTTTGAAGCAAAATATTGATGGATGTCTTCTGGGTTGTTGCGCCGTGCAGTCTGGTAGAAGATTGCCAACGTTTCAGAGGTCCTTGCTGCGTCCATCATCAGGAAGATAATCAAGAAGACAGCCATCTTCAAACTCACCACCGAGTAAACGTCAAATCCTACTAACTGAACTGTTTTTTTACGGAAATGGCTCTGTGATTCGTACTCAGTATTTTTGCTGATAGCACGAAAGAGTAAGGAAACTTGTAAATAAACTCCTGGCAAATTTTGAGAAAAGAACAGGAAAAGAGGGAATGATAAAGAAGGCATGAAAGTTTCTTTCATGCCTTCTTTATCATCTTTATCAGGCATCCGTAAAACTCGCTACCAGAACGAGTAGTGATCAAATTAAGAACGACTTCTTGTGTTGTGCATTTACGGCTATTAAGTGTGAAGCCGGTATAACAGCACGCGTTCCACTTTCACTTGTTTCCTACTTGTTTAATGAAACTGAACACACGGTCCGGCTCAACTGCAGCCAAACCGAACTGCCCTCACCGGTGTCGTGGCCCACGTGTTGATCTCCCAAAGATTCTGGGCTAGTGTTTGGGCATAAGGCGCCTATGGAAATTCGATAATGACGAGCTTAATGTTGTTTACAATAAAAGAAATAAGAATGTAGTTCTGGATTTTGTCCCCGTTCACACTCGTTGGTAAATGCCAACAAAGTGTTCACTTTAGCCCTGAAGAAGGAGCTGTATTCACATGCAGAGAGCTGCATGAAGTAAGATGCGATCGGAAAGTTTCAAGACTGCGCGTATAAAAACCCGTACACTTATCTCAGGTATTAAATTCATCCATCACCCTCGAAGTAGTTCCCCTGGGAGTGAACACAACGATCCCAGCGCCGCTGCCAAGCCTGGAAGCATCCCTGAAAATCTTTCTTTGTCAGCCTGTCAAGCACCATCTGCGATTCTGCCTGAATCTCTTCTATCGTCTCAAATCTCCTTCCCTTTAGCTGAATTTTCATCTTTGGGAAGAGGAAGAAGTCACACGGCGAATAAGGAGGGTGCGGGATGACGGCCATGGTGTTTGAGGCCAAAAACTGCCGAACTTTGAGGGCGGTGTGCGCTGGCGCGTTGTCATGATGCGTCGCATGTGGAGTTCTTCCTTTAGAATCAGCTGACAGGTCCCATAGCCTATCCCAACAATGTCGCACAAGTCGTTGATGGTACGACGTCGATATTCATGAATGGCCTGCAGAATCTTCGTAACATTTTCGGGCGTTGTGCTCGAAGATGGTCGTCCAGAACGCTCGTCATCATCGACAGAGGTTCGGCCATTTTTAAAACGTGAATGCCACACAAAAGTTTGCGGACTCCCCAAATGCTTGCTTTAGCATTTCATAGGTTTCCGTAGCCGTTTTGGCGAGTCTTTGGCAAAATTTGATGCACACGCCATTCCGAAATCGCAGGAGGGTCGGTGTAATGCGCTACCAAAACGCCCGTAACTAAGAAACAAATGCTAATTTGATGATGCCGGCTGGCACACTGATTCACTATGAATGTAGGCCCAACCCCATAGCGGCAGAAGCTCGTACTACATCCGGTTCGCCCTCTATTGACACAGTCTAGAAACTTTCCGATCACACCTCGTACAGAGCTCTTATTCTCACTCTGGGTTTAGACCAGCCTGTCTGTGGGCCAGGGCACAAGATGAGAGTTGGAGAAATGTGCCTCGTGAAGACTGAGGCTTAGGGAGGCCAAGGTCCTCAGAGGACCGTAGAGCCATGGAGGAAGGTAGGAAGGAAGGAAGGAAGGAAGGAAGGAAGGAAGGAAGGAAGGAAGGAAGGAAGGAAGGAAGGAAGGAAGGAAGGAAGGAAGACTAAGGCCTAGGACGATATTAAACGTGATCACTGGAAAACTTAACAAAGAGACGAACTGCAGGACTGCAATCAAAATAGGTCAGAGGATAACTTACAAAGATGTAATCTGTGCTGAAGATAATGAAGACAAACTCAATTTGACCGCAGAAAGAATTCAGCGTGGGCCCCAGTTCTGCGTTTATTGTAAATGGACGTTCGTGTTGTGTGCCAGTGGGACACGTGCTTCATCGCGCGTTCTTGCTGTAAATGTCGCGGTCCACGCGCTTCGAGTTATGAAACCATAACATAAGCGTGTATCGTTTTCATTTGTCCTTATCAGATATTGTAAAAAAAAAAAAAATTCTCCCCAACACCAACCAAATGCCCGAAAAATCCAGTTTCATGCACCACATATTATTGACGTAATAACAGGCGAAGACTGCTTAAAAACGCCTGACAGTCCGAGATGCGTCAGTTTTCCAACTACAGCCCGACTGTTCACACCTGGATGTGTGAAATGACTACGGAAATGTTTAGGAATCGCCCTATCCTTTTTATTCTTCAAGTTACAATTTTAATATCGGCGAATTTTGTAGCCGCTTTAAGAAGTCTGCCTAGAATGGAACATGGCAAATGGAGTCCTGTTTCATTTCCGGCTGCTGATTTCGATAAATCTGCGAGATCCCAGGAAGAGACTTCTTCATCATGGACCCTATTTGCCGATAGGACAGAGTACAGGGTTATCCAGAAGGTGTTGGATGATTGCATGAAGAGTGAAGATGGAATCACGTGCCTCAAGACGAAAGCGATCTCGTTCCTGGACCGAGCGGCGAGGCTGGACAGTATCCCGTTGTTCACAGGAGTGTCGCTGGCTCGTCAACCGGAGGAGGTTGCTGAGATGCCAGCAATAAGCGAAGCTGAACTGGAGACAACTCTCCCTCGAGGTTGGAGCCACAAGAACGAGAAACTTGACCAAATGATTTACGATCGTCTGTCCAACTTCTTGGCCAACCACACGCTTGTCATGGACGTCTCAGAGCAGGCCGTCCAAGAAGGTATGATTGGCTTCGTATGAGATGAAGTCAACTTTATGTGTTCTTATAACTAGTCGAAATACCCCAAGGTCAATTGAAGTAATTCTATAATGACTTGTTAAATCAATTGGGACTATAATTCTTAAGTATGGGAAATGGATAAGGAAAACTAAAGAAAAGGCAACACTTGATAGATCTGGGCCTAGATGGGAGGATAATATTAAAATTAACCTTAAAAAAATACTATATGAGAACACCTGGTTTAATATGACTCAGAATTGAGAGTAGTGGCGGGCTGTAATGAGTACGTTAATTAACCTATTATTATTATTATAAAAGGAGGATAATTTCTTAAGCAGCTGTTTGATAATTAGTATTTGTCTCTGATTCATGGAATTAGTTAGAAAATACATACACCAATAATACTAACTTCAAGGGAGGCTGGCTTGTTGGCTGCAGCGCCGTGTAGTTTGGTAGAAGTGTATAAGTTTACCGACGTTTCAGAGGTCAGAGGAGCTCTAAAACCCAGAAGGCAGTCATCTTCGTACTCACCGCTGTGAGAACCTCAGATGAGACAAAATTTTGTATCTTATCGATTGTAGCAAGTCGGCTTCATCTCACACTGGTCTAGCTGTAACGATTTACGCTTCTTTTCTGGACCGTCTCCTTCTAAATCCATGATCATTTTCCATCTAATTCGGCGACCTCTGAACCAAAAAGACTGTAACTCATTCATTCTTTCTTTGCAAATGATGAGTTATCGATAAAAGATGTCGTTACTTATCTTGCATAGTTAACTTTAATCTCAGCCTATAAAAATCACGAAAGGTCGTGGTTGTTCTCAGTTCCTCAAGGCAAATTATGTAATAATACCCTAAATCAGAGCACGACCTCTGCCATCCACATCCTTTCCATTCGCGCATTCGACGCTGTTTAATCTGAGCTACCGGAAAGTCGACTTTAAATAAACTAGAAATAAAATTCTCAAATTGCATGGTCTTAAAGTCTTCTTTAAGGTGCTTTAACCCTGTGGTAGCATACGGGTTCGTAGGGTCAAATTGTGGTGAAGTAATTTTCTTCATGCAGTCGCCATGTTTTTATTTTTATAAGACAAAGAATTTTTTTTTAATGATTACATTGCTCAAAATCTGTGATCCTTTGTGATATCCATACTGGTTGTTGATGCAGCTGGTACATATACTTACCACCCGGCTTTAATCTGTTATTACTAAGTATGCCTGTCATGTAGTCGCTGCTGTAAATGCTAGATGTCTGATTCGGCTTCAGTTGAAACAAATGCCATGTCTGTAAGGCACTCCGACCCGAACGACGTTTTGGTTACAGGTCGGGTCAGACGTCGGAAGAAGTTGATGGGCTTCGTGCTGATGGCTCTGTCTGCAGTGGCTGCAATGGTGGGACCTCTGGCCTTCAAGAGTCTGGCAGCCTTGGCCTTCAAGGCACTGCTGGTCGCAAAGGTTGCTCTCGTGCTGTCCTCGGTCTTGGCTCTCAAGAAATTTGTCCACCACGACGACCACAACAGATCCTTGTCGCTTACGGAGAAAGCTACTGAACAGGCCCACAGAATGGCTTACAATGCCCACCTGTGGCACACCTTGACGGATTGAATGTCTTCAGAGGCTGTCAGTCGGGACAGGATAAAGTTCACGGTGCTGTGTGTCATAAGTTATTTAAAGTTTTCGTATTTTAGAAATTCTTATTTTGGCTTACTCTAAGATTTTCCGATAACAAACAATTGTGCTGTTGTTGGTGATGTGATCACTGATATAATAACGAAAACAACAAGCAATCAATTTCAACTCTGACGATTAACATTATACTTGCAAAAATTTTCAAATAACGTAAAAAATATCTTCCTGACAATACTTTTGTTTCCAAAATTGACAAGCTCCTCTGAGAGGCTTCAGGTTAGTGAACTCAGGTTAATTTATTTATTTAAATAAACAATGATACAAGATTAGAAACTGAACAGAAGTAAGTAATTTGGACTAATTCCATGAAAGCTGTAATAGGAATTATAATCATAAATGTATAACTTTGGTTTTACGGGATAACTCGAAATTGAAAAAAACCTTACCTAAAGTCAAGAATTATGAGCATAAATATTTATAGCGTTTCTTTAAAGTAGTGTATTTATTGACATTCTGAATTGTATATAAATGTAATTGAACTACCAACAGAGTGCATCACTGTCGATAAGTTTTATTACTCGTTACTAAAATAAAACTTTTACCAAAATAAAACTTTTACCATTCCCTGTTCAACTCCCATTATTTAGAGGGTGCATAACACATTTGATACCACGCTGGCCTTGTAATCCTGGGGTCTCGGGTTCGATTCCCGGCGGTGCCCGAATTTATAACTTGTGTTGGGCAAGGCCGTGGTCTAGGCAACACGGAGTTTTCCTCCGTGGCATCCCAACAATTACTCCATTCACACACAGAAGAAGGCAATGGCAAACCACTTCTGGATCATCTGCCAAGAACGTATATGAACAGGTCCCAGTCCGAGAAGAGGATGGAAGGATCCTGTTCATATGGACCAGTCGTCAGACAGAACACTAAATAAATATAAATAACACATTTATGAAAATTGCCGATGCCAATAAACTCCACAGAGCATTGTTCCCTCTTTTGCAGGTAACAGCATCTAAGCTGGTCAATGAATGTCCCAGATTTTATGAAAATATATGTTTCATTGCCGTGCTCACAAAAGCTTTTCACTTCCACACGAATCTATTCAAGACCATCACTACTGCAAGAATTGTTTTAATATTGTATTCTATGCAGGTCTCTCAAGAAGTAAATTATTTTCAGGTCTTCTGACTAAAATCCTGTATGCATTTAACATCTGTCACATACGTGCCACATACCCAGCCCATCTCAGCCCTTGAAAAATTCAGTATTGTCTCTAAATAAAAAGTAAAACTGGAACACTGAGTCTCTCTTCACTCGAATGTGAAAATGAAACTAAGTCGAGAGCCAATACGACGTTCTTGTGTTTTGGGGGCTACAAAACCTGCAATAAAAAATAATTTTGCTTATTCGCAAATACACGCACGCATGCGTTGTCTCGCTCTTACGCAGTCATACGTATTATAAATAGCATAATTACGTTATTGCAATGAACATTTTTCACCGAGATTAAAATTCCATACAGACAGACCTCCATCTAGTATCGAAGACTTTGTCTCAAACCTCCGGTCCGTGCCCTTAGTTTAAAATTCGTCTGACGATGTTTTCTTGTCTGACATCACACGAACGGAATTGATAGGCGACGGAAACTTTCCTGATGAGTATGAATCAATTTTTTAACATTTTCTTGTTAGGATTCACGAGAAACATGCGAATTAATGTTCTGCTCGTGAATACGTCATGTTTGCATCTGAACAGCTCAGGGCAACTCATCGAGTATAATTACCAGGTTACGAGCTGGATGATCAGGGTTCATTTCCCGGCGGGGAAGGGCAGATCTCTTTCCTACGACGTCCGGACCGACTCCGAGGCCCACCCGGCCTTCTATCCAAGGTACACGAGGCTTTCTTTTCGGAAGTAAAGCGGCCAGAACATGAAACTAGCCAGTCACGTGCATTTAGTTTTGATGTTATGGTCGACTTCTTTTCAGATACAGAAAATTTCCTTAATAATTGCATGATTTTCGGGATTACCATCTGTTATCTGGATGATACACTTAATACCGCGGTGTTGGTAGACCTGGAATTTTGCACGGCTGTCACGTTGGTACTACTAAACGTAAACAAGTTAAAAGCAGAAAAAATAATTTTTAAAACCTTGCATACCGTGTAGTGTATTGGAAAATAAAATAAGTGCCCTCTAGTACCAAATTTCGTAAAAATCCGTCTAGTACCTCGAAAATATTGGGAGGGGCAGACACGCTGA
This sequence comes from Zootermopsis nevadensis, assembly GCF_977971745.1. Taxonomy (NCBI): domain Eukaryota; kingdom Metazoa; phylum Arthropoda; class Insecta; order Blattodea; family Termopsidae; genus Zootermopsis; species Zootermopsis nevadensis. Next base: position 2,992,880 of record NW_028259154.1, read on the forward strand.
TTTAACAGTGCTAAAAGAATGTCTTTTATTACAAATCAGGCTACAAATTAGCAGTAATAATCTGTTTATTTCTAAATTATCTTTCTACTTTTGCTAGAAATTGTTTTATAAAATAAATATAAGGCCTAGTAGGATGATGGCGCAGAAGTGGCGAATACAGATGGTACGGCCGGGGAACACGGTGATATATCCGATAGGAATGAGGTAGATAAAAGCAGATAAACACAGGATAAATGCAATGCTCTGAATTAGTAAGATTCCAATTTCAATCCTTCCTTCACTGCCTAGTGAAATGCATTTAGTGATGCCATTCGGTTGTTAGAATCCATACATTGAAAGAGACAGAATGAGGAAGAATGATCCTGTTCTATTTAAACACGTAAGCGAACCTGGCCGATACCTCTGAGCGTGTTACGTGCCAGTTCGTGTCCCTTACTCAGCATTCAACTGAATGAAGACGACTTGGGGTCGGCGCAGTGATGCTTCTTTATCGGAAGACAGGGCTTCTAAAGGCAGTCTGACGGCCGCTGGTTCATCAGGCATCGTACGGTCAATGGCATTCTGGCCAAATGACGCAAAACCAAAATCCCTCCTTCTCAACGACTCTAATCTCAAAGAAATATTTTCAGAGAAGACGTGGTTATACTGCTGGAACCATCAGGTTATATTCAAGTTCTTTGTCGTGACGGTTTTTAAAATTATTATGATACTTCTTTTAGACGTCCATTGACTATTACTTAATTATGATGGTAATAATTAACTTTGTCTTACGGGCCCTGTAGACTTGATACATTCTTTCACCTGGCTACAGAATCAGAGCTGTGACGTAATGAATTTCTTTATTTTAAGTTCTTATAATTGGTCTAATTCAGATAACAAAAACGGAAGTTGAAGCATGTTATCTGAAACAGTTTTCCGTTCTAAACTATTTAGAAACTCTGTAGTTAAGCAATGTTAATTAAATACTGAATTACTTGGGGGCCTTCATTATCTGAAGACAGATATCTTCTGGGTTGTAGTGCTGTGTAGTCTGATAAGAGTTTGCCAGCGTTTCAGAAGTCCTTCGTGGAAGCATCAATGATCTCTATAACATTAATAATCATCAACTAGACTAAACGGAGTTACAACTGAACAGACAGCCTACATCGTACCTGCTCACCACTTTGAAAACCTCAGATTCTACTTCGTTATGAGTTCATTAGCAGATCGGTCACTTCTCGCAGTTAACACAGTTTATCTGCTCGTGTGACTTAAAGGCAGGTAATATCTTGATCTGTAAAATTGGCGTCATCTGCTCAAGAAAACCATGCAATATGAAATTGGCAAGCATATAACAGAGCCTCGTTAAACCCAGGCACAAGTTTCTATGTACGGACGTACATCCAATATTCTCCATCCATTCAGACAAAAATACACTAAAAATTTCGTGACTTCGACTGAGGACAGAATGCTGATTAAGAATACTTAGTCCTAAGAGAGTGGAGCTTCATAAATGTATTTTTCACCAAATACTATTCTGGTAATCATATGAAGGAGAATATGATGGGATAGGCATGTAGCACATACAAGACAATTGAATAAAAAATTTCTTGGATATTATCCATCGTCTAGTAAATATAAAACGTAAAACGACGTTTCGGAGATGGGACTCTATCTCCGTCTTCAGGTTCCTACACAGAGTCCCATCTCCGAAACGTCGTTTTACGTTTTATATTTACTAGACGATGGATAATATCCAAGAATTTTTTTATTCAATTGACTCTTCACCATCGTCAAGAAGTTTTAGATTTGATATACATACAAGACAACTGAGAAATATATAAATTCGAAGTTTTAGTAAGAACATGGGGGGAGGAAGATAAACATTTAGAAGAGTTAATAAAAGATGGGTATATATATATATATATATATATATATATATATATATATATATATTAAAATTTACGTTGTGAGTATGTGGACCAGATTTATCTACTCAGGAGAGGGCACAGCGGCGAGCTCTTGTGAACACGGTAGAGTTTCTTGAAAGAGTAGCCGAGTCTACTATCAGCTTCTCAAGATGAGTTCTGCTCCATAAGTTTGTAAATTGTGGAACTTGGATAAGCACAGAGAAATCGATGTCATACATACATTTTACAGACAACTGGAGACCCCTGTTTTAAGGATTGCGGGGAACTGTGGGGGAGTTTGCCGTTGACCAATTCCAGTCAGGCAATAGTTGTCTCTAAAATAAGAAATAGAAAAAACGCGAAGGGGGGCGGGGAGGTATCGAAGGGCATAAGCCTGCATGTTGTATGTGCAACTTGCTTCGTCAGACAATGAATTAAAGATGACACCGAACGGAGAACAAATTGATTTGATAAAATTACTGGTGTGTCTGTTGCGCGCAAGTCCAGCGCGGCTCCAGCGGTCGGTGGCCCTCTGTCTCCGTCTCTTTCTTCTCTCTGGAGACTCCAGGTTACCGGACATCGCTGGAATTGAGACTCGATTTTCAAGACGTGGACAAATTGACTATGGTTTGGATGCCAGGGGACTCTGTGTGTGCTGGGGACCAGTTTGTTTTGAAAAGTAGCGACGTGGACTCGCAGTAACCAACATATGCTTTGGGGAAATGTTACGACAGCGTTGTGCAGTTCACTGGGTGGACACAAGCTAACTTGCACAAGGAGTGAGGAATCTGTCTGAGGCACATAGCTTCCCAGTGACATCTGGAAACAGCTTTCCAATTGGAGTTACACAGGCCAACTTGATTTGCTCGTTTTAAATACCCATGGAACGAGAAAGAGTTAGCGAAAATCCCCATTCGCTTACAGGAGGAAACCCACTTACATAACCCTCTCTGTCGACACTATTCATTGTACATGTGTCTACTTGGAATATAAATATTATATTTTAATATCAGCTTAGATCAAGTCCTTCGAAAGTGTCACTGACTCCGGACACTAACGAATGCCAGTAAGAAGTGAGAAATTTTTGTCTTGCTGTCTCCTATCTGAAAACGTGAAAATTAAAATACAAATAAAATAATACCCGTTATTTTATATGAGCTGAAACTTTATCTCTCATCGTGGAAAAACACAGATTGAGGGTATATGAACTATAAAAACAGGAAGGGACAAGAAACATATGCAAAATTTTAATTGGAAAACCTGATAAAAGAGACCACTTGGCAGATCGTATAGAAAGTGATCGGCAAGGGTGTGAATAGGATTTTTAGGGTCAGGCGTGGGACACATGGCGGGTGACGTCTATCTGTTCTATGAAAGGTGGAATAATTATGGAATAGCTGAGCGTCTGTCAGGTTCTAAAGGACTCTCCTATGTGTAGCTAATAAGGAGACATCACAAAGTAACGCTGCCCTGTATAATAAATCAGCAAACTTCAGCGAAGTCAAAGGAAATATTTTTATTATATTTATGTCTATGCGGTATCCATTGTGTTTATTAAATTATTCGATTCATTAGTCTCGAAACTTACAATGTTTCATCGAAAACTGAAATGAATTAACTACAAATCGCCGCTCGGGGCCGTCCTCATTCTATATTCAAGAAGTTGTGGCTTTGATTTCCGAACCATAGACACGTTCTTCGTGGTTTTATTCAGTTCTTCAAAAACCGTAATATCAATTCATAACAAATTAAGACCGCTTATCTCTGAGGCCATCAACAAAATCACCCACAGTTTAAGCTGTGCAACTTACTCAGTCGAGATGGCGTCGTAAGACAAACAAAGGGATATATAGCACAAACGTCAGTGGACGGTGGTTGTTCTGATAAGTAGGAAATATAATTTAGAGAAAAATTGTGAAAACTCGCGGTCTATTTGAAACTATCGACTATGAACTCGCCAGACCTGAAGTTTTTTCGACGAGTGGTTGTCGGGATTGGTTTTATTCGGGAGTTCCTGGTTTCGACTCTGGTGCCAGCTAATTTAACTGACGATTTCTGTGGTCTACCACAGTACCTCGAGTGGAGTTGTACTGAGACAGTGTCTTAAAATGAGCCACGTCCCACGAGTGGGTTACCTGACACCGCTGACAAGTTTAATTAAGAATGACGTAATTTATGTCGTGTTGAACCCTGGTCGTACGACATGTGACACCGCGTTCTGTACACTTTATCCTAATCTAATACTTCTTGAACACATTCTGATCAGAACGTGTTTAACGTGTGGTAATCGGCGAAGACTCACGTGTACTGAAGCAAGCGTTAAAGCCTCATTCCCAGTATCCGTAATAAGAATCTCACCTCCCGACTCTAATCTTCACGTAACCAAAGGCTACGTGCGTCCACGGCGCAAACCTTGTTAGCAGCATCTCCACGCCGGATTTAATAACTCTCTCCTTCCACTCCTCCAATTTCCCGGCCTTTATCCACAAAATTAAGATGCAAGCATTCCCCATTCCACTTTCCCCCTGCCCATTCCTAGTTTTCACTCGGCTTTGCCCTAGCTATGAGATTTGGGAACTGTTGGTGGGGACAAAAGGACTTTCATTACAACCCGCCTTCCCCTCTCCCTTCGCATATCCTAGAATCTCTACTACTACACATAATCCCGACTATTAAAACACAGGAGAAGTGATAACGAGGACAGAAGATTTGGATGCGATCACAATTCTTCTCTCATAGTGTGTCACGCAAACAGGCACACGTACTCCTACGTTCTAAAGACGAGTTTAACTAACATTCTGACTTTTAATACGGAGGCTAAGTCTACAAAATAACGCTGAAAAACTGAGTTATTCCTCGTGTCTCCTTACCAAAAAAAATAGGACAAAATCTGATAGAGATTTTGCATCGTATTTTCCCGTAAAGTTTGAACATAAACGAGAAATATTCACCAAGATATTTATAATAATCTGGTTTATATTAAAATAGTTTAAAACAAATTAAAAACTAAACACTTCTCTGACTAACGTAAAACACATTTATCAGTAATGGCGACCTTATAGGCCGACACGCGTCTGGTTCTAATCTGTTTTAATAATAACCAGTTTTTGTTACATATGATTAAGGCAAGAATTAAAAATAAAGGAATGGTATAGGGAATTACACACTGAGAAGTGTCATAATTTGTGAGCTGCGTCGAATGTTAATACGGCGGTCAAATTAACGAGAATGAGGTGGACTAGGCATGGAAGACATCATAAATGCACACAGAATTTTATGAGTGAAGTTAAAGGACCACCGGCAGCATAGATTTCAGGTTAAGAAGAATATTTAAAAATTAGGTTGTACGCTTTTGTTAAAATTAACCATCACCCAGAGACGAAAGATAAAAAGAAGTGTCTCTGAACAAGGCCCTGCAGGGACTCAAACTTTTTGAGGTTTAAAGATCACAGCTTTGCCATCAGTTGTAACACAAATGGTCATTTTTTAAAAAAAAAAAATAAATAATTTTTAAAATGATTTTTTCTGACTGAGGATAGGATCTACTGGCAGGTTTTGTGACCACGGCGATGAACATTTAATTTCCATTTTCGCCAGAGAATTTCTTGTCCAGCTGAGCGACTAGTGACTTCAAAACGATCTTGAACCAGAATCCACTCATCTTTTTTTTTTTTTTTCTTTTAAGGGGTTTCCCCAACAAAATTCAGTACGCATTCTGCCTCTGTTCATTTCTAGTCACGTGGCCAGCACACCTCAGTCACTAAGCTTTAAGTATTTAAACAAAAGTAGGCAACTTGTGAAGTTTCTCGTTGCTTAGTGACTCAATTACTGACGCTTTGTTACATTTTCCTCGATCTCTTTGTTAGTCTCTTATTTTCTCTCTTTCATTCTTCGTTCTTCCTCTGTCTGCCTCTTTCTCTGTGCATATATAATCCGATTTTAACCCGTGCTGCTAAAGAAAATGCGATATTAAACACCTAAAAATAATCTACTAACATATAAACGTAAATATTTCATTTTTACTCATAAGCTGTCTCATCCTGTTCTGGGCTACACAAAGTTGAGTAGAAGTGTCTGGACCACCCTTCATCTAACATTGTCTCCATCTCACTCACAACATGCAGATATAAAGCTCCCAATTTTGTTTCCAATCCAGCGTCTCAAGTCTTCCTCCCCCCTCCCCTCCACAGCGTCATCTTACCCTCCCCCTCCCCCAGAAAGATCTCTCGACCGCGTGGAAACGAACAGGAGATTACAACATCTCGAATTAGGAGCTACCAAAAAGAAAATGAAGAGGTGGCAGGTCCTAACACTGCCATTACAGCTTGTCGATGGGTAGGCAGTTCCATACGAGAATGATTTAATGCAAGATCTTAATAAGAAAGTACAGAAGCGAACTGACGCTATAAATAGAAATGAAATGAAATGCGATGAATAGAAGGATTAATTTGCTTTCTGCATAGCTGAACAGGTTCTACAGGAATGTAATGACTGCGTTCCCTTTAACAGATAACGAGGGTTTCAAATAGACATACGACTTTGGTTGTCAAGGAAGGTTTCTCTTAAAAGCCCGCAGATATTCTGAAAATGTGCATTGAATGTGTGTGTGTGTGTGAGAGACTTGAAGATATATTAGAACAAGTCTGACGGATCCAAAACTTTGTGGGACCAACATCTCTAGATAATTGCAATGTCTTTGAATGAGATGCGAATTATAAAACGACTCACGAAATGCATGATGGGAACGAATATATCTTATGGTATTTCCGCCTGATGTCTAAAGCCCGTAATTTTTATATAAATCATCGTATTATAACAAACTATAAATTTTTTTAAAAAAACTAATTTATTTGTAGAATTAGACGTTGATATTTTAGTAATTCTACTGAAATGCTTCACTCGGGATTTATTTATTTAACGACACTTCGTCAACTGTAAACATTATAATTCTTTTAATAAGACAACGATTGTTAATTTATTATTTATTTATTTAGTGTTCTGTCTGATGAAAGGTCCATATGAACAGGATCCTTCCATCCTTTTCTCGGACTGCGACCTGTTCATATACGTTCTTGGCAGATGATCCAGAAGTGGTTTGCCATTGCCTTCTTCTGTGTGTGAATGGAGTAATTGTTGGGATGCCACGGAGGAAAACTCCGTGTTGCCTAGACCACGGCCTTGCCCAACACAAGTTATAAATTCGGGCACCGCCGGGAATCGAACCCGAGACCCCAGGATTACAAGGCCAGCGTTCTAACCGCTAGACCACCGTGGCCATCATTTATTTATTTAGTGTTCTGTCTGACGACAGGTCCATACGAACAGGATCCTTCCATCCTTTTCTCGGACTGGGACCTGTTCATATACGTTCTTGGCAGATGATCCAGAAGTGGTTTGCCATTGCCTTCTTCTGTGTGTGAATGGAGTAATTGTTGGGATGCCACGGAGGAAAACTCCGTGTTGCCTAGACCACGGTCTTGCCCAACACAAGTTATAAATTCGGGCACCGCCGGGAATCAAACCCGAGACCACAGGATTACAAGGCCAGCGTTCTAACCGCTAGACCACCTCATCTTATTATTATTTAGTGTTCTGTGTGACGACAGGTCCATATGAACAGGATCCTTCCATCCTTTTCTCGGACTGGGACCTGTTCATATACGTTCTTGGCAGATGATCCAGAAGTGGTTTGCCATTGCCTTCTTCTGTGTGTGAATAGAGTAATTGTTGGGATGCCACGGAGGAAAACTCCGTGTTGCCTAGACCACGGCCTTGCCCAACATAATGTGAATATAAAAGTAATAACGCCACATCGATGCAAAGAAATAAACAACCAGTCACACAATGAAACAAACAACGAGACGTTTCGGTGCGAACAAATTTTTGACTATATACAGTATATATATATATATATACATGTAACAATTTATTTACCATGAGAATTTTAGAAAAAATTAACTTCCAACAAAGCTTGATGAAAAATAAAAATTGGGCCTATACAAGACAAACGCGAACCACGATTAAAATTACTACAGTCATATAAATAATTTTAGTTGTTTCAAAGGTGGAACATATAGACAGACGTACAAATGCGTCCTTCCAATCTCCGTAATAGAAAAAAGTACGCAATTGATATATTTCTAAAATTGCCGTAAGCAAAACTTCAAGATCCTTTAATTTAACCGACTTAATTTGTCAACTTCATCATTTGAAGGGGTGAAAGTGCGTTAGGGGGTATGTGAGAAAAGTCATTTAGAGAATTACTTGAGAGAAATGAAACATGCATACACAATTTTAATCGTAAAAGGTGAAAGGATCTGACCACATCAAAAACCGAGGTATAGATGGGAGGATAATTTTAAAAAAAGAATCTTAAATAAATGAGATTTGAGGTTCTCACGCGGCGAATGGGCAGCTGGTTGTCTTATGGGTTCTTGCTGCCTCCATCATCAGGGTCATGGCTTCGGCAGACTACACGGAACAAGAATCAAAAACAGCCATCTTCGAATTTTAAATAAATTGGGTGTGATAGCGCTGTCGGAATTTAAGTAGTTTCTTAATAAGTGACCATCTGATACCCACAGAAGGAGGTTTAAGTTTTTCCAACTGAGTGACCACTCTTGTTATGTGGAGTTACCTTGAAAGCTAGTATTTGTATTAAAATGTTATAATTTTCAGTTTTTAGCCTCTGGTTTCAGGGTTTCAAACCAGTGCTTGTCGTCAAAGCAGAACTGAAGAATCATGAGTCTGTTCCTAACGAAGAGGCTGGTTGTGAGCGGTTTCGTGACTCTGGTAGTATGGAACACTATATATTGTCATTTTCATGAAGCCCCCAAATGGCGAGCGAGGTCACGCTGGGTGCGTGGGGGTTGGGTAGTCGCAGGGAGAGGTCGGAGCCAATTCAGGAAATTACAGCCCCTGCTACAGTTACGAACTAACGAAATCAACTCAGGGTCGGAGCAGCAACGGAAACTAATGAAATTTACATGAAGCAGAGACTCGGGATGGCTTCGTCTCGCAGTGGGGCGTTTGCTAAGATATGGTTTTCAGGAACAAGGACAAGGCAATGCGAAAGCGGTGGACGAGACGTTAAGATTTTATTTTAGTAACAGCTTCAGATCTGCAAGACGATGGAAGTACGAATAAGAATAAAAGACAGGGAAATTATGCACGATCTGAAATAGGCCTAGTAAGAAATTCCCCCGTAAGAACGAATCCCGTAGTTCATGAGAAATTCATTAGATTAAAACAGAGCATTTTTAAAGTACCGCCTTTATTTTCTGAGTAAATAACTTCCAGCGGGATTCTAAATCTTCACTAAAATTATGATCTTCCAGTCGAAATACACGTCTTACCTTTACTGAACAAGTCAGAAGCTCGCTCTACGTCTATTAGAACAGTGATATTCAACCTGGGGTACTCGTATCCCCGGGGGTACGCGAAGACATCTTAGGGGGTACGTGATATTTAAAAAAATATATATTATTTTATGATAAACACTAAATAATCAGTAATGTAATTTATTTAATTTATTTTAGATGTAGATTATATAGTATGTGTAACTTGAATTTTTATTTATTTAGTGTTCTGTCTGACGACAGGTCCATATGAACAGGATCCTTCCATCCTTTTCTCGGACTGGGACCTGTTCATATACGTTCTTGGCAGATGATCCAGAAGTGGTTTGCCATTGCCTTCTTCTGTGTGTGAATGGAGTAATTGTTGGGATGCCACGGAGGAAAACTCCGTGTTGCCTAGACCACGGCCTTGCCCAACACAAGTTATAAATTCGGGCACCGCCGGGAATCGAACCCGAGACCCCAGGATTACAAGGCCAGCGTTCTAACCGCTAGACCACCTCATCTTATTATTATTTAGTGTTCTGTCTGACGACAGGTCCGTATGAACAGGATCCTTCCATCCTTTTCTCGGACTGGGACCTGTTCATATACGTTCTTGGCAGATGATCCAGAAGTGGTTTGCCATTGCCTTCTTCTGTGTGTGAATGGGATGCCACGGAGAAACCGGGGAAGCCCCCGGAGGAAAACTCCGTGTTGCCAAGACCACGGCCTTGCCCAACACAAGTTATAAATTCGGGCACCGCCGGGAATCGAACCCGGGACCCCAGGATTACAAAGCCAGCGTTCTAACCGCTAGACCACCGTGGCACGTAACTTGAATTATAAACCAATAACTTTGGGGGTACAAAGTTGAAGAAAAATTATATCTGGGGGTACGCGAAAAAAAAAGATTGAATACCACTGTATTAGAACACGTTGTCCGTTTGTAAGCATAACACATCTTAAGAACGGCGGCACGAATTTCATGTAGTTTCAGACTGGACAACGTGTCATTAAAAACCACTCTAAATTCATACTTTCAAATTTCCTTTAATCGGTAATGCCAATGTGAGAATGCTCTTAAGTGACGAGGTGAATTATCCTCTGCGACGATACAATTTACCCACGATCCTCCGCCATGACGTCAGCACCCAACCACACCCACGCAAAAATCACTGGCTCCAGATGACTATAAAGTTACTTGTGTCATTCTCAAAGATCAGAAATCAAATTCAATGGTCAGGGTCGAACCCGGGACCCACTAAATATTAGACTAATACTCCAATCCTTGTTCGGTTATCGACGGAAATCAGCGGAGCGCACATTTCGCATTCTCGCATTTGCGATCTGTCCGTCCGTCTTTACCCACATAATAATTCGACTGTAAGGTTTCTTACAACTGACACAAACTTGTAACACCAGAGACAAGGCAATTAAAAGCACGAGAATGGTTTCGCATTTAAATAAGCTTGTTATTTACTGTAATATTTATTATCACGAGATTCCTCCTGTCACTAAATTGACATGAAGTACTTGGTTCATCATCAGACACTGCCTCTTGTTATTGAGAAACACCCGCGATATACGAGACTCAGATAAATCATAATTTAATTACATTTAATGAGAACGTTAGATTTTAAATATTGATTATTTAAGCATTAATTGAAATTACCGCCCTCTTCATCACCTCAAATGCACTTTAAGGAGACGCTACAGTGGCAGAGTTCCACTTCGTTCGGGGTCCGCGAGTCATAACTCTTCTCCCTCAATTTTAACATTCTTTTTCGTAAGACAGAAGAAAACTGAACACAAAATTGTAGTCACTTAACCTTAAGGAAAGAATAATCTTAGTAGACATCGGTGTAGATGGTAGGATGATATTAAAATGAATCTTAAATAAACAGGGTATCTGGGCGTTGAGTGGACTGAACTGGCTGGCGTTGAATCCAATTACCAATTCTTGAAAATACAATAATAAACCTTAAGCACTAATTTGATGGAGTAAAGTCTTTCTTGTGTAGTTAACAGTCCTTTAGCTGAAGAAGTTTCCAAACTTTTACTGTGTAAACAAAATATCTCTGCTTGTCTGTATCTTTAGCCAGATGAATCCAGTCCCCACATTTATAATAATTTTTTTTAAAACCCGTTTTAATATTATTCTATTTGAGCTAAACGTTAATAATCTCTACCAACTTCGACCTGAACCATCGCCCGAAGACAGGGTCGAAACAAGAAACAAAGATGGTAATGCTGTGGAGTCTCAGGTAGAAAAGTTTCGGAGAATAATATTCCCCGTCTGATCCCTGAAGATGAAGATAGCAGTTTCTCCGAATCGCTTATGTCCTCACACGTAGATATTCCTTGTTTCCTTTTGTCTCTCTTCGTCATGTCTCGGTCGTAGTCCTGTTTGTGTCCTGCGAACCGCGTGTTGAGAACCCGCGATGCAAATCCCAAGCCCTGCTATTGCTTCGACACGTTTCCTTGTTCCTGATCCAAGTCGTGACTGGCATTTCGTGTACGAGAGAGCGAATTAACCTTATTAAATGACTCGGCATTGATATGCGCGCTGTAGCATCTCTCTTCGCGTCCCAAAATGCCGTTTGCCCACGTTAGAATTAAACACCCTTGTGTTTCTTCTTATTTCAGCCGTGACTGCACTTACCTGCTCTTTAATCCTGCTCTAAAACACTCTACAGCTACAGCTAGTGCGAAATCATATAATAACATTAAGCGATAAATATTAAATCGACGAAATAATTACGCGAATTTCATTAAATACTTAGCTGTTCTGATAAGGAAAAGACGAAAACAAGATTTCGAAGTCAGCAGCTAATATGCAGCAACTTTCGCGCCTAGATAGATAAGCTTATCAAAATTTGTGTGATGACCGCTCAACTAGAAAAGATATTCCCCAGTCTTTTATGGAAATAGCAGGTTCAGAAGAATCCGCCACTGGACCATGTCTTGCGCCACATAACTACGGCCCCAACATCTGAAACTATTTCTTTAATTTGTTTATTTGTTTAAATCTTGTCAGTCTAATCACAATAAAATTCCTATTAAATATTAAAATATTACTATAATTAACATTTAAATATTTAAAATATATTAAAATGATGTTCTCTATCGAAATGTTCGATTTACATTAGAACATCACTTTTCACACGACATGTTTCAGTTCTAAATGAACTAGCTTCAGGTGTATAAATTATATAAACTTAAATATAATTTCTTAAATGCAACTTTTAGTCAGATATTTATCAGATATCAAAATGATGTTTTCTTCCAGATTTTATTGTATTTTAATATCGTATTCGAAGTTGTTCTGTATATGTACGTCGTGCTTAACATGATTTTGTGTGGGTGAACGTTTTGTTGTTGTTTTTGTATCAGCCTGTAAAGTAAATAATATAATATAAAGAATAAATGAATATTAATGAATTAGAAACAGAAAATAAAATAATATATTTGATAAATTTAAATTTAAATTTAATAAATTTTTCTTTAATGTCAAATTTAATGGACCTGTTCGTCTCCATTTGGCTTATAGGTTTCGCCAAAGTCACTGAAATAGTATAACCATTTCAGGTAATTCACTAAAAATCCTAAATAATTTCACATTTATGCTACAAATTACATCCAACGTTCTCCTTGATTTAATCATCCTAATATAATACGGCGAAAAGTACTAATTATGAAGCTCTTTATTTCAAGCCTGCTCCGATGCCCTCAGCGTCCTGTTCTCGAAAAAAAAAACCTTCAGTTTAGGTTCTTCCATAAAGGCGTGAGAGATCAAAGTTCAATCCCACATAATAAAAGCGTCTCTTAATTTTATCGCTGATAATTTGTTATTGTTACTGTAGTTAAAAAAATATTTTAATCTTGCTGTATTTTGAAGTACTTAAAAGTGCTTGCTTGTGTCCTGCGTCTTTAAAAATCCTTCAATTTATCCTCGAATTAAAAACGTTTCGATGTATAATTCCTTCCACCAGCTTGAAATAACTGTACATAAATGTGTGTCTAATCTATTCTACTTCGCCGACCAGCTCCTTAAAATTATCTGTCCCCTTCTTTTATTGTATAATACAGAAGTGTTAATATAATTTCCAGCAGTTTCGTGGTTTTGCCTATCCCTCTGCAGCGAGCACGTGCTTCCTACAGGCAGTCAATTTGCAGATGAGCAGAACTGTGTTCAAGAGTAGACAGCGCAGACCTACGGTGGTTTCAACGACTACGCCTGACGCCCTCTGTACGTCCCTACGACTCGGACTTTGCGGGTAAAACTTGTAAATTTGATCACGTTGCTCAGATGGTCTGTTAGAAGCGAGAAAAGGTGTCTAGGCACAACCAAATCATGGACCATAATTATAAGACTGGATCATTAAAAGTTGGATGGAAACTCGTAACTTGAGCCTCTGGGGGTTTTGCCCCGCTCTCATCCTGACGTTATAAGGACTTCGTACAAATGCTACGTGGTCTCTTCTTCCCAGGTGTGAGCCAAGGTCTTCCATGGCGCTAATACGTTTTGCAAATTTCCGACGTCAAAACTATATTTACTATGGATTTATAGTTGGCAGAAATAAATATGCAGACTTTCATGGAGACTGCGATTCCGGAGAAAATAAAGTTACAAAAGGTATAGAACATTTCGTGTCTTCTGTGAGTTGAGCTGGAAATAAATTGTTAATAAAACGCCAGATTTTTCTTCATATGCACGGACACTGGAAATCCAAAATGACGTAGTATAAAGTATAAATAACTTAATAAAGAAACAATACTGACGATAACGGGAAAAAAAATTAGGAACATGATTTTATCATATACAGAGTGGTCTAGCGGTTAGAACGCTGGCCTTGTAATCTTGGGGTCTCGGGTTCGATTCCCGGCGATGCCCGAATTTATAACTTGTGTTGGGCAAGGCCGTGGTCTAGGCAACACGGAGTTTTCCTCCGTGGCATCCCAACAATTACTCCATTTACACACAGAAGAAGGCAATGGCAAACCACTTCTGGATCATCTGCCAAGAACGTATATGAACAGGTCCCAGTCCGAGAAAAGGATAGAAGGATTCTGTTCATATGGACCTGTCGTCAGACAGAACACTAAATAATAATAAATAATATTTAATGATGAAAGTATTTGATTTAGTCATGAAGTTAATTTAATCGTTACAAATGTTATTATTTTTGTATCTGAAACGACTATACACATAGAAACACATTATTCAATGCGAAAATCATTCGACCTGTCTTCCTTCCTGCGAGATGGCGTGTTGAAGTCGAATGTAAAAATGATACAAAAATGTGAAGTAAGCTCAAACCAGGTGATCAACTACGAACGTGAGAGAATCTGTTTTGAGAGAACTCCGTTTCAAAACTTTTTCTTCATAAATTCAACCACAAGAAATCTGGCGACATCTTGTTGAAATCAGACGTTAACGATATCAAGGATGAGTCACTCCAAACTGCGTACGAGATGACAAAAAGTATTTTCTTTGATCGTTTATGTAAAGCAAATCCTGTAGATAATTTTCAAAGCAGGTTTAATGTAACACTCATTCACAACGAAGAATTTCTACTACTCAATGCAGGCCTCCATGATGTCTGAGATTAAAATTGCTCTCTTTTAATGCCATTAACCTAAAACACGAAACGATCGAAAAGTCACGGAACCAATTTCTGGCAAGTATTCTATTGGTTAAAAATTAAATTGCATTTAAATAAAGAACAAATAATGTTGTATTAAGTGTTGGAAATGTCCACCGCGTTCAGAATTACACGAATTTGCTCTTTCCATCGTGTTTGATGCATTCCTGTGAAACTGTTCACCAGACAAGAACCTGTCACTGGGCTCTGTCTCAGACTGAAATGACTAAAATTCTGAGACAGTTGTCATGACAAATTTGTTGAGAGCTGTGAATACAAAGAATAGAAAGTGTAAAGCAAAACTTAACCAAGAAAAGAATTAGGTAGGATTTGAGTTTTTCAAAGCGGTGAGTTTGAAGATGACTCAACACCCTGATGATGGAAGCAGCGAGGACCTCTGAAACGTCGGTAAACTTCTACCAGACTACATTGACCCAGAAGACAGTAATCTTCAAGAACAAAATTGACACCCAAGTGAACTTCGTCACTGACCTATCACGTTAATTCGATTTTAAAAATAATTTTGTATCGACTTTTTAGTGTGGACTGAAGAATATGAACTGAGTAGGCTTATAAGTGTCTCAATTAAAAAACGTGGTGTGAGATTAAAAACACAGAACTGCCTACGTCAAGGACCCTGCTTACTCGTGGTCTGCTTCCGAGGGGCTACTCAGCCATGTTCCGTGCTCATAGGTTGAGATCCTTATACCTAATTAAGGACGTCGTAGGCTGCTATTGGGCTATGACATTCCCACAGCAAGCCACTTTTACATCCCCGAAATCTGGATCAATTCAAAAGCCTGAGTACATTCATTTATGTTAATCATATTTTACATATTAACGCGTTTTCACAGTCATTTCATTCTTCTTATTCCGAGGAGTGTTTGTATTTATTGCCTTCTGGTGGCTTGTTCCCAATAAACGACGGCCTACTCCTGACAACATTACCCTCTTAGCTGACTTGTCTCCCTAAAAATAAACTTTCGAACAATTGGAAGCATAGTTTCTGAGCATAAAAGACTAGTGTTTATGACAACAGCTTTAAAAAATAACTGAAGACAGCCAGGTACAGTACAAATAAAAAGTTAAGAACACGTCAAATTCTCGGCTAGTTTTGCTAAAAGATGTAACCAACCATATTGTCGACGTTAGCCGGTAGATTTTCCCGCACGCAAATAAATTGATGTACAGAGTACTAAGTTGCACGTACATTTTATTTCAAGATACATTTGACGGTAGGTCATGTTCAAAACAGATTCTCCGTCTGTGCGCTTTAGAAAAGCAGTTTTATTTACAGAAAGTAACAACGCTTTATATCATAAAGATGAAACCAAACCTGAAACTGATGACAATCGTTTCATCGCCGATTCCATGCATTTAACAAGAGAGGAACACTGTTATATAAAATATAATATAAAAAAAAATCATCATTAAAGCAAATTTGAAAAGTTCGTCTAATCGAGTAGGCGATTCCTTAACAACAATTTACTCTTACCATCACCTTTAAAAGAAAAACATTACGAAAAACACAAACGAAACAATATATTTCTGACTCCTAGCCATAAGCCATAGATATTTTCGAATTATTATTTGATTTTATTTACTTTTAACATCATATCTTGACCTGAAACACTCATCATATAGCCATCTGCATAATATAACATAACAACATAAACAAATTGTTTGAATTGAATTCGTCAATCATTTAACCTATCGATTAATACGTGACATAATATTAAGATACATGTAATGCTTGTCCTTACATTTTTGGAAGGAGTTAAATGTGTAACTTAGGATTTTGGGAGTAATTTTCATCAAATGTTCATGTTTTTCCAACATTCAGGCAACCACTTTAGTTGACATCTTCACTGTCAATGTGTATTGTGGGTTTTAGAAGTCTCGTATACACGAGACAGCAGGCAGCGAGTAAAATGTGGACGACGCCTACACATTAACCCCGAAGAAGTTTAACAAACATGTAGTAATTCGGGATGTCCCCAGATCGAATATCGATTGACTACTCGGCTGTCGTAAATGAGGTTATCTTACCTGTCAAGGTGACTTTCGAAAATTTACCTTGAATAAGCCACGACAAATATCTTCCTATTTATTACTGATTATTAGACATTATTAACTTGTGTAATGAAAACACTACTGATGTAAAAATTCAAAATAAGTAATAAGTTTGGTGCATCGTGTGTGTTATAAACACTTTCGACGTTTGTTCGCTGCAGAAAACATTTCATTCTTGTTCTAACATCCAGATCCATTTTCCTCGACCGAGCGCTGCTGCTCTCTAGCGGTTGGTACATGTACTAACGATTCGTAGCTTCCAGTCGAGTCCAAGCACGTGCCCGTCAGAATCGAATTTTCGTACGTTTCATGTCGAAAACTACCAAACGGCTTTCGACAAAATTTTCCATTGGGGTTGTCTGTTGATCGTTGGTCTATTTAATTTGACTGTGAAACTAAATTATCCCTGATGTGTCACATATCTGGAATTTTATCGCTAACAACAAGGAGTTTCATGTACCCTGGATGTTTGAGATGCAGATGGTTAGTGATTTGGCTTCAGAAGAACAATGCATCGCCTATGGACAGGTCGCTGTCAGAATAGTTACGAATTCTTATGTTTAGTAATGAATTATAATTGTTTAATTACCCATTTTATGAATCCCTTTATCTATTACTACGAATTATGTGTCTAAAAGGGATATTCAACTACCTCATTTCGTTGAAACACACGCCGCGATGTAAATTAGTTTAAGATAGAATCAGTTTCTAATACCATAACACTGTACGTGGAAACTACAACTATGGTTTTAATTTTCACACACAGAAGAAGGCAAAGGCAAACCACTTCTGGATCATCTGCCTAGAACGTATATGAACAGGTCCCAGTCCGAGAAAAGGATGGAAGGATCCTGTTCATATGGACCTGTCGTCAGACAGAACACTAAATAATAATAAGATGAGGTGGTCTAGCGGTTAGAACGCTGGCCTTGTAATCCTGCGGGGTCTCGGGTTCGATTCCCGGCGGTGCCCGAATTTATAACTTGTGTTGGACAAGGCCGTGGTCTAGGCAACACGGAGTTTTCCTCCGTGGCATCCCAACAATTACTCCATTCACACACAGAAGAAGGCAATGGCAAACCACTTCTGGATCATCTGCCAAGAACGTATATGAACAGGTCCCAGTCCGAGAAGAGAAAAGGATGGAAGGATCCTGTTCATATGGACCTGTCGTCAGACAGAACACTAAATAATAATAAGATGAGGTCGTCTAGCGGTTAGACCGCTGGCCTTATAATCCTGGGGTCTCGGGTTCGATTCCCGGCGGTGCCCGAATTTATAACTTGTGTTGGGCAAGGCCGTGGTCTAGGCAACACGGAGTTTTCCTCCGGGGCATCCCAACAATTACTCCATTCACACACAGAAGAAGGCAATGGCAAACCACTTCTGGATCATCTGCCAAGAACGTATATGAACAGGTCCCAGTCCGAGAAAAGGATGGAAGGATCCTGTTCATATGGACCTGTCGTCAGACAGAACACTAATAATAATAATAATAATGGTTAATAAATAGATTTAAAAATGATTATGAATGTTATGTGAAGATATGGAACTACGCGGCTGTAGCCTAAATCGAGACACGAGATTCATATTCAGAGACTGAGGAAAACAAACGAAATACATCAGTCATGATGACCGGTAAACCAGTCAGTATCGTAACCGGCTAGATGACTTTAAAAATTTAAGTCTATAAATGAACCTGACATATTTAACATATCAGGCCTTAATATAAATTATATACTCATTTACATTATATAGTATTATAAACTTATAGGAATTACCATACCATCATTTCAGACAGAATCTATAAATTGTAGATATTCTTCGTATTATGATAATTTTCTTATTTCTAACCCACACCAAGCTCTCTGGATAAGCTATCTTACGTTGTAGCCGAAGTACTCGAAGGTTGGGTACCGCTGATGTTAAAGTCCGCCATAAATCAGAGTCCTGAGTTAGTTCAACTTCCCTTCCTCAGAACTTATGGTACTTCAGGCCCATTTTATTGTTAAAGTTCCATGACTATGCTGCTTTTACAGTTAGGCGTTTACCCACTAAAATTCTTTAAGAATTCTTTGTTTCCCCACTCCAATAACATGTATAAACTGTCGTAGTTTCGTAGATTTCAGTAAGCTAATAACATTAAGCGAAGAAATCATGATCTCTTTTCCTTCGTCTTTCATAGGTTAGAATATTTTTTTAAGTAACTTATTTTAAAATATCTCTAATTTAGTTACCTACGAAGAAAATTCTTCAAAAGGCAAATAACTCTTAAAAGAATTTATTTAGTTATTTTCTAGGTGAAAGACAGCATTTCAATGTTGTTTGGACTTCAAAAGCTAACCTTCTCTATGCAAATTCCACTGGCCAGAGGTTCTTCTGCGCTAACGTTAGACGGATTCACTGTTTAATTTCTTAGAAAAAAATTAGATCAATCAAGCGACCTCTATGAGGCGTGAGTCAGGTAAATAAGGGAAATTAGGCGTTATGTCACATTTTTTCGTCTATAAAATTTAAATTACAATGAATGTCATCTGAAAACTACTCAACCTGTATGATGGAGACAGACAGAATCTCCGAAACGTCTGTAAACTTTTATTAGATTGCTCAACGCAAGAACCCAGAAGTCATTTTTGTCAGACAACTACAGGGCGGAACGTCTCAGACGACAGTTGTCTTCACTCGTTTGAGCATAGTTTGTCGTACGTCAACGAGTTATCAATCACACCACCGGGTGTCGGAAGAGAGTCTTATGGCGCCATTACGGCTTGTGAAAACTGGGCCAATTTTAAGTTAGTCGCCGCTAGAAACAGTGAATCATGTTTCCATGTTCACTTTGCTTCTAAGTTGAAGGGTTTCGACGTCGTTCTAGTGGGAGTCTGGATGCACTGACTTATGTTGTTATGTGTCATGTTACCATTAACAGGTCGAATGTTCTCACACAGAGTGAATATTCTGGGGACAGATGATTGACGTACGTAGGGCCTATTAGTTCTCACCCCTCTTATCACAGGCGTGGAATGTAAATGTTTTTCCTTTCCCATCGTCCCCTCTTCAGAGAGGAATTTGCTGCCTGCAGTCCAGGGAGCTCGAGTCGTTTATCATGAGATCTGCCACATGGATGGGGTTAAAGAGATGGGGTGTGAGATATGTGTTAGGGGGTATGACAACAGGGAGAGGGGTTCGTTACTCACATCGCGAACCGTAAACCGGGCTGTAACTTTCTAAAATCTACATGGACCCAGTTCCGTGTGCTTATATGCATGAAGGAGCGTGTGCAATTGGCGAATTACAGCATAGATATTTAATATAACACAGACAGATGTGTACTCACAAAGCGTGACGAAAAACTAAATGAATAAGCGAAGAGATCGGGGAAATATTCCGACTTTTATATGGATGACGTAAGTGGGAATATAGAACAAGGACTTTGCGACTTACGAGGTGCGATCGAAAGGTTTCCAGACTGCGCCTATAAAAACCCGTACACTTATTTCAGGTATTAAATTCATCCATCACCCTCGAAGTAGTTCCCCTGGGAGTGAACACAACGATCCCAGCGCCGCTGCCAAGCCTGGAAGCATCCCTGGAAATCTTTCTTTGTCAGCCTGTCAAGCACCATCTGCGATTCTGCCTGAATCTCTTCTATCGTCTCAAATCTTCTTCTCTTTAGCTGAATTTTCATCTTTGGGAAGAGGAAGAAGTCACACGGCGAATAAGGAGGGTGCGGGATGACGGCCATGGTGTTTGAGGCCAAAAACTGCCGAACTTTGAGGACGGTGTGCGCTGGCGCGTTGTCATGATGCGTCGCATGTGGAGTTCTTCCTTTAGAATCAGCTGACAGGTCCCATAGCCTATCCCAACAATGTCGCACAAGTCGTTGATGGTACGACGTCGATCTTCGTGAATGGCCTGCCGAATCTTCGTAACATTTTCGGGCGTTGTGCTCGAAGATAGTCGTCCAGAACGCTCGTCATCATCGACAGAGGTTCGGCCATTTTTAAAACGTGAATGCCACACAAAAGTTTGTGCACGACCCATTGCGGACTCCCCAAATGCTTGCTTTAGCATTTCATAGGTTTCCGTAGCCGTTTTGGTGAGTCTTTGGCAAAATTTGATGCACACGCCATTCCGAAATCGCAGGAGGGTCGGTATAATGCACTACCAAAACGCCCGTAACTAAGAAACAAATGGTAATTCGATGATGCCGGCTGGCACACTGATTCACTATGAATGTAGGCCGCACCCCCTAGCGGCAGAAGCTCGTACTACATCCGGTTCGCCCTCTATTGACACAGTCTTAAAACTTTCCGATCGCACCTCGAATACGAGCCGACTAGTGTTGTACGGATAGTGGAATGCGAGGGGCTACAATAGACTGGGCGTGTGGATAGGATGAGGAGACAAGTAATGTACACAGAATTTTGATGAGTAAACTTATTTCAACGCGATATTAAATGGAAACAAAATATAGAAAAATATTGAGACGTAAGAATTATGAAGTCACAGTAAGACATTTCTGCAGAGCTTTACAACTGAACTTTCATATTCCTTTGCCAAGTTAAATATTTCTAAAACAATTAGGACACAGGGGAATAAGGATATTTTGAAATTAAATACTTGTTCTTGTAAAGCATAAATTCTGAGAGGAACCTTTAATATTTTTCAATTGTTCCCTCTGCAATGAGATTTGTTAATTAATATCGGGAGGGAACAAACACAGTGAACTGTGAACCGTGAAGTGTCTTTGGAAGCCTCAAACCCAAACGGTATCAACATTTATAGTTTAGATGCGTCATGTTTGTGTTTAAAATTCAAATATATATTTATTATTCAAGTCATATACACAAACTTTTAAATTGTTGATGTTAAAATTTAAAATTAATATTAATATTCTGCGCCATTCATCGCTATCTCGATGTTACAATATTGCGCTTTATACTACTACATGTTTCAATGTCATAGCATCATCTTCAGGTTTTTATCTTTAAAACTATTCTATATTTATTAATGCAAGCTTTTCATTGATTGTAGATTGTAACATCAACAATTTAAAAGTTTGTGTATAGACTTGAATAATAAATATATATTTGGTATCAACATTATAAAGAGTAACGTAGCTTTGAAGAAAAGTGTCTAATTTTTATCAATACCAATTTTCAATTTCCAGGTTGAAAAAAGTCATAAATTATTATGTTATCGCACATAGATCTGTCGATATTTCACAGCACACAAAACCTTAATGTTATTCTTATAAACGAGAATCGATAAGTCTCTATGCGATATATACGCAGTCGCAAGTCAACAACTTAAATTGTATTTTGTATACGTTGGTAGCACTGGTTTTAGTCAGCTGTTTACTTTTCGCAAGTTAGAGGTCAAAAACTTAAATAAACAAATTTAAATCCAAGTAAATGTTCTTTTTCTATTCATCATCTGACTGTCAGGGATTTTGGGCCCTGTAACCCGTTATGGTCTTAATCGTCCAGGAATCTTTCATCTTGGATCCAATTCCTTCTGTATCTGTACATTTTTTTTTCTAATATTGGTTCTGTCCGCAGTTCTTTGTGGATCTCTCCATGTACATTTGGCTGTCTTTCTTAAAAAAAAACTCATCTCTGATGCTGTGATCCTTGTTTTGTTTACCACTGCGTATAAATTTTCTGAACACCCTGTTATGTGGTATATTTTTTGAACATATCGTATTGAGGAGATAATACTGCAAGGACATGCAACGTAGGTCTACGTTTTAGAGACAAAATCTGAGCCGAAACGTCTGCTGGAAGAAGTCACTTAGGAGACGTAGGTGTAGCTGAGAAGATAATATTAAAAAGGATATTCAGAAATAAGTTATGAATGGATTTATCTGCCTCAGGACAGACACTTTTGACGAGCACTGAAATGGACCTTCGGGTTGTACAAAGGACAGGGATGCCTTGAATGAACCACTTTTGTCTTCAGAGGAATAACTCTGGTCGAAATGAGTTGAGATATTGTTTTTCTGTTTTTGTTTAATTCATTAATTGATTAGTTATTTTTTATTTTATTATTTATTTTAGTATATGAAGAAGGAGAATAAGAATAGATCTAAAAGCAATACCAACTGTGGGAATTTTACACTAAATAAGGGGCTAATACATTTTTAAACTGGTATATTCTTAAAATGAAATAAAGATAAATATGTCCTAGTAAGAAGTCTTGCTGCATTAATTTTGGTACAGACCCAGTTATGCTACCTCCAGTCTAAGAGCTGTTTTATAACCAGAGTTGCGTTCAACGCGAGATGACTTTGGAATCTCGCACCCAGGATGACTGAGCGGGAAACACGGGGATCCATCAGGGCCGCCAATTTTCCACTCGCTGCCCCCGGATTGAGTGAGAGGTCGGGAGGAGGGAAATGAGAGAATGAATCAGTCAACTTAACTTCACCTCGTCCCTGCGCTGGAGTCCGATAACGCGACAGTTTTTATACGCGAATTCCCGTCTTTTTACACTTTTTAAGTAAAAGAGGGGTGCAGATATTCCCAGTCGACGAAACAAGAAATGCGCTAAAACGTTGTCGGACATGTATTTTAGTATTAGTTTCTTAATTCCCTCGCTATTTCTTTATGAATCTTCATATTTGAGCATTTATGTACCCTGTAATGAACCTTTGTGTTTGATAAATGGTAGGAAAATTCCTCATTGCCTGAACAACTATTAGAATATATATTAAAAAAAATAATCTGAGTTGAATTTCAGGTATTCGCTACGGCAAAACAAAACATGGCTGTCTTCTGTGTCGTTGCGACGTGTAGATTTGTGGAAGTTTACCGACGTTTCGGGGGTTCTTCCTGCCTCCATTAACAGGGCAGTGTAATTCACTTAATACTTTCTCCACACACTTAGTTAAATTAGTCTTAATTTTATTTTATTACGGACACAAATGTAATTACTATGAAGACTGCCTCAGTACGTATAGGTCGAATATCAGACGGTCATAAATGCCATCTTGAAAAGTTAATACTCGCTCACATACTCATGAAATTCCCCCGGCTTCTATGGAATCCGAAACTTTATCTCCGCTATCAAAATAGCACAATACAAGTCTTTCTTCTGTTCCAGATGAATAAAATCATACCTTATTCTTAATATCCATTTTAATATTATCCTGCGTGGGCGTATAGGTCTCCTAAATGAAGGACCTCTGGAACGTTGGTAAACTTCCACCAGACTACACTGCGCGACAACCCAGAAGACAACCATCTTCGGACTTCCAATTGTGAAAACCTCAAATCCTACTTAGAACTTGACACTGTAGAACGAATCAGATAGCATTTATGCAGATGGATTATAAAAAGAATCAGGGATTTTGCTTTCTCACATCTTAAGAAATTAGTCATGCCACTCAACTGAAGTTTTTCTTATCATCGAGATAATTCAAACTGTTGAGAGTGAAAATGAGAGAGGGGTGGACGTGTGGACTCTTACTTGATCAAAGAATTGTGGCATTTAGGAAAAGCTAACACCCCTCCCAAGGCAATACCTTGATTGTAGGCTTTGTGCCAGTACAGCTGCTTGTAGGGAGGCCCTGATTGTCTCACCACATTCAGCTGTCTGTCTGTCTGTCTGGCTAGACACTGTCATTGTCTGCTGATTTTCGATTCTTCTTACTGATTTGAAATTAAATAAATTCCGCCGTGTTAAAGTACCCATAAAATAGGTCAGATATCAAAAGACCATATATATTTATTACTTTGGATCTTATCTGTCGTAGTTATTCTTACACAATGTAACTTTTGATATGTAATAAATACCTGTAGAATTGTGGTAGGGAAATTACATAAACTTTAATAACTGTATGATTTTTAGAATAAACAAATATTATTATCTCCTTAAACTACAAGAAAATTTAGACCTCTCGCGACGCCCTTACGACATGCCAACTTCTGCTAGATGAAAGCAGGTTACAGTTGAAATATTATTTTTTTTACGTTTGAATACTTCAGCGGTTCTGGACCGCTCAAACACTGGATTCTGAAGCTCAAAATCCGCTGGGAATATTTAAGTATGAATAATTTTTCTTTTCCTTAACGACGACTTCCTTGAACTGCGTCGGTTGCTTAATGGCACGAGGAAGGACGTCGTAAGAATCTTTAGTGGCGTGATATAAGGAGCGCGGACGTCCACAAACAAATTTGAGACAGCTGGATCGAGATTCCTACGAAGTGGGAGTGTCAATCTCTACGTCACGTCTGTACGGTGCTTAGCGATGAACTTCCTGATGATAAAGGCAGGTAGCACCTCTGAAACGTCGGAAAACGTCTACCAGAAAACCCAAAAGACAGCAGTCTTCCTGTATAAGTTCTAATTGCTTCAGAGTTAATTCTAAATCGGAACTTAAAAATGAGATGACGGACAGCAGGAATTTATAATTCAATGACGCTTTAAGTATCTAGACTATATAGCGTTAGATGAGAGGATGAATGAGTGAGTAATGAATTGGAAAGGATGTGGAAGGAAGCGGTCTTGACCTAATTTTTAGTAATATCCCGGCATTTACCCGAAGGGACTTAGGAAAAACACGAAAAACCTTAGACGTGATAACCGATCTCTGGACCGAGGTCTGAACCGAAAACAAAACAGAAGAGGTAACCATTCAGCTATTCCGTTCGGTTTTATTTTATTTATTTAGTGTTCTGTCTGACGACAGGTCCATATGAACAGGATCCTTCCATCCTTTTCTCGGACTGGGACCTGTTCATATACGTTCTTGGCAGATGATCCAGAAGTGGTTTGCCATTGCCTTCTTCTGTGTGTGAATGGAGTAATTGTTGGGATGCCACGGAGGAAAACTCCGTGTTGCCTAGACCACGGCCTTGCCCAACACAAGTTATAAATTCGGGCACCGCCGGGAATCGAACCCGAGACCCCCAGGATTACAAGGCCAGCGTTCTAACCGCTAGACCACCTCATCTTATTATTATTTAGTGTTCTGTCTGACGACAGGTCCATATGAACAGGATCATTCCATCCTTTTCTCGGACTGGGACCTGTTCATATACGTTCTTGGCAGATGATCCAGAAGTGGTTTGCCATTGCCTTCTTCTGTGTGTGAATGGAGTAATTGTTGGGATGCCACGGAGGAAAACTCCGTGTTGCCTAGACCACGGCTTTGCCCAACACAAGTTATAAATTCGGGCACCGCCGGGAATCGAACCCGAGACCCCAGGATTACAAGGCTAACCGCTAGACCACCAAGGAAAATTCATTTCATATTTCCAGTAACCAAACAGACTTTATTGTACGAAATAACATCGCCGCAAATCCAAAACGTTGCAGTACGATATAAGAAGCCAAGTCTATAGGCACCAATGTCTCTCTCACGTGACTTTGTTCCAAATATAAAACTTCCGAAGAATGCCCTAGTTACGTTTTAACTACAAAGGTCAGTGCCACTTGCACGAGTGCCAACTGTTGCCTAATTGTTCGTCTGGTTGCATAAAGCTCGCCACCCGCCTCTTTACAAGCGAGAAGCCGGCCACTTTCCGGACGAGGAAAGTGCAACGGGTTTTATTAAGGAGAAAAGAAATGCAAAAACAAACAGCCGGTCCCTTCTTTGCTGCCGAGAGTTTCCGTCGGTCGCCCTCTCTATTTGCATGTACTCGTGCCCTTCTTTCGCTTCACTTGGCGTCGCTTGTCGCCATAGATCGGCGGCCTCCGTCGCCATCCGCACGGCAGAGTTGCTGGTCTCCTTGAGGAGTCAACCAAGCAAACCGAACACTTGCGACCGCTCACTTTGCTTACAGAAGCTTCAGGGCCTATAGTGCTTTGACTTCCAGACCTCCTCTCAGTTCTACATTAACTGTCCTGACTGGACTCTTTAGTTATTCCAACAACATACGATTTATAGCATTGGGCAAGGCCGTGGTCTAGGCAACACGGAGTTTTCCTCCTGGGGCTTCCCCGGTTTCTCCGTGGCATCCCAACAATTACTCCATTCACACACAGAAGAAGGCAATGGCAAACCACTTCTGGATCATCTGCCAAGAACGTATATGAACAGGTCCCAGTCCGAGAAAAGGATGGAAGGATCCTGTTCATATGGACCTGTCGTCAGACAGAACACTAAATAATATTAAGATGAGGTGGTCTAGCGGTTAGAACGCTGGCCTTGTAATCCTGGGGTCTCGGGTTCAATTCCCGGCGGTTCCCGAATTTATAACTTGTGTTGGGCAAGGCCGTGGTCTAGGCAACACGGAGTTTTCCTCCGTGGCATCCCAACAATTACTCCATTCACACACAGAAGAAGGCAATGGCAAACCACTTCTGGATCATCTGCCAAGAACGTATATGAACAGATCCCAGTCCGAGAAAAGGATGGAAGGATCCTGTTCATATGGACCTGTCGTCAGACAGAACACTAAATAATAATAATAATAATAATAATAATAATGTTAGAAGATCATATTCTCTATAAGAGACTGAGAAAAACTTAGAAACAAAATCACATTTTCTTTTAATCCGCACGGTAATCGAACTGAATACCTCCTGAATACACATCCCTAGGATAATTTTCCTTTACTCAATATATGAGTGAGTAAATTAGGAACTACACGCAAATCGTTAACACACTAACGCATTTTCTGGAAAATTACCTCTGACTTTTTCATTGGCGACTTCAGAGTTTTCCGTGGCAGACTTTTCGGTTTAATTTGCCTGGCAGGATTTCTCTGCCTCCGTCTGCGGTTACACTGAGATAAAATCAAAGATGTGTGAATGGCTTTAAGTCGTCGTTTAAGCTGTCTGATCTGAATAAAAGTTAAAATACCTCGACAGTGTCAGGTGTAATTAAGTTTGATTTATCCGTTCTCGCGTCATTTCATTTGTATGGACAGACGTACAGACAGACAGAAGGTTTTTTTTAGAGACTTGTCTCAGGTCGCATAACGCTAAAAATAACCAGCGACACTGTGGAGATGCGGGTTATTACGACCGACTGAGTCTTCAGATCGGTTGGGAAGACAAAAAACTTACCCAACGTTGAAGTTTAAAAAGAAATGGGCTATTAACTAAACTGTGAAGAAGGTGGGATAATATTAAAGTGGTTGCTAGGGAAATCGGTTGAAAGAATGTTAGATATGTAAGTGGAATTTGTATTTATCTTGTGTACTGCTGAGTTTTGGTACTAACAGTTACATAACTTTCGGGTTATGCTATTAAATAAATAATTTCTACTCGCGATCTTCAGACTCTTTCAGGCTACTGATAAATATTAGATCGGTGCAACTTGGTTCCTTGTATGTGCAGATGAAATTTGAATGTTTGTGTTGTATTTGTTATTCTTCGTGTCGGAAAAGGCTCCCTCCTGAACGAGCGTCTCTTTTCTCATGGAAAACTCAAACCGTCTTTTGTTCTGAATTTCATTTTTGATGCTAGGAAGCTATTACATGAGTAGGGAGTCGCATAGCAGAACATTGGTCTTGTATCGAATACGTTTGGACGAAGCAACTGAAAAATATTTGCAGTTGTCAATAAATCACATCGAATTTAAAGAAATAAAGAGAGTGATAGTGTGTCTGAGAGTCTGTATGCTCGTGTTTTACATTTGCTTTCATAGCCACATAGAATTATTTCGTGATCGTTAAGAAAGGCACATATCAAACGTATTTCTTTACGAACTTTGGTTATTCTGATCTGACATCAAATCATTTCTGGGAAGAGGCGTTCAATTTTAATCTCTCACAGAACATATTTTATCATATCTTAAATTTATCTCTTAGTTTAATTTACAGATGAGATACTTAAGGTCGTTGCTACGATATGCAAAATCAAATTGCCAAATAAATGTTGATCTATGGGAAGAATTAAAAGTACGAAGTACAATAGAAGACATTAAAATATGGAGTATTCGTGTACAACGAAAATCATATTGTAATGTCAAACTGGTTATTTCCTTTTAGAACTTTTGATTCGAAGCAATAAGTAGTTTTAACGTTTAGGTACTCGAGTAAGAGTGCGAAATGGATTAAGCTGGCTCATCGTAGAGGTCGGTGGGAGGTACCTGAGAATATGGGGAAAAAAGTCTCTGTTGACCGTCGTCAAAGCTGTCACATGTAAGAAACACTTAACCCATTCTTGCACGTAAGCCATTGTCGTTTTTCAGGGCGTAATTATGTACCTCCATAGAAGAATTTGCTCATGCTTCAAGCATATTTATGCGCCTATTTTAAGCATTATTCGTTTGTTTTGTTAGTTTATAAGTAATGGTCATAAGTAAATAACGTTTCTTGAACGCAATCATATCATCGCTATAATACAAAGCGCTTCAGTTTGGTACATAAATGAGGGTCTGTGTCTGATCTCAAATCTCAATTTGAAAGTACTTCTTGTAACCTCTCAAAGCTACAAGATTTACGTCAAAATGTTTCTCAAAGCGTTCGATAATATCGCTAGCAAATACAAGATTCTGTTTCTCAGAGAGCTAGAGAGGACCAAGGAATGTCTAGCACGACCCGGAATTGATCCATGGAATTCTGAACCCGGGACTCAGGACTGTGACCAGCTGTTGTTTCCAGGAGGGTGTCCCCTGAAACCTCAAAGGTCTGATCAAGTTTTCAGTCTGGCTGCCGGATAATCTGCTGTAGAGCAAGGCAATGAAATCCTTAGCTGGTTTCTGTTCTTGACTACGTAGAACAAAAATCATACTTGAGAAGTCAACAGTATCTTGTCTCGTCGAAAAATCCTCCAACTTTTATGGAACCTAAAACTTAACTACCGTGCAGCCGAGAGCCCACCCATGGTCCATATTCTATGAATCCACAACATAGGCTATCCTTCAATCCAAATTCTTTAGAATCCATTTTAAACTCGTCCTGATGCTGGAGGCAGAAAATGACCTCTGAAACGTCTGTAAGTTTCTACCAGACTACACGTCACTACAACCCAGAAGACAGTCATCTTCACCTCGATTAAAGTTGCTTTCCCATTCTTATTTTATGATTAACTTCAAAAATTTTCACCAATTTATAAGTTTCATTAAAGTTCGAGCAAGTGTAGCTACAGATTTGAAGGTAATAATTACTGTAGAACGGAAACTGTCTAATCCTTTAATGCCAGAGGGTTGTCTTCAGTTTCCTATTGCTATGGGCTTGCTGCAATAACCCCTCCGCTCCGGGGCTGGTGGTTGGACTGTACGGACTCTAATTTGATAACACGGCTTGGTCTTCCAACCCCCGCTGGCAGAAGACTGCCATTGCCACATGTTTACTTTCTCTAGCAGTCAGCTTCCTTGTCTCGCGTCTTCTGTTGCTTGAGGTCCTTTGAACCACCCGCTCATTTACTTGCTGGACATCTAACTGAATAAACCTCACGGCAACTCAACTTTTTATTCCTTTTGTTCCGTTCTTGTAAAATGTTGACTGCGTCAAAACAACCACAGTTTCATCCTTGACAGGCAATTCAAACAGCACGCGCAAATTTGAAGCGTTAACTTTAGCAGAAACGAAACTTGTGAAATGGTCATTTGCAATAAATCGCAGTGGTTTCGAGGCCCTCGACTGTTCAGGAAAAACGGAGATCATGTCTTCTCATCGTATTGCAGCTTCTGACATATGAACATGAAAGTCTCGGGGAATTTTGTATTAAACAAAAATGCAATTTTCTTTCCCAGTTTGTGTTTGGATGTTAACCCTTTAAATTAATGCAGCACTTGATTTAACAAATAATAACTCTGTATTTTTTGTGTTTTTCATGATTCTCGCTGTAAACAGGGGTTATTTATTAAACAGCATTAACATATTGTTCTTTGTAGTGGTGAATTGTTGTGTTTTCTTTGCCGTACGGACTGAATTATTAAATATTATTCAGGCCAGCTTCTGTTTCAAAGGGGTTGAAATATGCAATATACCAGTGGCATTCAACCTTTTTTGTTCGCGTACCCCCAGATATAATTTCTCTTCAACTTTGTACCCCCCAAAGTTGTTGGTGTATAATTCAAGTTATACATAGTATATAATCTACATCTAAAATAAATTAAATAAATTACATTACTGATTATTCAGTGTTTATCATAAAATAATATATTTTTTAAATTTCACGTACCCCCTAAGATGTCTTCGCGTGCCCCCAGATATAATTTCTCTTCAACTTTGTACCCCCAAAGTTGTTGGTGTATAATTCAAGTTATACATAGTATATAATCTACATCTAAAATAAATTAAATACATTACATTACTGATTATTCAGTGTTTATCATAAAATAATATATATTTTTTAAATTTCACGTACCCCCTAAGATGTCTTCGCGTACCCCCGGGGGTAAGCGTACCCCAGGTTGAATACCACTGCGATATACTATATGAAATTATTTCATTCAATACGTTATTTGTGGACTTTTATAAAGTGTAAAATTATTTTGTCTAATATCAGATGCGATGTTGGATATGTACAGTGAAGTGAAAAATATTGGATTTGAATTGTTCTTATTGTTATTAAATACGTGCTTACAGTATTATACAGCGTTTATCACGTAATGAAGCATTTCATAACCAAACGCTATGTCTTACAGGTTTAATAGGAAAATGTGTCACAGGGGAAAAACTTGTAATAATGGATCCTGACGTTGAGATTTCAGGTTCTCATGGCGGCGAGTATGAAGATAACTATTTTCTGGGTCGTTGAGCCATATAGTCTGGTAGGACCCTGCTGATGGAGACCGCAAGTATCTCTGAAACGTCCGCGAATCTCTCCCAGACTACGCAACGTCCCAAAAGACAGCCATCTGTATCCTAACGTTGGTATTTGACTGGATTCATTTTGCTGAGGACGGTGTCAAGAGCTGGACTCTTGTGAGCTTTGGGTTTTCATGTAGGACGAGAATTTGTTTATAGGTTCCGCGACTTCTAAAGGAAGACCATGCACCATGAAGTTAGTTGACTTTATTGAAGGAAATTTTGAGAAATAGAAGAAAATAAAAGGGGGAGAAGACAGCTGTGGCGCAATTTCGTTGTTACGTGGTCAGGTTCCTCCGAGGGAGAGACGAAAGCTTTATTTCTGATACACATCTGAGCTTCGTCTCAAATATGTAGGCGATATATCACAGTGTCCCTGCCAGTTCTAGCTTTTGTGTTAAAAATTGGATGCAGGCTGTTGGTCACTCATCATCCCTTCACTTAATCTAATTTCAACAGCGCCTCTCTGGCCCTTACACTCACTCAACTGTCAAAGTGAATGCAGGGGGGGCGAGAACGCCCAGAGTCACTGCAGACACTGCCAATCGATGGCATATTTTGATCACACTTTAAGTCTTCCTTCTTCATAATCATTCTTAGGTCTTCCTTCTCAGTCGTCACCTTTGCCGTTGAAGTCGACATTAAACTGGTCAGACATTCGCCTTATCCAAATTGGTTACAATTACCACCTGCGAAAATCTTCGTTCCGGTTTCTTGATCTGTTCTGGAGAAAATTAATAACATTCGATTCGATCTGTATGTAAAGTAGGGTTAAAATGACGTGAGATTTGAGGTTGCCACAGGGGAGACTCATTTTGGCCTTCCAGATAGTAATATCGACGTTTCAGATGAACATCTGACTCCATCTTTGGGGCTGAAATTTCGGTGATGACACTCGACACTAAATAAGTCTTAAGGTAGTATATTTGCGTCATATTGTAAATTAGGTTAATATTTTAATATTTTCCGTCAAATCACAATTTTAATAAGATAATAAAATATAAAATATTTAAAATATCATTTCACGTTCCGCATCGAATGATCGATTTACAAATTGGAACGTCTCTTACGACATGTTTCGGTTATATTTAACCGTCCTCAGGTATAAATTAGATTGGTAAATTTAAAACTCAGTATTAAACCTCGACCCGACACAGTAATACTTCTAGATGTCTTCCGCCAGACACGTCATGTCTCTATCAACTCATCACCGACTAATATTGAACATCAGATGAACCACGCCATATATAAAAAACAATACCTTCGTTCTAATATATAAGAGTAATCTGATAAGAACATTTCAATAAACTGCATAACATTGTAAATGATTGTAATTCGAGTTTTAAATTTTACCAATCTAATTTATACCTGAGGACGGTTAAATATAACCGAAACATGTCGTAAGAGACGTTCCAATTTGTAAATCGATCATTCGATGCGGAACGTGAAATGATATTTTAAATATTTTATATTTTATTATCTTATTAAAATTGTGATTTGACGGAAAATATTAAAATATTAACTAAATAAGTCGCTGAAATTCATAAGTAGGTTTGCGGATGAAGCATGCGGACAGACGGATATACCTGTTCCGACATTAAATTAACACACAAAAATTTTGCATCTATTTCCTATTGATCTTCCTGGTTTTAACGCTACGTATACTTGTATCTTAAGCCCTAAAATTGGCTGTAGAATTTTCCTTCGAAATGTTGTTATCTACCTACAAATCCACACGGAATTGCAACACAAAAGGCCAACATCGACAACTTGTTCAGAGGTACAGTGACCTGAACCAAACAGGCACAAATTTTCTCTACATTTTCAAAAATTTTCTTCTTCTTATTATTATTAAGATAAATCCGTTAAAGATAGCCTTGTTACTAAGCACAGCACCACGAAGGCTCTGTGGCCCTACAGATTCACGTATTATTCACATTGGCACCTCAAAGACGTTGCACTTACACGTACCTACAGGATAGGAAGATCAGTGGACGGAGAAATATCTCTGCCCGTACCTGGAACTGAACTCGCTTCGTTAAGAAATCTATTATTAGGGAATATCTCGGTTGTATCTTCGCCTTTTGTCTCACAGCCCACATTTTAGACGGGTCTATTTGAATAATCATCCACTGTTCAGTAATATTCATAGTAATAACTACAGGCCATACGTTCTAAACACTTGGCCCATCATCTGTTTCATGTGGTCTCCGTACGTCTTTACAGTTTGTAACGCTTCATCATCAGGATGATTATCTCCATGATGATGTCCTTATTAAAGAAAATTAATGATTAGCCTGTGAAACTATATGATCCAATAAATTATGAATATTAGAATTTATAATAAAGTGTGAATAAATTTTAAAAATGTTGTCATTAATGTGTGCAGTGCAATGATATTGATGGGATATGGGAGGTGTTCGCGTGGAAAATTTATAAAACAATTATTATTTCAGTATCCGTGTCAGTCAGAATAAAGATATGTTGATTCGTTAACGAGTGATTATTGTTTAATTTTATGACACTAAATTATATGAACATCTTATACATTACAAGAAACTTTAAAGAAAAATTTAATGTGTCCGAAAGAACTGACCGATTAATGCTGTATAAATATTCACTTTCGTCCCAATATACGCAATATTAAATTACATCAAACATTGTTCGGTAATGGATGTTGGTATTTATTAGAACCAGGTCATCAGAATGTCACGCAGATGGAAGGAAATTGTAATTTAAATTGGTGTTTCTCTGTGAAACACTCCTAAACCTAAAATTTTTAAACATTCAACAAATTGATTACTTGTTAATCTTGAAATATAGACTTATCCAGTAGTAAAATAAGTCACGAGAATGGAAGAACACAAAACAGAACTTACGAAGTTACTGATACGTTAACAAATATGATTTATGCAATAATACATACACATATTTGCCTTCAGACGTATCGGGGTCCATACTAATAAAGTTACATTTGTAAAGAGTCCACCACAGTCTCTATGATTAATACTTCGTTGAGTTTGCATGATTAATAACTTCTAAACTGCGCACGACATGTTTGTCACTCACAAAGTTAAGTTGTGTTTGTGTACTGAACTTCGCTTCGTCAATTCTCATAAGTTGCTTCACGACAAATTAGTGCGGACTGTCATGTCAGCACGGATGCTCTCATAAATCATCCTTCGCTAGCACAGCGTTCTCTCTGGTAATGTCCACGGTCCAGCCCTGCGCTTTGCTCTGCAGACACAAGACTGCATACATTCAAACGCTATTGCTGTTACTTCATATGTCTTTGTACTCAAGATACATTAATTTGCAGTGGGGTAACCAGAGCAGCTTGTGGGAGACCTCGGGACTTCATTTCGTGTGATTAAAAGTATCTATACGACATAACTGAATATTCAGATTACGTGTGAACATGATATCAGGTTTTAACAGAGGAACAGTCCAAGCCAGTCCTTCTTGAGAACTTATAAGCTGTGCTGATAGTCAAAAAATGGTCAAAGTTTTGGGGAACCCAAAGGTTTATTTGAATTGACATATTCACGATGGCCCGCCAACATTACCACACCCACCTGGAGATAAATTAATCCAGTCGACACCCTTACTCCATATTCCTTTAATATCATTTTAATATTATCCTATTTTCCACGTATATGTCTCCCAAGTAGTCACGTCCCGTCAGGTTTTCTGATCAAAATTCTCTGTGTATTTCTTGTCTCTCCCATCTGTATTACCTTCCTGACCATCTCGCCCCTTTTCAATTCATCATCTTAATTATATAATTATGTATATAATCCGAATTTATAACTTGTGTTGGGCAAGGCCGTGGTCTAGGCAACACGGAGTTTTCCTTCGTGGCATTCCAACAATTACTCCATTCACACA
This sequence comes from Zootermopsis nevadensis, assembly GCF_977971745.1. Lineage (NCBI taxonomy): Eukaryota > Metazoa > Arthropoda > Insecta > Blattodea > Termopsidae > Zootermopsis > Zootermopsis nevadensis. Next base: position 3,028,426 of record NW_028259154.1, read on the forward strand.
CAGAAGAAGGCAATGGCAAACCACTTCTGGATCATCTGCCAAGAACGCATATGAACAGGTCCCAGTCCGAGTAAAGGATGGAAGGATCCTGTTCATATGGACCTGTCCTCAGACAGAACACTAAATAATAATAATAATCCATATATATATATGTCCATCATCAGGGCGACGATCTCCCTGATGATAGAGGCAGCAAGGACCTCTAAAACGTCGATAAACTTCTACCAGACCACACGGCGTAACAACCCTGAAAACAGCCATCTTCTAATATATATTTTTCCACTCTAATTTCTGTAGAATGCGTTTATCGAATTTCCGCAGCTGGTCAGCTGCTGTAGTTGATAGTACTGGGAGCAATTGACCACTGACAGCAGCTCCCCCTCCCCCGCACCTGACGTAGCCCCTCCGCTACCCTGGCAAGATCACGGAGTATAACCCTAACTCGAAATGAAGGGAGGAACTGAATACGCCAGTTAATTTAACTTGAGAGACTTTCGCTGTAATATTTGGATTTTATCCACTGGGGCAGCACCGTCTAAGTTTGGTGTGTGAAATGCATACCGGGTAGGTTGTGTCTGTCCGTCCGATTGTATGTTTCATCCCTGAAATTGTTGAAGGATTATGATAAAAGAAGGTTCTGAGGGCCTAAACGAACGTTTCTGTAGATAATTTGATTTTGATTTAAATTTTCTCACGTTTTACTCCATGAAATTTTCGATACGATGCACGTTTAACCAAATAGAGGAAATATTTGTTTCTGTGCAGCGTAATGTCTGTATTGGGTTTATATTTTCAGCCCTGGAGATGGAGGCAGTGTGTTTGTCTGTCACTCCACACGGCGTCACAACCCAAAATACAGCAAAAACCTTGACTTGACAATTTCGAAACCTGTTTCAGTTATTAATGAAAAGATTACAAAAGGTTCAACTAATAACCGCACTTTCATTCTACCTTTAATATAATTTTTACATTTACAGATTTTATGGATACAGCAATCTAGTGAAACCAGGAGAGAAAAAAACTACCACATCTACAACAAATTTAGAACGAGAATGTCGATCCCAGAAAAATCACACATATTTCATTCATAGCAATATCAGAACTTGTCTACTGATATGAAATTTGTGATGCCAACTTAAGTTCACCTCGACTTTAGCAAGTTACCACTAACCAGTTAGGTTTAGGGTGTGGGTGGTAGATGTCTTGTAGGGTTGCTAACATCCCCCATCCCTTAGCCGCTGTTCACTTCTCCCCACACCCCGCGTCTTGCCAGCTCCCGGCATCCCATCTGTAATAATGAAGGAAATGGCCAGTTACGGTCATTCCCATTAACGAACCCAGTAGTTTTATAGGCCTCTTCGAAGGTCTGCCTCGGCTTCCTCGTTTGTGCATTGTTCTGGTATTGCTGAGTCCCTTCATATTGTTCGATAGGGCACACCGCTTTGCCGGGCGGTGTCCAGTGGCGTGTCCACGTCTGTACAAAATCAGAGGCAGAGGGACCTTGACGCGCCCTGATGATGGAGGCATCAAGTGAGAACCTAAAATCTTACTTGTCTATGTTGTTCTCTGTTCCGCGTTTTCGGTTGTCTAGAATTTCACCTGCCATTCGGTTGTTAGTGCAGAATTTTCTTTCCAGTCTACATTTTCCTTTATGTTTATGAAATTATTTCTCATTCAGCTCACGTACGTTTAATTCATTCCTAATTCCTTAAATTTTCAATTATTTTAGTTTTCCAGTTTGCAGTCTTCGCTCTACATAAAAATGTTGGTAATTTACAAAATATAGGTTATGTTTCTCTATTCGTCTCGTAGTGTTCTCTGTTACGTTCGACCTGGGCCTATAACTTGAACCACGGCACGATTATATCAGCTGTTTCTTGTATCATATTCTAAGAAATTAAAATAAAAGAAGATGGCTGTCTTCTGGGTTGTGGCGTCGTGTAGTCTGGCGAAAGTTTACAAAAGATTTAGAGGACCTTTCCTCCATCATCAGAGAGATTACTCATCGCGCTGATGATGGAGGTAAGAATCTCTCAAAAGTTTGTAAACTTCTACCATACTCACCGCCATGAAAACCTGTAATCCTAAAAAAATGAAAGAACTCTTCAAGAAAAGCCTTTAATTATTGTTTTTTCCTTACAGAATATTTTTATAGCTTCCTTTAATATTTTCGTATTATTTTCAAGAGGGAAATTCATTGGACGGAAGATAGATTTTGGCCTTCATTTTTACTTTTTTGCGTTGGTACAACTGAGTGCCTTGTTGCAGTTTATTACATCCAAAAGCTACACAGAAATTACAAAGATGCTCGTGAATGACGTGGAGTAAGGATATGGAAGAATACGTCCGTTATCTGCTTGAAGTTTCTCTCCGGCGGATCGCCTGGATATTTTTATGTCTTGGTTATTAAATGATGCCGCATCAATTTGAGGTTTATGAGATGGATGGACTGTGGATGGTGAATTAGAAACGACTCCAAGGTGCTAATCCTGAAATTCCTCTGGAGATGACTGAGTAAACTCTCGAAAATATTAATCAAGTAGCGCGTATAACTGGATGATCGTCGAGAACAATTGCAGTGCATTACCGCTCCGGTAACCTGCTCTGTCGTGTACGTGTATTTCTTTGTTGAAATTAATGAATGGATTTTGATGAAACCTGGTATTGGAGGTCGATACTGTCAGCACTTGACCGATTTTGGATGGTATCGATACAATACGAGGTCTAACTAAACTTTACAGAGCTCCTAGAAATGTTCTTATGTTAACAAAAATTTTATGGATGTCATAAAATGTAGATGTCTTCAATAACTGTAATTTTTATTTCACAAAAAACTTTTAATAACCTTAAATGTTCAGTAGAACAAACGGGCAACAAAGATTCTGACTCTCTGCATCCTAATTGGACTTTTATCTTGCAAAAATGCACGTCTTGTTAAACGAGGTATGAACCAGCTGAATACCAACGAAGGAATTACGAAACTAAGTGAACTTCTTTCGAGTACTCCTTTGCGGTCAGGACGTGATAATCAGCTCGACAAATCCCTTTCAGTGACAATGCACCCCTCGATCTAGGATTCAGTGGCCATCCCTTCGTGTCCTGGACACATCAAGGAACTTATAAGTTAAAATTTGTAATCCTTATAACCCAGTGTAACTATGTATACTCTACATGTTGATAGATTCTGTATAATTTTTATAATGAAAACGATTATTTCCTTAAATATATTTAAACAGTTTATGTTGATAATTTACAGGGGATGTGCTTTATTTGAAGTGTCCACTAAAGTTATTTAGATAAACTTTGGCATTTAAAAGTTATTATAAAGTGATATCTTAACAACAAAAGCCAGATTTAATGTAAAATTAAATACGAAATTAATGCACAAATAAGTTAACAGCGTTCGTAATAAATCTATAAAACATGCCGAAACTTTCTACTACAAATTTATTTGTCTGTATTTGCATACTCATTAAATAAACCAAAAATATATGCGCTGTCTTTAGTACTCGTGAAAGCGTGGCTTTAAAACATATTTCGTTATAAGAATGTAATACACAGGTGTGTGGGAGATAAAATATCACATTTGAAATTAGAAAGGAGTAATTTTGAGGGGAACGATTTATCACGTGAAAGCGAATATAAAATAAAATAATTTGATAAATCATGGAAATGAGAGAAAACATTGAGCAGTCGGTAGAAAGTTAAATTTTCTCAAGAAGGCGAACAGCTGATCCAGTGCAAACCAACTGGAAGATAAAATAAATGCAAATTTTATGGATTTTGCAGAAAATTTATGAAAATGGAAACAGAAGTAGAGAAAGAATAAGAATAAGAATAAGAGAGGTTGTTCTGTTTGCCCAGCTGCTGGGCATTGTTTCTGAACACACTTTATTATAAGATAGGACACAGAAACTAAGGAGCGTTCCCAGAGGCATGAATACGAAATGAATTATTAACTTCTCGTATGAATATTGTTTTCGTAAGTTTATATCACCCTTTCTGTGCCGAGTATTGTTTAGAAAAATATTTATTGTATACAGCAACCACAACACTTATGTCATATCTAACTTCCATCGATGAATTATCACAAATAATTTCACTTACCGCTAAAAATAAAGCATATTCCTCCTTTCAGAGTTTTAAACGTTGAATTAATGTAAGTTGGAAGTAGCATAGCACAGGTCATATTAAGTATCACAAAGAGGAGGAAATTAAAGACGCTTTGAACATGGCTGTCTTCTGGGCTGATGCACCGTATGACCTGATATCATTAAAGCTATGATCGCTGATTTTGAAGGCAAAAAGCACCTCTGAAACGTCGGTAAACTTAAACCAGTCTATACGGCGCAATCAACCCAGAGACCTCACTACGGTCGAGAAACGTAACATTAGTAAACACGACACCACGTTCTAAGAAACTACTTTCAAATGTAAGGTGATTAAAACTTAATAATATCGTTGAATTTGAAGTGTGGTTGAAGTGGCTACTTGACAGAGAGACTAACAAACGTAACACTTTAAAGCCCAGTGGTAACTATATATACCATACTTTTCAACAAACAGCAATCACTCATTTTGTGATTTATGGTTTCGTATGATTCTCTCTGTAAACAGCGATAATTTTTTAAACAGAATTAACCAGTTCATATTTGTAATGGTAAAGTGTTGTGTTTTCTTCGCGGTACGGACTGAATTATTAAATGTCATTCAGAGGAGCTTTAGCTTCAGAAGTTTGAAGCACAGAATATCAAAGTTCTTAAGCAAACTCTTGTTGAAATGTGAGATGACTGTATAATTAACTGGCTGACTAATTAACTAATTAATAAGTAGGGTTGCTAGTAAATGTCGATTGGTGTTAAGCAAATTGAGAAATCCCTTATTATTATGAAGTCATCGTTATCAAGATCACAAAACGTATACGTAATGCATTCCAGTTCCATGTGGCTGAAAGTCTTAGAGCCTAGTTTTACAGGATTCACAAACCGATATGTGTTACATTTATAGAAGTTTATACACAACCAAACAGTGCAAAAGTTTGAGCTGTAAACCTGAAGGGAAAAAAACTACATAGAGATCTAGATCTAGATGGAAATTAATATTAAAATAAATCACAAAGAATTAAGGTGTGGGGATGCACACCTTTATTAATTTTACTCTGCACAGGGTCTTTTGTAAACACAGTAATGAACATTCAGGTTTCATAAAATGCAGGGAGTTTATTATCAAGCTGAGCGACCAATAGCTTTCCAAGGAATGTAACCCATCGAATTATTTTTTATATACACATTAGAGACGTATTTTTCGATGTTTGAATTGAATCGTCTTGTTCTTCAGGAACTGTCTCTTGGCTTCCAGACGCAGGAAAATGCAAAGGGTCCGCCAGAGTTGGACACGGCCGAACCAGGAGGGGGGCACGAGGACGCTAATGTCTGGGTCATATAACAAGAGACGCTATTTTGAAATTGGCTGACCAACACGAGCGCTCTCCGGCCTGGGTGATATACACCAGCTGAAGGGAGGGAGTGGGGGACAGACGCCCTTTTAATATCCCGCCGTCGACATCGTCACGTGAGTCAGCTGAACCACTTAGCCTAGTACGAACTGTTCTAACAGGTTTGTAGTGGTTTTCCTCAGCCTCGTCTGGTTCGACTGTTTCACAAACATCATTTTTCAATTGAAATTCTCGTGAATAATAACAACAAACTTTGGATTACCTGTCCCTACGAAACAAAATCCTTCTTCAAAAGATAGCGGTCGTTAAATGAGATGTATGGAACACGAGAGTTTATTACTGTAAACGAAATACTGGATTCAGTCCTAAGGCACATCATTGAAGTCTACGCCCTTATATGAGGTTCATTTAATGTATATTTTAATGATATAACTTCATGTCCGCAGAGAAAGACGGTGCCCGAATTTATAACTTGTGTTGGGCAAGGCCGTGGTCTAGGCAACACGGAGTTTTCCTCCGTGGCATCCCAACAATTACTCCATTCACACACAGAAGAAGGCAATGGCAAACCACTTCTGGATCATCTGCCAAGAACGTATATGAACAGGTCCCAGTCCGAGAAAAGGATGGAAGGATCCTGTTCATATGGACCTGTCGTCAGACAGAACACTAAATAATAAAATAGTGTAGCGGTTAGAACGCTGGCCTTGTAATCCTGGGGACTCGGGTTCGATTCCCGGCCGTGCCCGAATTTATAACTTGTGTTGGGCATGGCCGTGGTCTAGGCAACACGGAGTTTTCCTCCGTGGCATCCCAACAATTACTCCATTCACACACAGAAGAAGGCAATGGCAAACCACTTCTGGATCATCTGCCAAGAATGTATATGAACAGGTCCCAGTCCGAGAAAAGGATGGAAGGATCCTGTTCATATGGACCTGTCGTCAGACAGAACACTAAATAAATAAATAAACCTACACATATAAGGATGGTAAAACTGGTTACCAATTATCGAGCGATGTCACTGTTATAAACTACATTCAAAATGTCATCATATCCTTTACCTCTGTCGATGTTAAAGCCAAATGTATAAGATGTTATTACAAATCATTAGAGAGGATTTCAACGTAATTGATCATGTAATTGATTGTGTATTTAGTAAAGATGGCTGCACTAGAGGCTTGAACCAAGGACGAGCGACATAGATGCCCAGACTTGTAGAAATTTACACTGCAGTTTTCTATCCTACCGTCATCAACCATATTTGTGTCGGTTTTATAAATATCCCACACAAATAATTATGAAGCCCGTGGAAGTATTCTCGCTCTACAATGTACGAATTGAATAACACGGTCTATTAGGTCTGTCACGTATTGATTAATGAAAGTAATGACAGATTTTACCAAAACATAGCAGGTGATCGGAAAAAAAAAAACACCGTGTTTCGACACACGAGTTTGCTTTTAAGTGACAGTCAAAATTTCTCGCTGTAGATATCGGCTGACTTTAGCGAACACGGAGATGAATCCACGGTTTCCATAAAATGTCTTCATCAGTTGAATAAACAATTATGAACTTCTAAATTGATTGATTATTGATCGTTTGGTCCATTTAATAAGTCTATATAAATTTAATATTTGTATGGTGACTGTGAATTATTTAAGGCTTTGATAAACGAAGTGTCTGGGATTTAATCAAACACGTAATAGAGGAGAGGAGGTCTTTGGAGCCGAGGTCACCTGTTCAACACCCGTTCACGAATGAAAAGTATACCTACTACCATTCTTCGTCAAAAACAAAACTATCTATCGCTCTCTGTGTAGTGAAAGATTCCATGACGCTGTGGCAAAGTTTGGTCCAGGGACAGATGAGTGTGCCAGGATTTTCTGTCTTCTTCCTCGCTACAAACGTAACAACGTTTCAGTCTGTCGGTCGACGTGGTAGAGATTCAACCGGGGCAGACAGTCAGACGAAACCACTTCGACACAAATTAAGAGAGAGAGGGAGGGAGGGAGGGGTCTGACCTTGATTCAGATTCGTTAGTATTTTTTTTTTCTTTTCCGGTTCAAGAATACGTTTCCGGTACCCGAAATACAATGCGACTACAAATTTCTCCTCCCCTCGTGTCTGACGCGGTCTCTTGTGCCCGAAACTTGTGTAGTTCAGTCCAAGGAGCGCGGACGAGAGTCAGATGTTCCTGTTATACACTTTCTCCCTATTGATTACAGTGTGCATGTTAATGTTCCCTGTCGCCAGTGACAGACAACCCCTGCGTCTCAGCCAGTCAGTCAGTACGCTCGCCTGCCGGCACCCGGAGTCTCCACACTGCAGACGCAATTTCATCGCCTTCAGCGTGAGGTCCACACCGCAGACCGTGACAGAGGTAAGTAAGTGTTTCTGTGTGGACTATGGCCTGCATGCAATCGTGTTTTCAGTGGCACTGCGCGTGTGTTTGGTTCTTTAAGACGATCTCTGCGCCGGTTATGAACGTCGCCACTCTAGCAGTAGCCAATAGCGTTATAGAATATGATATGGACGTCCTACGTCATAGGAAACACCGATATGAGCGGCACTAGCGGGCAGAATGGCGAACTAAACCAAAGATGATATTTTGTAACGTGGGGGGGGGGGGGTATGAAGGATGCTGTTATGTAGGGGTGTGTGGCCGTCGATACAGCCCTTTCCCGAGAAGTATAAAGCCCGAGGTATTGATCCGTTTAGTGGGGGGTTACATACAGTCACGAGGGGTTGGAAGGGACGCGGGGAAGACGTGGATATTGAACTTGCTAGGGGATGAGGGAATATTAGAGATTCGTGTTCTTTAGAAACGTTAGCCAATAACAAACAGTTATGATATGATACGGGGGGCTTATGATTGGTGTGTGATGGGGTTGGGGGAAAGAACTATAAATAGGGTAAAGAAAGCTGGACCAATACCAGGCAGGTTATGATATTGATATGACACTGCTCGTTATGATTGGTGCGTATGGTAGATATGTTGTAAGAACGTTTTATATCCAGCACGTACGACTGCATGTGGAGAAATTAGAACCATAGACCGACTTGCTTTACACTTTATTCGAGACACGTTTTTCTGTGAGGCAAAGTAGAAATTGTGGCTGAATAATATAAATTATGTATCCTTACATATTTTAACTTTGCATTGCTAATCTGTATTTACGTATCAAACAGGAATTATGCTCCAATTTAACTCTGCATTTGGGTCGTGCTCAAAATTTGTGCGCGAGAAATTGTTTTTGAGAAATCGACGTTGCAGAGGAACTTATTGTTTCCATCTTCAGGGCTCTCGAATCTCACATAATTTCTGAGACAACAGAATAAAACATGAGTTTCATGTAAAATGTTGTTTATATTTGATCAATACAAAATTAAATTCTATCTGAAATTCTTGGTGTACCGTTAACAGATTTAATCGGCTTCTGTAATGACATGGAAAGATATGAAGGTTTCTGCGCTGTTCTAGACTGTTCCAGACTATTATTTATAGAAGGCAGACTTGGTGTATACGGTGTCTTAGATCTAAATCCATTTAAACCTTACAACACTGGCTCCTGTTTACGTAAGATTCTCATAAAAATAAATAATTTCATTGCTGTAACATGTTTTAGGAAAACCCCAAGCGGAGAATGAACAGTTTTGCTACGCTAAGACTTCTTAAAATAGACGAATGTGGCATACTCGTCATTTTAAACAGCCACATGTGTGCCTTGCATCGTGGAACGAAACCGAATCTAATGACTTTAGTGTTTGCGACTCCAAATCATTTTATCATGATCAGATTGATTAGATTTACGTGCTGTAACCTTTGGTTTCCTGCAGAAGTTAGTTAGACGACGATGGATCAAGGCAACAGACTACTGGTCGGTCACTAATCAAGCCTCTTGAGGTAATGAATCTACATTTTTCTTATTGCCAGATAGATTACGGAGTGAGTCAGCGAAGCCACTTCACAGCGCGTCTATGTATGCACGTATGTATGTACGCTATGGCGCTAAATTCAGAACAGGGCAACCCTGTTACATGTGAAAGGCGGGCTGTGTCCCTCCCCCCCCCCCCATTGTATGTCTGTCTGTCTCCTGATATCTGCCTCTCCTATTTATCACTGTCTGACTTTCTGTTTCGCAATCAGCAATCTTTCTCTGCCTGACTCCTGTCAATTCACATATACCTCAACTGTTTTATTTCATTATATTATTTTATTTCGTGGTGTTTACAGTTAAAATTAATTATTACAAAGGGAACGATATATAACTATACTGCAGCTGAATTTAATCTGAATAGGCCCATTGCTTAGACCCATTCGTAACATGTTGTGTCTCAAATGTAGCGAAGTACAAAGCCAAATTAATGCGTTTCTGTATTCGTCAGTGATTTTATAATTGTATGTCTGCACGCGATTAATATTAAAGCTAATTTCTTTCGTAAATTTCAAATGAAGGTTGGTACGTGTAAAGGAATAAAAGTAATTTGTTTGTGTCTTAAATTAACAAACTTTAAAAGCGTAGGTTAAAATATATGCAGTAAGAAACGTCTCAGCTATCATAATTCCTATATATTTTACTGCAGCGGAATATAACTTTACATTTATATGCTTGTTTCCAGTTTATTAAAAAAATTAAAATCTGAAATGTAATACTTCGTTGGTGAACAGTCTGTGAAACCAACGTCACGAAATTATATCGTGACCAGTGAATTCAGCGTTCAAAACCCAATGAGTAAAATTAGGTTCTGTAAGAATCGGTAGATTTAATGTCCGTGATGCTCCCCCTGGCGTAGGGTTTGTTCGTTATATATGGCTTCCACGTAGATCACATCATTTTACGAAAGTTTTCGCCTTATAAGGACCCATCACGAAACTAAGATTTATAGGAAAACTTGTGTGAGGTATTTTAATAGGGGCCCATGGTCTGACGCGTGCTGGCTATAAAGTACTGAGTTGGAATCCAACTCCACCCCACCACCTAATTCCGAAACCTGCTATAAATTTAAGGTTAGACAGGTTTTTAAAGTCGATATTATCAAAATCACTTCTTTCGGTTGGGACCCAATTCACGTACCGGTTTCTGGTTCAGTCCTTGTATCAGCACTCGACAGAAAGTAACTTAGAAAATACATTTTAGAACGGAGGTTTTTAACCTGTAGGGCGGAGACCCACGTGGCTACGATGATGCTCTGTTGTAACACCGGACGAGCTCCATCAGATTAATTGACGATCTGGTATCTGAAATTCTCATCAGGGCGCTGAGTAAAATTTCACTGAGATTTACTTGAAGGCCGCAAAGAATCCAGCTTTTCACTTCTGGAGGATCCAGTAAGCAAGTCACTTTGAATGCCTTAGGAACTTTCTGGTAACGACAAATGACTTAGTGTTAGGCCAGAGTGTTTCGGAAGCAAGTTCTGCTTTTTTCTTCAGGTAATCGATAGGAGGACGAAAACCTGGACCGCGTGGTACAACCTGGATCAGGGCTAAAAGTATGTCGACCACGGACTGTGCGTGGGAGTAGGGATTTTCCCATTTGAAGATGTCGGTGTTACAGACCTCCAAAAAGAGTTTTAATTGAAATTATAAACACGCAGACGACGGACAAATTCCAAAATTGTAACTTCTATTCTAAAATCAACGATAGATCGCATTGCATTGTCGTCAGACGTCATTAAATTTCGCTTAAGAAACTTTCGAATCCCTTGCGCGTAACTTGAGCTCTCTATATTAGATCGTCTCCGTTTAAATCTTTCATTACTTGAACTCATTGAAAGGTAACTGTATTAAATTTTCTGTAGCTGAAATCGCGAAGATCGAACTTCAGATCTGACGCGCGCCTGCAACCATCATGACACCGAATACGCCTGACCGCTGTCTGCCCGCCACACACGGTCGCTCACCGAGAGACAGCATGCTTGCTGCAAAATGTCGTCTTGTTGTTAGCTGAGAGGACGAAATTCATTATCAGGAGATTGTGGGTACTACCTCGCTCATCTGGTGCACTGTAGTGTTCACAAGAGACAGCCACTGGACCTTACTCTTACCCTGTTTCTCTAAGATCCATTCAATATCACCACAATGCCTAACTAGATCTTACAGAGTGATATCTTCCTTTCATGTATTCCTTTAAAATTCTTTTATATCTTTACAATGTCCTCCGCGAGAATTACATATCCAGTCCTTAACATCCTCATTGGTTTGAAAATCCAAGTAGTACGAATTTAAAAGCTCCTATTTTAAGCGATTTCCACAGCCACTAATTACTTCTTAAGCCATAGTTGTTAATAATCTCCACAAGACCTGTTCTCTACTAATGTCGTTATATGTTTATTTGGACGACAAACTAAGTTTAAATCATATAAAAATATTGGGAAATATTATAATTTACTTATAATTCAATCTTCACATTTTGGACAGGATACAGAATAATTATTTTATTTTAGTCGTGGACTGAAGCTGAAATATTGGTACCAACGGATTGAAGTAATGAACTACACAAATGTGCACTTATCACCAGTCCCCGATCAATCAATCTCTTCTCTTGTTTATCTTCGTTCACTCGGTCTCTCTACCACTGTGGCCTTGCGATATTTATCAACATCCATTCCTTCTACACGCTGTCTCCATTAGTATCACTCTTATAATCTTTCAATTTTCAGCAGGTCAGTGCCACGCTCTGTCAAACAGGTTTTGTGTACTCGTAATGAGTTACTTTCAACATGAATCGTCAGCTTTGTTTTGGCTAGTTACATGTGCTGGCTTCCTACACAGCGTTTAAGCTACTTTAACGTTTGTAGCGTTCTGTGTCTTTCAAATTATCATTCGGGGTATCACGAGCCCAGGTGTGTGTCTCTTTGCCTATCATGAATATTGAAATCCAGAATTTTGTATGAAAGCTCCTGCTAGGCAGAATTCTTATTTCCGACCCTAATAATACTATGACGGTCAGGATAATGATAACAGTCATCGGGGGGGGGGGGGAACTGCACCTTTGCCCGGGGTCCTAACCGGCGGAGGTTTAAAATCATGTTCAGAGGAGACGAAGTCACGTGAAAAAACAGGCGTTGTGTTCGCCTGGTTTTCAACCCGGGACTTAATGTAATCCATGGTCGCCGCCTACAATTGCTATTTAGACAAAAAAATATTTTTTAAAACATATAATAGCTTACTACAATTCATGTCACAAGAAATTTAAAAAAAAAATAATATTACGAATTTTAGAATGAAATTTTCTACGATTTATTCAGTTTGAAGGTGGAGATGAGAGTAAGAACAATTTTTTTGTCAGAAAAAGTACTTCTTCGAATCTGCACCATTTTAATTCTGTAATTTTCGAAGTAATAAATATGTAGAGTAATTTACAAAACACAACGAAGTGTTAACTTGATGAAGACAGAACCTAGCCTATGTATGGCTTAACAATTCTGGCAGGTTATTTCTGTTTTTGACTCTAAAGGGCAATGAGAAGCCTAGAAAAGTAAGAGCCTTTGTTTTCTTTAGGTTAGTGGGTCGCAGAATCAGTGAGTAAACTGTGATTTTTTTCGAACTCTCAGCCTCTAGATAATTAATTCGCGGTGGTAACCTTTCATACCATGTAGAAAATAGCGAAAATCATGCCTCGAAGTTTCTTTAATAACGAAATTATATGTCTCCCAGACGGTTTAAAATTTAGCGACAATTTTCTAAGGACAATGTATAAACTTTATGGAACAGAATCCTCCTTGAGAAGGTAATGCACTAGTTACTCAGTTAATCAAGAAATTCCGCTGATTTTATGGAAACCGAGAGGCAAGCGACAAAGTTAGTGGCACTTGGAAGATACAGGAGCTCACGGGAAGATAATACTAAAATGTTTGATAAAATTTTGTCTTAAAATAATGACCAATGGCGATAATAAATCTCTCAGTTCTGTGAAAGGTGAGAAATTATTGCCAGTTTCTCGCAGTATCATTCAAGATCAACGTTTAACGTCAATTTTCCTTATAGATCGGATATTATCCCCCCCCTTCAACCCCCCACTGACGTACACGGCGCGATGCGCCCTCCTGACACCGAAAAGCCCGATTACCATTCGTCGTCCTCTCCCCCACCCCTGAACCCATAAAACCGGGAATCTACTCAAGGGTTCGATATTCGTTTTCTCCGTCGCTTTCAAATTCCTTATTTATTTCTTGTGCTAACGAGGACACGTGGTTTTATTCAGGACCATAATGCCTAACCATGTAAACGCTTCTGGTAAAGTTGTTTTCACACAGACATATCCATGGATCGATGTAATTCTTATCAATCTGATCGAAACTGATAGAAAACAATTACATTTTCACAAATGAACGCCAGTTTCAGTGTTAGTTTATGAAATTGAAGTGTGAGTAACAAATAAGAATGTCACAGAGCTTAAATACACAGAAATGGACGTTTTATGATCCGTCAAGGGATGTACAAGAATTGCTATTTTTTTTAAATGATACAATAGGAAGAATGTATTTGAAGAAAGATAAATTAGCCTAACTACAAGGCGGTGGTTAGAACAGTGAAAGAGCGTGTATGAGCTTACTAAAACAAGTTTTCATTTGTAAACTAGACAAAGAGATACCAACCGCACAAAAAAATATGTAACAGACTGAAGCCACAAGAAGATTTTCTATGCCCGGAAGTGAAAATATTGACGAAGAATTGTCAATATTTAAGATGTTTGTCAGGTTAAGTCCATAATCGGGCCGTATACGGATGGAGTCTACTCGTCTGACGTATTTCTCTGTGTCAGAAGAAAAACTTTAGGACGAGTGTATTTGCTATCGATCCAGCTATCGATTTATACCTGGCATCATCCAATATTCTGATTCTTCGCTGTTATTCCAGTGTATTAATGGTTTATTTCCGTTGTCTCGCAGTATTTTTCTTTGTGTTATGTTTGTGTGTGCGTGTCTTTGACATTCCACTAGGTCGTGCTGTCCTTTCTTTTGTATTGAGAAACGACGGCGAAACATGTCAGGAGTTTTTAATTCTCCCCACGGACAAAAAAGGAGGGGAGTCAGAAGAAAATTGAAAATTGCAGAGACAGCCTCAGAAGGAAGAAAGCAGAAACAGACGGAGAAGGGAGAAACATATTCTCTCACTCTTTCTCGCTGACTAGAACTATCTTTGTTATGTTTCCTGCAGGAAGATAGAAATGGAGTAGAGAGGAAGACAGGATGATGGCGTGTTTTTGAAAGCCGACAAGATTAAAGTGAATTCCTTCTCCAAGTAACGTCGAGGCCTGCGTGGAAAACTTTTGTCCAGCGGTTACGTGTCTCATGCAGTTTCAGGGATCAGTTGGGACTGACTGAGTCCCACATCGGTACACAGTCGCCCTGAATCTTGCGACTTGCGTCGATGCACCGTTAAACAGTTGTAGACTATTCTGACTCGCAACTAAGAGGCAGCTTATCACAGCGCTTAACTATTAATATATTACGACGTTATTCTGAATTATCTACTAAAGCCCGAACTAACACAAGAATTTGATAATGATTCATCTCTTATTTAAAGAGTGCATCATGGAGTCTTAAGTTATTAACAACGCTGCTTCAAACACATATGTTAGGTCTATTTATTTACTTGTTTCTTTTCGTAACGAAGCTGATGGTAGCTCAGACTACACGAAACCACGCAGAGAGATTTTAACTTAATTTTGAATATTATCCCAGGATTTTGCTGGATATCCCGAAAAAGGTACCATGATAAATTTTGTTACGGATAACCGGTATATGAGCGGAGATTTGAACCCAGCACATCAAAACACGAAACAGACGTTCTGGTCGCTGAGTTGCCACGGGGGTGAGGAGTGTGAGAATTGACGTCTCACCCCTCGGGAAGGAATCAGATTCAGAGCGTTTCGTTAAGAGGTTGCTGAAGGGAATATTTGGACTATCGGTAGATAATGTAAAATGAAGACTGGAAAATTGTTTTGGCCTGACAAAAAAATTCATAATTTACACTGTTGACTTGGTGTTATTTGGGCGATCAAATCGAGAAAGTGAAAGACGAGACCGTAAATACCAAATAAGTTTCTTTCTTATAAAGAATATTTTATTTTATCAATAGTTTGTCTGTGTTTTATTTTGCTTAGTTTAGGGTTGCATAGGTTAGAATGATAGGATGATCAGTGGATAAATGATGTGTAAAGAAACTTGTCCACAAAAGAAACCATAAATCACATCTATTTGCTTCGCCATGTATGTCTGTCCGCATGTAACAATTCGAGGACCAGTGAACATATTTTAAAAAAAAAAATCGGGAAATTTTACAAATTATTTGTATATCCTATTCCAAATTTTATCAAAATCGGTCAGACGTAACTGGCACTTCGGAAGAAGACCTTAATGAATTTCTGCTTTCAATTCCAGCCTGATTAAAACTCTACGTACACATCTGAGTGAAAAATATTTCGAAAAATGCAATTTCAGAGAGAAATGATACGTACGTTTTATTTTCCGTTCTCATTTTACGGTACTCGAGACAATTTAACAAAGATTATTTTTATGAGGTGCGATTTCAAAGGTAGTTAGACTAGTTCTGATGAAATTTTATACTGAATATCCAGCCCGTCGACTCCTTTCCCGTCCTCATTTCAAGCTGTTTATATAATTCAGCGTCAAATTTGGCATTAAAATCATTCAAAAATTTATAAGCTATAACAGGTTGTTAGAATTTTTAGGCTATGTGTACACTTTTAACTGTTAATGTTTCTCGTACAATTGACACAAAACATTCTTCATTTCTGCTTTTGTCTTGAGACTCGGGTGGCCTCTCCCGTTACCCGCTTTCCTGTTTATTCTAGTGGACACTTCAGAGGGAAAGTCGTGATATTGATTTCCTGTTCCGTTGTGTTTCTTTACTTTTAAAACAAATGAACATCGAGGCAGTGTTCGAAACGACCTACGTAATTTCTTCTCTAGTCATGCCTGAATTCCGTAATGCAAAGTGACCGGTTACGTAAATGATCAGGTTGCTCTTATCAAGACACGAAAATTAAGTCCCGTTACAATGCACTACAACACACGTGACCTTTCTTGCCGAACTTGGCATTAACAGAGGGCAGAGGGGGCCTGTTTCAGATAAGACTTCGGGTCTGATAGTCGTGACGAAAATTCTGTTCTTGGATGTACTACACCTTTGTTCGAGTATTTATTATGTACTTAACTACGTTGTCAGTAGTTCAGATTATCAATATTAAGTGAAAGAACGATTCATAATTAACTCCAGCGAGTTCTTGACAGCTACTGAAGAAAACCTCGACCTTTAGTACAACCCAAATGTTCAGTACTGTATTCACAAAAGCCTGAACGTGTTAATGTAGCAAAGATATTTCGTGTTAAACGAAAGCTGGAGACTTTATCGATTACGTCTATCTAAGCGACTATTAGCTTTTCGAGAATGGATCTACTTCACGTAGTACTTATTCATTCGTCCTTCGTTTGAAAACTACGGAACGGATTTCGATTTAAACTGTTGTTAACGGTCCATGATGAACTTTTAGAGCAGATTTTAGTTTCATGCGATATGAACCCTGTATATGTTATCGTATCTTATTATAAATAATTTAAATATTTTATCTAATAAAATGCAACGATCATGTTTTATGAGGAATACAGTGCGAGTTGGAACAGTTATTTAAGTACCGGATGAAAATATTGTTAGCAGAATTCAGTGAAAAGATATTTTCAAACTAAGAATTGGGAGAACAGTAGTTTACATGAAATTAGGAGTGATATTGGTGTTAGAATATCAGTAAGTTTCCCTACGTCAAAGTCTAATTGTTTACAGCGAAAGTCTGCAACATTTTCATTACGACGGGAATATTCGTGTTTTTATTTTGCTTTGGTTTTCGTAGCTGAGTGACACCAAATGACGTCTCGCAGACGAAACTTTTGCACAAAGGAATAACTGAATCATTAACACGAGATGCTGTAAAACAGACCTTGAATGCGAGGGACTGTTCAGTCGACAATAACTGTTTGCTTATGTCTAAGTAGCCACGGTATCAATTTCGACGTTGATTCAGCTGGAAGAATCGAAGCTGGCGTTCGAGCCTTTAACCTAGTGGCCAAGGGACGACCTGAGTTTGTGTAGAATTGCAGGCACATTCCGACGCCACGAGCTGCTGTCATGGATTAAAAACCCACAGCAGCTGGAACTATCCGTGCTGCTGTACTGAGAAGCTGACAGTTGCTCAGCTACTCAAGAAATTCTCCCGACTTCATGGAATCCGATGTCTTATTCCCATGTTTATAAGAAACTGTGCTATTGTTAACTTATGGATTTCATTTGACTAGGCTGCGACTTGGATGACCTGGGTTTTTATTATTATTATTATTATTATTTATTATTGACTGCAAATGGGTTTATACCCGGTGGCAGTGTCCTACAATAACATACAAAACAATGAGACAGAACAGAACAATGAGATACATCAACACAATGAGACAGAACAAAACAATAAACAAAAGGACACAACAAAAACAATAAGACACAATAAACAATGAGATACATCAACACAGAGACAGAACAAAACAATAAACAAAAGGACACAACAAAAACAATATGACACCCAAACAATGGGATACATCAACACATGGTTTGATTCCACGCAGAGTAGTACCGGGTCCAGGTCGGCTCTGGAGTTCTATCCTCAGATGCAAAGCGGTAGGAGTGTCAGGGTAACCATTTGACAGTATCTGGTGCCGAGACTAAAGGTCCGATGTGTTATAACTTCACTCCCCCCCCCCCCCCATACGTCTGCACGGCGTATCACAAAATTTAGTGCAATTTAAAATTCAGTGCGTAAAACGCTAACAATTTTGTTCGAAATGTTTACAATTAAACAAAATTTGAGCAGATAGACTGCTCGCTGTCTTGTCCGCAGGCCCTACCATTTACATTCTCTCCTTAGCTCTTGGTGTGACGTAGCTCATGCTCGGATTTATTCTGCGTTTACTGAAAATATTGTGTGGCTGTAGAACTTCGTGGGCCTTTAGGGGAGAACATAAACTTTTAGGTGTTTAAAGAGCAGAGCGCTGAGTAGAAGGCGAATATCGAAAAAGAGAGAGGAAGAGAGTTACAATAGACAAGAGATAAACGCAATGAAGAGCTTCTTAATTGGAGCCAACCCTTTGCGTATTACATTTAACAATTAGAGCTGTTAACGTCCGCGTAATTTATTGTGTAAGGGAAAATAATTTCTAATTAGTCATAATTTTGTACTTTTCCTCAGAATTCCATTAAATTATCAGGCAAAGAAGCATGGGATGGGTGAGACATGTAGCACGTGTAAAAAATATTAAAATGTGGGACATTTTAATCGGAAAATCTGAAGAACCTAGCGCAGATGGGAGGATAACATTAATGTGGATCTTAAGAAAATAGATTGTGGCAGTGTGTACTGAGTTAAACTGGATCAGATCGGAGGATAGTGGCGGGCTCTTGTGAACACGGTTTTGAATCTTTGGGTTATTTAAAACGAGCAAAATTTCTTGACTAGCTGAGTGAATACTAGCTTCTGAACAAAGTCTGTTCCGTGGGGTTACTTATACAGGCTACATAAAATTGAAACTGTTAAAAAGCTTGAAATATTTGTATGTACGAGGGATGATGATGTATTAGAACTCTTAATGTGGAATTCCGTGATAAGATGAGGGTGACAGAAATTTACTGGGATAGTGAAATCGAGGCCTTCACGGTGAAGCTGACGTGAAATTACAATAGGGAAACAAGAATCTCTTGTAAAGCAGCAATTTGGATGACCAAGAATATAGTTAGAAGGATAAATTTACATGGCCTAAGCTTGGAAGCTGAGAAGTCGATGGATGTAATTCACGATTGACTCCATTAATGGTGTTTGATATCAACTACGTTGAATCATCGGACTAAATCATCAGATATATTTGATCAATGTCTCCAACGAAACAACATTTTTACAGTAGGAGTTGCCTATATTAAACAGACGAGACAAAAACACGTGAAAATTATCAAACGATGAAAAATCATTTTAATCTTTCGATACATACCAAAGTTTATTTGTGTCATAACTGAGTAGCTGGGACACTGAGAACGGGACGACGCGAGGGGACGCGGGTCTCTGGACGCCCTCCCGTTAGCCAAGACAATCGATTCCTCGCCACACACGGGCTGCGTGCTCACATGCCTGGGGGAGCGGATTGTAAGCTTTCAAAATCGAATCTGCAGAGGAATACGGCGGATTCATGTATCGAAGACAGACAGACAGACAGACAGACAGGTTCTTGTCCGCTGCAGAGGGCATTGAAAGACTTTTTATGAAGAGACACTCAGAAGAGAGAGGAAACAGCGATGTCCAAAGGTTTCTTCCGCTGTACCTTTATCTTACTATCCCTTTTATCAGTCGTGGCTTCTTCTTTCTGTAAATAATATATCGAGTGACCTCTGGAAATCCACACTCAGCACCCTGCTGGTGTGTCCTTTGTCCGCCAGAAGTCTCTGTCCGCGCTGGCGCACAGCGACGCTAGACGCCGTAACACAAGTATAGAAGCACATCACATGACGTCACAGTCGAGTCCAACCCCGAGTAGAGGTCGAGACGGAAAAATTCAATATTAATATCTAGGCGGGGAGAAGAAACCTGCCCGCATTGCGCCAATCCGACCGACTCCACCTCCCTACCGGTGAGGGTAGAATCCTCTCAACCAATGACGATGGACCTTGCAGTTCACAAACTCGATGGATATGATGAATTTATGGATCTAATAAAAAGCAAGGCTCCTATTGGTCGAAAAACGAAGAACGTCGCTAAAGGGTATTTCGAGAAAAAAAAAAAAGGCAGGTTAGATGGGGATATCGGTATATAAAAATTGATGGCGAGAGATTGCCGAGAGGGATAAATACGATGTAAGGAAGGCAGAGACCGCGTTTTGATGGCCTCGCACAAAACTGGATGCTGCTAATACACCGTCACTGCGACATAGGAATGAGCGCCCTCTTTCTGCCCCACCTGAATTGACAAAAGCAAGTCTGTATTTTAAATTCTTTTCCATGTGATTCTCAGCGTAAACAGGGATTATCTCTTTAAACACCGTTAACAATTTCATCTTTGTAATTGTCAAGTTTTCTTTTTGGTACGGACTGAATAATCGTGCATTTTTTTGGGGTTAGTTTCGGCTTAAGTGGTTGAAAAACATTCCTTAAAGTGACGGATGAAAGATCCTGGGAAGGGTGGTTTTGAATAAAATCGGGGTTAAATTCTTTATGATTTGAAAAAACCCGAATCATTTCGCTGTAGGTTCTCGTAGAATTAAAATTCTAGAATTGTGTTAGGTTAGGTTAGGTTAATATAGCCACGGTGGTCTAGCGGTTAGAAAGCTGGCCTTGTAATCCTGGGGTTTCGGGTTCGATTCCCGGCGGTGCCCGAATTTATAACTTGTGTTGGGCAAGGCCGTGGTCTAGGCAACACGGAGTTTTCCTCCGTGGCATCCCAACAATTACTCCATTCACACACAGAAGAAGGCAATGGCAAACCACTTCTGGATCATCTGCCAAGAACGTATATGAACAGGTCCCAGTCCGAGAAAAGGATGGAAGGATCCTGTTCATATGGACCTTTCGTCAGACAGAACACTAAATAATAATAGGTTAGGTTCTTCGAATATCTGTCAAGATACGGTCCGCTGTGAAGTGGCTTTTCTCAGTCTGCACGTGGATGCCAGGATGGTAAGGAAGGAATATTTACTTAGAAATGTATACAATTGTACTCCACAACCGAGCCCAGCTACAGGAAAATTTAATAACAATTTTAAAGACATTTACATATATATTTAGCAATTAATTTCATCATATAATAGTTTATATTCTGCATTTTGTAAAAAAATCAACTTATCTTCATATGAGTAATAGTCATTTTATAGTCTAAAATAACTACTAGACACCTTCATTAATATATAATTTTTACAGCGAAAAAATTAAACTGATCGGATTGTTTAATGACGGACAGAACAGTCGTAAAGACGATATTGGAGTTACAAAGCAAAAACATGTCATGGGATCTTTAATCTGTCACACGTAATAGTGAGATTACAGAATGAAATGCCGTAATGTTAAAAGATATTAATGAACCCACTGCAACGGAAAATTTTAAGGGACTGCAGCTAATATTTTATTTATACATAAAGTCTAAATGTTATTTACAAAACTGAAACTCTAGGTTTGTTTGTGTGTGTATGCAATTAAGATTGATAATGAATTGTAAAGCATATGAAAGAAAACTTTTTCTGTATTGTAACTCCATTCAGGACGTTTTATAGAACTGAGTTCAAAGAACTGATGAAGGCTCACTGGACTGGAGGCACTGAACAGGCATTTTAGATTACAAAATAAACCATTTGTTACAATTTCTAGATACCACCTATTTTTCTAGGTCCGATCCATTCGGTAAAAGTTGAAATTCGTTTTCCCCATAATTAGTAAACGTATTTAATCAGTTTGCTAATTACCCTCTATCAGATTTTACGCGAGTTTCCACCCACAACGGAGTTATAATTTTTGTGTTTCATTTTACCTAATGTTCACGCAGAGCTAACGGACTCGATTTTCTCACTTAACAAGAATAGTATTTAAATAGCTGATAATCGCTCGTCTCATTGAGAAAGACTCCATTTCCTATGGAACTCTCACAAAAGCCCACAAATTATTCCGTGCAACATTTCGTTGACATGATTTTAACCTTATTTTGTCACCGCAAGGATCCGTTAGCTCTCCGCCAAATCCCGAAACCTGGGGACCACCCCATCGACACTAAAATCTTTCACCATGAAACAGGTTATTTATAATCTGATATTCTGTACAAATATTGTGATTGAATTGGTCGAAGTTTGTTGTTATAATTCCATTCAAAAAATTCATTAACCTTTTAAAGTCGATAGGCAACTATAAGCAGGACCCACTTCTGTACCTGGTTCTTTAACAATCAGTTAATTTATATTTTGTGCTAATGTTTATTATGACTCCCATTGTAAACATCGATTATTTCCTTAAACAGCATTAATCAGATATTTTTAATTGTGATGTGTGGTGTTTCCTTTGCAGTACGAACTTAATTCTTAAATATAATTTAGTCGAGTTTCGGCTACGAAGTTCTAAAGTCACTTTACATCAAAACTCTTTCCCTCTCTCTGTGTTGGCACACTTAATCCTTTTAATGCGTCATAAAACAATGTTTGGTCATCATCTAAGCTACTTGTTGTGTTATCGTTTTTCAGACATCCACTCACAAATCTTTTCAATAATTTCACTATTTATTATTTTTGTTTTTTATTTGTTAAACGTCATAATCATTTTAAAACTGCGTTAACTTGTCTGTGAAAACTACTTTGTGTAGTTCTGTTATTAACCTGTTAAATTTACCAGATTTTGAAAGAAAGGTTTTTACAATTTACCAAATACCAGACGGAGAACAAGTTAATTTCACTTTTTTTTTTGTAGTGGTGAGCTATCACTCTGAGAGTGTTCGAAATTATGTTGTGAAAATATTTAAACTTAAGAGGTGTTGAGTGAAGGATCATTGCTTAGCCGATGAGGGGCTTCATGAACTCCAGGCCAACTCTCCCCCAAATAGGCCTACGGTTTACGACGGCCAGTTAACAAGATAGCCAGCACGACTGCGATATACGCGATGTTATAAAGATTATAGTCGGATAATCTGAAGGAAAGAGAGAACTTGAAAGACCCAGATGTAAACGGAAGACATGAAAATTAATCTTAAAGAAATATATGAGGGTGTGGACGAGAATGAACTGGCTGATGTGCTCTCGATTTCCATAAAAGGTGGAGACTTTGGTCAGTTGAGAAATTATTAGCTTCTTGACGAGATCTCTGGTACATGGAGACAGTTACAGGTCTGTCTACTGAAAACATAAAAGAGACTTTTTAACTTACAGGTCTCTTGTCTGAATTGTAATATTTGTTTCCTCTGAAAAATGAATTCGATGTAGATTTATTAGATTTTCTTATAAGTCGATAGGCTAAGGGTTTATATATATATAGTCTGTCACGACACTGACCGTAAGATTTTTCTTAACCAGTCCGTCACGAAGTGCTTGGCACATCACCTTACCGATTTATACCTTCAAGACTAAAGAACTTTGCGGTTTCAACATCTTCACATCCCTTCCCCCCCCCCGTCGCTAGGCTACATCCCAAAGGCATGAATAAAATTGACCTTTAAACCATGTAACCAGCTTCTAGAATGAAGTAAGGAAGGTTCATTTTCCGCTAGGCTACGTAGCATCACATCGCGCGACCCTTTGGCAAGACAGAGAGAGAGATTAAGTGAAGCTGTGCGCGGTGGGGAGGGGGGGGGGGGATGGCATCTGCATGCCGCGTCTTGAGGGCCGATTTCGCCGCCAGCCGCAAACATTCTTATAGATTATCGATTACCACAAGAAACATCAACAGTAGTAACCATTACTGCAACACGAACTCAGTAAGCAGAGTACGGCTGGATGCATTAATGATTCACAATATAACAACACTGAAATAGGTTCGCTCGCGCATAAGGAAATTTCCACCCCTCCTCCCTGCCTCAATCAATTTGCAGACCTAACATACGCGGCCTGACAATTGAATAACCAGTCTGATTCCATAAATAAAAAAAAACCCTAAATTGTCCTTAATATTTGATGGATCAGGTCATGTTTGAAAACGTCCGCCTCTTGGCATTATAAACGCGTATCAACATCTCTGGTACGACCAGAAGTATTACCGGAAATATTTAAGTTCTGTCCTAATACTACTTTGAAGGTCTTCTAATGATTCGAAATGACATAATTTCAAGAACGTAAAAAAGTTGATACAACGACAAATAGGCTAGAAGTTTTGTCTCGTTCTTTACCAAAAATCTTTCTGCCGGAAGTAAAATGTGGTAAGGCGCAGGACACACGATCTACCTGTCAGAGAAAATATCTAAGGCGTTTTGCTGGTAGACACACAGACATAACAACCCCATTATGTATTAATCTTACTCACTTTATGTAAATCCGCGTAAAAGTTTTCCAAATTATTGAATTAAGACTATATACATTCACCACGGAGTTAATATAAGGTATTATACTCAAGTGAAGAGTATCTTTAGATGTGTTTCAGAGGCTAGAAAATAAACCAGAATGGGTCTACTTATCTTGCGATGACAGGATAGTAATTTTTAAAACCTGGTAACAAGGCGATATATTAATAAGAGGGTTGGTTTAGCTTCCATTTTAATGACGTTCTGTAACTCCCGAAAAAAAAAAAATGTAGAAAACCTACCTGATTTGAATTATATAGAGAATAACATTTTGATATAACATCCTATAAACTTAACTGAGGAGCGCAGCAAATTTTATAATGGTGCAGGTGTAAGGTGTTTCGTTCTGTTAAATCATAGTTTTCTTAACACATTTTTACACCGGAAAATATAATAACAACTTCGGGGTAAAAACATTTTTTAAGCTTGTAATTAATGGTCCACAAGTTTATTTGGAATAGGCAGGTCTATTCGTGGAGGCATTTTGAAAAATTCGGATATTTTATTATCCAGAATTTTTTGTTTCGTCTTAATGTAGGACACTTTTTTTAAACTCCGGACCCAAAATTTGGAGGCGGCTCCCGACCGAAATTATAAATTCAACAAAAAATATAAAAAAAGAAAATATCAGATAAATTATTTTGGCCCATATATTTTAAGGAAGTCTATAAGTGTTTTTATATCATTCTCATTGCATCTTGCAAGAGAACCGAACCCCGGCCTGCTACTCACTGCAAACACTGACTGACTTATGTCTGATAGGATAATTAGGAAATTAATTTCTTGGAGCAAAGTTCTTCTTGAGAAGGTAATAGTCGTTCAGATTGTCAGGATATTACCTATCTTGCAGGCCTAAGGAATCTAAAGTACGTGTTCACATATTAACATCAGCAGTTTATATTCGTAACCAAATGAATCCAGACCACTCGTCTCTCCATGTCTTTTAACAGAAACTAAGACCAAATAAGTCTGCTTAGTTCTCTCCTCCGCCCCCTTCAAAGGAGCTTATACAGGACACCAGACTGATAGGCAATTAGAAGTCGCTCAAGGCCAGATGTCCTTTGAGATATTTTTTTCTAATTATCCTTCCGTACTAAATGTGCGACCCATCTCATCATCCTGTAGAACAACTTTGAGGGAAAATGTCAGCATAAAATATGTTCACGTTGTCCAATAGATACGTCACTGTGCCCGGATCTCGACTTTTGATATTTATCTCAAACATTTGCACGCTCAGAACTAACTTTGATCTCAACAGGGCCAAACTTTCTAACAAAGTGCTGGAGGAATTTTTATGAAGGCGCGATGCTTGTAGATCCAAAATGAAGTGACAAGCCGATATTTGGCGTTAAAATACCTGTAACACTAAGCATTCCTACGCCCTCCGCTCGGAACTAAACCCCAAAACAGTAAGAGAGTGAGATTTTTACAAAACAGGGGAGAAAAACCGATATGGTATTTTTCGTTTAGAGAGTAAATTGTGTTTTTTTTTTTTACCAAGGGGAAGATAGATAAAAGAGGGGGAGGTATTTTCCAGTGACACAGACTGTTAGGGGCTACACAGTTGTCCCTGTGATTGGCGGACGGTTGGTTTTTAACCCCCCTCCAACCTGACCTGTCTGTTTGTCTTCCAACAAAGCGGATTGCTGTTCTCAACGTACAGGTAATTGAAACGTGGTTAAAAATTGAACGTTTGCTACCGAAAGCTGACATTCGATCTGCTGGCGGCATACAAATAATGGAGCGCGTCCCGTGCCAGTCATTGGCCCGCCCAAATGTCCCTTCTTGTTTTCCTCCACAAAATTCAGCATTTAGTATATATATGCACTCAATTATTCATAAAAATTGTAATTTATCGATGAACTCGAGCGAACAGAAAATGCCTCATTAATACCAGCATCGTACAGAAAATAAATAATTTTAAGCATTTCTATGTCGTAACTGACCACTCGTCATGAACGTGTTGTTATGCGACACGGAGATTGTTCAAAGTCTCGTGCCTGGGTTATTTAACTGCGATGCAACAACTAGCAAGATTACGATGGGTGATGATAATCACGGCGAAGGATTTCAATAGGGAAAAATCTTAGAAAATAATTTCTACCTAAATTTTGGGGTTTATACCGGAAGAAGTTTTTGAAATTTGACTGTGGTCGCGAGAATCGACCGGATGTAAGTCAGACGGCGCGGTAATAATGTCTAGTTACACAAAGAACCACACGGTTTATCACAGACAATCGTGTTACTGCCACGCACAGTCGATCTCAGGGCATCGGACATTAAGCGCTAATTAATTATGTTGTATATCTTCCTGATGTTAAGGGTGTTCTTATCTGCAGAAACTGTAGATGCACCCTTGACTAGCCAAATGACCGTTATTAGCAGAGTTCCCTTTATAAAAACCGTACTGAAATAAATAAATTACTACACGAAACGCCTATCAATTTTTCCAGCTATCTGATAAATATCTTTACTTCCAACCATAACACGACGCCTTGATCTATTAACTGACACACGAAATTTGTATCTTATATGCGTCATGTTTGTGTTTGATTAAATATATTTATTTTGTACAGTCTATACACAAACGTGCTGTCAGACGCACGTTACTCTACACAACATCTCTTGATAAATATAACGTCTGACTACAATAAGCAACTTACCATGAAAATGGAAAGCTACAAACAGAACTACGGATCATTATAATATATTGCATCAAATATCTAATAGTTTTTAAAATATTTTAAAATTGATAAAAACCTGAAGACGACAGTATTACCCGTCGAAACATGTCGTTTTAATAAAAGCGCTAAAAAAATATAATGTAAAATCGTATTTACGATTAAGAACGCTAATATAATATTTTACACAACAAAATGTTTTAATATTATATAATTTTTACAACACCAATAAACTTCAAACGTTTGTGTATGGACTGTAAAAATAAATATATTTATGACACACGAAAGTTCATTACAAATAATTATTAGCCATTTATAAGATGCCGCCACTAGTCACTATTCTGAGTCGTTCGAATCCAGTCCACAATCCACGCCCTGTTTCTTTAACATCCATTTTAATATTGCACCGAGATGTCCCAACGTGTAAGCGGTTACTACGGACAATTTGGCGGAAACTTCAAAGCCAAGCAGATCACCACAGACCAAGCGTTTGTACCACGAGCTGACGGCCAATTCCTATGCTGTCACTTGCAATGCTCTTGTGTTCACGAAACTTACGACCAGCCACAAGAACAACAAATTACATAGTTTGCAGGGGCAGGGACTTAACACATTCTGTGGTATTTTAGTTTCGTGTTTGATTGAATGCAAGTGCATGGATTCTCTTATACGACTTGTAATTAATTTTCTTGCTGAACTGAACGAATGTGAAAATGGTAATGAATTTCAGCGCTCATCACCTGAACAGCATTTCGACTTCTAAAAATGAATCTGTTTGTGAAAATATTTAATCTTATTTTTTAAGTCACAAGAACCTTTTAACCGGATAAGGACACAAGAATTAACAGGCCTGCAATCTGTTCTATTCACAATATAATGCGCTTGTTGAACTGTCACTCTGCGATGCAAGAGTCCGCCATCTGAATCCAATTAACCCTCAAATTCTCCTTCTCTAAGATTATCCTCCCGTATAAACCTAGGTTTCTCACGTTATCCCAAACTGTTCGTGTGTGAGAGCTACGTCTCCTTTCACATACGTTCCAGTATATTATTTATCCTGCAGTTCCATATAATTAATCTGAGCTACTGACTGCAACGTTAAATGAACCACAATTAAATTAGATTTAATTGGTAAACGAAACAGATGTTACGTTCTCAGAACGTAGGAGTACGGAATATGAGAATATAAATACGTTTTACTTAGCGTCCGAAAAATATAAATGCCAGAAAACATAGACAAAGTAACCTTTTCCGGAGGGATAACATTAAGATCAATGCTAGGACAATGGTTATCAGCATGAGAGGTGGATAAAACAGGCCGTGTTCACAAAAGTCCGCCACTGCCCCCCCCCCCCCCCCACTGTCAGCCGGATGTATCTATTCCACACATTTATATTTTATTTATAGAAGATTCATTTTAATATTGTACTTTCATTTACGCTTGGTCTCCCAAGTCGAATCATCACTTCAGGTCTTCCGAATACATTTTTTATGCATTTCATGACTATCGCATGCATTCTACGTGCCCTGACGATTTAAGTATCCTTAATTGTATCTCCGACCTCTTAATATGATCTCCGTCTAAGGTCCCCTGTTCTCAAACGCGCTTAATGTAGCCGATTGTGTGTTGATCCAAGAAGAAATCGCTGTCTGGACTAAATAACAAATGAGTGCGTGTCTACAAGCCATCCGTTTTAACTGCCCCTCGGTAGATAATGTTCAATGAATATCTGGTTGTTCATATTCCGGCAGACGAACATAATTTATGATGCATTTGAAGCGTCTAGTGACATCCGAGTGTTTGCATTAAGTTGTGCCATTCGGCAACATTTGGGCGGACACTGACAAAGGTAATCGAAACTGAACCTACGACGCACATGAACGTTACTCAGGAAACTCCAGGTATTTTGATGTCTTTTATTTACAATTACAAATTTGTTTATAGATGGTGAATAAGTCTACCATACTCTACAGTTTCCATGAAGAAGTTTCTGCCATTTGTAAATTTCTGTAATGCAATCATTTCGGATTCAGTAGTCATTCCAAGTATTTCAGATTTCTCATTAAACAAACTACCTGAAACCTACATGTTAAGTATAAACAGAATCCTAAAATAAATAAAACTATGATTATGGACAAAGAAAGCATTTGTGCAGAACCGGCTCAACAAAAGCTCAATTAGCGTAATACTATTATAATTTGCCGAGTAGCTGTAATATGCACAGCTACTCACCGAAAGCATTTAACAGGCAACCATTACTAGAAGAGCAGACTATACTAAGAAATAGTACTTTCAAGATGGCAGATTCTATCTTTCTATTTCCTCCTCCAGCAGC
This sequence comes from Zootermopsis nevadensis, assembly GCF_977971745.1. Lineage (NCBI taxonomy): Eukaryota > Metazoa > Arthropoda > Insecta > Blattodea > Termopsidae > Zootermopsis > Zootermopsis nevadensis. The sequence goes on from NW_028259154.1 coordinate 3,057,968, forward strand.
AGGGGGTCCAGAGGGAAGACAGAGTGGTCAGTCTAACTCTCCCGTCCCCCCACCCCCCTCGGGCACGTCCCTTCCGCATCTCGTCGATAACAGCCTCTGGACCATGCCGGGCCTTTCCATTTGGCCGCGTTGCTCCCGGGAACATCGTGCAGGGAGATGAAGTGCGCAGCCCATCCGATACACACACACACACACACACACACACACACACACAGCGGGGCTGAGACGGAGAAGAGCAGGCGAGGAAACGCGAAATGTTCCTTCAAGCATCTCTGCCTCCTGTATCCTCACTTTCTCTCTTCTCAAAATCTCTCTTCGTCTCTTTCTCTCTTAACCCTAACACCCCAAGTTTTCTGCCCTGAATTTTCTCCCACACCCCTCCCCCCCGCGCCCCCTCAGCTGGAGTGGTCAGCAGCCTCCACTACCCTCTTGTACTCGGAGGTCGTCAATACTTTCATCCAACGTGTGTCCACTAAGTATATCGACGAGCTTCACTCACAATTCAACTATAGAAAAACTTTCTTTCTTACTTCAATTCGTTCGTTCGTTGGCTTGAGGCTACTACACGGAAGCTGAGGATTCACAGATGTGCCACCCTTAGGGACGAGGACAACGAGATGAAGATGAACATAGACCAGTAAGAGAGACAGAGACAAAGAACAGAGCTGCAGAAGATTTTGTAGGAGACCATTACGAGCTCTCTAAATAATCCATGCTGGACTGGGAGCACCAGTGTGTGTTCACAAAGAGAGAGGGAGACATTGGTCACTGTGCTGCTGATGCTGTATAGTGCGTCGTATAATGTAACTGCAGTAGAGAGCTGAGATCTGTGTTCCCATCACGTGACATGAAACATTTATGTATGACTCAAAATCCTGATCCCCCAACAAGTGAGAATCAACCATTCCTCGCAACATGGGATTCCTTTCGATACATTGTTTGTCAGACATCGACTTGTAGCTGGGAATGGTAGAAACATTGTGGCGTCAGATCGGGCAAACTAATCTGAGCATTAAAATTTAAATTCTTAAATGACAACCGGTACTGTTCTATACGAAATCGAAATTTTCTGATTTTAAGTCTATGTGACGTTTTGTTATAATGTCTTTTGTTAGATCTGTACAAAGCCGTACAATTACATTATAAGTTAAATATAACTGTAAAAGTGTAAGACTTGAGGTTCTCACAGCGGTGAGTATGAACATTTCTGTCTTCTGTTTTGTTGCACTGTGTAGTCTGGTCGATGTTAACCAACGTTTCAGAGGTCATACTGCCTCCATCATCAGGGCGATGAGTATGAACATTTCTGTCTTCTGTTTTGTTGCACTGTGTAGTCTGGTCGATGTTAACCAACGTTTCAGAGGTCATACTGCCTCCATCATCAGGGCGATGAGTATGAAGATTTCTGTCTTCTGTTTTGTTGCACTGTGTAGTCTGGTCGATGTTAACCAACGTTTCAGAGGTCATACTGCCTCCATCATCAGGGCGATGAGTATGAAGATTTCTGTCTTCTGTTTTGTTGCACTGTGTAGTCTGGTCGATGTTAACCAACGTTTCAGAGGTCATACTGCCTCCATCATCAGGGCGATGAGTATGAAGGTTTCTGTCTTCTGGGTTGTTGCGCTGTGTAGTCTGGTCGATGTTTACCAACGTTTCAGAGGTCATACTGCCTCCATCATCAGGGCGATGAGTATGAAGATTTCTGTCTTCTGGGTTGTTGCGCTGTGTAGTCTGGTCGATGTTAACCAACGTTTCAGAGGTCATACTGCCTCCGTCATCAGGGTGATGAGTACGAAAATTTCTGTCTTCTGGGTTGTTGTGCTGTGTAGTCTGGTCGATGTTTACCAACGTTTCAGAGGTCATACTGCCTCCGTCATCAGGGTGATGAGTACGAAAATTTCTGTCTTCTGGGTTGTTGCGCTGTGTAGTCTGGTCGATGTTAACCAACGTTTCAGAGGTCATACTGCCTCCGTCATCAGGGTGATGAGTACGAAAATTTCTGTCTTCTGGGTTGTTGTGCTGTGTAGTCTGGTCGATGTTTACCAACGTTTCGGAGGTCATACTGCCTCCATCATCAGGACGATGAGTATGAAGATTTCTGTCTTCTGGGTTGTTGCGCTGTGTAGTCTGGTCGATGTTAACCAACGTTTCAGAGGTCATACTGCCTCCGTCATCAGAGTATGAAGATTTCTGTCTTCTGGGTTGTTGCGCTGTGTAGTATGGTCAATGTTTACCAACGTTTCAGAGGTCATACTGCCTCCATCATCAGGGCGATGAGTATGAAGAGTTCTGTCTTCTGGGTTGTTGCACTGTGTAGTCTGGTCGATGTTAACCAACGTTTCGGAGGTCATACTGCCTCCGTCATCAGGGCGATGAGTATGAAGATTTCTGTCTTCTGGGTTGTTGCGCTGTGTAGTCTGGTCGATGTTAACCAACGTTTCAGAGGTCATACTGCCTCCATCATCAGGGCGATGAGTATGAAGATTTCTGTCTTCTGGCTTGTTGCGCTGTGTAGTATGGTCAATGTTTACCAACGTTTCAGAGGTCATACTGCCTCCGTCATCAGAGTATGAAGATTTCTGTCTTCTGGGTTGTTGCACTGTGTAGTCTGGTCGATGTTTACCAACGTTTCAGAGGTCATACTGACTCCGTCATCAGAGTGACATTTTGACAGAGATCAGACAAAATAAGCCAGTGGTATTCAACCTTTTTTGTTCGCTTACCCCCAGATATAATTTCTCTTCAACTTTGTACCCCCAAATTTGTTGGAGTATAATTCAAGTTATACATAGTATATAATCTACATCTAAAATAAATTAAATAAATTACATTACTGATTATCAGTGTTTATCATAAAATAATATATATATATTTTAAATTTCACGTACCCCCTAAGATGTCTTCGCGTACCCTCAGGGGTACGCGTACTCTAGGTTGAATACCACTGCAATAAGCAACTTAATTAGCCAGAAACAAACACACAGAGAGTAACTGAGGTTCATGTTGCCTGGAGAAGTTTGAATTTTGCTGGATTTCGCTCCGGGCTTCATCTCCTTCTTAAAGATTTCGTGAAAATCCGATGAAGACGGGAGAGGATGAAGCCTTCGCATTTCTGAGGTTGACCGCAAAGACGATGAAGGGTTGAGAGAGGCCGGGAGGTTAACCAGAGTGTACAGATACTTGTTGCAATTAGGTCTGACTGGTGGCTCCTCTGTAGGAGAGATTCGAATATAGCGAGCAGGTTGGAACGTGGCGCGTCTAAGGACACATTTGATTATGATATTAAGGAAGCATTCGATGTTCTTTTGAACCCAAAGAGGACTAATTGCTTCTTGGGGGTAAAGAAGGCGGTGATGACAAAAATGGATTCTTCTCCTCAGCTAACCTGTTGTGCATTCTGAAGCAAAATTAAACAAAAGACTACGTGTTAGCGCAGTGCAAGAATGAAGTATTTGGGGATTCAGGATCTAAGGAGAATGTTAAGAACTGATGCTTTTAGTTTAAATGTAAAATCGTGATGATATTACAGCGGATTTAATACAATATAATGAAATTCTAGTCGCTGAGTTATTTAATAGAGACCAAATGAAATTATAGCACTTTGATAATGAATTTGCAAGGTAACTTATTTCGAGGAACTCGTCAGTTAATTACAGACTGCATTAGAGCAGCATCTGACTAACTTCTGGAGATGAAACTTCTTCCTGCTGTTTCTCAAGTGATGGCGATAAGTGCCGGGAACGTACGCTGTGTGGCAGAGGACTGTCGAGACTTTTCATAAGCTCGAATATACGTCACTGTCTCCAAGAAGAACAGACAATTAATTTCCACAATATTCATCCCTTTTCCCCTCCTCCCTCCACCCCCACTCACAGCGCTGAGGGGTCCACGGCAGCAAGATCCCTAAGCCCGGACATCAATTGCACGGAGTCCACACACCAGATCCAACGCCGGTGCCATGTTAAAAAGGACAGATCTGCTACCTAGTTTCTTGCGTATAACAGAAAGATGATGAGTACGAAAGTGGAAAAAGAAAGTAAAAGAAAGAATTTTCACTTCATGTGACCGATTTCATTTCGCCGTTTAGCCGACCTGCGGCAACTTATCTGTCACTGGAGCACTGCGTGTTGTCTACGTAAAGTGATTAGGGGCGGAGACATGACAGTTATTATCCGGCTGATGAGATTTGATTCCGCGGACACAGAGGATGGTGCTGCAGAGATTGTTAGATCAAGAAATACTGACGTGGATTCTATAATTCCTGTTGAGACGACAACACTCCTAGAGGTTCACAGCAGAGAAATGGATTTAAGAACAGTTGCATCCTGACATATTAAGGCTTTGACCGGGATGTTCTTTTGTTAAATCTTATGTGGTACCGCCTGATTCGACTTCTAATGGTTAAGTGAAGTGTTTTCTTCGCGGTACGATCTGGATTCGTAAATATTATGAAGACGAGCTTCGGCTTCAAAGGGTTAACCAGCTGATTTTCGTAATGGTGAGGTGTAGTGTTTTCTTCGCGGTACGGACTGAATTCATAAATAATATTCAGACGATCTTCGGCTTCAAAGGGTTAACAAAGTCGACGTTCAAAGAGAATTCTTACACGCGGATACCAGAACCCTGCCACAGAACAGAAATTATTGATTTTAATTTCAATCTGTTCGCTTCATTTCATCAGGTCTCCTTATTATTTAAATTTCCTTTTTATTTCCAAATTTGATTTATTTATCTCATCCTTTCTTTTGTAATACAAATTTCGTAGGATATTAAATTCGTCATCTTTGAAGTCTCATGTGTGTAATATAATATCAAATTATACTCACTAATTATTATTCTTGTTGCATTGTTAGAGTTCGTACAATAGATAATTTGCTGGGAAAATGGCGGCTTAAGCCATGGTTTTGACGTTCTTTTGATGTCATATTGAGTGGCCTCTCTCCTTTTAGTAAATTATGTGTGATGTTATTATAATGGCCCTTTTGGATCCATATGTTTTGGCACACGGACTGCTGCAGGCTAGCGATCTGTTATTATAAACACAGAATGTCTGCTCTCCTTCCTGCAAACGCCTCTCAGGATAAATATTGTGTGAAGTGGCAACCTCGTTATGCTCTGTGCAAGACAGGCGCATGTTAACAGATCACTGACAGGTTTAGACACATGACAGCCACGGGGCAACGCTGAACGTCTAAACCTCCCTGTTCACGTATTTTTGTAATAAAAACATTTGGAAATTACAGATAATCATTTCCCAGGGACTATTGTAGGTACTTTGTTGTTCCTTTATAACAACGTAAACAAATGTTAATTTTAAATTCTGGAGTACAGACCATCCATCGCTTTATTATGTGACCAATATGTCCGGATGTAAATAAACGTCTATGAAGAAGTTGATATCAGTAATTTTAGTTTTAAGAAGCTTTTATGTGTAGCCTACCGCCCTGGGTCTGTTACAGAACCAGGCCTGGGAATCCAAAAACATTTTCTGAGTAGTTGGACTCCATGTCGTTAAATATTTTGGTTAGAAAATCATTGACAATTATTTATACAGCCCAAGAAATTAAAATTATAAGTAAAAGCTGACGACAAAACCAATTCTTAAAAATTATTCACCGCTAGTGATATGAAGGTAAATTCTTTGGATGAATTAAATTATAATCAGCTCATAAGGCAGAATATAGTCACCATATTTGGTAACTGTTTTGCTGTGCAAATAGTCTTCCCGTTAATAATTAATATTATAAAGTAACAGAAAATTAAAGAGGAGATCAAACGTGGATAAATTTTACATTTACCGTAAAACTCGTGTTTGCTTGTTTGTTTCTTGGTTTAATGAAAGAAATTCTGCCATCTTTCTCTGTTCGATCTAGAAATCGAAACATTAAAATTAGGTCTGCCACCAAAGCGCTGAGGAGGACTTTGAGACCTGAGACGAAATAACGAAACGAAGGTAAAAATTACATAAATGGAAACTTTGTAGTTCGTATTTGTCCAGTAATATTATTAAGTAAATTTAGAATAGCGAGAATTGTGGACTATAAGAGAAACTAGAAATGTGTGCTCGCTTCACACCCGCATGCCTTCAAAGCATAACGTCATAACCTACAGGTCAAAACACGTCCAATATCTACCGGTTTTGTTACAATATCGGCTATGGCTTCTGCTGGGGAAGAATTCATTAAGATTATACTTTAATTTTATTCACCGTCTTTTACACAAGCTTATAGATTGTTAAAATCACATAAAATTATAACATTTCAACATTTGATATTGTTACATTTTAAAATGACGACATGTTTCGATGTTCATTCCATCATCGTCAGGTCTATACGGAGCTGTAGACTGTAGTCTACAGCTCCGTAATATCGGACACGCACCTCACACACAACCCGATTTAAGACATCCAGGCGCAGTCTTCAAAAGTAAATGGAAGAAGCCTGGAGCTTAAACAAATAAAATCTAACGGGTAGAACAAATCAGTATACGCAGGGCAGCAAGTGCAACAGTTTTTAATTTTAATTGATAGACCTGACGATGATGGAATGAACATCGAAACATGTCGTCATTTTAAAATGTAACAATATCAAATGTTGAAATGTTATAATTTTATGTGATTTTAACAATCTATAAGCTTGTGTAAAAGACGGTGAATAAAATTATTGTATTGAAGAACACAAGCATGACGCAATTAAGATATAAGATTATACTTGTAAGATGGCCCACCACTTTAATATTAAGCTCTATTTCCCCATCTACGCCTAATTTTCCAACATAGTTTCTGCTTTCGACGTTTCCAGATAAAATGTTTCTTACACTCAAAGTGCCGCGGGGGACGAGAAGCTATTTAATTTGAACTTCTGGATTATACCGCCCTATAGTCTGGTAAACGTTTATTATCATTTGAGAGAACCTTGCTGCCTCCATCATCGCCCTGATGATGGAGGCAGCAAGAACCTCTGAAACGTCGGTAAACTTCTACGAGACTACACGGCCAAACAGCCATCTTCAGGTTTTTAACACATATTATATAAAGATGTGGATTGGATTAATCTTCCTCAGCACAAAGTACAATGATTCGCTCTTGTGGATATGACAATTAACCTTTGGGTTCTCTAAAATTCGTGGAATTTCTTGACTAGTTGGGCGACTGTCAGCTGCTATAATAAGCTCGTTAATAAGTTAAAATTTCTTCTTCTGTACACGTCTCTATCTGCCTTTGTTTACATCTGTCTTCGTGTTCATCACTGACTACGTCGGACGCTGGGAATTGGTTACATAACGGCTAATTTATCATAATTAATTAATTAATTAATGTTACAACATCGATCGCGTAATGAAAACGACGGGTTCCTTGCAACTCGTATTTACTATGCCACGTGTCTGAGACCTCAGTATGGCTGGCAACACCAGTCAGCGCGACTTTCTCTTTGAAAATGTCAGGAGCGCTGAAGTTCGAAAGGAGATGCGCCAGTTTTGCATGGACTCTGTCATTCATCATATGATCCAAGCACGTGACGGCGAGGCTAAACAAAAGAAGAAAGGACACGAGACGTGTGGAGACACGGTGGCTAAATGCGGAACTGAACAGGAAGTGCTCATTTTTTTAATCGCTATGATACTCGTTTGTTTGAGACAAAACGCTTCAACTTTTGTGCTTTACTGTACAAGTTTTGCCTCCTGAATCTCCCTGCCTTCAAAAAACCACGTAAACCTGTCTCCTTGTACGTATTTATGCCAACCGGTCCTAAAAACTGGTAACAATTTGGGCTAACTTGACGTGTTGAGAAAGTTATTGAATTCATATGAGTAGAGTAAACGAATTTGAAGTGTGCAGGGAGGCTAATCTGACAGTCGAACAGCGATCCAATTTTCGCAATTCTGCGACACGTGTCAGACAGAAAGCTGACAGAACTCACGTGGCGATCTCACGCATTTGTTCTGAGGGCTTAAATCACACTTTGTGCCAGTTCTGTCCGCATTCAACAACCCACCTACGTCATTATCGTTCGCCTGATATGGGCGACACATCATATTTTAACACATTTCTTACAGACACATAATTATATAAAAATCACTAATTCCAATGACTTGTGTAATGATTTTGAAACAAGTCGAATAATTTATACTCCCAATAATAATGAAAACAAATTTTAATATAATAATATTCTAATAAGACATTCCAGTGCACGTTAGACAATATAAATTAAACATTTTAAACTGATTTTTTGAAGGGAATCATTCTTCTGGTTCACAATACTGATCCAGTAGTGGACTCTTGTAAACACGCTAAAGAATATCTTGTTTCCTCAAAACGCGAGTAATTTATTGACTAGCTCAGCGACTATTAGATTCTGAAGAATTGATGTACTTGATAAAGTTAGATGCTTAGTCAACGTTTACAATTAAATACTCAGCGTCACCAATCCACCTGATGATAACTGTGGAATCAAACTTTAAACTATTGTGTATTAAGTAGGCATTATATGTGGATAAATAGATTAAAAATTTGTCTTTTGTGACCAACTGACGTAGGATAAGCTAGCGACTGAATTAATGCTCACAATACATAGGATCAATAATTATATGTAAGATTTGAGGTTTTTACAGCGGTGAGTATGAAAATTTCTGTCTTCTGGGTTGTTGCGCTGTGTAGTCTGGTCGATGTTAACCAACGTTTCAGAGGTCATACTGCCTCCGTCATCAGGGCGATGAGATTTCCGTCTTCTGGGTTGTTGCGCTGTGTAGTCTGGTCGATGTTAACCAACGTTTCAGAGGTCATACTGCCTCCGTCATCAGGGATATTCATCGCCCTGATAACGGAGGCAGACCAGACTACACAGCGCAACAACTCAGAAGACAGAAATCTTCAGACTCACCGCTGTGAAAACTTCAAATCTCGTCCTGATGATGGAGGCAGTATGACCTCCGAAACGTTGGTAAACATCGACCAGACTACACAGCACAACAACCCAGAAGACAGAAATCTTCATACTCATCACCCTGATGATGGAGGCAGTATGACCTCTGAAACGTTGGTTAACATCGACCAGACTACACAGCGCAACAACCCAGAGGACAGAAATCTTCCTACTCATCACCCTGATGACGGAGGCAGTATGACCTCTGAAACGTTGGTAAACATCGACCAGACTACACGGCGCAACAACCCAGAAGACAGAAATCTTCATACTCATCGCCCTGATGACGGAGGCAGTATGACCTGTAAAACGTTGGTTAACATCGACCAGACTACACAGCGCAACAACCCAGAAGACAGAAATATTCATACTAAGAATCGCCCTGATGACGGAGGCAGTATGACCTCTGAAACGTTGGTTAACATCAACCAGACTACACAGCGCAATAACCCAGAAGACAGAAATCTTCATACTCATCGCCCTGATGATGGAGGCAGTATGACCTCTGAAACGTTGGTTAACATCTACCGGACTACACAGCGCAACAACCCAGAAGACAGAAATCTTCATACTCATCGCCCTGATGACGGAGGCAGTATGACCTCCGAAACGTTGGTAAACATCGACCAGACTACACAGCGCAATAACCCAGAAGACAGAAATATTCATACTAAGAATCGCCCTGATGACGGAGGCAGTATGACCTCTGAAACGTTGGTTAACATCAACCAGACTACACAGCGCAATAACCCAGAAGACAGAAATCTTCATACTCATCGCCCTGATGATGGAGGCAGTATGACCTCTGAAACGTTGGTTAACATCTACCGGACTACACAGCGCAACAACCCAGAAGACAGAAATCTTCATACTAAGAATCGCCCTGATGACGGAGGCAGTATGACCTCCGAAACGTTGGTTAACATCGACCAGACTACACAGCGCAATAACCCAGAAGACAGAAATCTTCATACTCATCGCCCTGATGATGGAGGCAGTATGACCTCTGAAACGTTGGTTAACATCTACCGGACTACACAGCGCAACAACCCAGAAGACAGAAATCTTCATACTAAGAATCGCCCTGATGACGGAGGCAGTATGACCTCCGAAACGTTGGTTAACATCGACCAGACTACACAGCGCAATAACCCAGAAGACAGAAATCTTCATACTCATCGCCCTGATGACGGAGGCAGTATGACCTCTGAAACGTTGGTTAACATCGACCAGACTACACAGAGCAAGAGCCCAGAAGACAGAATGTATTTTTGTACGTGGGCCTGAGCAACACACCCGTTCATTTATTTTCCAATAAATTTGCCAAATTTTAAAGCTACAGAAATTATCATTATGGCTGTATTTTATGGCGTTGTTCTACATTCTCGTGACGAATGGCTACTTATAGATTCCTCATTTATTATTGGCTTCTAAAGCAGTTCATGCGTTGAAATTCTTGGTATTTCATGGTATAACTTTTACATTAAAATCAGCATAGGCCTACTTTCAATCCCAATTTCTCATGTGACAGTCTTTGAGGAACGCCACAAATGCTGACGTCTGTCCCAGAATACTTTTTAACACCACACGCGCCACGGCCTTACGCCCTCCGACAACTTTCTTGTACACAAGAGGGAACTTTGAAATCCTGGAAGCAAACATTTTGCAGACCTTATGTCCTTAATGCTTAACATAATTTCAAGAAATGTAGCGGCATGTGTGAAATTGAGGGCGTCTCCCGTAATTACTGGGACGTGAAGTTGCTGTACGAAAATGAAGAAATTTCTAAGATAATTGAGGAGACGAAGACGACGATGAAGAGGACAAGAAGGAGAGGGGAAGAAAATCCGAGGTCTAGTCAAGGGACGAGCATTGTAAGGTCAGACCACGCTGAGGGCTGAGCTACGCCATTATATTTTGTGTTACATTTTATACAAAATTTATTCTGTTGTTGGCGAATTTTTTTTAAAAAAAATTAATAAATGTACGTCTGTAAATAAACTTACGTATTTGTTACATTTGTGTGTTTTATTCTATTTTTGCTGATAATCCAAAGTTTATTTTACCCGGAAGAAAGCCAGGTTACTGACTCGTAACTTTATTATTTATGTATCTTTAAAACTTGGTTTTGTGGTCATTATATGCATCACCTGATACAACTTTTTGTTCCCAAAAGAGTGTGGTAATGGATACCGTCACAATCTCAGATCAAACAAAGGTTTAATGACACACTCGTTACCCGGCTGTTCTTCGTAATGGACATAACATTTGTTTTCTTGGTGGTGAGAACTAAATTTTTAAATAACCTATCTAGTACCGAGGTCAAGGAAGAGAGGAGCTATACCTCCACTCACCCCAAACGCCTACATGGCGTATAGTGGGACAAACTTTACTTATCATTGGCGTTAAGTTTATCTCCGCTGTAAACCCCTGATCCATAGTGAATTATGCGCACCTGTACACAAAGTAACATTACTAACTGCACAGGTCAACGATTTTAAATTAATTTACACTTAACTAACTAACTAACTAGATGGCTTACCGAACCCGAAGGTTCATCACCGAATTAACCAAAGCCCTCCACCGGACCCTGTCCTGGGCCAACAAAATCCAGTTTCCTTCAATTCCTATCTCCCATAGATCCCGCCTGAGATTATCCTCCCATCTACGTCAAGGTCTCCCCAGCGGTCTCTTCCCTTCAGGTTTCCCAACCAGTACCCGGTGCACACCTCTTGTCCCATCCATGCGCGCTACATGTCCCGCCCATCTCACTCTTCTCGACTTAATCACCCTCACAATACTGGGGGAGCAGTACAGATTTTTAAGCTCGTCATTGTGCAGTTTTCTCCACGCCCCATCGTCTTCCCTCTTAGGCCCAAATATCCTCCTCAACACCCGATTCTCAAACACCTGCAATCTGTGTTCCTCCCTCTGAGTGAGAGACCATGTTTCGCACCCATACAAAACAACAGGCACGATTATTGTTTTGTATACTTTAATTTTCAGGTTCTTAGAAATCAGACGGGAAGACAAAATATTTTGGACTGAGAAGTAGCAAGCATTTCCGGAATTTAGTCTCCTCCTAACTTCCTCACGAGTATCATTTTGATTTGTTATTGTTGTTCCCAAATATTTGAACTTTGTAACCCTTTCAAAGGATTTATTAGCCACCCTAAGATAATTCTGCCCGCCTGTCTTCTGATGACGAGATACTAACATGTACTTAGTTAAACGAAATTAGAAAAATATTTTGAAGTTTTCACGGTTGTGAGTCCAAAGATGGCTGTCTTCTGAGTTGTAGCGTAGTCTCAACGCCCTAATGGAGGCAGCAAGGACCTCTGAAACGTCGATAAACTTGTACCAGACTAAACGACGCTAAAATCTAGAAGAGAGACATCTTACAGTTATCAGAAGTGCAATGCTGGTGTGGAAACAAATGAAGTTGTGATGGCAGGTGATTCGTAGATGGGCAGTCAGAAAGGAACCAGAAACGGGGGGAAGACCCTAATACAGGGGTGGCCAACCCGCGGCCCGCCTTGAAAATTTTTCCGGCCCGCGAGATTCATCACACTTTTACAAAATGTACGCTTAGTATCATTATTATTATATTATCTATGTTTACATGTAAGAATAATAGTAAACACAATATTAATAACTCATTATGTTTAAATTTTTCACTCCAAAAAAATATCTATAGTGTATCTAAATCTAATATGGGGATATATAATTTTATATGTGGCCCGCGGAGTTATGATGCATTTCCAAAGTGGCCCGAAAGATCATTTGGGTTGGCCACCCCTGCCCTAATATAACACATAAGAGAACTTCCACTTTGAAGAACCAATCTCATCTGGTACTGAAAGTGAAATTGCAAGCAAGATTTTCCTCCAGTTTATGCGGCGTACAAAATCTGCCGCTGTAATATCAGGGAAAAAACAGCGCTGTCATGGCTAAAACAGTTACAGGACACGAGACTAATGAACGACGTCGCTGTTTGTCAGCACAAAACTGTATTATTTACGTGTTAGAGAGTCTTAACGCAGACCGGATATAGGAGCGGCGCCCGCTATGTCTTTCTTTTGCGCCAGGAACACGGGCGCCAATCCGAACAGTCGGTGTCAATTGCATCGCGGTCTTTGTAACTCTGTGAAGAGCTGCAGTAGCGTACGGAGAGAATAGTGCAAAGAGAAGGATAAATGAATACAGAACATACTAAGAAGATAAATGTTAAGAGGCGAAGAATAGAATATTTTACTTTGATTTAAATCGACACAACACGTTTCTGCCCTTCAAGGGGGCCGTCGTGGTCTACTGTGTTGCAATATTGATGATTTTATTATGTTGTAATTTCTACTACGATCTTCAGTTAATATCAATATTTTCATATTTTTATGCTCTACAACACCATCGAGCAGAGTGTTTATGAGAAGTTAATAGGCACTCATCTAATTAATAAAGGCCTCTGCAATATATAAAACCATAAAGTTTATGATATCTTTACAAAAAAAAACCGCCATTACACCCCATCCTATGCTAGATGAAATCAGTCTATGCAATACCTTATTTATTTAAAAAACATTTTAATATTATCTTCCCAACTGCATCTAGGTCTTCCTACTGGTCCCTTTCCTTTCGGTTTGCCCACCAAAAACGTCACTTTAGATTACCTACGTCTCAGTACAACCAGGACTGCACCCGAGGCACTTCAACACTCACTGGTCTAGGCCACATCTGAAGACTGTACTCCCTCGGGACCACCCACGCCTAGTCCCAATAGGTTCCTTACTTTACTCCTTTGTTTTACCATCCAGGTTCTCCCACAGGATGCTTGCTTCGTCGGGACGTGGTTCCCTGTGTTTCTTGTACCTGGAGCTGTGCACCCCTCCCACCGGGCTTTCTGTCCTGTGCATAGCTTACCATGGCTTTGGAAATCCATGTTTTGACGTCTCAGAGTTTCGATCTCCATTAATCTCCGCAGGCCTTTGTCCCCTCCGCGCTGCCTCATTTTTGTACATTGCCATCAGCGGGATTACCCCCTTGGCTTTCGCCACTGGGCCTCCACATTCTCAGGTTAGAACATTCAGGCCTCTGGACTATCCCGTAGGAGTCTCGTCATCCACGGGGCCAGGCCACCTTCGGAGGCTAAGTCCCCTACGGGATATCTCCAGGGTAATGACACCAAAGCCTACTCCAAATCATGATTATTCAACCTCTGGGAGGTTCTCACCCAGGATCTTCACCTAGATGCTTTGTTATTCGGGGTTGCTGCAGGGGTTTTAGCCATGGGCTACCTTTCTCCTGCCTTGGCCAATCATTAATGCAAAAATGACGCAGGATCATTCTTGGAAAACACGTGTGCAAAAATGATCTTGGATCAAAGTAAAACAATTAACAAAGGTTACTGATGGAACAATTACCTCAGATGATGTTAGTACAATAATGACCTTAATGTTATGGAGTGAAGAACACCTCTGGAATGTCAAAGTACTCCAAAGAGTACTTTTCGGTCTTTTAGACTGGAGACGGGAATGGAGAAGAGTCCGAACTGAAGGGTTGTAGGAATCCCGTAATTTACCCTTAACATTGATTTGTACATTTTAATTTTAGTCTCGTTTCCAAATATCTAAACTTTGTCACATTTTCGAAGGATGCCGTCTCTATTTTACGATAACCTCCAATAATCTGATACCAACATAGACCTATAATTAGCTTTCTGTGACTTCTTTCCTAGCGTTATAACACAGCTGACTTTCTTGCTGACACAAATATTTATATATTCGTTCACTAACTTAACATTGTAAGATTTGAGATTTTCACAGCGGTGAGTACGAAGATTTCTGTCTTCTGGGTTATTGCGCCGTGTAGTCTGGTCGATGTTAACCAACGTTTCAGAGGTCATACTGCCTCCATCATCAGAGTATGAAGATTTCTGTCTTCTGGGTTGTTGCACTGTGTAGTCTGGTCGATGTTAACCAACGTTTCAGAGGTCATACTGCCTCCATCATCAGAGTATGAAGATTTCTGTCTTCTGCGTTGTTGCACTGTGTATTCTGGTCGATGTTAACCAACGTTTCAGAGGTCATACTGCCTCCGTCATCAGGGCCTGAAACATTAGTAAACATCTACCAGACTACACAGTGCAACAACCCAGAAGACAGAAATCTTCATAACTTAACATTGTCAGCATAAATCAGTAGCCAACATGTACCATTCAATTCTAGTCAATCCTGATTTCCTTGGAGGATCCTAATCGCTTCTCAGACAAACCTGATATATACAGGCTGATTCAAAAGGTTAGGGCCAAACTGAAGGACTCAGAGAGGACAACTTTCGAATAGGAATCCATGTCCTCCGAAGTTATCCTGAGTCAGTCGAGGCCATTGAAGGTAGGGAAGTCTGATAACATACCGCTGTTGTAAATTTGGTTTGTAAGATTACTAATGTAATGTTTGTTGCAAAAAAAGGTTTACCCAAGTAATCATAAATATTGTGCCATCGGAATCGAGAACCGAGGAATAAACGACGGTCGATGGTCCACTCACTTGGTGATGGCAGCTGATACATTGATGCAGTGGACAGGGTGATGACAGTTCGCAGAGTTAGGGGACTGTGGACGGTCCAACACATTCCCACCTCACAAGCGGTGACTCGAGTTACAAAACAAATTGAAAGTAGCAATACTCGATCGACCACAAACACAAACTCGGCACTGAAGAAACTCGAAACGTGAAGAAATGCGATTTAGGGCCAAGGGTTGCGCCATGTTCTGTAAGAATTCTCAATTTAAAAACCAAGTCTTCCATTAATACAGTATAAGGTTTTCCAGCAGACTTCTTCTGTTCGGACGTGCTCCAAGTCTTGGATGGGGATCAGCCAACCAATTACTACACAGCAGCTAACTCGTAAACCATTTGTTTCCTTTTGCCTCTGTTTGGTCCATCTCCTGCTGCCTGAGATGTGTGAAGATTGGACACCTCTCTCTTCTTCACTCGTGTCGAGCCCGTTAGGAGTATCAAAGTTTGATTAGTTCGCTGTTTTCTGTTCCAACAGCCATTTCCGTGCAAGACTGAAAGAGAGAGAGAGAGAGAGACTGCCTTGCTCCTCAAACTCTGTCGGAGAATAAGCTCCAACCGACAGTGGCCATTTTTCTCGTGTTTTCAATCTACCCTGGACGGACTTAGCAACTATCCTCTTCTGCTATCAGTTTTTTTTTTAAGTTTCTTTTGTCTGCCCCCTTCTTTTTTATTTCCTTTCTTTTCAGATGTGTGTTTGTAGCTTCTCGACAGAATAAGCGGCCTTTTCTCATTTCGCTGCGAGTTTCACGAAAAGTTTTCTGTTCTCGCTACGAAGACTTCGGACAACGGGTAGATTCTTCAGGGTCTCAGTAAAGACTGAAGGCGATGGAGTCTAACTAGAGTCTAGTCTAGTACGACTATCCGCGTTTCAGGATTGCAACGTCGCAGGCTCAACAGATGGGACCGTCCATGACAAAAAACCTGAAAATTTGTCGAACGTCCTCCAAGGTGTACATGTTTCACTACAGACACACACACACACAGAGGCGGGCAGTACGCGTCGTGAGATTTACAACCTGTGCTTAAATCGCATCTATTAAAAGTGGTCCCTGCTTTGGGAAGCCCACACAGACGTGGGAGAGGGCAGAACGACATGACCCGCTCGTCGTCCCCTGTGGCACCACACTTGACTGTGATCATAAACTCTTTGTCCGATTGTAAACTAGGGGCTGCTTTAACCGGTCACATCCCTGCAACTGACATTCATTACAAAGCCCGGTTTTAAATGCAAAAGTGAAGTCAGTCTGCTTGTTTCGGCGAAGTCATAAACCGATACTGTGGTCCAGTTTAAAAATCAACAGGGCGCCACAAAAAACTTCCTCGCGAGTCTATTCGACCATCAGTCACGTCCACATAGTCACAATAAGATCCAGAATTAGAATAATTGGTCATCACTCGTTGTTTTATAGTTAGAAGATGGTTAAAAATCTGTCAATTTTTCTTAACTACACGCACAGACCTTGAAAATGTGATGGTCTTTCAGCTGGTATATCAATTTTCAACAGTTGAAGGAAGCCGAACTTTCATTACCATACTCACAAAAGCCCATCATGTGCAAATTAAATTCATTTTATAAACTTATACACTAATACTATTGATTTTAACACTGTGCATCCGTCTAAACCTGGGCCTTGTAAGGAGTCTCCTCTCTCTCAATTATTTAAACAAAAATGTTTATAGATTTCTTCACCTTTTACGTGTGACACATGCAAAATGTTTATACTGAGTGAGAAAAAGTCAAAGGAAATATAACAAATGTCTTTAGAACCATTAATTACAATCAGGAGTGCCTCCTGTCTGCTCACGTATCAGTAATTATGCTCCGGGATAGAGCAGCTGATCCTGAATCCGACCGCTCACCAATCTCTAGAATTTGCGTAGATTATTTATCTGAACGATTACATAAGCCTTTATCGCTCAGTGGAATCCAGTTTAAAGCATGGAACTATATCACAATAACACATTTTTTATGTTAGGTTAGGTTTATTTAGATTCGATTAAAGAAGTTTATGTTAGGATAAATGTTTAAATATGAATTTTTAACGTTGGAATTTAGAATGTGGGTTATGTGAAATGTTTAGTTTTGGATTCTGAAATTTCAAAACGTTTTAAAATTGGGGGTATTTACTAATTATGAAAATGTTAATGATTTAGATATTTTTAAATGTTCAAAATTTATAAATTTATTTCGCCAGGTCGGATGTAATATTTCTAAATGCCCTGATAACGGAGGCAGTATGACCTCTGAAACGTTGGTTAACATCGACCAGACTACACAGCGCAACAACCCAGAAGACAGAAATCTTCATACTCATCGCCCTGATGACGGAGGCAGTATGACCTCTGAAACGTTGGTTAACATCTACCAGACTACACAGCGCAACAACCCAGAAGACAGAAATCTTCATACTCATCGCCCTGATGACGGAGGCAGTATGACCTCTGAAACGTTGGTAAACATCGACCAGACTACACGGCGCAACAACCCAGAAGACAGAAATCTTCATACTCATCACCCTGATGACGGAGGCAGTATGACCTCTGAAACGTTGGTTAACATCTACCAGACTACACAGCGCAACAACCCAGAAGACAGAAATCTTCATACTCATCGCCCTGATGACGGAGGCAGTATGACCTCTGAAACGTTGGTAAACATCGACCAGACTACACGGCGCAACAACCCAGAAGACAGAAATCTTCATACTCATCACCCTGATGATGGAGGCAGTATGACCTCTGAAACGTTGGTTAACATCGACCAGACTACACAGCGCAACAACCCAGAAGACAGAAATCTTCATACTCATCGCCCTGATGACGGAGGCAGTATGACCTCCGAAACGTCGGTTAACATCGACCAGACTACACAGCGCAAAAACCCAGAAGACAGAAATCTTCATACTCTGATGACGGAGGCAGTATGACCTGTGAAACGTTGGTTAACATCGACCAGACTACACAGCGCAACAACCCAGAAGACAGAAATCTTCATACTCATCGCCCTGATGACGGAGGCAGTATGACCTCCGAAACGTCGGTTAACATCGACCAGACTACACAGCGCAACAACCCAGAAGACAGAAATATTCATATTCACTGCTGTGAGAACCTCAAGTCTTACTTCGTAATTCTTGTTCGTTACTAAATATAGCAAGTGTAATAAAATCAAGTACGATAGAATAGGAGGGGTATGTAGGAAACACTAAATGCACAAAAATATTATCCTCGCTGGAAAACGTGAAGCGAAGAGACCAAATTGGGGACTCAGGCACAAAAGATGTGAATAATAGAAAAAGAAAAGTGTAATAATTTGGACTGAATTTATCTGGTTCTGGTTATGAATGAAATGCTCGCTCTCCTGAAGAGAGCAATGAACATTCAGATTCCGCGAAAGGCATGGAATTCCTGAAGACAATCCTTATCATGAATGGATCCAGTTAGCTAACTCATTTATAGACTATGGCTGACAACTTATAAATGAAAACAAACATTATAAAGCCCTAAGATGGCTCTCTTCTGGGTTCTAACACCCTTTGGTGTGGAAGAAGTTTACTAACGCTTAACACGTCCTTGTTGCCTCCATCATCAGAATGATCGGCCTGATGATGGAGGCAGCAAGAACCTCTGAAACGATGACAAACGTCCACCAGACTACACGGCAATACAATCTAGAACAGTGGTATTCAACCTTTTTTGTTCGCGTACCCCCAGATATAATTTCTCTTCAGCTTTTTACCCCCAAAGTTGTTTGTGCATAATTCAAGTTATACATAGTATATAATCTACATCTAAAATCAATTAAATAAATTACATCACTGATTATTCAGTGTTTATTATAAAATAATTTTTTTTTAAATTTCACGTACCCCCTAAGATGTCTTCGCGTACCCCCGGGGGTACGCGTACCCCAGGTTGAAACCACTGATCTAGGAGACATAAAATCCTAATCATGAAGTCTTACTACAGCCCTTGTTAAATTTAAGATTGATGTGCAATGGATTCCCGGTTAATTGGGACACATCGGGATTAGAACACGTTGGCCCAATTAAGCGAAGTTCCACGTAAAAAGTTAAAAATGTTTTTTCTTCAAGATTTATCCAAAATAAACGGGTGCCCCGATTAACCGATGGTCCATTTAACAGGAATCTACTGTATTTCATGTCCTGATAGTCACGAACACTCGATGTAATTCATTCGACTGTAAACTACTTTAGCACGGAGCAGTTGGTGCCTCGTCGGTGTGAAATAGTGGGTTTTGTGTGAAAGTGAATCATGTCGCTTGGAGCGGAGTGTGGAAGGTGCATGGCAGTGACCTCGGCCCACCTCCCCTAAACCCCTCACCGTGGAACTGAGAGGACTGGCGCCCGACCCCACCGGTCACTGTGACCCGGGAGCAAAGGATTAGGACGCCTAGATAAAACTACATAAACCAGCAACAGAATTTAATTTTGTTTCAGAGAACGACCCCTGGAAAAGAGGCAAATTGTAATACAGGTCTGGCTTAGTTGATAAGTCGATGAAACTGAAATCACACGCTGGGTACACACCTCCGGTTTACGGAAGATGGCTCCATTTTCTGAGAGTCTGAAAGGTGATTTTTCTTTTTAATCCCATGAATCTAAAATTAGACCTGCTGCGCCCTCATTTCCGTTTCGATGTGCTGTTTTCTATTTGGTATACGTTTTCGTTGTAAAATGTGACGCCTCTTTTCCAGCAAGAATTTGAATTAAAGTTTAATTACCCAAGACAGTATAATTAATGCAACAAATTTGTGTTCCAGACTTCGTCTCGTGCCTACGTAAAGGTGTCAGTAGCAGTGGCGGCTCGTCCATAAGAGCTGCAGAGCTGCAGCACCCACCCCTCTAATTTTTCAAAAACTAAAAAAAATATTTTTTGTGTTTATATATAATTTGTAACACTTTATTTCCTATACATTATTTTAATATTGTCTCTTACTCTGTCATTATCCACTAATCGACTGAACTGTTAGTAAGTCCACGGGCGAGGAATGGGATGGAGGACGTGTCTATCATCCGTTTGAAAGGATTTCAGCGCAGATTGTTCAATAATTCTGTTCGCTAAATTTTTTTTGTCTTGATAATGATAATGAGCAAAGGAAGTGTATCATAGTTACGGCAAATTACATTTTATAATATATGTTTGAGTGAAAAATGTAAAAATTCATGGCCGCCCTCTTTCGGACTTAAAAATAGTTAAAACATCGTCGATCACGTTTGAATTTTCTCCTGTTGTAAATTTACTTTTCATTTATTTGTATTGTTATGCGTTGAAATACTATTATGATGTTTCTCCCTTGCTGAGCACTACTACTGCTCAGACTCACGAGCCGCCACTGGTCAGTGTGACTACAGTCAACGGGGTTATGACAGCTGATTTGGTGACAACAGATGATTTGAATAGAGACATCTGGTTCTCGAGGAGGCGAATTTAACCGACGTCCAGAAAGGCTTGCTGCCTCAACCATCGGTGCGATGTCCTGCGATGTTAAACTGATTATTAATGCAGTAAACACATCTGAAACGTCGGTGAACTATTACCAGACCACAGGACACAATAACGCAGAAGACTGCCATATTCAATCTACAATCAATAATCTAATATTTCCTTCGAATGTTTCTTTGGTCCTGAATAAGTTTAAATATTCAATTTATTTATTAAAATGTTTGCCAACAGCGAGGAGCCAATTAGCAGGCAAACACTAATAAATACACACAAAAACAATAAAAAACAAAACTAAACTAGAAAAAGTACGGTGACGTACAGAGGAAACGGTAAATCAGATGATAGAAGACGTACGATAATTGGGTTACAGTAGAGATGTCGAGGAAAGTTGGAAGAGTGTGGAAGTGTTGAGTAAACTTCAAGAAAGAGAAAGTAAGAGAAATGTGACAGTCGTTAGTCACATATTACGAGATTAGTCAATGAAAGTGAATGTCTGCGGACTGGAGGACCATAATTCGATTCCTGACAGAGGCGGGGAGTTTTCGTAAGCTATAAACATTACATTGCAATTAGCTCGTTTGTTTTGTTAATAAGATAAGTAGGTAAGAGCCAACACGTGCTGAAGAGTTACACTTGTATTTTTTAATTGACTGCAGTTTAATAATGAGTCCGTAAAAGGTAACAAGCCAAAAATTTTGTAACAAGTAAAAAAAATAGGTCTACTTAACTAACTTCGCAACAGTGAGTTACTTGAGAAGCTGAAGTCGGTCGGCGAGCTACGGAGTTCTCGAAATTGTTATATTTACAAAATTTCATCACTCAAGAAGGTCCAGAACCAGACGAGTCTACAACTTCACACCATAGATTTTTGATATCCATTTTAATATTATTCTTTCTTCTGCGCCTAGATATTCCAAGTGGTCTCTTACCTTCAGACTTTTTGACTTTGATGTTATGTGCGTTTCTCAAACTGCCCTTCTCTCCTTCCCTGATTTAATCGTTTTTAAAAAAAGTAGATTTTCCGTCGAATTTTCAACAGACATTGCAGACGATATAAATTAATTGTAATAAATATAAGCATTATTATTCCTTTCGCGAACTTTCCAGGACATTATTTTACACAGCGGTCTCAGAACACGAGTGACGTTTGAAAATTACATACGTCTTTGAGGAATTCTTTTGAGTAATTTGATTTTAGAGAAATGTCGCTCACTCATCTCTGTGCCACGTTATCATTCGTCCCTTTTATCTCAATTTTCTTGTTTTGCTTTGACCATTATTCTTCATGGAGCTGCCTTGCCCTTCTTACACGAAGCTGTTGATACTTGAGGGGTGAGGAACAAAATCAAGATTATATGTGGACGTTTCGAAAAGAATTATTTCTTCACGTATAGTTGAGGCAAAGAGAGAGAAAGAAACGAATATCATCTCAAGCAGTGGAGACATGACAACGAGAGAGACGGTAGATCACAAGATGGTGGGGAGGCAACAGCATTGCACCGGAGGAAGTTAATGGCCAAAGCCCGGAAATTGTGCTCACATATATCTCAGGGCAGATTTATGAAAGTGCTTTTGTTCCGAGTGGGGGGAAAATGGGGAGGAAGAAATATATACAATGTTCTCCTTCTCTCACCTCACCCTATCCTTCCACCAACTCCTTCCACTTCTCGTGTTCCTCTCGTCCGAGACTCTGCTCCTAACTTTCTCTCTCGATTTTCTTGTTTCCATCTTGAAACGCATTGCTGTAATTTTCTGGTGTGAGATTTACACGCCACTGAGGTATATTCTGCTCTGATATCTGTATGGAATGTGAAACAGTGGCTACAGAAACTGTTTTAGTCACAGGGCTGGTTCACATCTGACCAGAAGCTTGGAAACGTGACTTGCCGTGAGCTGTCTACCGTCTGCATTCTTAAATTTCATACAGAAAAGCAAAACAGTGTGACCAACACTGTCATAGCAGAATCCGAATGTTGAGTACACTGCTCATACGACACGAACTTCCGTCAGTTCAAAACACCGCAGACACTCCTTGTTACTCAGGAGATAGGTTTTGACCTTGAAATTGCGGACCGACTCGGAAGTCCGATGGCAGTAAATCTGTGGCTAGAAATTTGTAGATTAAAACGTATTTGTTAAATCGCTACATTATTCAGAATTAAAACTTTATACGTATTTTAAGAAGACCCATGTGTTCTCGCCACAACGCCGATCCTCACTGCGAATGCCAAAGGTTTCCTCCTGAGTAACATACAATAACTAATGCCTCAAAAACTCAAATCTTACAAATGTTATGGTACTTTACATGCTGCTGCATGATTTACTGACTACGAATCAGGATTATTTCTTCTGTTTCATGAAGCAGACTAAATCAAAATATCAAATTCCTTAAATTCATACCAGATACGATTTATGTAACGTGGTGAAACATTGAAATAAACGCGGCCATCAGGGGATTAATCTTTCAACTGTTATTTTAAACAGTATTTATAGCATAAAATAAATTCCCAAATAATAATATTTATTAAAAAAAAACATGTTACAACATGCATTGGAGAGATGCGAAATGCAAACGGAAAACCTGACAGGAAAATTCTACTTGGAAACCTAGTCGTAGATGGCAGAGATTTTTTTTGAAATATAATAACAGAATTCCAGGGTCTATAAATGGCATAGAATTTCTTGTAAAGCTTAGCTACTATCAGCTTCTCAAGTACGAATTTCCTCCACGGAATTGGACAGTGGGCCTATGTTGTCCAAAGCTCAGTTTCACGGAGTCGGTGAGCGGAATTGTGTTGCAGTTGTTTGGGCTGAATCGAATTGAGACTCTTATGTACGCTGCTTACACCTCCGTGAGAGGTGAAGCCATAGCTTAGACGGCAATGGGCAGTTATTTTTCCGCCCAGTGACCAGTAGTCGGTTTCCGACTCTAAGATAAATGGTTAGAGAAGGTCGGAGGTTAAAAGGGGATGGGAGATGGGGGGTGGGTATAGCCTTATATGTAGGGGAGGAGGAGGAGGAGGAGGTTTTCACTATGGCCTCCGTGTGGCAGCAGAACAGTCGTGCAATAGATTGATGTTTAACCCGAGCTGTAACTTACAGCTGAAAAGAAAATAACACCAAATAACACTCCACAGAACTGAAGAAAAATAACCCGAAGCGGTTGTGGGCATCTCACTTCAATGCGGGGAGTCCCTTGGGCACTCTAGAGCACCACCACCAAGTCCGGAATGAAAGTTTTAGAACTCGGTTACAGTTTCATGCAAACCGTCCGAGCTGGGCGGCTGAGGGATGCGTGTTAGCTGCTAGCCGGGTTGCGATCTCTTTAAACATTAACCCTTTCTACGCTGCTCAGTTTAATTTAGGAAATAAATGTCTCCATTTGTTCGTAGCTTTCCACAGCGCGTTTAAAATTACTTATAATTAGTATAAAGCTCCAACAAATCAAAATTACAATGACGAAATTAAGAGCGGGTTAATTTCAGGGGATGCTGGTTATAGATTAGTTCAGAATTATCTGAGAAACTCAATTTTCGCCTGTTGTCTTGTATGGATGTGAAGCTGTGTCTCATTCCTCAAGGAAAAACTCGGGCTGAGGATGTCTGGGAACGGCTGACGAGGAAAACATTTAAGAATAACTGAAAAAATTGAGAAAATTACATAATCAGGAGCTTAATAATTTATAAACTTTACACAGAGTGATCAAAGGAAGGACGAAGTTCGTTGTGGCTTATAACAGGCATCAACTGAATACAAGGATTTTGTTCGGAAAACGTGGATAGAGGAGATTACTGTGAAGATCTAAGCATAGATGGAAATGTTCTTAAAGAAAAATTCTGTGTAAGTGTGGTCTGGATTCAACAACTCAGGAAATGGGCCTTTTAACAAAAAAAAAAAAAAACCCTTCTGATTCGATAATAGACTAAAGACCGTTATTTTGACAGAGAGATGAAAAATATATTTTTTTTTTAGATTTTTGGAATTGAATACTCTTATCTTTAGCTTGTATTAAAGAATATACATCGTGTATTTCAGTATTAATATGAGACTAAAGCGACGGACGTTCCAAGAGGAGGGGAAGGGGGGGTAGTAATAACAAAGGTTTATCTGTGCCCCGTGACAATGTTTTATCTTTTGAACCCCGAAGCAGTCGCTTCTTGTAGGGAAGCGATGAGACCATGGAACTGTTGATCTCCATACATGGGATATGAGGGTTCTTCCACCTCGCGATCAATAGCCATTGCTGTTACAGCAACAGCCAGCTTTGTACTGGGTCCCGAGCTTTAATTACCTTCATTTAAATGATGTTTATCTTAATTACATCCCCAGCCTGAGATAGCGTGTATAAACCAGGCAAGCTTTAGCGTTAGTTAGTGCCAAGTGTTATTGTTACTGTCAGTTTTAGTGTGGCGAGGGGGTGGGGAAGGGATGTGAGAGGAAACAACAATAAGTTTGTGATGCATGGGCGGGTTAGGATGCGAGCCCTGTAGCCTGCCGTGCGATGTTCGCTGAACCCTGATAACAGCCACGCACATAACTACGGCACCAGGTTTGTGACTTCGCTAACGAAACCTTTGTTACAAGTAACTGCACCACGTGAACATTACATGCGGAAACTAATATACGAGGTGCGATCGGAAAGTTTCTAGACTGCGCCTATAAAAACCCGTACACTTATCTCAGGTATTAAATTCATCAATCACCCTCGAAGTAGTACCCCTGGGAGTGAACACAACGATCCCAGCGCCGCTGCCAAGCCTGGAAGCATCCCTGGAAATCTTTCTTTGTCAGCCTGTCAAGCACCATCTGCGATTCTGCCTGAATCTCTTCTATCGTCTCAAATCTCCTTCCCTTTAGCTGAATTTTCATCTTTGGGAAGAGGAAGAAGTCACACGGCGAATAAGGAGGGTGCGGGATGACGGCCATGGTGTTTGAGGCCAAAAACTGCCGAACTTTGAGGGCGGTGTGCGCTGGCGCGTTGTCATGATGCGTCGCATGTGGAGTTCTTCCTTTAGAATCAGCTGACAGGTCCCATAGCCTATCCCAACAATGTCGCACAAGTCGTTGATGATACGACGTCGATCTTCGTGAATGGCCTGCAGAATCTTCGTAACATTTTCGGGCGTTGTGCTCGAAGATGGTCGTCCAGAACGCTCGTCATCATCGACAGAGGTTCGGCCATTTTTAAAACGTGAATGCCACACAAAAGTTTGTGCACGACCCATTGTGGACTCCCCAAATGCTTGCTTTAGCATTTCATAGGTTTCCGTAGCCGTTTTGGCGAGTCTTTGGCAAAATTTGATGCACACGCCATTCCGAAATCGCAGGAGGGTCGGTGTAATGCACTACCAAAACGCCCGTAACTAAGAAACAAATGCTAATTCGATGATGCCGGCTGGCACACTGATTCACTATGAATGTAGGCCGCACCCCCTAGCGGCAGAAGCTCGTACTACATCCGGTTCGCCCTCTATTGACACAGTCTTAAAACTTTACGATCGCACCTCGTAAGTCACAGAAAACTAAAATAACTTTGCAGACTTTCGAACCCGGGGTTCCCCCAAATAGGAACCTAACACTAACCTACTCGGTGTTGCTTTCGCCATTATCTATTATCGTATAAACTGTTTTTCTTATCTGACACTTCAAAATTTGTGTAATTTCTTTTTTATTGAACGCAATTTTACGTAACTTTCACAGATCGTTCTACACATCTGGGACATTTCTTGATAACGTTGGCAACACTCAACAGAGTAACAAGATGGTGTCGTATACGACAGATCAGGAAGTGTTTTTATCAAAAACCTTTTTTATTTTTAATTTTGATGGTTTTTTTATTCCTGTGGAAAAACGCTGTCGTCAAGAATTTCAGTTTGTATTGCACCATCGAGAGACACTATTTGTGATAAACGTGCGAAAAGGATATAAACGCCTATGTTTGCACGGAGGAAGTTGTCGGTTTAGCACAGAAGGCAAGATTATGCTTACGACGTTTAGGACAACAGACGGATCTGCAGCAGCGCTGAGTGGATTAAAATCGGTCGCGGTCGCTTGTCGTTGCAGTTGAGTAAGCAATTTTTGAAAGACGGAGCAGCGAGACCTGGGGATTTTGCGAGGGAGTCCGGAGGACGATCCGGGTGTCTTGAGTGTCATATGGCTCGCCGATAAAGCATATTTAAACATTAACAAACAGAATGCCCGATTATGGGTCTCACAGAATTCATGCCTTATCGTTACCAACTCTACATCCAGAGAGAGTCACAGTAGGCGTGTATTATTGAGTACCGTGATATTTATTTTTTCTCGATGGTATAGTTACTTTTGATATTTACCACAGTGAATTTGTTCCTTTCCTGATAGGATATGGAATTTTCAATAAATATCTGTTCTGACTTGTTGGTTCCACAAAATAGTTATTTGGTTAACCTGACTTGTGTCAACTGCCTTCAGGATGTGTTCATAGAATGCTTCTTTTCTAGTTTTACCATAAATTTCTTGCATATTTATTATTATTGTATTACCTTGTGGGAAATTCGTATTTATATATTTTAATACATAAATAATCTCGGGCAATGTGCTGGTCTGTGATACTTAGGTTACTCTTATAACGAGTAAAGTGCCTTTGTATTCTGCTCATCTATAACTATGAACTTCTGCTCATGTTTGTATGATCTAAGTTTTATAATTAAAAACATCTATCGTGTCATATAACTGATGCTTGTCCTTGGGAATTTCTCTTTGTCTAGTGATCTAGAAATTTAAAAAAAAAAATGCAATGTTTCGGAAGCTGGTTCCACATCCGTCTCCAGGTAAAACCATACGACTAGTAAGTTTGGTCCATTCGAAAGAGCTAATTTCATTCCAACTGACCCAACTGACTGTGTTGTACGACTTCATCTAATGACAGAATCACAATCAGTTTCTAAAATTTCATGTTTTTAAATTTTTAAACAAAATAAAATATCCAATAATGTCCATTAATTTAACGACACACATTCGAAAAAAAACCGTTAACAAATTTACTGTTTTTGTATCCAGTTAAAATCAAAATTTCGTCTTTTAGATGGTCCTAAATATTTTCTGCTATCTTTTTTGAACATTCGCAGAAAAGAGTACGCCTAAAAGATGAATGTTGTGGTGCGCTCAATCGACATCTTGCCGCAAGGACATGGCTATGTAAGCTTTATTCATTACTTATAAATTATATCCCAGGGCAGAAAACAAACACCAAACTGCTTCCTTTCTGCTATCTATACTACCATTTCTACTTCGAAACCAATTTGCTACATTTAAATATTTTATATCCCCTTTTTACCTAAACTCCTAGTGAAATTTAACAGTAGTTACGTTGGATATTTAAAAATCATGGATGAATATGTAAAAACAGAACTACCCTAGCGTAACATTTGGTCGGGACGTTAAGGTACAATGCTGTACCTGGATAGAAATCACACGTTATAAATACGCCAAACCTCGTTTCTAATCAGCGAAGCCGGCGAGTAATTCATTGGTTCATTGGGTTGTCATTGGTTTTATCGGGGACCGAGAATTTCCCGAACATTTCGCCTCGCAGTTCGAACAACATCGCCGACAACTGATCTCGGCAGAGGCTTCCAGACTATTTTTGATACGCCACTCAGCGCCGGTCGGCTACGTCATTCTGGTCTGATTTGCAGGGACCGCGTGACACAGAGTTTTGTAGACGTGAATATTAACACTCTTACCGGGATTTGTTCTCAAAATATACTGCAAAATAACAGATAATCCATTGCGAAGTAATTTTCCCAGTTCATGTCTAACTTATGGGATAATATTAAATGAAAAAATCACATCTCTTGCTACAGTGGCTTAATGCGTGACCGTTTCAAACTATAATGTAAAGCCCACAAAATATACAGAGGATGGGTGTTCAGCATCACGCTCCGGCCGGCTTTACCCCCGGGAAAAGACCCCCCGGTACCCATTGGATACGAGGCTGGGTGAGCCCCAGAGCCGGTCTGGACGCAGAGGCTAGAGAAACGGATTTAATTACGGATAATTTTCAGTTAGAGTAAGGGAATGCAGGTTACACTTACGAGGTGCGATCGAAAGGTTTCCAGACTGCGCGTATAAAAACCCGTACACTTATCTCAGGTATTAAGTTCATCCATCACCCTCGAAGTAGTTCCCCTGGGAGTGAACACAACGATCCCAGAGCCGCTGCCAAGCCTTGAAGCATCCCTGGAAATCTTTCTTTGTCAGCCTGTCAAGCACCATCTGCGATTCTGCCTGAATCTCTTCTATCGTCTCAAATTTGATGCACACGCCATTCCGAAATCGCAGGTAATGCACTACCAAAACGCCCGTAACTAAGAAACAAATGCTAATTCCATGATGGCGGCTGGCACACTGATTCACTATGAATGTAGGCCGCACCCCCTAGCGGCAGAAGGTCGTACTACATCCGGTTCGCCCTCTATTGACACAGTCTTGAAACTTTCCGATCGCACCTCGTACATGCCTGGTACCGAGACAGACATCTGTTCCTTTTAACGTGTTATTGAGACCCATATTGCCAAGGAATCTGAGTTTGTTCATCCCTGATGTTTGTTACTGCTCGTCACGGAGTCTGAACCCGCGGGGTGGCGTGAAGAGACGATTGGCTACGGCACGTGGACGTTCTAAACGAACGTGTCGTGCGAGCGCTTTTCCGATTTCCATGGGGGGTTTTGCAGAAAATGGCCGTGCCTTTATCTAAATCGCTCAGCGATGTTTAATGTTTGTACAGAAATTACAACACACGTGGCAGTCACGTGACCGCACTCGTGTCTTAATCACCGCGGCTAATAGCGGGGAATCCACATTATTAACTTTTTTGTGATTGGAAACTCATATTTTACCCGCCCTTCTGTGGTGGATGTGCAACAAGGTACCAGGTTCGAAACGCGGCCGAGTTACCGGCTATCCTAACTCAGATCAGCTCTGTTGATTTCCTCAGTCCCTACTGGCAAATTCTGAGATGGTTTTTTAAAAACCCTGACTCATCTCCTTCCCATCTCATTTGACGCTCCGTGATCACTGCAAATGAAGCGACGTATTTGCCTCAAATAGCTTAAAGACAGAAATCAGTCAATTAACCAATCAAGATCGGTAAATAACCTATCTTCGTGGGCCAGAATTCTTGTTTAAAGGTCTAGTTGATCATCAATTTTCCTACCTTTTAATGAACTCGGAATTTCTTACTGTACTATAAACAGATCGCAAATGCTTCCATTCTGAGCCAGATTGTGTCCACATTCTTATATCCCGTACCTTTAAAGAACATTTTTGTTTGGCACCCTTATATACGCGTATTCTGTTCCTTAACGCCTGTCGATTAAGATTTAATTTGCAGCGATAATTCTCTAGCATACCCCATCCGTGATGGACGGTACAATTTAAGAAGCTACTAATTATATCTCACGATACTTTCAAGAATACTAACAAATACATTACAACAATAATTATAATAGACAAATACATCGAAAGAGTGTTACATATATCTAAGCTTCTGCGCAATATTTCATTGTAGAATTTTGACAGGTGTTTAAAATTAACTGTATAGAATCGCACGCGAATTATGATTGACTCGTATAATTAAACAGGTGGAGCGTAACATTTTGTGGGGTTCATTTATAATGAATAAATTTACCTGCGATTTTTTGAGGGCGGACACACGTGAATGCAGTCATCCAGTTTGATTACTAACTTCAGTTTGTCTGTCAGATCCAATTCGACTTGCCACGCAAAGCCACGGCTAAAAATAATTCTATCTTCCCTCTCCCGCCTGCGAAAGGTCGTAGGCTACTGTACGTACACGCATGTGATGCAAGTCCGTATTGTCTGTTCAATTAATCGCGTTATTTAAATACCGTCGTTAAACATTTCCTGACTTTGAAATAGAGGGTACTTTATTCCGGTAGCCTTTGATTTTGCTATTAGATTATGCCATCTGGAAAGTCGAATAGGAACTACCAGGTTGGAACTATATGTTGTCAATCAGACAAGCTAATTCTTGCGTGATAACATAGAATAATACGAGGTGAGATCGGAAAGTTTCTAGACTGTGTCAATAGAGGACGAACCGGATGTAGTACGACCTTCTGCCTTTAGGGGGTGCGGCCTACATTCATAGTGAATCAGTGTGCCAGCCGACATCATCGAATTAGCATTTGTTTCTTAGTTAGGGGCGTTTTGGTAGTGCATTATACCGACCCTCCTGCGATTTCGGAATGGCGTGTGCATCAAATTTTGCCAAAGACTCGCCAAAACGGCTACGGAAACCTATGAAATGCTAAAGCAAGCATTTGGGGAGTCCGCAATGGGTCGTGCACAAACTTTTGTGTGGCATTCACGTTTTAAAAATGGCCGAACCTCTGTCGATGATGACGAGCGTTCTGGACGACCATCTTCGAGCACAACGCCCGAAAATGTTACGAAGATTCTGCAGGCCATTCATGAAGATCGACGTCGTACCATCAACGACTTGTGCGACATTGTTGGGATAGGCTATGGGACCTGTCAGCTGATTCTAAAGGAAGAACTCCACATGCGACGCATCATGACAACGCGCCAGCGCACACCGCCCTCAAAGTTCGGCAGTTTTTGGCCTCAAACACCATGACCGTCATCCCGCACCCTCCTTATTCGCCGTGTGACTTCTTCCTCTTCCCAAAGATGAAAATTCAGCTAAAGAGAAGGAGATTTAAGACGATAGAAGAGATTCAGGCAGAATCGCAGATGGTGCTTGACAGGCTGACAAAGAAAGATTTCCAGGGATGCTTCCAGGCTTGGCAGCGGCGCTGGGATCGTTGTGTTCACTCCCAGGGGAACTACTTCGAGGGTGATTGATGAATTTAATACCTTAGATAAGTGTACGGGTTTTTATAGGCGCAGTCTAGAAACTTTCCGATCGCACCTCGTACTACAGAATAAAAATATCAAATACAAATTAAATTCTTAAACAAATTTGGAGGATTTTTACATTCTGGAAAGACTTCTTGATATCCAGTTGACAGATGTCATCTCGACTTGCTACCTAAATTGAGACTACAAATGCCAGCTGTCTGTAAATAATGTCTTTAGGGTAACATTCGTACCTAAGAGGGAGGCTTTAAATATAAAGTATATGGGATATTACATAATGAGGAACTTGGCAATGTTTTCAGGTCAGATAGTATTGATTTAGTGAAATACAGGGCTTACGATGGCACTCTCACGTGACTACGATAGATGAGACAAGAGATGCACACACAATATTGATGCTGAAATATCTTAGAAAACGTTTACTTGGAAGAGTGATAGAAGATTATAGATTAAGATGAAGATGTGTGTTAGGGTGAAAGGTCTTGACGAAAGGAAGGAAATTCTGACTGGCTCAGGATCGTGTCTAATTGCGAGCTGTGGTAGGCCTATTAGCGGCGATTAGTCTAGGAGGAACTTTTCTGTTACAAGAAGTTATAATTTTATATCTTAATTGCGTCATGTTTGTGTTAATATAAATATAAGAAGTTATAACAATTGAAGGCTTATATCTTAATTGCATCATGCTTGTGTTTCAATACAATACTTTTATTTTCCGTCGTTTACACAAGCTTATTGTTAAAATCATATAAAATCATATAAAATTTCACATAAAATTGTTACATTTTAAAATTGACGACATGTTTCGATATACAATCTTATCATCGTCAGGTCTATCAAAATTAAAATTAAAATCTGGTGTATCTGTTGCTCTGCTTATATTGTTTTTGTTTTTACTCGTTTTTACTACATCTCCAGGCTTCTTCGATTTTATTTTTGGAGACGCGCCTGGGTGCCTATATCGGGTTGTGTATGAGGTGCGTGTCCGTTGTTATTGAAGTTATCGAGTTACTGTCTGCCATTCAATAACAACGGACACGCACCTCATACACAACCCGATATAGGCACCCAGGCGCGTCTCCAAAAATAAAATCGAAGAAGCCTGGAGATGTAGTAAAAACGAGTAAAAACAAAAACAATATAAGCAGAGCAACAGATACACCAGATTTTAATTTTAATTTTGATAGACCTGACGATGATAAGATTGTATATCGAAACATGTCGTCAATTTTAAAATGTAACAATTTTATGTGAAATTTTATATGATTTTATATGATTTTAACAATAAGCTTGTGTAAACGACGGAAAATAAAAGTATTGTAACAATTGAAGGACTCCCTTAATAAAACGGAGAACAGGCTTAAACGTCGAAATATCAATGTGATTTAATTGGTTAACTTAGTGTTCACATTCTAATGCCAAAAAAAGACAAAGCCGATTTCACCATATTCAGAAACATCTGAAGTACCATTACCGCCTCTGTTAAAAAAACCTGTTTTCATTTACCTAAGGAATATATATTACATCCAGTTAAATCTTTTTATTCCTACTCTTTCGTTTAGAAACATTTAATTTTGTCTTTGGTTTCATAGTTCATAACAGCTGAATTTAGTGATATATATTTTTTAATGCAAACGATTTCCTATGAAGCCAGGTGAAGAGTTTACAAAATGTCTTAAATTGGCGAAACTTACGAATAAATTTCACAGGAAAAAAAAAATAATTTTTAGATGAAAACCTGCTCCTACCATCTATCGATTTTATTCAAGCATAAAAAATTTAGTATATTTATCAATAATTTAAATAGTAAACAGAGAAAATTTGAATAAGAATGCTTAATTCCATTCATCTGTACCGCGGAAATGGAAAAGTTCTGAATTAGCGACAGACTATCCCACAAACATATTCACAGAGAATCCTTTCATACACCATAAGTCAGTTTAGGGAGGGCGTTTTTTAATTTAGCCTCTAGTTTTACAAATTAAAAGCCTAACGTTGAGTTTCAAGCATTTGCTGTCTAGTGCTTGAAACATGTTATTTAAAGAGAACTTAAGGTTAAAAATTACGTGTCAGAGAGTAATAACGCGATTAGGAGAGACAAGTATATTCCTGTGTACGAGCAAGAAAGGAGAATAATTAGAAAGTGGTGTGATTCACGTTTTATGTTCATCAGGTAATGTAAAGCTCACATGCAAACAAAACATTAAAAATTGCAAATGTTCCCTGGCGTTTATACGAAACTGAAGTGCCCATTTCCATGTTTACAAAAATTCCACTACGAGCCCCCATCCTGAGCCAGATAAATCCAATCCACAAATTCTAACCGTATTTCTCCAAGATCCATTCTAATATTATCAACACATCTACGACTAAGTGTTTTGAGCGGGCACCTCCCTGCAGGCATCCCAATAAAAAGTTTTGCACAATTTTCTCATCACCTGCATGCTACATTCACAGCTAATCTCATCCTCCTTGATTTTATGTCCCTAATTGTATTTGGTACAGAGTATAAATTGAGAAACTCCTCATCATGGGATTTTCTCAAGTCTTACGTCACTTCATCCCCTTTGGGTCCAAAAATTCTTCAAAGCACCCTGTTCCCAAACTAGATCAAACTGTCTTATTCCCATTACGTGAGAAACCAGGTTCCACATATGCACAAAACAAGAGATAAAACCACGTTTCTCCTTTACATTTTCTGACACACGCCGGGAAAACAAATTATACTGAACTTCATGGTAGCAAGCATTACACAAACTTAACCTGCTCTAAATTTATTTATTAATGTAATTTTGATCTGTTACATTCGTTCCTTAATATTATAAGTACACCAAATTTTTGAAAATTTAGTAACTAATTTAACACAAATTTATTTTTTAAAATTGCTGAAGTCATTTTACAGATCCACGTGTAGATGCTACTGTGCGCTGAGAATGTCTCTGTTTATGTGGAAACGAATTAGCGCAGTCAGTCACAAGAGAAGAAGCCTCTATTGAGCAGTCAGCTCTCGCTGCCAGACGTTTTCTCTAAGTGTTGGGTTACTTTAAGGGCTGTATTACGTTACAGGTACATTATAATACTACGAAATAATGTCCTTACCAACATTTTAAAAAGTAACGCAGGTATTTTCACCTTTACCAGAAGTAATTATGTGTTGAAAAGCATTCCTCTTCAGAGACAGACATTACAACATATCACATGTCTTAAGACTTCGCTGTTGCACAAGATACCACAACTCTTATACCACTTCAAATTTGCTGTAAGAAACCTTACGCTTCTAGATCAAACGGGATGATTCTAAAATCAGGAAAAATAATGTCTTTTGTAACAAATACAACATTTTACGCGGTTCACGATTTACGAATTCTATATTAAATAAAAACAAAAATATTTACACATTAAATAACACTTAGTGCCAAACGCATTTCGACCTCAAGACGTCATCATTGGTGGCAAAACATTAATTCATTAGTCTGTCTATTAAAATCATACAATTCATGAAACGGTGATTTGTTTTAAAACACAGTAAGAGGTCACACTTCATAAAAACATGTTCATTGAACACTGAACATTTAATTGAATATGAGACCAACAACTGAAACCTCAGTGGACATTTTGCTGAGTAATTTAGATAATACACCAACTCATGTGTAATTAAACGTTCAATGTAGTTTAATATAGTGTGTGAACTTTTACAGTGATTTATAACAAACCATCGTTTCATGAATTGTAAAATTTAATATGAATTAAGTTGTTTGCCACTGAAGATGACCTCTTAAGGTACGTTTTGAACAAAAATATCTTTGTTCATCGCCGTTAGCTGTAACTGCTTTGCAGTCACACGTGATGTAATGTCTGAAGCGATATATTTCATACATCCCCCATGACACACACAAGACGTGTGATCCATTCATAAATCCTGTTTAATGGCAGATAGAAGTAACTGAATATTTGTTTCTTTAGCAGAAAATCGACTTTCGTGTATCAATTAAGATGTTAAAAGCCTCGTTATTATTCTTATTGCTTATCGTGTCTATTAAATACGGCAAATATGATTTAATGCGCACGTATTTATAAGAATTACGTCTCTGAGTGCCTGGCACGTTGGAGGGCCCCCCGACCTAAATCAATACCAACACCAAATAAAAGTTTATTAAAAAGATATAATTATTTCAGTGGATTATATTTTAATATAAACCCGATCGAGGAACCAATATTTAAACCAATTAATTAGACTGTTGTGTTATGTGAACACTGTAGCAAGACGGGTTCAATTTCTAAGAAATAATTTACTCACCCCCGAAATATACTTTGTCAAAGTTCATGAAATAATTTGGAGTCATTTCAGTTGCAGAGTATAGATGGCAGTGTTGTCTGTTAAGTTTTTATAGGCTTGAGGGTGAACAGCCAATCGATTCCCTTTACACAATATTTTCTACAGCCACTGATTGAACAGCACAAATTTCGGCATTGAGTGTAAAACTTTTGTAAGTCATAAGATAGTGTAGTTGCGTCATATTGTGACTTATTAAATTAAAATTAAATTATTTGGTTATTCCGTCAAATCACAATGTATTTAAATAAGATAATTAAAATAATTAAAATATCATTCTGTGTTCCATATCGAATAATCGATAATCCAATTGTAAATCGATTATTCGATATGGAACACAGAATGATATTTTAATTATTTTAATTATCTTATTTAAATACATTGTGATTTGACGAAATAACCAAATAATTTAATTTTAATTTTGTAAGTCAGTTTATTTGAGCTGATGTCACAAAGTAAGGGACCAAATTCCTTGTTCAGTGAATACATAACAAACGTAGGTATTTGAATTAGAGACTGCAGGTAAAACTCGGTCTCCTGACAAAGTAACATCTACATTATATTAAATCTTGTCCGTCTAATCACAATAAATTCTTATTACAATAATTAACATTTAAAATATTTAAAATATTAAATGATGTTCTTTATCGAAATATTCGATTTACATTAGACCATCATTTTTCATGTTTCACGACATGTTTCAGTTCCTAAAAGAACTATCTTCAGGTGTATATAATTATATAAAGATTCAAAACGATAAATAATTTCAAATACAATTTTCATACATTATGCTAGCGTACATTTTTATCAGATTTTTGCCAGATATTAAACGATGTACGCTGGCATAATGTATGAAAATTGTATTTGAATTATTTATCGTTTTGAAGCTTTATATAATTATATACACCTGAGGATGGTTATTTTAGGAACTGAAACACGTCGTGAAACATGAAAAAAGATGGTCTAATGTAAATCGAATATTTCGATAAAGAAAATCATTTAATATTGTAAATATTTTAAATGTTAATTATTGTAATATTTTAATATTTAATAAGAATTTATTGTGATTAGACGGACAAGATTTAATATAATTATTATATCACAATATGACGCAACTTTACCATCTTAACATCTACATTATAAACGCGTTCAATTCAGAACCGAAATCGACTTGGATCACTGTTTTACTCATAAAGATATTCAGTTCGCTGAAGAATATTAGTCCTATTCCTGAGCGGCGTATAAATTTAGCTCTCGCCTCATAAATGTTTTGCTAGTGAGTTCACGACTCGCGTCATTTCAACTCATAACTCCTCTCAAGAAAATGTTCCTGTGCCTGAAATACGTAAGCACAAACAAATTAGTTGTCCACAGAGACATCAACGTAGCACATGATTTGAAACCAACATGTAACTGTGTCAGGATGCTGCTAACAAACGCACCGATACGGACCATTTTCTATCATCTTTCCCGCAACTAGTCGCCTTTCTGATCTCTTGGTCCACACTCAATAATACGAGGGAGATCCATTATGAATGTTTTCTGCACATGTGGAGAGCTTCGCAGTAAAAATATATAACACTGGTTTCATATCCGTTGTGATACGCAATTAGAGTGATTGATATGGCAGAAAATGACTTGCTTCTTTTTCTCTAGAGATTTATCTCGACTGCTAACATCCAGCACACTGTCAGACTGGCTGGTTGAAAGATGGCTCTACATAAAAGTGAAAACACTGGAATGAGAAATTGGTGCAAGGCTTATGAGAGAACGTTCCACGTGGAATGAAAAGATATGACAGGACATAAATTTTCGTACAGATGACGTGTTATTTCAGCCAGCAGCGTCCATTTATTAAAAGAACCACAAAAATAATCTTAATTTTAAAATTTCTTTTTATAAAACAGAAATAATGTTTATCCGTCCTCAGTTAGAGATATAAACTATCTCTTGGCATCTTTAACAGTCCCGGTGTTTATATGGCAGACAATTAAGTTAAAAATAACACGTGAGTTTTGAAAAAAAAAATGTTTGGATTGGGGGGGGGGGGGGAAGGCATATTACAACTTCATCATTGTCATAAATATTCGCACGAGGGCGTTTACAACGTCGCTTTCGCGTTCGTGTACCTTAGCAAAGGCGCTGTGTCCCCACATATCATGTACGAAACTCCCTCTCGGTTTGTCGACATCAGAGTTACATAAACACCTCTAATACTTAAACCCCCCACTCATATGCAAATGCCAGTAGCAAATTGAGGAAGATGACAGTTTGGTATGAAATATTACTCAGAACGTTCTCATATCTCTTTTGAGTTAGTCGACGCATACCAACGAGGAATTCTGAAGCTACGCTATAAGTTCAGAGCTAATATTATGACATTTGAACATAACGCATTTTAAAACTTCATAATGGTAGAAGTTATTTCTAAAAAAAAAGTGGTGGACTATAACTTTTAATGAAGTATGAAAAATGATCAATAGACCTTTAATAACATTTCAACATATGGGACTTTTAATTCTGTCATAAAATAAATTAGCTAACTGTCATAACGCTTTGAAGAAGGAAAGAAACGGTGTTTACACGACCATTTCGTCGTCTGAATCACGTTAAAATCTATCATCAAACAGCACATGGGTTTACATTTCTGGACGAAAGCATAATCAGAACTGAGAGCAAGGGAAACAACAAACAGTTCCACGTTGTTTAAAGTCAGATAAATGTTTTAAAATCTCAGTTTTACAACTCAATAATTTGAATGCGATTTAATATCAACAACGTCAGATTACTGTGATGACAAATTACGGGCTTCTGATGTATATAAAGCTTCAAAACATCTCAGAACGATGGCGGTCGCTGACAAAACTCACCTGGGTATCAGGGGCGACCTCTCTACGTCACGTGCTACTGCTACAAATCCATCAGCAGAGTGCGTGTGTTTCTGAGGCACCTGGACATCAGATCCATCGAAGTGCGTCAGGTTTAGATATCCTGGCGGATTATTATACGTTCTTCGCGCGATGAACGTGAAATTGGCGAAAAGGATGCTTGACCATGTTTGTCTGTTCGTACTCCTTACACCATGATCAAACTCGAGACGGATTTGGCTCAATTTTGGTATGGATGTTATGACAGTAGGGACTACCCTAAAGCAGTGGTATTCAACCTTTTTTTATTCGCGTACCCCCAAATATAATTTCTTTTAAACTTTGTACCCCAAAGGGTGTATAATTCAAATTATACATAGTATATAATCTACATCTAAAATAAATTGAATAAATTACTTTACTAATTATTCAGTGTTTATCATAAAATATTTTTTTTAAATATCACGTACCCTCTAAGATGTCTTCGCGTACCCCCAGATATAATTTCTCTTCAACTCTGTACCCCCAAAGTTGTTAGAGTATAATTCAAGTTATACATAGTATATAACCTACATCTAAAATAAATTAAATAAATTACATTACTGATTATTCAGTATTTATCATAATATATTTTTTTTTAAATTTCACGTACCCCCGGGGGTACGCGTACCCCAGGTTGAATACCATTGCCCTAAAGTATAACTTTTAAATTTCCTATAACCAGTAGAACAAACATGGCGGACCAACGAACTTGTGAGGTGGAATCAACGTTAACGCCACCTAAATGGGTTCATGAAACGATGTATAACAACACATTTTCGAAAGATTTAAAAAAAATTAATTGTATAATTCATTGCGTACTCTAAGATAACAGAATGGTGGTTTTATGAAACAAAACATACCGACAACCAGGATTCAATCGCAATACCCCATACGTGCTACCACAGAGTTAAGGCCCAATATGCGATATTGATTTATATTACTAAAACTCGTCATTAAGAATACATGGTGTATAAAGTTAGAAAATAAGATTTTTTAAGTAAGATGACTGACATTATCTCATATTAACAATTGATCTTTATAAACTAACACGTCAAAGACATTTTAATGTATATTGTAGGCTTTGCTTGTTTATTTTGTTAATAAGATTAAAGGTAAGTAAGAAATATGAGTCAATTAATAAATCTTATCTTAATGACATGTTTTTTCATTGCCTCAGTCCGTTGCTAAGATACCGATGCCAGCGCTTACGTAGTACGTAGATTCAGTATATATTTTATTTTAGCTAAAAGCGCTCACAATTCAAAATTTGCAAATAATGCACGTATAAATTACGGTACGGATTGCACTTTTCCAATCTTGTTTTAAAAGCAAACACATGGCCTATATTATAGGCCTTAAATGGATTTGGTCCGACATAAATTTACTCGATTGAAACAGATTTTTAGTGACATTAACATTACAAACTGACAATTAGGATTTTGAGGTTTTCAGGGCGGTGAGTCCGAAAAAGGCTGTCTTCTGCGTTGTTTCGCCTTCTAGTCTGGTTGAAGTTTACCGATTTTTCAGAGGTGAATTCATCATTAAGGCGATGAGCTCTCATCGTCCTGATGATGGAGGCAGCACACAACCTAGAAGACAGTCTCCTTCGCACTTCTTCATTTTTCTACTCCTAAGAAACACGATATGTATTTACCCCAATTGTAACACGTGTATGGAACACGTGACATCAGGTGTTCGTCACATTCTAGTGGTAGCGAAGAACACCTTGTAAGCCTGTCCAAGTCCCTGTCTGTCTGTCTGTCTGTCGCGGTTTACTTAAGAGGTCATGTGCCCTGCCCACCGTGGTTTAAGAAATCCATTTCGCGACCTCGAAAGGCTTCGATCGTCATGGATTGGCATCCACTGCTCCCCGCAGGTCTTGTCCCATCCGAGTGGCGTCACTTTGGTGCTTTGCTGTCAAGGCTTTCTCGTTGCCTTCTAGGTCCCGCATAAGCTGTTTTCATCATCTTTAGGACTCTAACATCTTTGGTTAGATTACCACAGATTTCAGGAGGATTTGAAGTGCCCTCTAGGATTTCTGCCAGTCACGGGGACAGGCCATTTTCGGATTCTAATCATTCTTCTGGTAACCCTCACCTAATGCCTACATTGCCTTCTCCAAATTCGGGATTCTTCAACCGCTTGGGGCTCAGACCCCGTTCGTTGGGGCCTGGCTCCTAGCGATTGTTTCTCCAGGGGCTTTGCCCCATGGGCCACTTCTCCCGTGCCTTGGCTACCAGACCTGGACACCTCTGTGTTTACACCATGATGGTACGACATTGGGACACATTAGTCCAAAATGTCCGACGTGATGTGGTGTAAAGAATATCTTTGAATATCAGTGCATTCCATTTACAACCCTCTTTAGATTCTGTTGAGGAAAATAAAAAAAATATTCTCAACTGAACTGCGAAATACTTTCAGAACTTATTATTTCTCTTTGTAGTGCCAAAGGACCAGTTAAGTAATCCTGACAGCGGGTCATTGCACCGAATGTATTGACGAATTACAGGAACCAGTGGCAATCACTTCGATGTTGTGAAATGATCCTGAGATTTCCGCAAGGTGGCAACCGGATGAATGTACCGTACAAAATAAAACGATCATCACACATGAAGAAGTCATAGGATGCTGAAAACTTGTCTGGGAGTCATTTGACTCTGATCTCAACTTCATCTTATGGAAGGAATGTCGTGAAAATTTGAATTGCTCTCACATACCACAGAGGCAGCTCGCTCGAATGGAAGATAGAAAAGAGAATACCAGATGAGAGAAATAGAGAAGGAGAGTAATCTGAGCTTGCAAAGGAACGCGACTCGAGAAGAAGCAACCGGCTTGATCCTTGGGGAACTGCCGGGTACTTACTTACAGGACAAAAACATTGAACCGCTCAGTCAACTACCCGCTCGAGTTTTTACATGAGCAAAGTCAAATCGAACCCAGGACCTCTCGAGTACAAAAGAGGAGTGCTGAGACGCTGTGACAAATATGTCAGGGCTGCTGTACAATCGGACAGGCGGGTTGAATAACTTGAAGGGGCAATACGTTCGCCAGTAATGAAAAGAACAGGACGTAACCACCGTTTATCAAAATTAAGCCACGTGTATTCTGATCCATGACAAAGGGCTGGAGAGAGTCGAAGTGTACAGGCCTCCATCTCATTTTCTTATCTGGAGGACCAGGTAACGAATCTCTGACAGACTTCCGTTCCTCCGTGGTCTTTCTCAGTTCTCTCGTTTGGATAATACATTAAAATAGACCAGGACCCCTTTCAATATAATTACTTCTAAGTATGCCATTTGGCTTTATATAATCCACTCTGTAGAAAATACATTTTTACGTACGCTAAGGAGACGGGTTTCTTCCTGGACGTAATGCGGTTACTTGAAGACGTGTTTAAATGTGTAAGACACGTGAAATGAGATCCTTTAGCAGACCTGGGTTCTGGAGCTGTGTCAAGTATAATGAATCACTTAAAAAACATCAGTATTCTTGTTAAGGGAAACGCATATTCTGAGAGTAAAGTTCGTAGACAGCGGAAGGTACACGTGGATCTTAATCCTCTGGTACCCGACATGGAAGTGGTCATCTGTACGGCCTATGTGACGTCATGTAATCGAAGGAACGTATCACTATCATCTTCCTATCCTGAAGAAGTGGACGTTACGTACATCCGAAACGTTGGTAACCACCTAAAAATACCACACGGCGTCACGGTAGGATAGACGAACATCCACATTTTCACTGCAGTGGAAACCTCAATAGAATCTTGACGGAAAGTTGAAAGCTGTTACTCTCAGTTACACACACACACTCGTTAAATTGCGCGGGTTGTGGGTTTACACTGAAGCTTTGTATTCAGAAAGCCCGAACCTCGGCCTTTGGTCTGAGGGCCGGCCATTTCCTCTGCGGTATGTTGTCTTTCCTTTGGCACTCAAAGGATGTACGAGAATAAACTTACGATCCGGCCACGAACGTTTGTTACCAGATCCTTACTAATTCATAATTCACAATCATTGTAATTACCATTTAACACTAACGTACATCACCTGTGCATATGTTACACTGTTTTTCACTAAGAAAAACATTTTCTCCAAAATGCACATTACTGTGAGCCTACCCTTTGAAGTGACCGTGATCGTCTCCTTCCAAATCCTGCTCCATATACAATTCTTGATCGCCTTTGTACACATTTAATGTCGCAGACACAAATATGACCCTGTCGTGCTGAAGTAATTCGAAGTCCTAAAACCCTTTTGGGATC
Organism: Zootermopsis nevadensis; assembly: GCF_977971745.1. Classification (NCBI taxonomy): domain Eukaryota; kingdom Metazoa; phylum Arthropoda; class Insecta; order Blattodea; family Termopsidae; genus Zootermopsis; species Zootermopsis nevadensis. The sequence continues at coordinate 3,101,317 of NW_028259154.1, forward strand.
GCCGATTTAGATGATTTAATGACACTAGTGCATTCACTGAAGCTCATACTAACTCCATATATTATCAGATTCCTTGAGAATCTGATAAGTGCTAGAAATTCGTAGCCTTTTATGTAACTCGAATGCTAATTACTGTTCTGCTGATCTTTATACTGAGCCAGATTAATCCAGTCTACATTCTCAGTTCTGTTCCTGAAGTACTTTCTGTACTTAAGTGGCTATTAACAAAAGAGTACTTTGTAGCATTCTGCCACATGATTGTTTCTATCTTTATGATTATTAGTCTCCTGCCCAGCCCTAAAGCCAAAGGACTACCCCTTGTCGACCATCCACTATTTATCTGTAAACATATTCGTAGGTAGACTCAGTATTTGGAGTCCGTTTTCATACATAAATAAATAACCCGAAGACACGCCATTTCGTCGTGACAAGTAGCCTATCGAAAGTTAAAGAGCTAAACAAAAAAGAGGATATTTTTCTCAAAATTAATCGTTCCAATAAAATACGTTAAGAGCAGTCAAGTATAAAACAAAACAAACATTTCACAACCCTTAAAAGACCCTTTTGCATGAAAGATATGAAATTAAAATGTTGAAAAAATATAAATTAAAGTATGTCGAAGTACAGTCAATGAAATATTAAAATGTAACAGTGTAAACTAGACTGAATGAGCGTGATAAAATAACTAATTCAATTTAATGAAATTGAATCATGAACCTACGCCCAGGAAACGAATGAAATAATTAAGAAAATGAAATACAAAACGCGGCAGCTGACATAACGTGTGATAAAGATGGGGATAAATATTTGTTGCTGCTGAGTATGTGGAGGAGAGAAGACGCTGAGTGAGGGGCGATGCCTCTCTGACGCACAGCAGTCGACAGACTTCGTCACACAGACGGCTCGTAATTGTAATGAGCTTCTCGTTTGGTATTAGGTGGTCCAGCTTTCTTGTCCCGAAAACCGACTACCCTGACTGAGATGTAATTTCACACAGCCTCAGGAAGAAAATACTTGGGAAGTAACTAGACGTTTTAAAGTTTCGAAAGAAATTTCAGTCTGTAGTGTAATCGGCCATTCATGGACAGAAACTGATTTTCACTGTCATCGAATGGATTTTCTTCTATCGCTCAATTCTATAAAAATTTATTTTAAAAATGTTCGAGTACACATGTTTTAATGAGGTTTGTATGCGATTTTACGAATATCACCGACCTCGGTGTTTACTCATTGCAGATACCAGATTATTATTAAAATACATTATTTTATACCTAATAACATTAAATTATAGGTGTATGACATTGCAAAGTCGTAATTAATATTTGGTTTTTTTTATTAGTGTTCTGTCTGGCGACAGGTCCATATGAACAGGATCCTTCCATTCTTTTCTCGGACTGGGACCTGTTCATATACGTTCTTGGCAGATGATCCAGAAGTGGTTTGCCATTGCCTTCTTCTGTGTGTGAATGGAGTAATTGTTGGAATGCCACGGAGGAAAACTCCGTGTTGCCTAGACCACGGCCTCGCCCAACACAAGTTATAAATTCGAACCCGAGACCCCAGGATTACAAGGCCAGCGTTATAACCGCTAGACCACCGTGGCGGTATTAATATTTGGTACATCACTTTAATTATTGAAACGAATAAAATGATAAAATTAGATATGAGTTTCGCAAAACCATCTGAAAAATTGACTCGATATTGGCTGAAATGAAATACATCAACGAAATTCAGTGTTAACAATTAACAAACAATATTATTTAACAACTTTTGGATCAGAGATACGGGAACAAATTGTACAATAAAATTCCACTTTGTGAATAGCACACATAAAAATACCACAGCTCAGGATTTGTCTGTCACGAAATTTTAGCCTACTCCGGAGAATCTGAACATTTCAGGGTCGATATGTTTGCTATGGTTAGTAGCGTATTGCTGCTTGCAACAGCTCCCTGCGGTCTCAGCCTTAATTATTCTATCGCTACTCACATCTCGACTCATCTTGCGACGACAAAGCTCGTGTCTTTCCAGTGGTCTTCTTAATCTTTCAGCAAGACAAACCAACCACAACTACGTGGCATTGCTCTACCCACCCCCACCGCCCCCGTGCCACCCCTTTTGCAAGAAGACTGCACCCTCCCAAGCTCAACGTATTTCGTTCCGGTAACCATGCTTAGAAAATTAACTACATTTTTTATTTTACTAGAGGGAGAAGTTGAGTGAAGAAGAGAGGGGGTGGAACTTGAAAAGAGAAACTTCAGTTGAGTTTTGATGTCGTGGAAAATCAGATGATGTACGGAAGATTATGCTAGGAGAAGCTTCAAAAGGAAACTCAGAAAAGGAGCTGACCGCGCGTCGGGGATTTGAGCGAATAAGCAGCTCTGAGCGAACAGATTTTACGTGGAAACAGCTCTGGCGACTTGTTTTAACCGATTAAATAGCTCCATGGCACACAGTCCATCTAAGAAGCTGGTAGTAGCTCAGCCTCTCAATAAATTTTCCCTTTTTTATTGCCGTAAGATGCCTCACTACCGTGCTTAGACGAGCCCGCCCTGGCTAACTGATGAACTAGATAAATATCAACCCTACAATGTCCTTACGTATCTCTAAGTATAACTTTGTTAATGACTCATTCCTATATCGAACCCGGTTCCGGAGACAGGCTCACTCAAATGAAAATCTTCCTAGAATTCTACAATTTCCACAGAGAGTTGCCTAAATATTCATTCCAATTTATAAACATCCTGCTATTTTTAATTCTACCATGTTTATTGTATCGAAATCATCGCCATGATGATGGAGGCAGTAAAGACCTCTGAAACGTCGGTAAGCTTCTACCAGACTGCACGGTTCAACAACCCTGAAGGCAGTCATCATAAGTTGCTTTTTATATCTAGCAAGTACTATTCGTAATCTCCCTTAACGTAAATTATTATTAAACAATAAATCATTCGTTAAACTTGTTTTTTCTCTGAGGGGCGAAGTTTATAAAATTGTATTTAAATTTCAGTTATTTACTCAAAGTAAACACAGAGCCTCCCCATTAAGAAGACCAGTGAGTTACTTAATGATGTTTAGGGAAGAAATTGTTATTTATTCTGAGAGTCGTGACGAATCCATAAGAATATAATTTTAAACCAGGTGGTGTAGGGTACTTATACGACGCACTATTCTTGACGAAGTTAAAAGCCAACTGTGGCGAGGTTTATAAAGAGTGAATCTTTTTTACCACAAGAAAATATTATTAATATTTTTTCTGCAACCGTTCTCGAAAGCGTAAGGGAGTGGACTGTTTCTTCTGTCTTAAATTTTATATAATTTCGTTCCTAACTAATGATAGAATTGAGAATGGTGTATTCATTTTACTGGAACAAAGAGTTCTCTATTCCATTTGATATGTACTATCGGTATACTATGCAACAAGTACTCTCTTCTTTAAGATGCTAAAAGCAGTCACAACGGTGTCCAATGCTGCAATGTGTTTGCGATTACTGACTTTAATTAAAGTTTAAAGAAGGTTGGAAATCTCAGTCAGTGAAGTGACTGGCGGTTTAGACGATGGTGGTTTGATTCTCAGCAGGGACAGAATCATCTTTTAGCAACTACGAATCAGCTGCAAGGGGTTTATCCAACAGATAGAGGGATAAGACGGCCGGAGTGCGTACTTAAGTTTAAGAGTCAGTAGCAATTTGTCTCTACTCCCCACACACGTGTTCGTGACGTTGTGATTGAGAGTTGTAATGACTCCACGACACTTTACCTTCACAGCTACAACTGTGTGGGTTCCCATACCACAATGAAAAACTTTGCTAATAGTTTATTGTTCTCATAGTCCATTTGAAAATCTTATAAAGTATAAGTTGATATGATTGCGTCATATTGTGAATTAAAATTTAATTATTCCTGTTTTTTTTCCGTCTAATCACAATTGTATATAAATAAAATTATACATAAAATATTAAAATATTATTATATTATTGATCCAGTTCTCCTCGGATACATTAGTACTTCTGAATACCTTCAAGACATATCTACGCTCTTCCTAGGCCAATGTTAAACCACTATCACTTCAAAATATACCCTCACTCCAATGAATTTGGAAGTAAACATAATCAGAAGTTACACAACAACAGTAATTAAGTTTTAGTTTATAAGATTATAATTTTTAACTTTTAACTTTACACCTGAAGATGGTTCAATGTAACCGAAACATGTAGTAAAAAGTTGTACCAAATATGTAAATGATATTTTAATATCTTATGTATAATTTTATTTATATACAATTGTGATTAGACGGAAAAAAACACGAATAATTAAACTTATAAAGTATATTGAGTATGAAATAGTCTACAGATACTAACCACGTGTATACGTGTTTCTAACTGCACACAGCAGGGCTTTCCTTAAGAAGCTGATAGTCGCTTAATACGTCAAAAATTCATGGTTTTTTATGGTTCATTACCATTTTAAAAAGCACCTATTACTGGGCTGAATTCCGAGCCAGTTGAATCCAGTCCACAGCTTCATACACTAATTATTAAAGACTCGTTTTAATATTATCCTTCCATAAGGAAAGATTTTTCAGAGATAATCGACAATGTTCGACATCAGTTTCGTGTAAAATGGCATCAACACGGATCAAATTTAAATTCGTCTGTTTCCCTTTATCAAATTTAATCAAAATCTGTTAAGTAGTAACAGAATATAAACGTTCGGATCGTACGTCTAATCCTGTCCGAACCTGAATCATCTTTGCTTGGATACCGGGCAAATACTGGTCCAATCTCCTCTGTAACCACAGAATCCAAGTGTCGTGTTCGCGATAGCAACGTAGCCTGGATCAAAGTTTACTTTAATAGGTGCCTCAGATCAATACTTTCTATTCAGCACGGTCTACAGAGTTAATGAAATCAGCAAATGTTTAATTTCTGATAAGCTTGTATTCTAGTGAAGCAATTTTAATGCCAGGAGGGTTCTTAAAACAATTACTCTCTTTTATTTCTTAAACTCGAAAAGAAAATTGCATTTTCTTTGTTTTTTAAAGCAACCGTAGGCATGTTTACGTTATTTTCGCATAAATTTTCATTTGCTGTTTATTTTCATTATCCTGAAGATCTACCTTCACAAGACAGGAAATTAACTCGATTTCCTTCGATGGCCGCTCTCCCTCTAATAATGAAACAAGAAAAGAAGAATGGTATGGAAATATTCTCTTAGAACCTTCCCAGAACGGAGAGCGTCCCATTGTAATAAGAATTCTACAGATGTTCTAAATTAATCCCAACCAATAGCAATGTGCGTGGAATGAAGGGAGATGAAAGGGTCTCGAACAGAAAAATAATAAATGGAATTTTCAACGATTCATTATCGTCTTCTCTGTCTGATTCTTCTTACGAGGATTTCAGACAATGAAGTTATGTTTTATGTTTTCTTTTCAAAGAGAAGAAAAATGCGGAATGCAAATTAACGGCGACAAAAAGTCGGTTCTGGCTGGATCAGAATGACAAAGCAGCTGAAGTGACGTAAGAGAGAATTTATGAAAATAACGTAAAAGTGTTACTTCAATTTGAAATTCGTATTTTCCAAATAATTTCTCCAGACTTTCATTTATTACAAGTATTAATTTAATTTTTCTACACTGGTAACACTGCACAAAACTAAATAAAGCCGTTAATAAGTCTCATTTCACAAATTTATTGCAGAAGTAATAATTTTTAGAAATATCGGATTTAGCGTCATGTATACTCGACGTTATACAAATTGTCGTATTGAACTTTCAATGCAGTTTTCCAACACAACATTTAATATACATTCTTTATTTAAGTAACTTATAGATAAATACATGGGTACTACTTAACTTTACAACTGTTGTATAGATTTAACTTAACGCTGAAGTTGTACAGACCGTAATCTGGTTCTGAAATACCTTGCTAATTTCCTTGCAAAAGTTCGCGGTTCTCATAGTCAATATTAAAGGATTACGAAGTGCGTATGAACTTATATCATCATTTCCATTTTATGAGGGTCTTTGGTGTCTATGAACTATACCAAATATGAGATCATGTTTAAATTAAACCCACAAAGCATGGTCTTTCCTAAGAACCTCTCATCTACTTCTATGTCTTCCAAGTAAACTCTTACCCTCAGGTTTTCCAACTAAAATTTCCTACGCATTTTTCAACTATTTCCCTTTCCACCTATCTCATCCTTTTTGGTTTGATTTTCTTAATAATATTTAAAGAAAAATACAATTTTCTAAGTCCACCTGATGCTACCAGTCTGTTGGGTTTAAATGTTGTCACTGTCCTCTGTGGTCTGTAAATATATATATATTATAACTGGTAACATATTAATTATGATACATTATTACCAAAATTGCAAGTCTTACATTATAGCACCTACTTTCGCTGAGTCCTTGACGGAACTTGATCTTGAAGTTCACACATGGGATGTTTCTTAATCTTTTTAGACATTTGGAGGGACTTTTTGGAGGATTGATCAGCCTGGTCGCAAGGCCTCTACCTACATAGGTCACTACAGAACTGATTGAAGACGACAAACACGTCTTACAACATTACAAGGGCGACCAAGACCACGCTTTGTGTAACGACTTTATAGTATAGACCTGCGTATATTTTTCTGTTATCACACACCACGTAAAAATCGATATATCTAATATCGCAGGGAGAACTGGGTTAAAATCTCGGTTCCGAGACCGTCTATCCTAACAAATTTCCTTTGGTATTTTTCAGTTTTACCACGAAAATGCAGGGATAACATTTTAAATTACGTCGTGGCCGGTTTATTCCATAATTTTTTCAATTTATTAATCGCCCTAACAGCGTCTTTAAAGAAACCACAAACAAATCATTAGTCACCAATCAAACTTACCGACAATTCAATCATACATTTATTAAGTTACAATAGGGAGACATCCACAAGCTTTGTCGGTCAATTAGTTAACCATCGAACGAGCTATTTAGTCAACAGGAACATGAAACTAACTCACGCACTATCGTTATAATATGGCCCTGAGGACCTGTGACGTAGACAATACTTCAAGACAACCTGACAGTCAGTCATCAGACAGACTGCGTGCTACTTGGCACACACACACACACGCACAATGACTTTCTGTGCGTGTTCCATCCCGATCCTCGACATGCCAGTCACTCAGTCAGTCAATATCTTCCGCCCTTCCCTTGTCACCAATTCCCTCGCTAACTGAACCAACCCTGAACACGATCACAGCTCGTCAATAATGCATACCCCCCCTTCCCCGGTTTCTATCTACCTCCTCCGAACAGTTAGTTACCTTTATGTAAATTCAGCTTTGTCAGTGACAGCTAAATGTCGCCCTCAATAATGCACGAAGCCCAGTTTGCTGTCTGTTCCGCCAACATCCACCAGTTTAATTTTAACGGCGAGTTAAGAGGACGATGTTCCCCTCAACCATGAATAAATAGATCCAAGCCTAGTCATTGTATTGAATTAGAAGCAATTTTACAGTTCGGCTGGTCTATGTATTAGCTTCAGTCTCCGTGAATCGCTACAGATCTACCAGCCTTGTAAACAAATCTAGTAGGAAAAAAGGATCACAGTTCTGGCCACGTGTGAATGACCACTGAACAAATGTTCTGACATTTATATTTATTTATTCATGCCTTCTGGCCTATTACAATCTCAGAAATAATCCCGAAATAAGGATGTTTTAAGATACTCCCTAGGAAGACTACGGTAAAATGTGCAGGTACTTAGTAACGTTTTGGAGGAAATATCGTATTCATTTTAAAGGACCACTTACATGAATAATCAGCATCACTAAACAGAAAACTGCAATCGAAAATTTCATCACTTTGAAAATCTCGTCACAATAGAATCTTAATCATTTCGAGTCTTCACATATCAGGCACAATTAAAACACTAGATGTTAATCATAATTCATTTTTATTATTTGTCTAATAAGCAATTAGTATAATGTGAGGCTTCGGGCCGGAAGAGCAGACTTTGCTTTCCATAAGGATCAGGGACTTTTAAGATCTCAGTCTTATCCAGGTGACTGCCTCGCCTATCTAATAACGTCGAGTCCTATCACCCTAATAAAACTTTGTGAAGATTAAAATTATCAAATGCGTCATCATCCAAATTTCTCTGGAATTTACTCGAAAGCTGGTGCCCAAATATTCTCCTCCATACCTCGTTACAATATATCAAGTTTCACACTCAGGTAAAACAAAATACATTACAAATTGTAGTATTACAGAGGCCTATTTTAATTTTGAGGATTTTAAAATTTTTGCGACGTAGTTTAAAAAAATTTAACAGAAGATTTTCACTTTCAAAAACCCCTTTTCGTCACAAAATGTTAAGTTGGCATACTTGTATATTTGAGTCATCATGGCGGTGCGGTCAGGGTGGACCGAGAAAATGGTGGACATGTCTTCTCGGCAATGAGCTTGCCCGCTCAAGAAGAAACCCTCCCTTCCTGCACCCCTCTCTGTATTGATCACGGTGGTCCAGCTACAGCATCCTTAGTGCCCAGCGGAACACAGTGGCCAGTCCTGACACTTCACAAATAAAAGAAAATGCTGTAAGGACCGTTTTAAAGTTTCCGACTCGTCTAATAAAACAAACACAATTTTAATTTGATACAATATTTTTATTTTCCGTCTATACACAAACTTAAAATAATGTTGTTTAAAATTATCTAAAATTATAACATTCTCAGTAGATACTGCATCTTGTTACTTTTTTTTTACGTATTAACTCTTTAAATTATTATATTTCCTATGTCAATATCCAAAATCACGACTTGAAAAATTAATTTTACAGATATAAAACATCCAAGTACAACCTCCAAACCAAAAGGAAGAGACAAAAAACTTAAAATTAAACAAATTAAAATAATCAATAAACGCAACGCAAAATGTACTACAGTTTTTAAAATATATTAAAATTGATAGACCTGATGATGATATAATACACATTGAAACATAGTCGATACAAAAAAAAAGTAACAAGATGCAGTATCTACTGAGAATGTTATAATTTTAGATAATTTTAAACAACATTATTTTAAGTTTGTGTATAGACGGAAAATAAAAATATTGTATCAATATAACACAAACATGACGCAATTAAGATATAAAACAATTTTAATTTGAATAATTGTCACCAGGTAGCATTTAGCCACAAGACTGTTCGTACGGTCGATTTGATTAAAAATTCATCGAAGGCACAGGAATGTCTATGCGTTCCTCTGCAGCCATTTGTGGATAGAGTTGACATTGAATTTTAATTTTAAACAGTTCATAAGACGTAGTCTAGTGCAGTGGTATTCATCCTGGGGTACGCGTACCCCCGGGGGTACGCGAAATTTAAAAAAAAAAAATATTATTTTATGATAAACACTGAATAATCAGTAATGTAATTTATTTAATTTATTTTAGATGTAGATTATATACTAAGTATAACTTGAATTAAACAACAAACTTCTTAGGGGGTACAAAGTCGAAGAGAAATTATATCTGGGGGTACGCGAACAAAAAAGGTTGAATAATACTGGTCTAGTGAATGTCTATGAGATGATAATGAGACGTCATGAGAATTACCTACCATCTTGTTCAGAAAAACGTAGTCTTGCCGTCTCCTATAAAAATGTAGAGAATAAAATAATATTGCCTGGTGTTTTATCGTCTTTCGCCCTATTGGAAGAACACTGGCTGCCAGTTTTTGGAAAGGGGCGATGAGAACATCCAGATCTAAGAGTAAAAATGTACAGGATGGAGTACATTGTATAATGAACTCCGTCAAAATGCCCGCTCTTCACCGAATATTATTAGAACGAACAAATAAAAGAAGATGTGATGTCCCGGGCATATAACACGGAAGTGAACACAAAGAAATTCATATATCATAGGCAGAGAAACTGTAGATCTTAGCAGACAGGGGAAGATAATATTAAAAATGATTTGAAAGAAGCAGTAGCAGGGTGAGAACTTAATTTATCTGGGCCATTATAGAGGCCGGTAGAGGGCGCTTATAAACATATTAATTAACCTCACGGTTTAATAAAATAGGATAATTTCTTTAAGAAAATATTCTGAGGAAGATACATTACTTACGAAACATGAAGAAACAGAGAAACTTGAAAATGCTTAATAAAGAGCCTTACAATCTCATTAACCTGATGTTGTTAGGGTCATTATATTCCAAGGTGATTAATTATCGAATATGTAGTGTACACTGATGAAGTATGAAAAGCTATGGATTGTGTCGACGGGAAGATATAACCAAACAATATTAAAGTGAATCTTATAGAAATGGGATGTGAAAGGTACAAATGATTAGATTTCTGTAACCACAATTATCAGTTATCGGGTTACAGTAACAGGACGTGTTCTGCACCAACAAAGTGGCTACCAAGTGTTCAAAGAAGGCAGAGATTCAATCGAGCGAGCCACTGTGTTTGACAGCACCCAAATAAAATGGGAGTCGCAAATTTAATTTCAAACCTCTAAGCTAGCACAATTAGAGCAATTTAACATCAGCAGCAACCGACATTGACCTGTTCCCGCTTTGATGGCATTCATTGAGCTCAGGTTGATAAAAACGGCGCTCTACGGCCATATTGATCCGCTCCAGTGAACTCGTCATTATTACAATTACGTCGGTCAGTGGCACCGCTAGAGGCGCTGCGGACTTGGTCTGACGCCGCAACGCCTTGTTCAGCAAAAGAAAGTTTTTCATAAGATAGTGTAATTGCGTCCTATTGTGAATATTATAACAATTATTTATTTTAATCCGTCTGATCACAATATTTAAAATTTCTTATAATTAAGATAATAAAATATCATTCATGTTCCATATCGATTTACATTTCGGAACATTTAAATGTTCCGAAATGATATTTTATTATCTTAATTATAAGAAATTTTAAATATTGTGATCAGACGGATTAAAATAAATAAAAGAAAGTTTGTTAACACATGCAAGGGGGGGTGATCGTTTCAGCCTAAAATGTTCGTGGACCGTTCATTACAAATACTATGAGAATTTCATTATGTACAAGCAGTGAGAAACATTACATTCAGCTCATTAGATGATTCCACAAATGCGCTAACTCTATGGAACTATGTCCTTCTTGAGAAGCTTATGGCCTGTCAGATGACCAATAGCCAACAAAAGAATGCTACTAAGTGTGATCATAAGCTCGCGTCTGTAGACTTTATCCTGAGTCTGACGAACGCGGTGCTAATTCTTATATCATACATTTTAAGATCGGTTTATAGTCGCGTTTGAAACAAAATTGTAAAATTACGCCTATTAGCTTCACCGTCTCTGCCTGTCCTTTTATCTGACAGTCTACCGCTTGAAATTTTATACTGGGGAGTTTGACTACAATTTTCTTAACCAATATTCTTTTCGTTAGTAGCAGAAACATGGCTGACGCTTCGCAAGAAACCAAGATTTCGGTTCTGAGCGTCAAAGTGAACCTGGGAAATCCCCAGTAGGACGAAATGCCCACGTGACCGTTGTCGCGAATGCCAATGGGGAATACCCCAAAGTGACGTCATCACCTAGTCAGACAGGTACCAGACCGTCCATCCGCGCAAAGGTCACTGGCACCAGACAACTCAGACGTAACTTTTGCCAAACTCAAACACGATTTTAAATTCGTCACAGCAGAAAGAGATCTTTTTCAAATTGAAGATCTGAGGGCAATAACAAAGCCACGACGTTTTTACTCCATGCATGTATTTCCTAACTTGTAATATTGTCATCCGCCGTCTACGTATTCCCAGACTTTATTCGCTTCAAGTTTTTAGAATAATTTTTGTGATAATTACATGCACTTGGACACAAATTATGGGGCAGATTACACATTTCAGTTCTTCTCTGTAGAATGCTGTATTCTAAATGAGACTACAGCCTTATATCTTTTTAATTATCATCTCAGTTTCATAAGAGGAGCTAAGAATGACTCACCACCTGCCTCTTCTAATGAACATACTTAAGAGTAAGACAGCTTCTTCCTTACAATTTTAATTTAATATTTAATTTTGTGAGATAAGAAAGCGAGTTTCTCTTATGACTGCCCATTATAATACGAACAGCAATTTCCTTGAAATGGCTTCTACGTACAATATCCACAAAAAGGATGGCGAAAGGAGAGCTGAGATAGCAAAATATATTGTGCTTCGCTGACTACTAACTGTTTCAAAAATGTTGGCGGAAGTTTCTCTGTGGGCCACTACGCTCTCCGATTACATCTGGTCTTCTCATTAACAAACGAAATTCTTAACAAAGCACATAATTATCATTATAATTAACTCCATGAAACAGAGACCCTTAAATTGCTACAATTTAGTCTTTTAAATAATTTAAACTTCCATCACATGAATAAAGCCAGGCTCGTATATGTTCATGACAGCACATCGCTCATTATTAATAGCCAGATTAATCCAACTCGCGTCCTAACACAAACCTACTTTATTATAATTCATTTTAATATTATCTCATAATCGGAACATTTATGCTTCAAGTAGGCCTATACTCTTGTTTACGTCAGGTTTTTCGACCAAAATTTTGTTTTTGATTATTATTTCCATACGTGTTACACTCACCGGAAATTTTATCGTCCTTAATATTTTGCGAAGATTATAAACTATGTACAAATATGATGAAGTACATCTTCCAGATACGCAGTAGAATATCTCGTATTGGTGATCAGAATGTCGAAAGGGTTCTGCTATCACAGTACAGAAAAGGGGAACACACAACCGGGAAAACGTCATGTCTCGAGCCGGATTCGAATCTGAGAGCCTTAAGTCCAGCGAAAACCTAAGGCGAGGAATTTATTTCTGAGGTCTGGCTATTTGCGAATTTTTTTTTCTGTAGTTAGTTACGCCGTAAAGTTGAGACTTTACGTTATGTGTTCTCTTAAACTTGTGGACAAAATTAACTCATACGGGACTGTTTGTGTCTGTCCGTCTGTCTCCCTGTTTTAACCCGAGAGCAGCTTTAATAATTCTCATGACATGACTTGAACATTATTCCACTTGGGGCCATTTCAAATTTGTAATTCTCAATTCTCTTAGGGTTGATAATAAGAAGATGGCGCACGTGCGAACTTTTGAGATGAGAACTGTATAAAATTTATATTTTATATACGTTTCTGAATTCCTCTAGCATATGGAAACAGACAGTTAAAAAAAATATGCTATTTTGTTGTGGTAATTTCTTTGTAGAAAGTAAAAAAATAACATGGATGCCACGCGAAATATTATATTCTTTCTCACGTATAACTGCCATGCCTGTGAAGAATTAAATCTAGGCATGTGAAATTGTATAAAAATAGACCACAAAATAGGCTTACCCATAAATTATGCACAAAAATATTGCTTTTTAGTAAACAATTGTAAGATGGTAAAGTTGCGTCATATTGTGATATAATAAATATATGTTGTATAAATCTTGTCCGTCTAATCACAATAAATTCTTATTAAATATTAAAATATTACAATAATTAACATTTAAAATATTAAATGATATTCTTTATCGAAATATTCGATTTACATTAGACCATCATGGTAATATTTTAATATTTAATAACAATTTATTGTGATTAGACGGACAAGATTTAAACAATATAAACAATTGTAATTCAACTTAATAATTCCTGGAGTGAAAGATTGTTGCCAGAATCAGTCAGTTACCATTTTAAGGATCCTATGTTTTTAGGTCTGAGAATATATTTGTAAGTTACAATATCCGACCATTAAGGAACGCCTTTTCCATAATGTTTATGTCGCAATTATTAAGATTTCTCTTCCATCTTGGGCGCGTATATAACGGGAAAGGGGAGTTCAAATTCCTCTCCTTCCAGCATCCTCATGTAGAATTATGTTCCAAAAATTTAATCTCGGTCCCATCCCGTCTTATATTCATCGAGTATATCGTTTGGGGCACACGGAACTGCTTAGTAAAGGAAAATATGAGCTTCCCCTCCCCCGACGTCGGCGTAAGCACACGAGAAATGAAAAGAATGAAATCTGTTTTACTGATAAAATCACTTAGATTTAAACACGTCTGTCTGTCAGATTGTACAGAAACTTTTGTCCCTTTATTAAAGAGGAACGCTAAGAGATGGAAAAGTTCTCGCTCTCTTGCAGACATTATTTATGAAATTAAAAGTTTGACCTAATATACAACACCCAGGCTTCAATTAGAGGTGCAATTATGTCCTGAAACATCCCTAAGTTAGGTCACTAGTCCACTACGATTTGTATAAATGCAATTTCATAATTTTGTATTCTCACGAAATGTCATCAGAGTGATCGATTCAAATTGAATGAGAAGACGAAAGTGCAGGCATATTTTAGAAAACACAAAAGAAAGAAAATAAAGATTAAATATTAATACGACAGGGTAAAAGGTCGTGGACTGGATAAATCTGGCTCGTTATACAGCACAGTTTGACCCTAATGTTTGACGAACTGAAAAGGCGTTGTTAAATAACATATAAAAATAAATAGTTACAGTACAGTTTGGAGTTTGTGAGAATGGAAATAAATTATTGGGTTCCATAAAAGACGGGGAATTACTTGAGCAGCTGAACGACTGACAGCTTCTCATAAACGACTGTGCTCAAAGGAATTATATGGAGATAAAACTTGCCAGGGATATATTTTAACAAAATTTGCGATGAAACAAGTCAACAATTTCGTTACTCATCTCCCTGATGATGGAAGCAGCAAGGACCTCCGAAACGTCGATAAACTTCTACCAGACTACACGGCGCAATCCGAAAGACAGTCACAATCTTGTTATGACAGTGAAATGGTTATATAATTGAGACTAGAAAGGAAAAATGCTTAAAGAATTTTGGTTGGGAGACTTAACTGGGCGGCGGAAATTGAGGAGAATAATGAAATGGGTGGAAAACATTGAAGTGGATTGGTATGAGGAATGGAGGGAGGTTTAGCTATCGCTTGTGTTAAAGTTTTATATTCTATTATCAAACACTGAAGTTAATAAGGGATTTCTGATAAACATGTTCAACATGAATTCCTCAGAGATCTTCCTTCCTGCGACCAGCCTTTCTCTTTCGGATGTAATCGACACTTTTCCAATTTAAATCCTGTCATTTGTTTCGTTAACGGCTTTAGACGTTGTTATTATTATTATTTTTTAGTGTTCTGTCTGACGACAGGTCCATATGAACAGGATCCTTCCATCCTTTTCTCGTACTGGGACCTGTTCATATACGTTCTTGGCAGATGATCCAGAAGTGGTTTGCCATTGCCTTCTTCTGTGTGTGAATGGAGTAATTGTTGGGATGCCACGGAGGAAAACTCCGTGTTGCCTAGACCACGGCCTTTCCCAACACAAGTTATAAATTCGGGCGCCGTAGGGAATCGAACCCGAGACCCCAGGAATTACAAGGCCAGCGTTCTAACCGCTAGACCACCGTGGCTTATACGTTGTTATTAGGCGACGTTTTCCCTCTTTTTCTCCCGCGTCGGTTTGTTTGTATTTCAGAAAATCTGACGTATTTTAAGTAGCGTTAACACTTTCAGTTGGCAGAAGAATTAATTAAAATGAATTCCCGAACGTACAATTTTTACGCCAGGAGTTGGACTGTAACGAAACAAATCGAAGGGACATTACGAAACGCTTCAGCTATAGTTCATTTGTTATAGATTGCGTTGTGATTGTCGTTTCGCGTAAAAATCACCTTCAACTCTTTACAGCCTCCTGTCAACTGTGCCTAATGTCTCACCTGGTTCAGAAAATAATAATTATCTGTTTCGTATTTATGGGGGTCTTTAGATTCTAGATTAGTTGACGTTTGTAATGGTGAAGTGATGTGTTTTCTTCGCGGTACGGACTAAATTCTTAAATATTATTTAGACGAGCTTTGACTTCTAAGATAAAAAATCTCGGTTCTGTTACAATTTTGTTATTTTGTTTGTGACCTCAAAAGATATCTTTTAGTAAAAACATATCTAACGTGAATGTAATAATATATGTTTTATATAAACACAGAAAAACTAAAACATTCTTTACAAATCACAACTAAGTAGGGACGTATATATTGTAAAACGCGTATGAATTGTACTTTTCTTCATTGGAAAATAATATTAGACCTACGTATAAATAGGACGGTAACTAAGAAAGAATCTCTATTCCTAAATCAAACCTACCAAGTGCCAGTTCATTATTCCCAATCAACATTAGCAATGGAATGGTACAGGTTGTCTGCTATAGCTAGGCATCTGAGATGCGCAGAACTCTCAATTCGGACTATCCACTGACGAAGCGACACCAGTTATTGGTTTATGAAAAGAATACGTTGTGTGACACAAAGCCATTACACTTCCACCAGGCTGTACCTTAATCTTACAATGCGCATAAAAGAGGTCTACGTAAAATAGGCAGACTATACCGTTGACTTTATCCATAGATCTATTACCTGCGATTGTATCAAGTGAGTGGTGTTTTAGATAAATAAAATTCAGCGCGGACCACATAAGCCACTCACAAACCGGAAAAGTCTAGCCGAAGAGACAATTCTTATCAACTACCAAGTCACTGCCGATCATGAGTTTTTATTTGTGGCATTTCTTAATCACTCGTAAACAGAAGGCATACGTCCATTTTGCCCTAAATCCTTCAGTTTGTTAAATTTGTTTCATTTTGCAGACGTATTCGCCGTGCTTCAGTTCTTTATACAGCGCTGTTAAATAGCGTACGAATCGATGTGATCACGGTAATTCACGAGAGCCAAAGAGGTGACGTACTTCCGACACCTGAAGAGGACTCCAATGACCCAAGAACTACTCAATCCCGTTCTTCAGAGTCGGGTCACTGAACAATGGCGTTATCACAGAAGCTACTAGTGTCTGTCTGCATCGCTGACCTCTGTCCAGCGTCCCTTAACACCGAACGCTCTACCGGAGTAAGATTCATTTACAATAAAAGCAGATTGAAGAGACAGAGCGGCCCATTCAGAAGAAAGTAAAGTGGCTTTGAAATTTAATTAATAACGACTTTCGGTCATTCAGGTTAGAGCAGTCAGAATGCCTCTGTTTAGGCCTACGGAACATTTTGTTCTATAGTTCACTATTGCAGTTCACAAGTAAATTGTAATGTAAATTGGGTGGACGTGTAGTTTGCATCGATTCTGAACACAAGATACGGCCGTGGTAAATTCAGGCAGCTAATCTGGTTCTAAGAAATACTTTCTGGCAACAACAACAAAATTAACCTCCTTCAGCTTTTACGGATTAGGAGACACGATCTTTTTCAGTTCAGAAAAAGTCTATTTCTGGTGTTATGAACCCGTTCAGACTCCTTGAAAGTAGTATACGCTCTATGGGCTAACAGAAAAGTACTGATGACAAATAGGACACCGAGATGTAGTCGCCTGGGACGGAGTAATTCAAGATTTAATCTTACTAATATATCTTCTTATTTGTTGTTAAAAAGATTATTTCAATGATGGATGTCTTCTGGGTTGTTGCGCCGTGTAGTCTGTTAGAAGGTTACCGACGTTTCAGAGGTACTTGCTGCCTCTATCATCTCCCTGAGGATGGAGGCAGTAAGGATCTCTAAAACGTCGGTAAACTTCTACTAGAGTACAAGGCGCAACATCCCAGAAGACAGTCATCTTCATACTCACCGCCATGAGAACATAAAATCCTACATATTATTTAAAAATTTGAAACAGGATAAGACTACAAGATTTATTTGAGAATAATCCAGAGTTTAGAGCCGTTGGTAAAATATTCAAATCGAAAGATGACGAGCGACAACTAGAAAAGTTGTGTTAAGGTAGAATTGAATTTGTTAGCAAAAGAATTAGTGATACGTATACCTATATTTACATTCTGAAATGACAATTTTTTATGAAATCTTTGGAAGAATAAAACTTTTTAAATTCAAATTGTTTACTTTGAGTTATAAGACTAGACAGTCTTCAACGACAGTTGTCTACCAGATTTAGCTAATAGTTTTAAAAAGTTTATAAAGTTTAAAATAAAGCAGATAGTGTACAAAAATCACATGTAGGCGAGATCTTTGATTTTCACAGAGACGAGTGTGTAGCTGGCTGTCTTCTGGGATATTGCACCGGAGCATTCTGGCAGACATTGTTAATGGATTTCCGCGAGCATGTTTAAGGAGTCACGGAGAAAGATGTTGCAAAGATCTCGCCAGAAGTAGGCGTATACTGAAGTTGATGACCAAAGGAGAATGATAAACATCAAAACAAGTAAAAGAAATGTAGCAAAGAAATTCGGAAAGATAAAATGAATTTATATGAACTTTGGAGAGTTTAAGAAAACACGTAATTTTAAAAGAATTCTTATGAATTAAAGTATAATCTGGACCGGGAGGTAAGACACGTGATCTCCAGTCAGTCAACTGAAACCCCTGGCTAATTACAGTTTTGTCCCAGTATTCGGTTTGAGAGACAGCTGACAGGAACGGGGTGGCTAGTAATTCGTCCCAGATTAGAACCTGCTACTTGACGGACAATGTACCCGTACGAATGTGTCCGATTAAAATTCCGAGAAAGGAGTGCCCACTTTCTTCGAATGTAACTGATGTTTCCAAAGCATTAAGGTGACAAGTACATCGAGGAATTGTCTTTGAAATGTTATACTTGCGAGTGTGAATAAGATAAAATTAGGTATTTTATGGTGGAAGGGAGGACTTGGGTTCTGTCTCCGATGACGGCAAGATTCCGAGGGCGAAGCAATGACCGACGGACTGCATTCTGAATCACGAATAAAATTGAGAAAAGCAAGTGTAAGGATCCGCTGTGGTTTATCTCGGTTCCCAAATACTACAGATACGAGCAGGTTAAAGCAGTGGTAATGCCTTAATATTGAGCAGACATCGGTCGGTTTACTCTCTAATCTAAATGAGGTTGTTCGTGGTTCTTCTCAGTGTTTCCAGACGAAAGACCTTCAAGTATTTTATTAACGACTCCTTATAATTCCCTTTCTCGATCTTCCTGTTACCCCATTCGATGCAAATGAAAGATTTTCAATACATAAACGGAAATTAAATTATATCAAATCTAAAACTTCTTTACGATGGTGAAGAGTCAATTGAATAAAAATCTCCTTGGATATTATCCATCGTCTAGTAAATATAAAACATAAAAACGACGTTTCGGAGATGGGACTCTATCTACCTATGGTCCGGATATAGGGATTAGCTCTATCTAGTGGGCCCAACTGTGTAGGAACCATCTCCGAAACGTCGTTTTTACGTTTTATATTTACTAGACGATGGATAATATCCAAGAAAATTTTTATTCAATTACTTAAGCGACGTTTCTGTGTAGTGTCGAGATTTATGAGGGCATTTATACAAAACACAACTTTATCTTCGTGTCACATACGTCGCTATTCCGGTGACCAGAGGTTACAAGATTGAGGATTGTGGGCGGTGGGAACAGAATTGGACGGATAAAAAAGAGAGAGAATTAGATGAATGAAGAAAGGAAGGAAGAATCAGGAAAGAAGCATATAAGGGGGATGTGGCCGTGGGCAGTATCGTCCATTTGAAAAGCAGCGTCTTCACCACCCCCCCCGGCTGGAGTAACATACGTCTAAGGTTCGCTTGCTTGGACCAAATAGCCAGCCAGCCATCTCGCGAGTTTTGTAGCCACATAAATAAGATTGATGCATAGAGGGGGGTGGAGAAGCCAGAAAAGAGAGGATTTATTCCCCCCCCCTTCCCTTCTGCAGGACGGCCCCGTTATGTTATACTGAGCACTTTACCAAGATTAGAAATAGCCAGTGGTTGTTGGGGGATATTGTTCAAAACTTCAAACCCGTGTCTTTTTATTCCCCGCTGCTACTGATTCTCGTTCTTCACAAGAACTGAACATGTGAGAACAGAACGAGACCAACTCTACGAAATAAAAAATTTAAACTAAACCTAACCTGTCACAAGAATCTCAAAGTCAGCCGTCGGAAACAATTCTGAATTAGTTCCACCCAACTCCCATTATCACAAAGTTTTATTTCATTCTACTAATCTATCATAGTAGCCACGGTGGTCCAGCGGTTAGAACGCTGACCTTGTAATCCTGGGCTCTCGGGTTCGATTCCCGGCGGTGCCCGAATTTATAACTTGTGTTAGAAAAGGCCGTGGTCTAGGCAACACGGAGTTTTCCTCCGTGGCATCCCAACAATTACTCCATTCACACACAGAAGAAGGCAATGGCAAACCACTTCTGGATCATCTGCCAAGAACGTATATGAACAGGTCCCAGTCCGAGAAAAGGATGGAAGGATCCTGTTCATATGGACCTGTCGTCAGACAGAACACTAAATAATAATAAATCTATCATAACGATGTCCTACCACCTTTTTCTTCATCTTTCAACTGAATAATTTCCTACCAAAAATTCTACATGCATTTCTTGTCTTCTACTTCCGAGCTAAATGTTTAGTCTATCGTCTTCGACCTGATGTCACTAGGCGAGCCGTTTAATCTTTTAAATACAGTGGTAACTGTCTCTCTCCATGAGTAAATCACCGGGATCACTCAGAAATTCCACAATTTTCCTATGTTTTGGGCTGCTTACGATTGTCAGAACAAGGGACGATGATTTACATAAACAACATTAACCAACTGATTCATATAATGGAAATCCACTGTGTTCTCTCGGAGGCAAGAATTACTTTTAGGCAGCTTATTATTCAGCTCAATTCTAAAGGCTTCTTATTATCCAGATTAACGTCGAGCTTCAATGGGTTAAGTCAAATTCCACGCCGTGTGATATAAACATTCCCCAAACGTCACTCGTACTTGGCCCACTTAACTCTTAAAGATTTATTATTAACTTCTTGTATTTTATGTTTAAGTTAACTATAAATTATTATTATTTTTGTCAGTACTTGGCTGTTGCCAGGCACTTAAATAAATGGATTTAATTATTTACACAAAAAATTCATATTAGAGGCCAAAATAATCAAAATATTTTGCTGCAATTTATTCTAAAAAATAATTGAATCAAGTTTCATTACGATTTGAGGTTTTCACATCGGTGAGCCTGAAAATGGCTGTCTTCTGGGTTGTTGCGCCGTGTAGTCTGGTAGAAGTTTATCGACGTTTCAGAGGTCTTTGCTTCTTCCATCACCAGGGCGATGATCGTCCTGGTGCTGGATGTAAGAATTTCCGAAACGTCGGTAAACTTCTACCAGACTACACGCGCGACAACCCAGAAGACAGCCATCTTCATCTCAAATTTCGTTAGTTTTATGGAATGGATTCAACTGGCTCAGAGCAGAGTCCATCAACCGGCTCCTCTTAACGAGAATGTTATGAAAGACGGAGAATTACATTTCCAGCACAACAATTATTTTAACAATTCTTGTGCTGTGTATAACAACTTAGAGTTAATTATATTTTTATTCAATTTTATTAACCATCGTTGTAGACTCATTGTGAAATACGATATTCGACGCACTCTTGAATTTACTACTTCATTGAGCGGTTCCTCCAAGGTAAGTTTCTTATTTTCTAAACTGTTGTCCTAATAGTTATTAATAAGCAGGATAGAACTATTGGCATAATATCTGGTTAAATACCATTATTTATCTAAAATATATAAAATCATGTGTATAAACAAAACTGTTTATACTTTAAAAAACACTTAGTGCCAAACACGTTTCGACCTCGTGAGTTCATCATCAGTGGCACTCTAGGCCAACAACGGAAACCTCAACTGAGGTCAGTTAACATAAAAGTAAGTAACTTAATTTAGATAATAATAAAGTATGGTTTTATAAGTACAGACGTTTATGCTTTATAACAATCCATCGTCTTATGAATTGTATGATTTAATAGACAGGCTAATGAATTAATGTTTTGCCACTGATGATGAACTCACGAGGTCGAAACGCGTTTGGCACTAAGTGTCTTTTTTAAATTGTAAACTATTTTGTTTGCATAAATAATTTTATATATTTTTAGATAAATATTCAACACTGTACGTATACAAGGTTTTAAGATTAAATACCATTAATTGTTCAAATATCTGACTTAATATAACTTCGAAACTTTAAAGATTTGGCATTTTTAATTTTGTGGCTAAAATTTTGTAAAGGTCGAGTAGCGGTTCAGTAATGCCTGAAAACCACTAGTCCAACGTGTCCCTCCTGCAGGAGTACTTGCCTCGGAGTTATTCCTGTTTTGAGCTAAAGTCTTCATTCGGGCTACCGTTAGGTCCAGTCCAGCACTGAAGGCTCTAGTCATACGCTCGAGAGGGGTGAGGGCATTATCTAGCGAGATGGACCATCTCTCCCTTCGCAGCATCCATAGCAGTAGCGCTGGTGGTCATCTCGTGCCCATAAATCGTGTGCCGTAATGGTTCGCCAACCGACCATGTTGGAAACGGTTCCATATTTTAAAAGACGGTCTCAGTTGATAGTCGTTTTATGAGCCGCGTCGAGGCAGGGTCCATAAAAATACAGTTTTCCTACGTAAAAGGGAAGGTTTAAATAAATATATTTTTAAATAAAAATGCATCACCGAACAGTGCAGCGTTTTCCTTTTTAAACGACGTTCTGATACGCATAAACAAAGATAGAGCTCGTTCCCCGGGCGACCGAGAAAATAAACAGAGGTAAATTGCGGTCGGATCCACTCCCCCCTTTCTGTTATGCGTATGAGAAATGGTGGCGTTTAGTCAGGCAAATTCATACGTACTACCAAGTTCAGGGACCTGCTCCATTCGACTGCTGTACACTCTCCGCGTGTTTATGTGACACTTCAAATTCCTGAAACGAAGTGTTTAATACCATTCATCCTTTGTTTGTTAAGTTGGTCTACTGTTTATATCTAACTAACTAACTAACTAGATGGCTTACCGAACCCGAAGGTTCATCACCGAATTAACCAAAGCCCTCCACCGGACCCTGTCCTGGGCAAACAAAATCTAGTTTCCTTCAACTCCTATCTCCCATAGATCTCGCCTGAGATTATCCTCCCATCTACGTCTAGGTCTCCCCAGCGGTCTCTTCCCTTCAGGTTTCCCAACCAGTACCCGGTGCACACACCTCTTGTCCCATCCATGCGCGCTACATGTCCCGCCCATCTCACTCTTCTCGACTTAATCACCCTCACAATACTGGGGGAGCAGTACAGATTTTTAAGCTCGTCATTGTGCAGTTTTCTCCACGCCCCATCGTCTTCCCTCTTAGGCCCAAATATCCTCCTCAACACCCGATTCTCAAACACCTGCAATCTGTGTTCCTCCCTCTGAGTGAGAGACCATGTTTCGCACCCATACAAAACAACAGGCACGATTATTGTTTTGTATACTTTAATTTTCAGGTTCTTAGAAATCAGACGGGAAGACAAAATATTTTGGACTGAGAAGTAGCAAGCATTTCCGGAATTTAGTCTCCTCCTAACTTCCTCACAAGTATCATTTTGATTTGTTATTGTTGTTCCCAAATATTTGAACTTTGTAACCCTTTCAAAGGATTTATTAGCCACCCTAAGATAATTCTGCCCGCCTGTCTTCTGATGACGAGATACTAACATGTGCTTAGTTTTTTCTGAATTTACTTCCAGCCCCACTTGTCTACCAGCCTCTAGTCTACTGTTTATATCTTAGAAAAAAATTTCTCATGAAAAGCTTAAATGCGAGT